>NC_044245.1:57404847-58034014 GCF_003957555.1 Calypte anna | reverse complement strand
ACGACCGGGATTTTTTTGGCATCGCAAGTGAGCCTCTGTGTGATCTCCCTAATAATTCTGTTCCCTGTTCAAGCTTCTCAGGGTGCTGGGAGAACTTGAAGAAGGACTATCAGCACTCAAGTGTCTAGAATGAAGACAGACTTATATGGGAGAAAAATTGCATTTGTCGTTGAGTTAGGAGCACTGTGCAAGCGAAAGCCTGACTTAATTTTGCACTAATGACATGCTCACAGTAGTTAATGACCATATCATTCAAACAAAATAGGAAGATACTACTGCTGCTAGTTAGTTAGATACCAAAGCTGTCCTGATGTACATAAAGGTTATTAGCATATTAACTCAGAATATTTTGGCCAGTACTCCTGAAATAGAAAAACCTAGGAAAAATTACCTAAAATCTAGCTGTTAATTGCAGATTATTTTAAGGAGAGAATGCAAAATGAGACTGCACCAGCACTATCTGCATGACTAAAGCTGGACTCAGACACAGAAAGAATAAGTTCCATTCAGTGAGAGCTCTAAATGCTGTATATTTATACTAAGGAGAGAACAATAGCCTTGTTTATTTTAGTCCCTGTAATGTATGTACCAACTACACAAGGATTTCTGTGCACTGATTAGGGGTCAGAAGGTTACCCTGGAGTATTATTTAGCAAGATTGCTCTTTATTATGATGAACATTGAAGATGCGCATCAATGAAGTGGTTATTTTTTAATGCTTTTTAGTGCTGTTGAGACAAATACAGTTTTGAAAGCCTAAAATGTGTCCCAGTTCTTTGAAAAATCTGCTATTAGCTACTAACACATTATTTTCTGTCAGCTCTTTCAATTCACATTAATTGCATTAATGCAATAAATTAATTAGCATTACCACTTTATTTGTTTTCACAGCTGTTTAGCTCCGATGAATATTATTCTCTTAAATCATTATGTCATAAAGTGTTAATTATAAATGTCTATTATAATAATAATGGTTGATATACTAGTAATAAAACCCTTGCAGATTCATTGCAGTAAATGTAAGATTATTAGAGTATTTCCAAACAATGCCAAAATGGTTTGCAAAGTAGTTGTTTCATTAGATTCTGTTGATGATTGATTCCTTGAGGATCCCTTAAGTATGTTAATGAATCTCCATCTATACCCAGCAAGCCATGTTAAAAATCAGGCATCTTTTTATATTTCAAATCCACATTTGCTGTTTAGATAACTGGGATGTACAGCAGCTCTGCTGCTTTAGAGAATTGCTTCTTTGTACCAGATGGGATCAGTCCTGCAAATCTAACCCAGACAAGTTTGACAGATGTTGGCTGAGGTTGTGCTACATAAAGGCTCAAACAACTCATCCTCTGTTACTTCTGTGTCCACTCAAGAAATTTCTCCTGGTTCATCTTCCACTGTCTCACCACAAGAAGATTCTGGGTACCTTAACACCTTCTATGAGGTCTTGAATCAAAGTGGCTCCAAGATGATCAAGGCAAATTTACAAGATTTGTCATCTATATATGTTAAAGTGTGCCAATGGATCTGTCTCTGTGTTCCTCCTGTGACTTTTCTGATAATGACAGTAAGATTTAGAAGCTGAAAAAATAAATTTAAAAATAGATTAGTTTCCAGTATCAGGTGTCAGGCCTAATTTCTGAATGCCTAAATATAAGTGCTACATTACAGTCATGGAAATTTCCTGATCGTAATAGCCTGTTATTCTTCTGCTAGTCATGAAAAGAGGCTTGAGATTTCACAAATTATTACCATGAGCAAAGCGTGATGTCAAAACTCTTCTATTTAAAAAAAAATGTTTGAACACTTTCTTTCTTGCACTTTTTTTTTTTCAAAAAATGGAATAGAGTAGATTTTGTAAAACAAACAAGCAAACAAACAAGCAAACAAACAAAAAAACAAACCACAAAACACCTCTTACTTCTTTACTGCATCCACAATTGGCATGAATCTTACTGAGATAAGTCAATTATATCCAAGCTAACTAATATATAGCAAGTTCAGACCACACAAAATACATTGGCACTTTTTTTACTTCCAAAACAGCAGGGAAGGAGATGTCCTTCTTTCTATTCTAAAGAAGTTATTTAAACAATAACCCAGGAGATTAAATCTTGCTTTGTCTTGCTCAAATCCTCCACCCTCACACGAACATTTTGTGTTCCAGATACCTAACTGAAGATATTGCCAACAGCTGTTTTCTGTTCTGTACAGATTCTACTGTACAGATTATGATTGGAGAATATTGGGATGAAAGAGAAGGAAAAAATAAAATAAAGCTCAAAGAGCAGCAGTTGATGTTGGTAAAGTGGTAAACTGGTAAAGAGAGACTTAGTTTCTTACTTTGCTTTCTGTCCTGTTTATGCATTTTGTATGACACCTTCACTGGATAAGCAATGTCTCAGTGAGGTTCACGAACCACTCTTCCCTTCAGCAAAGAGGGGCTGTGTGAAGCAATAATATAAACTGCTTTTCACTCTCCTTTACTGATCTGGTGAATCTTGAATAGATTTCAGAAATAGCATGCAACTTAATCACAGTATGACATAATACTGTAGGATTAAGCAACATTTCTGAGAGATGGACACTATTCGTTTGAATAACAGGAGAAGAAATTAAAGTCTGGTGTCCCCTGGCAGGGAAAATGTATCAAGTCCTTGCTCTGGTATACTACTATCTTTTCTCCTGCTGTGGTGAGAAGGCAATAGCTCTTATTGCTTTGAAGAGAAAAGGGATGGGGGCATATCTTCTGGATAGGATTCTGGTAAGTGAGAACTTTATACCAACACCTTAGGAAGAAGAGGGTCTAAGTTTCCTCATTATTTCCATACTAGCCTACTTTCCATTAGATTATGGTGAGTTTCTTGGACTGTCTTTCCTTGGTGTCTAAACCTCAGTGTGTATTGATGTCCCCAGCATGAGAGGGATATAGAGCTCCTTGAAATTGTCCAAAGGACAAAATGATCAGAGGGCTGGAGCACCTCCCCTGTGAAGACAGGTGATGAAATTGGCATTGTTCAGCCTAGAGAAGAGGAAGCTCCCAGGTGACCTTATAGCCGCTTTCTGTGTCTGAAGGAGGCCTGCAAGAGAGCTGGGGTGGCAATTTTTGCATAGGTGTGTAGCAAGAGGACAAGGGCTAATGGTTTAAAACTTAGAGGGGAGATTTTTGTTAGACATTAGGAAAAAATTATTTCCTGTGAAAGTGGTGAGACACTGAAACAGGTTTCCCAGGGAAGCTCTCGATGTCCCCTCCCTGAAAGTGTTCAAGGTCAGTCTAGCTGGGGTCTTGAGCAAACTGATTTGGTGGGAGGCACTTGTCAGCAGGGTTGGAACTAGATGATGTCTTAGTGCCTTCCAACCTAATCATTTTATGGTTCTATGATTCTGTTGCTGGATGGGAGATGCCACCCAAGTTGTACTATTTTCTTCCAGAAGGAAGAGCAATGAATGAGCAGAAGAATAGTTCTGACAGGGCCACAACACACAGAACACCATGGACCTGAGCATGTCAGTAGCTCTGCCCATAATAATACAAAGGTTTTGGTGCCAAGCATTTTGGGATTCATGTGTTCACTTATAACTATTGTGCTGCATGGTTCTGATATACCAGTCACTTGTGATGAGTATCTCACGGTAGTAAGATCAGTCTTTTTAATCTTGCACCTCAGTACTGCCACACCTGAAGTCTGCATCTCATACTGCCAAAACATGTGATGCCCAAAGCATGCCAGAACCAGAGAATAACTCAGCTAAAGAGGTCTGTATGAGGCCTTTCCAGGCCTTTCATGTTCATTCAAGCTGTGAAAACCCTTGTCTTCCCTGTTCCATTTCATTTATGAGAAGAAAAAACAGCTGTCTCTCTGAACACACTGAAGCATGTAGCACCAGGAATTATGCAGCTAGAACAGGACCTTTCAAAAGGCTAATGCAAGGAAAATCCAAAGCATGAGGGCCTGATGAGCTCCACTTCTCAGAAGCTGAAACATTTGACTCCCTGCACTGCCCCACACAAGAGGCTACTCAGAAAACACATTACACCTCTTCCCTCACCTGTACATCAGATACCTTCTGCAAAGAGACCATAAGAAAGTGGATGATTCATACTCAAGCCTCCTCAATGCTAGGGGATGCAGCTAGGAGGGACAGGAAGACCCAGAAATTTAGACATACTGAAGGTCCCAATTTAAACACAGCTGTTGTTTACACTACTGCAAACTATAAACCTATATTTAAATTTCTGATGGAAAGATTGTTTGGTGGCAGCTTTCTTTGAAAGCAGGTCACACTTAAAAGAGCTGCAAGTTAACTCAGCATACTTCCAATTTATTTTCATTGACTGCTACATCCCTAAATATTTCCTTTTAATATCTCAGAATATACATCTCAGAATATACACAGTAAGCTTCCCCATTCTTCATGGCTGAGAGGAAGTGCATACTGTGATGATTGCAGCTCATCCATGATGGAAAATATCTATCATTATACGCTGCCCCTCCTTCCCCCCACCCAGTTCTTGTGTACAATTGTAATAGCTACACTTTTGTGCAATCAAAATGCACTTTACAAACAACTTCCATATAATCAAGCAAGCAAGAAAGAAAAAGAGACCTGTTCAAAAATACTACCAAGGACTTGATCCTGTTAGAGACTGCCAGGCTCTTGTGGAGTATTCTCTGTACATCTGAGCTCTTTTCCAACAGAGAGCCCCTCAGTTGGTGTTAGAAAGCACTCTGCACCTAAAAGAACGAGACCACAGACTGGCACATCACCGAGCGTTCCTGGCAGTTCAGAATGTGCCTATTTGGGACACAGACTCTGCCAGGGGTCAGAGTTACAAGCTAAAAAGGTAAAAATGCACACTGAAGCATTGAGATATTAAAATGGTACAGAATTGAAATCTGAAACATCCACAAGAGTCATTAAATAATGAGATTACCAGCAAAAGCATATTGAAAGAAGACAGCAAAAAGAGCTAATTCTGAAACCCATCAAATTGAATGGCAAAGGGGGATGGTCTGAATGGCTGAGCCAAATCCCACTGGAACTACATGGCTTTGAAGTGACTGTGACTCAGTCAGTTGGGAGCTGCTACTCTTCTACTGCACCCTTTCAGAAAACCATTTGTTGGACTACACATGGGCTTCACACAGAAGAAAGTTGCAGAAGTCACATGGTTTTCAACTGCTTTAAATACAAACACGTTCTACTGAAAAAGAGAGGGTGTATTCTTCACCATTTTTTTAAAAATCCACCAGAAATTTTCAGAATATCCCAGGCAACAGAAATCTGCTTTTTTGTGGATAAAAAGATTTTTTTAAAAAAGTAATAATTTTAAAAGAGAGGGATTTCAAGTGGCGCTAGAATGAAATTTGATGACCATGCTCTCTTTCTCTCTCCTTCCTCACCCACAGCATCTAAAGGCAGCAGGGGCATTTTGACAACACAGGTAGCTAATTGCAAGGAAACGGATGTCTGATGCCATTAACACTACCCACTTCCCTTGAACATTTAAAATAAAAACTAAGCATGCCACTATGCACACAGCTCTCTCCCTGGGGTGGAGATGAGAGCTCCTGAACTACATGTGATAGATGTTAAGTCAGATTGCTTAATGCAATACTGGAGGGAGCCCAGATACACCTAAATTAGGATACCATTTGAACCTATATTAGGCAGAACAGAATACTTGCATCCTGCAGAGTATATATTCAGTCTTAATCTTAGGAAAGAGCCATAAAACTCCACCATTCGAGCCCGCAGAAGTTGTCATTTAAGTGTTCTAAGTAATGACAAATAATATTACCTCTAAAGTGGAGGGCCATACAAAGCAAACTCTCCATAACAGCTAGTACATATACAGAGAAAGAGAAATCAGTGTTTGTGGAAAAATAGTCAGAAAAATTATAATTTGTCCTACACCTGAAACTAGGAAAAGGAATGTCTGATGATCACTCGTTTAGCTTTAGGAGAAGGGGAAATCATACAAAGCCATTTTTTATTTCATTGGATGTTCACATTCAAATTACTCAAACGTAGAGATGAGGAATGGGAAGTGTTAGAAAGTGTTTCTGAGATTCTGAGCAATATTTTCAGTAATTTTAACTTTTTTTCTTCTCTTTCTACTTATCAGTTCAATTAATGTATATATTTTGAAAATACTCCTGAAAGACATCATATTTCTCCAGTTTGGAACAGCTATATGGTAAGGCTCAAAAAAAGTTTGGAAATACCAAGAGATTATTAATTATTCTGGCATGGTTAAGCAGTGTGACAAATATTGAACTTACCTGGCTAACATCTGCAGCATTACTAACTTTCAACTTGAAATAATACTTTCATTATAAGGTACCTTCTGATTTTAATAAATCAGAATTGTTTTAAACACATTTTTTCACTCAGTGAAACATGTCCTTGACTAAATTAGACTATATCATTTCAAATTACTTATTTCCCCTCTATTTTAGTTAAAAAACACCTTGGATCTATTGTTGATAGGTGTCAGAATTTGAAATTATCATGTATAAAAAAAGATGATCATATTGTTATTGAATGAGGTTTTTTGTCTATAAATTGTTCTTCAACTCACAGCATTATCGCTTTTTTTGAGAAAATCATGTGGCTACTATTTACAATTTGGTCTATAACCTGATTCCACTGAAACCAGTGGGAGATTTTCCTATTAATTTTGGTAGCAGCAGGATTTGACCATTAATGTAATAAAACAGGTAGTGTAAAAAAAAAACCAGCTCCAATTACCACTGGATTATCAGTCTGCAATTAATTTGTACCACCTCCAGTTGCTGGATAAAATTAAACACCTAAAAATCTAGTTATGAAACATAAAAAGTCAAAACAGATAGCAATTAAAAGTCTGACCTAAGAAGATATTGAATTACTATTTGATGTATAAACAAATTTTAATAAGCATCCATTAATTTAACACAGTTGTTGCCTAAAATAAGTAGATAATATTTTTATAGCCAAAGTTTGGTTTTGTTTTTAACTCTGTATTTTTATTGTGCTTTTTGTAGCATACCTCGTCAACATTATACGAAATTATCTCAGCAGTAAATTGCTTTGCTTGTCTGCTGATTTTGATGTGAAGAGGCTGGCAGGGCCAGCTGAAGGACTCTTTATATGTACCTGGCTGCTTAGACTGAATGGACCTGCAAGAAGAACCAGACCCAGCAGAGCCTCCTCAATGGCTGCCATCTTGACCTTGAATTTGACCTCTGCTATGGTCCACTTCCATCTCCATAAAAATGAGCTAGAGGCTAGATTGCCATCTATTTGCTCTTTTATGTTTTCCCAAGTTTGACAACATATTCCTAGAGCTGACTAAAACAGATTAATTATCACACTGTAATGTGAATCATAGGAGCTGGTAGTGCACAAGTGAATAGTTGGACGCAATTCCTCACAATGCTGAGATGACATTGTTATTCAGATCACAAAGTTCTGACTGCTAGGATAACAGAGGGAAAGAGGAGGTTCCCACCACAGAATGAAATGAAAGGTCAAACAGCTTAAGAGGATCAAACAAATAAAATACACAAGATAAGACATTTCATGGCTCTGATCTTGAACCAAGGCTCTTCCATCTGCATCCACTCTCATTGTGAAGGTAGCATTTACAATGAAGGACAAGTTCACTGGTTTAGATACAGCATATTAGCTTACTGGAAGTGATAATGATAATTTCACTGCTTCTGGATCCCAATGTTTTCCAAACTTGTCAAAGTGGGTACCTGATTTATCAACAAGTGCTTTCTCTCAACTCTTTTGAAGTTAATTAAACAAAACATGAACAGGTGCCAGTATCCGTGTCTCAAGTAATTCTATTTTGTCTGTAAGAGGAGAAAGGATATTTTCATTTAGTGAAACTTTTTATTGCTGGAGAGAGCTGGTATAAATTTGGTATAAACATGGCATAAATTTCAAATAAAGTCTGTAAGGGAAATGTAATGTATCACCCTTGTGCCTGAGTAGATTATTTCTCATTTATGTTAAACACATTGGTTTAGAATTGCAATTTTTCTGTGTACAGCTATGATATACAGAATTGTACAGCTGCATCCTTTTCCTGAGCTATGCACATTCATAATATAACTAGTTTGGGTGCCAGGTTGTGTTTGGGTATTCAATAAGAATTCACTACTTTAATATCCTCACTAGGACCACTCCATTTTGGTACTCTTGGATTACAAGATAGCCCCATGGGAGAAAAGGAAAGCATGAAGCTGAATCCCTTCACAGAGAAGATCAGGAGAGCTGAAGGGGAGAGTTTCATCACTTTCAGCCCACTTGTTCCTCTCACTAAACCCCCTGCAAAGCACCAGCAGGTTGGCAGCAGAGACACTGGCCCCACACTGCCCTGCACCCCACATAGAAAACACTGCTGACTCCTTGCAGAGGCCGTATTTCCATATGGGATGACAAGACCAAAGAATGGAATTTCCTTCTCCCTTTCTACCTTTTATGTTTGACACACCGCTAAGTTCCTGTGAGTTTCCTGTTTCCTCAGACCAGTTCCCTTTCTTAGTTTGCTTCCCTCACTTATGCACTTGCACTTACACTTGGAATTTAGACAAAAGCTTTTAAAGACCTGATCTTCTTTTCAGATTCCAACTATTAACCTTAATACATATTAGACAATCATCTACAGGCCTCCACTAGGATTCTGTCCCTCACAGCCAGCCTCTTCAGCTTGAGCTACTCATTTGGTCCTTTTTCATGCAGGCTGGAAGGACAGCAAAGTTTCAGCAAAGGTCTTTTCCCCAATGTCAGTAGAAATCTACCAGCAACCTGCTTTCTGAAGAGATCACAGCAGCTTTGAAGAAAGATTCCTAAACTGTAAGCTCTGCCTCATTTCCTGTTCTGTTTGTGACAATGGCACAATGAAACAGAAATGCTATGTAGCAGCAGTCAGTACCTTTGGTACACTGAAAGCTACAAAATTCTTTGAACTTCTTTGCAAAGCTGTATGATTGTCATTTTACCATACACACAGCATGATGTGATAGCATATTCAAGACAGCTTGGGTTTTGGATTTGGGATGATTTGCCACCAGAACATCACAGCTTTAACCTAAGACTCTCCCATCAGTCCTATTTGTCATGCACTGCATTTGCAGAGCACTGATTTAGTTCAACTAAAAATCTAGTTTTCTTTTGCATATACTCTTAAAACAGGGCAGACACTTGATGAAAAGAAGTTCTTAACATGAGCTTTAAGTAGATTTTTTTAAGCCTGACCAGCACTTGCAGTATTTTTGTTCTTAGTAAGTGCTCATTATGGTCATACCATGTCAACAAGATTCAGTAGTTGTAAAAGTCAGCCTGGTAACTTTTGGTTAGACTTAGAAGTATGATAAACTTTCTGACAGTGTGCAGATCTGAATACCATGGATGTGGACCTAAATGTGAGACTAACTGGCTAGCTTGACTTTGTTTACTGTAGTCATAAAACATCATAAAAACCCCAGGTTCCAACAAAAAGGTGTTTGCAGCATAAGATGTATTGAACAATACTGCTCTGCAAGACTAGGCCTAGAAACAATGTGTTGACAGGATGTGTCTGTACCAGTAACTGGCAATAGAGTGGAGTCAAGAGCAGAAGTGATGACAACCTGCTTGGTCACTGCTGCCAGCATATAACTTTTACTAAAGGCAGCTCTAGCAACAGGTACCATGTATTAAATGGATTTGTGGGGGTTTTTTTCAAAATCTGTATGCACGTGTTGTGTGCTTCAGTTTTAAATACTTAACTGTATTTAACAGTAAGTTAATACTGAAATTATTCTCACAGCCAAGCAGCCATGTACAAGGAAAAGGATTACCCAGTACATCAGAGCATTCACATTCACTGCTCCAACAAGTGATGGTGCCTTGATTCGCTCATTTGTTCAATGTAGCAACCAAGTAATAGCTAGATTTTTTGGCATTTGTTACGATCCAAGTTATTATTTTATATTTCGATTGCAAGGAAAATTTCTGAGGAGTAATAAGTAAGGAGAGGGAAAGGAACAAAGGCCCAAGATAGTAATTGTAACACCCTGTCTACTTGTACATGGTAGCATGTTTTTAATCAACAAAGCTTTCCGATTACACTTTAGGGCTTCAAAAAAAAGTATTTAATTAGAGCTTCCTGGGTCAAATTTGGCAGAAAGTATATAGTTCTATGCTTTTGTTCTGCCTGCTCCCATAAATTACCTGCAGAAGGAGTTAAACAATAGCAGCACTGTGGTTCAATGGCCTACTTGTCACTTGTTGTCAGGGAAAAGGTGCTCATTGCTGACTTCTGTACTATTTGCCATTAGATAAAAAGACATACAAACTTCAGGCTATTCGGACCTTGCAATCTTTTAATCCCAAGAGAAAACCATTGATCTTTTTCATCAGAACATACGTCAAAAACTAGCAGCAAAATACCCATGATTCCTGGTATTCTATTCCCTTAGGCTCTCTGTGAGAAGAGAGATTGATTTTTACTTTTTAGGGTGAATTTCTCTTAAATTAGCCTTTTTTGCAGCATTTCATTCTATGAACTTGCGGTAACGGGGGGAAAACAGAACCTGCAATGTTAACTAGCACAAATAGATTTTTTCCCCCCCATTTCAGTGAAACGTCTGAAAGTTACAGAGAACTTGCTTTAATATTATGGTAACACTACTAAATACCCTGTATCTGTGGCATTTGTGTTGCTTACTCCACTCACTGAAAATACTATGACTAGAGGAGATGTCCTGAAGTTGTGCCAGGGGTTGTTTAGGGTAGATATTAGAATTTCTTTACTGAAAGAGGAGTCAAGCACTGGAATGGGCTGCCCAGGGAAGAGGTGGAGTCACCATCCCTGGAGGTATTAAAAAATGTGTAGATGTGGCACTTCAAGCTATACTCACTATAAAGTGAGCATGGTGTTTTTTTCTGGGTTGACAGTTGGATTAACTCAGTGATACAAGAGGTCTTTTCCACTCATGATGATTCCATGATTCTGCAGTTCTGTGAATGAAATCTTGCCTTGCAAGAGGAGAAGTTGATGACTCCCTGGGCATCTGAAAGTAAGGTGAGCAGACACTGGCTGTGGCCTCAGAGTCTACCTCAGGGTCTACACTACCTTCCCATGACCCACTGGCCACTCTCCAGGAAAAGCAAGGCTTGCTCAGCACAGAGCACAAGAGAATGACTTTTTATATGTGTTTACAGAAACAGCTGGGAGGAGAAGGCATGAGTTTGCAGCAGTGTCAAATACACGTGTTGGCTGTCATACCCTACTGCTACTGTTCTCTTGGGAAAAGGAAGATAATCAGTCCTCACCTGGCTGCTTCAGTCACATACATGTGACTGAAAAAAATTATTAAGATGATCCTATTAAACTATCTTGCAGAAACTTTGATTATAAAAGGCCTCTTGTTTAGTATTCTGACTCAGTTAAATAAAACCAATTGGGTTTAGTTAATGTCTGAACAAGTTTAATAACTTTGCTATTACTATCACCTCATTCAAAGAGACTGAACAGCCTTTTTATGACTTTTTATCTTCCCTCTTATGAAGAAACCTAAGTTTCATCACTAGATTAAAAAAGACAAAACCTGCCTGATAATGTTTTCAAGAGTCTTTCAAATCTATTTATATATACTAAAATAGCAACACTTGACACTGTAATCAAGTTTCTTCAAAGAAGTTCAGAATAAAACAGAATATCCTTAACATATTGAGAAAAATCTGACATAGAATTTTGTAAATTTTTTACCGTATTCCATCTACAAAATGTCTTCAGTATGGAAAAAATGTGATCTTTGACCTCTATCCCAGTTCTGCACTTCTGAACCAACTTCCAGCAGTGTAAAAGCAAGCAAGCAAAAAGAAATACAATAATACCACACATCAAACTGCTAACGGTTTGGAGGACAGGGTATGTTCACCAATTATGTCTGTTTGAATAAGTTTACTTCTGCATGTGTTCCCCAGACATTTTATTGTAAATCTGGTATTGATGACTGTGCCAGCCAAGAATTACCATTGAACTGTTAAGAAATATTTTTGAGTGGATTGTTCAATAAATCTGGATTTATTTTTCCTTTCCATTCTTAAGTGGTTTTTAACTTGGGCAAAATTTCCTTATATTTGTGATTTCACTGTGCTTTCTTACCTGGATACTTAGTGATTCTTGCTATTGCTAAAGACAAAGTCTTTTATCAGAAGAAATAAAGAATTCAATGTTATTTAATACAGGCATGTAACAGACTAATTTAAAAGAGAAAATTAGATGTGACAGTCTAAAAATGAGCCCACAGGAACCAGTTGCTTAGCAAAAGGCCTAACAGTAAATTTTTGCATCAGGAGTGGATTTCTGCAATTCTTATTGCTGAAGTTCTCCCAAATTCATAACTCTCTTACATAACAGGGCATCTCTAGTGGACCAGTGTCATCTGGAAGCAAGAAAGTGAGGTGGGAACAGCCTGAAATTATAGATGTAAAATACCAGTAGCTCTTCCTGCTTGAAAATTCAGTTTTGTTTGAGTATATCTGCTTCCAGGGACACATACCTGCTGCAAGCAATGACCATTCACACTCAATTACTCTTGTGTAGCTTTGCATGCAAACAGCTTGGAGAAGGTATTGCAGAGTCTGTGCAGCTCCCTCTTCATCTAGGAGCTGACATCTGGAGAAGGGGACGACACCACAACATCTGGAATGCAGCAACCTGCCCCTGTTCTTGCTCCTGCAGTGGAAAACCATGAGAAAGGGAAAGCAGACAGAGGTTCATTGAGTTGAGAAGTTGCTCCAAGGTATGATAGAGAGTGCAATGACCTTGAGCACGCGTATCTCAGTTTTAGGATTATAAAGCTTAGAAATACCTGGAGAGATGGAAAGTAATGAATTGGCACTGTAAGAGTGGGGGCTCAATAAGAAACATTTTAAAAATCTGGCTACACATGAGTGTGGATGACCTAGTCTTCTCAAGCATAGAAAATGTAAGAAAAGAGGATAAAGGCAAAAAATAAAAAGCTTACATGTCCCTGAATATAATTTTTGTATGCACTTGCATAACCTGACCTACAAAGTCCTGAAAGTATTTTAAGTGATTGTGAGAGGGAATGAACTGCTAAGCATTTTACAGCTACAAATAAACACTGAGGAAAAGCAGCAGTTTCATTGCTACAATCTACACAAGACCCAGGATCTGCTTTTGAACCCTTACACTGCTGCAGTGCCTGTAGTTCCCATACAAGCAGCAAGGACCTCTTGGTGGAAACACTGACATTCTTACTGAGCAAGAGCCAGTGCCAAGCCTTCTGGCTGATTAGATCCTGTGTTTGTCTAGACTGGATAACTGAAATAACTTAGCAGCTAAAAATGAAATTATCTTGAAAAAAAATTCCATTTTAAAACTATCAGAAAACTTGGCTTGTAAATGACCTGGGGACACTGAGTGTCTATAATGCATTCTACAGTTTAAATTATAAAAAACAGCATTTGACATCCTATAAACAGAGTTGTTGCTAAGGCAGCTGGAAAATACTTCAATTAATTCTGTCATCTGAAGTATTGCTTGTTGTCTATTGCTATGTTAATAGGAACATTTATGAATCCTATAAAATCATGATATTTGTTTTTAATCTCCAATAACTGTCATTTAATTTTGTTTTGCATCCTTACAGTGTACGCATATTAGACTTTTGTCATTCAGTGGAACAACTTCCTAATAAATTTGATTCTCTGCCACTGTTAAATACATGCTTCAAACAGCATGTTAAAGCAATTTTGAAATTCAGTGACCTCAGAGACACCGGCAAATGTTGTATCTACTTCTGTGCTCTAATTGCTGTACTCAAAAGCTACCCAGGTCTTCAGTCGCACCATGGGCACTGGACAAATCTGCTCTAAATGACTACAATCAAAGTCTCATCATTCTGTTTGCTCGTAATATAAGTTGTAGCTACACTCCTGATTTACAGCTTGATTTCATGTTGTAGTCCAGGCTTCACCAAGAACTCTAAAATTAAGGGAATAATTAGTTCATATGCAGTTGGGTAATAATCTTGGCATGACAGATAAAAGTGCACATCACATTTATGTACTTTTATGCACACCAGTGTGTCACCTACTTTTACACTGTGAGTTCCCAGTGAAAACAGTTATTTCGTGCTATGGCTTGAGATTCAGTATTATGCTACTAATGTTTTTAATTCCACCTGTGCCACAACAGATCTCATTATGGAAATTCAGGTCCTGCAATATAATCTTTGTACATTTATACACTTAATGTAAAAAATAAGGGTTTAAAATTGTAATTTATTGTTTTGTTGTCTGTATCTTTCATTTTAATAATGTTTGCTCAGGCTGTTTGTTGAGGTAGCATGTTGTATCCTGTTGTTTTGGGGTGTATGTTTCGGCGTGCTTGTGGGGCAGAAAAGCCAGAAAAACAGGAGGAGAGGCCGATGGCGCGGGCCTGTGGAACAGGGACGTCAGGTGACCATTCCCCTCAGCAACAGAACGAAGCCCGTGAAGCAAGAACCAAAGCTGGGAGAGACCGTGAAACGAGAACCAATGATAAACTGGGAAGAGACTAAGGGGAAGGGTTTTATGAAAAGTATAAAAGAAACAGTTTTATATTGTTGAACTTGTGAGCCAGTGGGAAAGCTGTGTCTCCCCGGCTGCCCAGTGCACTGCAGCGTGCTGCTTTACCTATATCTCTCTCAATTAAAAGTTTTATTGTTGATACATCGAGTCAGCGTTTTTAACACTTAACCTTAAAATCCAATTAGTCTTCTAATGGCAGAACTTATTTCCCTCTTTCTCACAACAACACATAATATTTGGGAGTCCCTCAAAACTGTGATGGAAACTACAAGATTTTATTTCATACAGGCATAAGACAAATAACTACTTAAGGGTTACTACTACATCCATCCTGCGAAAGTGACTGAGTGCCTAAGACATGTCTCTTCTTGCCCTGTCTTCAAGGATCTGCAGGTGTTTGCTGCAGGACACTCCTGTCCTGCTGTCCAATATAGCCTCTGAATTTCCTTCTGTTTTCCCCAGCTCCAAAGCAGGGGAATGAAGAGGTAAGGGGTGTCTGTCATGTCAGGTCATTCATGTTCATCATAGGAAACACTGGGTTGCACAGGCAGCAACCCAGGGCTTTCTATACAGACACCATCTCACCATCCCACAGCAGGATTTTGGTCTTTTTCCCAAGCTGCTATATGCTTTGGAGGCTTCTCTGCAGCTGAGGTAAAGGCAACTCAGTAAAGATATATAATAACTAGTGCACACATCACAATTTGTTTGCAGTTACTTATATGGAGCTTAAAACTGTCCTGTGGCATACTATTCTCTGACTCACAAGTTTTCCTTGTTGAAACAAAGGTTATCACCTGAGGGTCCATATTTATACTCTATCCCCTTCTCCAGGGCCTTCTCCCAAGATCCTCCCGCCAAGGTTTTGGTGTTTTTCCACTGATTTTCAGTAGTTTTCCATCATCCCTCTTGTTAAACAAGGTAACTTGATTAGCACATTCCTTTCTTACCACCCACATTATCTTTGGTAAATAAAAATCAACAGAAGGAAACCTTCCAACACAGTAATTTCCCTCAACAATTCTGCAAAACTTTTCAGCTTCAAAGTTTTAGGCTCACACAATACAAGCCATCATAACCATGTCCAGAAATAAGAAGCAAAAAACCAAATAGCTGCAGAGATGGTCAGAGGGAATGTTAGTCCTTTTCCTTTGAGGCTGTTCTCACATATCTTGCTGGAATACAGCGAGGTCCAGAATCTGTGGAAACACAAGCATACCCTTGCTTCCAGGTTATTAAAGGAAATGGCTTTTCCCATAAATAAGTATTAAGGTCCCAAATTTCAACATATGCCTTCCCTTGCTGTATACTTTGCACCTTTCCAAAATGTTTTTCTATTTGGGTCACAACATTTTCTGCTCAGTTTAGTAAGTTTAAAACATAGAGACGCCTCCTTGAAAGAGTTCATGGGGGTGTATCCGAGGCTTCCCCTTTTCCGTTTTGTTAACATGGATTTTAAAGTGCCATGTGCCCATTCAGTAATAGTTCCAGTGCAGGGAAATTGTACCTATTCCTCACAGACCATTCTGTCTGAGTTTCAGAATGCATAAATTGAAAATACAGTATTCTTACCTTTAAGCAGGGCTAATATTGAAAATTGACAATGCCAGTCCTAAAAAATTACACCAATTTTTTTTTTAAATCCCAAAAATTTCAGTATCAGCTTTACATTAACTCTACCGTAACTGCTTTGGGAAATGCGACAGACTTAAGTGTAAGCATCTCAACGTTTTGAGGCTAAAGTCTTCACCCTGAACACATTTATTACTGTCTTTTCATAATAGTTAATGCTGTCACTACATAAGTAGTCACAATATCAATATTTGTCAACTCTAAGAAACTGAGTACAGCAGAATCTCTTGCATGCTTTAAAAATACTACTGGTTTTAAAAACTGTTTAATTTTTTGTACATTTATATATTTTTATGCTAACCTAGTCTTACGGTAGCACTGGGCATTTAAATACAAAACTAAATTTAAAACAAATCAAAACCAAACAAAAACAAACACAAAAACAATTAAACTCTCCCAACAACTCAGAAATAGCTTTTCAACCCCCCCCCCAGGATTAATACCATGAAATTATTTCAGAAGTGGCATCGGTCATTGAGCTATCTAAATAAGAACCATAGGCACATATCCTTTGTACCTTGCATCAGTGTATCAGAAATGTGGTCACAAAGCCAAACTCCAGCAAGGCTTGGATAAAATCAGATTCAAATTCAGGTAAAGCAGGTAAGAAAGAAGCAGTATTTCGCATGCAGGCTTTAGGTTTAGGCACTTCTGCACACATGCAGACATGAGCACACAAGCAGAAAGATACTTTAAATGACAAGGAGCTACTGCCTGTGCAGGGATTGTACATAACACACACATGTAGATAGCCAGGAGTGGACCATGATCCAGTGGTCAGAAAGTATACCATGTAGAAGAATGGCCACACCAGGTCTGATGCACCATCCATTTGTTCCCTCCTAGTTCACCACTCCACTACCACGAGTTTAGTGAGACTAGTTAATACCTTGATCTATAATTCAGCTAATACTTAAAAACAGTTTCATGTCAGCTATTAACGCTTTTAGAAGAGATACGTCTACACCAAAATTGGCGTTTCAATGCTCTCGACTACTGATACTACTGATTAATATACTGCTATTTTAACAAGCAAACTAAAAGTTTTTATTTGCAATTCCTTGACTTAAGAAAAGCTAAGTTAACAGCAAATATAGGCAAAAGTTGCTTAGAGAAATAGCTCTTTTTCTAACTGGAGACATGTTGCTTTTACTACTCACTTTACTGCCCACTGATTATGCACTTTACGCTTAATAAAATGGATGCTATAATTTCAGTGGTAAATATTACACCTAATTTGTTGTTGTTGTTGTTATTATATAGAGAATTATCAGTCCTTAATTTTGTAGTTGTCTGGGAAGACACCAGCAGATATCAGTAAAGAAACCTGATGACAGTTTATTACAGGTTATTATCCAGTGTGTGAGTATGTTAACACAAAACTCATGCACTTGCTACAGATGTTATTTCATTAGTATGGTTTGTATGAGACAAGAAAGCTATTATGTTCAAAGTATTATTTGGTTACAATATATCTTTATTTTATTTGTATTTATCACAGTTATATTTGATCCCCAGAACATAAGGAATGAATGCTGCAATATAATTTTGATTTTGTTTGAAAGGTTCTGGTTCTTTGAAAATCTTTTAGACCGTTTATTTTAATATTTTCTTAATGTTTTTTGATATTAAAAAAAAAACCACCAAAATAACTCCCCTATTCTTGATAGTTATTATCTTCCTTCTCCTTACAGATCTTTTCCAAACTGAAATTTTATTCTGTTTAGTACTCATTGTGCTTAGGTCTTTCCAAATCTCTTATCATCCCTCTCGTTTCTCCAGGTCTGTTCTCTAAGCCTACAACACACATTTTGAATGGGCAGTGTTGGTCAAAACAGCAACATAATGATATCTTGGGTTTAGCTCCACTCTTCTCCCAAAAATCTCCAGCAGTTCTCTCTGACCTTTTGAGTGATAGTGAGATTCAAAGCATTATTTTCAAAGCCCTGTCCACACTGACTCCTATATTGCCTTCCTTAGTGCTGAGTTAGAGCCCAACACTGCTTCCAGGCATATGCTATTCTGCAACATCTATCAGATAAGCTTTTCTACTGGGCTGAGAAACAAGAAGTCAGGGAAGACACTTATCACTGGAACATTTTTTTTCCACTGCACTTTAGCAACTTTCACTTCCCAGCTGAACCCTGGCTGACAAAACTAGAGAAGAGAGAAACTCTGTTTCATGCATTCCTCATCTTCCATCTAACCATTGTGCTTCAGAGTTTCACAGCTAGAATGTAAGTGAAGTTGTGCTATTGCTTTTAAGCAAAATCCTACCCTATTTGGTTTTTTATTTGTGAGATGCCCCTTAGCAAGGGAAAAGAGCCAGGTCTGTGGAGGGTAACTTGAGCAGATTTTGGATAGATTCTACTCTGGAGGGAATGGATTATTAGTTGCCATTGCAAGGCTGTTGCCTTTCTGGTGTTTATAAAGTAGAGGAACTATTACAATCATCTTCTTTTCTTACAGAAAAGTAGCTGGTAAAGTAACAGGGATCATTTATGCTATACAAGTGATGCCTTGGCCACAAACCACTTGCTGTACTGATGTGCAGACTGGGATAGAGGGGCAAAACTTATCCAACTCTAAAAGATCCCCTGGGTGGCTTAGTTGGGTACTAGACATGCTCCATAAATCAGTATAACCAGTAGTTACTACACATTCTGGGGAGAACATGGTGTTGGATGAAGTGCAAAGTATTAGATGTTGTTGCAAGGAATGGGATTATGTCAAGACTGTAAGATCAGATTGGCAAAGAAAGTAACTTTCTATGACAGGCTTTTGTTAATAAACTTTGCATGCTTTCTTGTTTCTTTTTTTTTTTCCCTCCCTCCTGAGCATGAGACAGGGAAAAAAGAGGACCATTTGTATTACAGTTGTTTGCAATCTAATTTGCCAGGCCAAAGGATAGTCTGAATGATCTAATTCTCAATATACTACAGAACCGAGGTGAAGTACAAATCATCTTAGAGGATCCAATAATTCTGTTTCAATTGATCAGCTTTTTAGGCAGTATCCTTCGGTTGAGACTTTTCAGATAAGTAAATTAGGTTGAAAACAAAAGGCTACTTTCTGAAATGTGGATTTCACAATGTATTTTTGATCTGATAGGAGCTCAGTACCATTTCTTCTATCTGCTTGAGGCCTACTGAGCTGCGCATACTGTACTCTATCAAAGCCCAGTTCTTTGCAGCTCAGTGAATAAAATACTGCAGTTTCTCCCACTGACTGACTGAAATAAAATAATCTATGATGCATGAACAAGTCTAAATGAAATAATAATATCCTTAGCAGTGAAAAACGGATTGGTAATACAGTAATTGAGCAGATTTATTGCCATCTCCTTGAGCTAGCCTGCTGAAACAGCCTGCTATTTTATTTAATCTCATATCAGAGGAATTACTGGCTGGTAATCCATTGTTAAACATCATTTAGAATGATGGATGAAAATGTCAGCTTTTCCAACATAATCAATTCATATCTCATTAGCACATATTATTTATGATTCTCATAATGGGACCTGCAGGGGTCTCCAGGGGGAAATGGAGACCTCAGCTGTTGTTGAAATGAGATGAGATATACTGTAGCTTATGAGTTAATAACTGCATATAAAAAATACTTCTCCACAGTATTGATTGTCCTTACCATTTTACAAATGAATTGAGTGCCTTGGCTTCCCCTCTTGCTGCGTATGGCAGCTCTTCCTTCTCTTCATTTTGTTGCTCATAATTCAGTGAGAAAAATATTAAAAAGCATATAAGGAAGACTATTTTACAGATAACTTTTTAAGACTGGGGTGGGGGAAAAGCAGAGGTGTGGGGAGGGGCAAAGAGCCTCTGAATGTAAAGCAATAAGAAACACTTTACTGCTCTGTTGCTGTTTGCTAAGGACTTTGGGCGCTTTTTTCTTCCTCAGTCCCTATGAAGACAAATCGACATATTTCTCCAGCTACAGCACAGTTGCATTTTAAGGATACTTTCTACCGTATGCTGCTTCAAAGCCCAATGAAAAGCAAACCTTGATTCATGGATTTAATGCAGCTGATGGTGCAGCAGTAATCATGGTCACAGTGTCAACTGCTGCCTCAATTAAACTACATTTGAGAATCATTTTATGCTTCAGCTCATAAACATCAATAAAGGAAAATGAGTAATAAATGACTGTCTAGAGTACAAAGGACCAGCTCATATTTCAGATGAAAATGAAGACAAAATGTAGCTTTTATTTGCCTGTGGAATTCCCATTAACTGCATCACTGACAGGAGGGAGCTGGATCAATAGTTGGCTGGCCGCAGAAAACAGTTTCTGGCTGTTCAGCAGCCAATGCAAAAGGAAAACTGTCATATTGTGATCTTTATCAGGTAATCTTCATTACACCAGACCAATGATATATGTATATGCTGGTCAGCTAGGGGCACTTCTAATTCCTGCTTCTTCTGAGTACAGTGTGCTCACAAATTATTTGTTTACAGCCATGAAAAACCTTCAATGTTCATCTCTTTTATTCTTTGTATAGGTAATCCATATGGGGGAACTTTCTCTCAAGACTACTTTATTCACTAAGAATTTTTAAGAAAGCAAATGCTGTATCAAAACGTGTGTCTCTTCCTGCTTAAGAGGAATCTGTTAGAACCTTTTGTGGCTGTTGTTGTCGAGGCTTGACTGAAAGATTTACTGAGTATCCTTCAGTAAGTTCTTGGAGGGTATTTGTGCCTTATTACAAGCGCTTCTGAGCTTATTTGAACAAAGGAGACTGCTAGCTGTGAAGGAAAAACACTCTTTACGAGCTGTTAGCTTTCCAGGAGGCAGCTTATATGTATGGCAAACTATATGTGAAATACAATCATCTTCTATTTTTCCCCACCCCAGACCCATGGAGTGGAGATATTTTACTCTTCTGCAGTGCTCTGTAATTGATATAGATTCATCTCAGCGTATGTGAGGTGAGAATCTGTTCATAGGAGCCAGAAGCTCTGGCTCAGTTGGTACATGGCTCTTGGGAGTGCAGGTTTTCAGAGCACAGCACAGATTTTTAAAATATCATCACTTACAAATCTAAAACAGGAGACAAATCACTACTTCTTCATGGAATGGTAACAGAAATTACATTATCAAAACCTCTAGCCTGATCTTAAAGTAACCACATTATATTTAAACTTACAACTCCATTCTTATGAACTACCATTATGAACTGTTTCCCTGCCTAGTTACCTGCTTTACTCTGACCCTGTGAAATTAAACTTTCTACTACGAAATTTAATGTCAAGCATAAAAAAATTAATCATGGTTCACAGCTAATAATGAGATTTCCTTTAAAAACTTCTAAATTCTTAGGATCACCATTTATCTTACTTTAACTATAATACACAATGATGTTTGACCTGGCAAGTATGCACCTGCATTTTGGGATGATAATTAAAGCTGATGTTTGTATGCATAAAGTGGAATTTGCTGTTGCGGCCTAAAGTTAACCCCTTCCCCTCTTCTTTCTGTCCTTGGATTCTGTCTTTCGTTTTCATTTTCCTCCTCTCTCATCCTCCCCTCGGTTTCTATTCTTGACATTTTTCCTCTTCTCCAGTTTCTTCCCATTCCCTAGTTGTAATTCTGTCTCCTACCTTTCCTGTTATACATTTATCCTCCCTTACAGATAAAGAGTTGTTAATGCAGAGTGATACAATAAAAATATGTATGTGATTATAGCAATTATCTAGTAGTACGTTTTCCTTCAACAACATCCCATTTTTCAGTCTCTTCTGTTATCTTTAGATCCTCCTCGTCCTGTCTGCCAGCTGCTTAGCCCAGTAAATGTCATCTTATATACCATCTATTTACTCTTCCCAACATGCTTATTTGTACTTCTAGTCTCTTTCTACAAAACCTTAATCTCTCCTGTCTCTTCAGATCCCTTTCCAGTCCACTTTTTCAGCTCTCCCTCCTTTCATGTCTCTCTTCACTGCTTTAGCTTTTCTTTAGCACATCAGGAATGCTTCCTCCAAAACTTGGCACAATCTACTGATTCCTCTGTTCTCTCTTGCTTTTCATGTCTCCTGCTTTCTCTTTACCATTTTAAAACAAGGTTCCCTCCAGTTCATTCAGTTGTCCTGGATAATGTCACTGAAAATAAGGCAAGGCTCTGCCATCTTTTCAAGAGGCAGATTATTTCCAGGTGCAAAGAAGGCAGGGGATAGTAGTTACTTCATCTAACAGCAAGAGGAGAGAGACTGTCTAGCTTCTCCAGCAATCAGAAAAGTATTCCTCAAACACTCAGATTTTTTTTTTTTTAAGTAACGTTTTCCATTTCTCTGAATTCCATTTTGCTGGTAATCTAAAGACTTCCAAACAACCTCCTGGTTCAATCAGATCATTCCTAACTCTTTGGCACAATATTTCTTTGCCATGAGTGACTTCCAAGAAATATAGAATTTTAAAAATTCAGAATTCTAAAAAAAATGGAATGGTTTTCTAAGCTTTTTTGAGCTAATCAAAAAGCACCAACAGGGCACAGTTTTCTGAAAGGAAAATATGGTCAACAGCAATAGCAGCAAGAAAATCATTAAAACCAAATGTCAATCTGCCACAAAGAGGGAAAAGTTTTAAGTTGGTACAAATTGAAAATATATGACAATTTTAAAAATGTAAAATATGAAGAATTGTTCAGAATCAATATATGCCAATGACCTGTTTTTAATATGCTGGTTTTATTTTTATTTTAGGATATGAGAATTATATGTGTAGGTAATGAAAGTGCATTCTTGAGAAATGATGGCACTAAGAAAGGGAAGTCACCTTGTTCACTCTATGAAAATAAGTGTAAGCTCCAAGCTGAGCCACCAAATAGTATTTATTAATAGTTCTAAAAGAATGGTCAGAAACTGAAAATGGAATGCTGAAAAAAAAATTAAAAATTAAAAATTGGAGGAATAAGACAAAAGGTCCACAATTTAAATGTTGCAACGTGTGAGATGAGGAAGGGGGGTCTGTCAGATGAAATGGAATAATATATTATTCCTTTGTGGGATGTTGTGTTATGCTTTGATAAAGACTTGAGGGAATTGCTATTTTTCATAATTTGCTATATGGCTTATAATTAATTCTAGGTTACCACTTTATCATTGGGCTACAGAAATAAAGGCACATGCTTTTTTTTTTTTACAGTAACAGCTGATGCTTCAATTAATTTTAAAAAAGTGGATGGGTTAAAAAAGAACTTGAGAGTGAGATCTGAGAATACTAAACCATTGCTCTGGACAGGTTCAGTCCATAGTTAAGATGCAGATGAATAGCATTTTAAGGCATGGTTAATATGATAAAGGTTCTATTCACAATTTTCAGGTGATTGGATAATTTAGTAGTATTCCACCAAATGTTTTGTGCTAAGTTATTCCTTTTTACACAAAAATAAAAGAACAGTACAGTAACAACTTTGATAATTACATTTACTAAATGCATTATCTGTATGAGCCCATTATACTTCATATATAACACCAGACAAGTGTCTTACCTTGCTGACTTTATGGATACACATTCCAAGTGAAAACAATGAAATATAAATATTTATAACCTCTTGCTTTCTATATAAATTAGTTTCTGGGTTATCCACCCCTTTTTTCACTAAGTGTATATGTAGTTTGTTATATTAAATCTAAGTACAAGTATGCACTGCTTTCTGCTAGGAACTATCAATAGCATCTACCTAATACTTAATATTGAATGAAAGACTTCATAAATCATTTATACAAGGGATCATACAATGCTTTTAGTGAATTTCAGAAGAGTCATAAAAACTATAAATCAATATATTTTTGATTAATCAACTCACAATGTCAGCTTTTAGTGATAGTTATCTGTTGTGCCCATCTTACTGAATGTACACTAGGGAGAGGACTATCATCTGTCACAGGTAGATTTAAGCAAGAAAACGGGGCAAAAAATCTACTACACTATTGTGCATATCCACACGACTCCCAATACCTGCTGGAAAGGGGCAGATCTTAAGGCATGAAACAATCTGACCTACAGTCTACTATTTACAGTAGAAACAATGGAAGTTTTGACGGGTGAAGTAAGAGCAAGAAAATCCTAAGTCTGCAAAAGTTTACAGAGTGCTAAGCACTGAATTATACACATGTTCAAGTATTTCTAACATCTCATCATATTGCTTAGATAAACTGAGCATTGAAGTTGATAGGATGGCTCCCTGCTCTGGATCTAACACTATATGGATATAAGGGGACAGAACTGCAGATTTGCCTGCATCTTGAAGTCTGCATGTTTGCATTTAGCAGGGAAGCACTGCAGATTCATTTTTCCAAAGAAAATGCTGTTGAAAAGAGAAATCCCATGCACATCGTAAAAGACATTTGACATCAATATTTAATTTTATTAGTTATACTACAGGTACTCTAGGGAACCTGATGGAAAGCCTTCTTAGTATTGATTAGAATTCAGCAATCCCACTGCACACTGTTAAAAAATTATTCAATTACAATTAATTCTTCAATTCAGAATAATTTAGAATTTATCACGAAAAGTTAATAAAAGTACTTAAGTTTGGAACGCAGTGGGAATTATAGTTATGAGATGGAAATACTAACATGATGGAAATACTAACTAGAAAATGCTATGGTTTTTAATTTGCATAATCAATGCTTTTAATTCATTCTATTTGCTTGTACAAGATTACAGTAATGGTGTGGTTCAAATGTTTTGTGAAAACTTCAGAATTACCTCTTTCATGTGTATAATGTAAAACATGACTATTAGTGATACAATGCTTTCTCATTTTTACACAAGAGATTTAAAAGCAAGAGTAATAAACAAATTTCTAATCAAAATGTAATGAATACATAAGAGTCAATATATCTAACTTTGAAAAGAAAAATCATTCTATCAGCTTTGTCATGCTGGAATCCTCTAGACATCTATCTTTTCTGTGGCTTCCTTTGGGCTATCCTTGACTTAAAAATGTTATTTACTTAATTATTTTCAGTACACTACAGTTCCAAGAAGGAATCACTTAGAACAAAAATGCCTGTGGAGGGATTAGGATTTAATACAGATAACAGTGTTTATTTTAAAAGTCTCATAAAATAAGTGGAATAAATCAAAATTCTTATGATGTTAAAGCTCACAGTTACCTGAATTTACCACGCTTACAGGAAAATACTTTATGCTATCTTATAACATGCAGGGATGGAGTGGCAGAATTTGAACAAGGTATATAATAAGTCACTGGCATCCTGGTACTCAGTGTCTTTCTTAAAGAAAACTCAGAGAAACTGACTATTTCTATATTGCTGGCAGTGGAAAACTGTAGCAAGACTTACTGTATCCACCTATTTCTAAGAGCTCAGTCAAGTGAGATATCACACTGAGAAAAAAAAATCATGAAGAATTTTTGCAGACTTCCAAAACGGTAAGCTAGCAGGAGTTCAGAGGCTTCTAATGGACACATGCAATTTTACATTTCTCCTGATTAATCCTGCAGTCCTGCACGAAAGATTCATACACACTCCTCCCCCATAACAACATCAGCATTTAGTTTGAGGATTAGGGTATTTCTCTGAGATTTCTCCCTCTTGATCCTGCCCTTTTTCACTGTTCAGCCGTCCTGGGATGAGGAGCTGTTCCCGTAAAACCAGAAAAAAATGAACTAATATTCTGTGTAGCCCAAGTTGCTGGTCCAAGACAAATGACATATCAACAAATGACGACTATGTAAAGCCTATGGAAATTCATCTAGGCCATGAAGGCAGGCTGAATGCTAATTTGTAACTAGATGGAGCAAGATACTTGGGAAAAACTGGATTCCCATAGTAGGTAACTTATTTAGGCAGCTCTGCTATTTCTTCTCACATTATTTTCAGAAGTGCTAAGTTGTAGCCTGCAAGAACTGAATTTAAGAAGTGGATTAAGAAGCAGCTTTAAGGGGAGTAAACAGACGAGGAATTTTTCTTTAGTAAAGTCTGCATCAGTTAGTAAAGAATCATTGGCTTGCCTACATTTCTTAATACCATAGTTGAGGTTTTAGGCTTGTACTTTGTGGTTTCTTCATACCTATACATGATTTTCAGGTAATATAACTTTTATTTCAAAACACAACATTTCACTGACAGTGTTTTAGGGAACAAAAACCAACTAAAAGCTGCATTTTCCAAATACTGCATATTTCAAATACTTTAAATTACTTTGGTTAAGAGCAAGTCTAGATTAAATAAAAATATTACCAGATAATGTGAAGGATTCTCCTGGTGTTTTAAAGATATCCTTGAAAGACTGGATAATAAATTGGCACCTGAAACGAAAATGAGCCTATGTGGATGGGAAATTGGTTTACTTTTAAGTCAAGGGTGGCAAATTGTTAGTAGGAGGGTTTTACGTCTTTCTTTTTGTTTTTAATTTACCTCAACTGAACATGTGCAGAAAGTTTTTCAAAACACTGTTTTGGTTGAACAATTTGGGTAAACCTGCTAAGAGGGTAAATCCCTGGCATGTAGTTAAAAATCTGTCAGAATGTTTAAAAAGGCAGTCTTGCATACATAATATAGTGTAGACAAAAGAGCATATCAAATAGTGCAGTGGGGCAAGGATTTCATAGTGCTGTTCTTGCTGTGCACTGAGGAGGGACTTTTCATTTCACACATCATCATTCACAGTTTGCTGCAGCGACTCAACACAGTCAGAGCATGTCAACAACACACAAAGTGAAATATTTCAGTGTGGTTTTCCTTTGGAAAATGAGGGACATGGGATTTTTATTTCAATTACTTTATGTTACAGTGGAAAGAAGAAGGAAAAGATCGCGTTATCTGGTTTGGCAGTGACCAAGAGAAACATGATATAAATCCTACTGTGAGCCTGGACAGAGATAGGTATTTAAGGGTAGAAACAGCATATATATTTGGAGGGACAGTTCAAAATGCTGGCCATTTCTTTTTAGGTATTCACTCATATACTAAGAAATTAAAAATAAAAAAAAAATTAAAAACTTTTAAAATTACTCTCCTGTAAGAAAAAGCAAGTTGTGAGCTGACAGCAATAAGTAGCTACCATTTTCACCCAGGATAATAAAAGCATTATTTAGAGGGAGAAAAAAAAGACAATTGTGTGACAAAAAAGGTAAGAATAACCTCTAGTCAGACAAAATACATTTTGTGCATTCTGAGGATGAGGTCTCTTCCTTCTCACCCACAAACCCTCTCAGTCAATACCAGTCAGTATTTCTAAGAGTGAAAGGCATTGCTGTAACACATGGAAGAACAGCACCCAGTTTCTTGCAGTATGAATAGCCAGCCTAAGGCAAAGGACATTGCACTATGGTCATGAAAAAGGTGAAAGCACAGGCTTCGAATAACAAAAACTTCTGGCAGAGGCCCCATCTGAACTGGTTTTTTAATTTTAACATGCTTTTTGGTGAACTATTCATATTAGTTGTGGTGGTATCAGACTCCTGCCCCTTTATGGCTCTTTATGCCATCTTTAATTAGATTTTAGAAGGTAGATTTCAAACAGCGATACAACAAGTGACTTCACATGCACCATGTTCATAACAATACACATTTGAACCATTGCCACATGAAAGGTTATAGCAGCCAGAACACCCCAAAAGCCAAATCCAGAGAAACTTCTGGATTTTTTAAAATTTACATTACATAAATTCTAGAAATGTTAAAAACAATAAAAGAAACCACAATGTGCCAACCTCTAATTTCATTTAAAAATGAAATCTCTCAAGCCATATTGTAAGAATAAGAAGAGATTCAGACACTGGAGCACTCTGAATAACAGTTTTGATGGGATGATTTATGCTGGGCATACTTTTCAGATAATTTTCCATGCTAATTCAAGGAATACTGTTCATAACTACAACACGAATCTCCACAGAAATACTTCCCAAGTCATCTAATATCTACAACTCAATCTTCACTCCTTTGAGAACTAAAAAAAGCTTATAGTGAGCTTGTTCCAATCTAGAGACACAGTCACAGCAAATTAAAACTCAAGCACTTCTTGCTCTCATAGCTGTGTTCTAGCCAATAATCTAATTTCCTATCTCTTTAACATGAGGAATACCAATGAAACTGGTAACTCATTTAGGACTAGAATGATTTTTAAATGCATATTTATTGGGCATCTCATAGGATTACTCCAAAATAGTAATCTAAAAAGTAATTTCTCTTTTACCTTGTTAAAAACAGGACCCTCTACCCCCTTTCCTACAGTCACTGCTGAGCCACATATCTGGTATTTGGGGTTTTTGTCACCATTGTTCAGCTCATACTGGCCATTAGAAAATGTAAAGCAAGTCTGTGACAGGATCACTGGGAAGGAAACTGGCCGATATACACTGCAGGACTTCTGTGGAGAGATATAAGTTGATATAACTTAAGAATTAAATGCTACAGTATTCTTGTCTCCTGTCTTGACTTGTTCTTTTCCTCTTGATAAAATACAACATAGAGTGCAATGGGACAGAACACAACTCATTGGCATGTGGAATAATACTTTCTAATCCCATACAAGTGCTTTAGCTTTTACATTGATAAGATAAAAACATATTACTAATTTAGCAGGACCCTTGAGGTTAACACTTGGTTTATGGCATTGACAACAAAAGCATAAATGCAATATGACCTACTGGTTTCAAGGAGAGCTTTCAAAAACTATAGGTAAACCATAGAATCATACAATGGTTAAGGTTGGAAGGGACCCTGAAGATCATAATGGTTTTTTTTTACTGAAAAAAGTTCCTTTTTAATATATAAATCAACTACCCATGTGTGTCCCAGAATATAAAAACATGTGACAGTAAACAAATTCCCATACATGTGTCTCCAAGTCAAAATGTACTTTAATCTGAAAACCAAACAAAACAAAATCTGCAATGCAAAGAGAGTAGGATGTGCCTCTTGCTCCTTCCAGACACATGCCATACCATTCCACAGAAAGCATATTACTCTGTAATTCCAACAGATTTTAATTTGCACAGTCTTCCTGTGCAAATTGCTAATGCACAGAGAGTTGGCTTTCAGGTCTGTACAATCTGAGCTGATTCCCTGTAGAACCCTGTTCAGGGCAGCCCTATGAGGCTTCCCATGTGTTTAAAGCTGTAAGGAGCTGAGAGCAGGTGCTGCAGAGCTCATACTGAGAAGGAATCTTCCTCCTCCTCATCACCATCCGTTCTTCACCCCAGACTCCTGGTCAGCAAGCAGAAGGGGTATCATGCATGGGCATGTTGCTAAAGTCAAGGGAAAGTGGGACAGATTCATTGTTTCAATCCTTTTTCCTCTAAGAAGCTCAGGGTTGATTTACACTGCCCTCCCTGCAAAGGAAGGCAGCACGGATAAAAGCATTGCTGGGTCAAGTTGATAATATTTTCAGGCTCTCCTCAGAAAACTGAATGTTAATCCAGTTAGAGAGAGAGAGAATTTTTACACAATTTACCAGCTTATTAATTTTAAGCATAGTGTAAGTGTATAAACTGAAACTATTTAATATAATATTATATTATATTTTATTACTTAAAAGAAAACAGCATTGAAGCTTGAATTTTTTAAAGAAACTATTGCTTGTCACAATACTAGGTGCCAAAGGTTAACAGTACTGTCTGATCCTTAAAACACCTTGGAGATGTCAGAAAAGCTCTGAAGCCCTTAGAGATTTCAGATGCTTCCACTTGAAAGTCTGTCCAGATAGTGATTAATTACTGGTTATTTCAACAGTGAAAAAACCCTACCTGTAACTTAATATATGCCTGTTAGTGAAAGATATGTTTTAGCAGTGATATTGTGAGCTTTTAGTTCATCTATACAACATCCACTTTATTAATACAGTCGCTAAGGAGAATGTTTTTCCTTAGAATATCAACTTTGTCTCAGTAGTAAACCCACACTTGATTCATGGCATGTTGAATATTTTCATTTCTTCCTATTATTTTCCACTGGGTAGAACAACTCTGTGTTAAATCCGTATGTGATGTGTTTCCAGACTAAAGGAGCTCATTCTCGCCTATTGGGTTTTTTTAATTTTATTTCAAGAAAAAAATGGAGAGAATTCCCTTACGAGCCGCAGCCACTTTGAGCACAGCCCCGCTCTTCTAAGTTGATACAAGGCTGCCATCCTATGGTCCTCATCTGGTACTGCGCTTGGATACTGGAGGCTTCCAGCCCCACACTCCTGGACTCCAATCAAATACTCAATTTTAGAGTCATACTATGCACGTGGGTATTAACAGCTAGGTGCCAGTGATTCTTATCAGAAATCTAATAACTACTAAGTATTTTCTTGGGCCATTCCCTTGGAGGGCCAGTATAATGGGAATACATCGAAAATAGAAAAATTGCCTCCTGAATCAGCAAAACCCTGGCTCCGCCGGCATAGTTTGCTCTGGTTAAAACCTATCAAACTTATTTCCCTCAGCAAAACCCCCTCCACACCAGCACCACCTCTTCCCTGTTCAGAATCTTTAAATGTATCAGGACTAATCTCATCAAAATGCTAATCAGGATGACTCCCGATAAGCCACCAGACAGCTAATGCAAATTGGTAGCGAATTAAAGAATTCCTGAATACAAAGGGAAGACCCGCATTTACCAATTTGCAGTCTCTGGCAATAATTGATGAGAAGAATGAACTTTTACTATGAAATTCAGAGGGAAAAGGTAAAAATCAGACGGGAACGGAAGCGAACCAGCAGCCAAAAGCTAAAGAGCAGGAAGCAGCAGAGGGACCCGTGAGGAGGAGCAGTGACACCGGTGGCCAGGAGGCGAGTAGCGGAGATTTTCTTCGAAGACTGAAAAGAACGCTAATTGTCCTCTTCCTTTTCCTGATAGCCCTTTCCCTGGGGTGATTGTTTCGTTTAAAAACCTGTTTTCCCTGTGTTTCTCTCCCACTCTTAGCTCCTACCTAAGACTCCTTTCAGCGTGGTGTCATTTTCCCTGAAATAAACCGTTGTAATTCCTTAAAACCATAAAGTTGGTTACTTTTGCAATTTGTAGGACATAGATGCACAGTGGCTAATATTTCCTCACAAACAAAATATATAATGTTAATACAAACAGACCTTGACACCCAGCATTCAGGATTTTAAAATTCTGAAATTTAGAATTATTTCTGCCTCTTACAACTCCTAAAGTAGTCAACTACTGTTGATTATAAAATGCATCCCAGCTTCTGAAAGCAGAGCACAGGAGGAAAAATAAGTTGGAGGGTTATAGACATAACAGGCACACCCTTCAATATCAAGTTGTGGGGTTACAACTAGCATGAATCATTTCAAACATCTTACCTAGTTTAACAGACCACCTCATTTAATTTGCCTCAGCATGATTACTAATGCCTTACTTCAGGTAGCATGTCTGCTTTTATTTATTATTCACCACACAAATAAGGAAGAATTTAACCAAACTCCTCTAAAACCATTTGCAAGACTGCACACAACTACATGAGGATGAAATAAGACAGACAACAATGTATTTCTCCATAAGGAAAAATTAAGACTAAAGCAAATCTAGACAATCCGCTCATGTACCAGAAAACAACATTTAATCAAATGGATCCTGTCCCCCATCATTATGAAAACTAATTACAAAACATATAAAGAGATTGTGAAATATTCCTAATTTGTGCTTTGTAGCTGACCCCTTCCTTGCTAAAGATACAGCTACCACAAAAGATTTTTATGGCCTCGTCACTCAAGTAGGGAGATACTGATGAAAGAAAAGCTTATGTTCTTTAATGTATAGGTAAGTTTGCTGCACACACTGCTAAGTTACCTTTACAGAGAGTTGTATTTCCTCAGTTACAAAGGGAAAATTATCTGACGTAACCCGCGCAAAAATGGAAGAGTTAATTATGTATTTCTATCTGAAAATAAAATATCACAGCTTCTATAAGCATGTTTGTTGAAACATTCTCGTTTGTTGCATGTTTTTGTGGCAGCTGCAGAAACAACTGTAGTCTTTCCACAATTGCAATACTTCAGCAATTCCAGCAAATTATATGAGCTTGAACTCCAAAATTCACCAACAATTTAATATTTCCAGGGCATAGAGCTCCTATTTCAACTTAGGCAACAGTTAAAGACTTGGTTGATACATCTTTCCCCTGAGACCATTGTTAAGGCAAAGAATAGAAATGCCAAGATATTTCAAACAGTTGTTTGTTCTTTGAAGTTGAAAGCACTATAATCTATTGGTTACTTTGCATTTTTGAAGCAGCAATTAAGCTGCACTGGGAATATTTGGGACAGAATAAAAAAGAAAACCCGTACTAAGATCAAATGGTTTGTGCTTTAACAGTGGGCCATCATTTGCTCGTGGTATCAATAATGTCAACTTTCACACACAACACTCTGTCCACTATTTAATGGAAAATGAGAATTGCCTCGTGCATCTGTTGGAAAATGCAGTCACAAACACCATAACTGAGGGTCAAATCACAATTTCAAATCACAAACTCACTTTTTCTAATCTGTCACAATAATTTTATCAGCTTCAAAAACATGTGGATGGTCCTACTCCAGACCCAGCAGGGAACAGATCAAGAAGATATTTTCAGATACTATGAGCTGCTTTGTATATTACTAAGTGTGGCATTTTCCAGGTGTTTCACAGGTGATTATGAAGATGGAGGAGAAATGCCAGTGACTGACTACTCCTTCTACTTCATAATTTCTACTTGCTTCATAAATTAATCTTTCACAGCCTCAGATTTTTAGAAGATTTTCTGCTTACAAGCACTGTACTCTATTTGTAAAGCTTAAGTTACAATAAAGTACTTATAATTTTCTACCGAGAATGTAGCCTGTAAAAAGATACCATGATAAAGTAGAAGAATTCATCATGGATTCCATTCATATTATACACCTGACTGACTAGTGAGTAGGCTTGGCTGAGACTGAGTAAGAGCTTGCTTCAGGGCTCATGAATAAGGAAGTGGCCTGCTATTCCCAGTTCACTCCCTCAATTTTTTTGAAGTTGAATAACTCATTATGTCTATTCCTACCTCAAAGAGAGCAGTGAAAACATTTTATTATGTAAACAGACTGGACAAATTACAAGAATCTTGCTAAATATTGATTTTGTGAAGGCAGAAGTTCAAGACATAGTTGTTTAAACTGTATTAGCTTACACAATCATTTGAAAAAGAGATGGTGTAATGGTATGTGTTAAAGGAATATACTGCATAAAAATAATAATTATGTTGCATAAGACATCTGGATTGTATTTCTGAGAGCAAGTGAAACATATCTTTGAGAGAACAAATGAATTATGTGATAAAGCAAACACTGCTTCCCTGCAACATCACTTAAACAAATCTCGTCCTGTATCTCCTTCTTTTAAAATACGTTACCCATACCCAACACACCAGCCAATCAAAAGAGCATAATTTAACGCATATTGAATGTAAAGACCTGTGGCCTCCTCTATCCCCTGATTGTATTAAGTGACCCTAAGAATCCAGACACACATTTCTCAGTGCTAATGTCTTCATGACCTATATAACAAACATCCTATATTAGGGCTCTGGCCTGATGCAGGGAGAAAGGGAATAAATAATCTATTTCAGTCTTTCAGCGACTGTTCTTTTATCAGATAAACCCAGCCATCAGGTGCATTGATAAGTGGCCTGGGCAAGGCTCCACTCCTCCTGAGGAGAGATAATAGATCCATTTTATTGTACTAACACTGCACAGCCTAGCCTTTAGTTGCCCAAAAGAAGTACACAGTATCCTGTTCTTCCTTTCTTTCCCTCTTTCTCACACATATGCTTTGATTTGATCCTATCGTGTCTGTAAGCAGTCATGTAAGTTGTCAATTTCCTATAATACTGGATATTGACATAAATACAATGTTTTAATCCACAAGATTTTTTTACATGATCACCATTATTTTAATACAGTTTGAATGATACAATTTTGAGTGATACAAGTGTCCATATTGAGTGATACAATATGGACAGTAAATCCATTTTTATCTGACTGTAATGGAATACTGGAAAACTGTACTTATGTGAATGCATTCTTTCTGGAAAATAGTTGTGAAAAACACTTTAGTTTTTCTTCTTCCATCTTAAGATGGAAATACAACTATGCATCAGTATCCAAATTCTTCAGTTCCACTTAGCACTGTTAAGAGAAGACAGCACCATTTTCACATTGGTACCCCAAGACACCCACCCTCAAAGGATTGCTTTAAATAAATCTCCAAGAAAAGTCTATTGGTTCTGACATTCACTAAAACAGCATCTAAGTCTCTGTGTACTGTCTCTGCTTTAATACAGCGCACCACAATTAGCACTGAGACCATCTCCTTTTCACAGTCTTTAAGAAGAAAGGAAATAATAAACAACAGAAACCAACTAACTCAAGAGTTCTGCATTTGAACAGGAAGCTATACCTCTGAAGCACTCTGTATAAAGCTATTTTTGCCTGTAGAGAACTCAAGCATGTTGCTTCTGTTCCTAAAAATATTCTGAATGCTAGGCATGCGATAAATGAAAAACTAGTAGTACATAACTTAATAGAAGCTTTCCCATTGGCATAACACTCGAGAGGAACAGAGTTCAGGAGACCTTCCTTATGCCCAAGCATTTGCAGAGAAAGAACACTGGGTAAATGCTGGTGTTTCTCTCTCTCAAAACAGTGCCAAACAAATACCTTTGTTCTACATCACTGTCTTGAACTTCGTGGGAATGTCATGTGCTTCAGTCTTCTGGGCACTGAAAGCAAGTTTTTTCTGTCCTTACTTTTCGGACCTTATTCTACAATAAGCAGTTTCTAAGACACTGGTAATGTGCCCTAATTGAGTTAACAAGATATTAAGAAAATTAGTTGCAACTGTAGTGGTTTAAAAACCTTGACAGTTACTGTAAGTACCACTTTCAACTAAATCTGGTAAAACTTTTTCAAAAGAAATATCTTGAGAAAGCCTTGCAGTGGAGTGTGCTGTTCTCCTTAATTCATGCAACAATGAGGCAGCCTTTTAATTGATAATTATTAGTGAACTTTCTAAATCTGTAAAAATTCAGCAGGTTTAAGCTTCCAGTAAATACCAATGTCTATTTTTACACTACAGCTCCCTTTTAAAAGAAAAGCAAATAAATCTGCCTGCAGCTGCTGATGCTGCAAACAACGCCCAAAAAAAGGCTTTTATTCCATTTAGAGTGCAGCAGGAGTGTCTCCCCACAAAACTGCGTAAGGACAGAGTTGCAGGATTTTTTTTCTGGCCTGCTCCAATCAGAAAGTTATTATTTTTTAATTTTATTTTTTTTATCAGAGCTTTATTTAAAGATCAGTTCTTTATCTCTAGCTAAAATCTTGACACACTTATGTAAAGATGAATTATATATCCAGACAAGAAGTGAAGGAGAGTAAGAAATTAATTTAACTTATCCTTTTATTTTACTGTCCAGTTAGGATCACTGCCTGTTTTGCTCCTAAACTTGATTAAATACTGCTTGTGTAAGGTACAGTGACAAGTTCTGGAAATATGAAAATTAAATGCAAACAAATTGTATGCTGCCATTGGGCTGGAAGTTGTCTTTGCTAGGCTATGTATAAATGCACTGAAGGTTAACAGAAAGAGCCCCAAGCATTTTTTGGAGTCTGAAAGGAAAAGTCAGCAGAGAAATGTTATGGCATGAACATAAAAGGCAGGAGGATTATAGGGTTTTTTTGTTAAAGTACTTCCATATCCTGACCATATTAAGGTCTTTTCATACCTGCTCCCCATCTCCCCTTTTTCTGAGAATATTTAGGTCATTACTAGCCAGAAGAACAGGGTTCTCTTCAGAGCTGGATCAAGCTGCTCAGAGCCTCCTCCAGCTTTTTAAAATGTCACTCAGCTTCCAGTGTCCTTGGGCAAGGTGCCCCAGTATGTAACCACTCTTAACATGAAGAAAAGTCTGGCTCCACCTTCTCTACAACCACCCAAAAGGTAGTGTAGACACCACTAATGTCTCCGATCTCACACCTTTTCTCCAGCCTGAAGAAATTCAGCTCTCCCACACTCTGCTTTCATGTTGTGTGCTCCAGCCCTCTGATTGCCTCAGTGACCTGACTCCTGACCCCACCACTGTCAAAATCCCTCCTGCTCTAGAAGGTCCAAAAACTTGCTCTAGTCCAAATGAAACTTCACAAGAGCTAAATTTATGGGAAACAACACCTTTCTCAGCCTGCAAACAGTGCTTGTGCTTTTGTAAAGGACTAGTTCACCCCAAATGCAAACTTGTGTCTTTATGATGTTGCCAGCAGCTCGTTCCTCTAGCTAATAACAGATAATTTTATTCTAAACTTGTATTTGCAAACAAACAAAAACTCCTAAACCCCTACCCAACGGACCACCAGCACTATGCCTGGAGTGCCTGAGTGCATACACCAAGTATTCCTCCTTGTCCAGATGACTCCAGATTTCACATGATTTCACATCTTGAAGAACTCATCTCTTGCAGTCACAGCTACTTAATAGGAACAGCTGATTCCTCAGTAACTTTGCAAGAGTTAAAAAAAAAAAAAAAAAAAAAAAGCCTACAAATGTGTTTAAAATGTAACTCAAATTTCTGAGGCTATTCGTTCTTATCAAGCAGAAACTGAGAAGGCATGTTAAAATGAGCACGAGACAGAGAAGCCTGTAAAACTGTATTCAGGGAAGCACCTGTGACAAGCTGAAGGAATAAGCTATGCATATGCAGAGCTGTGCTACAGGAAGTTGTCTACAAAGGCAGAAAACAAGGATGAAAATAATCAAGTCATGGCAAGAATAAAGTGCTATCAGAGAAAGTGCTATCGGCGAAAGGGCTGGAGAAACTTAAGGAAGGAATTGGTGAGTGTCTCAGCTTAAGTCTGCTAAGACTGAAAAAGGATACTTTACCAAGAATAAAGCTGAATCTAAAACTACCTTAAAACCTAGCTTGGGTCTGATTAAGTTGTTATGAGCTGCTGGTGAAAGCTGACTGACTTACAAGGGGGCAGTGAATGACTCAAAAAAAGTGCTGCAGGATGGTCACCTTCTCTGAAGTCTAGAAAAAGCTTGCAAAGGAAAAGTTAAGTGTCAGGAAAAAGAATGCCTTTGTGAACCCTTATTGGTTTTGCCTTTCCCTTTGCATGCTATGTACCTTTGGGTGAATGAATAAATAGTGCTTTGTTTTGAAAAAGTTCTTTTTGACTCATTGGAACCAGCCATTGTCACAAGCCCCCAGGCTAAAAGGGCTCATAGGTGACCAGCACAGCTGAGCCATCCCCTTAGTGCTGCCTGGAGAACATAGGGCTGCAAAACCCAAATCCATTCTCAGTGGGACTTGAATACTGGGAGAGAGGATCACAGGGATGGGTTCTCAAACTGGGAGGAAAGGAGCCCAAAGCACCACTCACCCCTCAGCTCCCCTGATGTGCCCCTGGACCCTGCTTTGCCTTTAGCAATAGAGATACCTTGTAAAGAAGTTTCCACTCATTATCCTCAAAGAGGGCATTATCTACAGAGGTTAATGAGGGAGAGAGAACTATGATGACCACCCAATATCTTGTCTCACCAGGAAAGCTGAACTAGTCAGTGGCATTGGCATATCATTGTTATAGAAAATATACAATTCAAGTGGTCAGGTAACCTGAGTTCCCACTGTTGGTTGCATGGCTCAGTTACCATAAAGCCCTCTGTATAAAACCAGTTGCTTAGTAGAGAAACAACAGTCATAGGAAACTGGTTCTGGCAAGGGATCCAGTTGTTGGGTTATAAATAATCTCAATAAAAGATAAAGAAAAGGTAGCAGGTTCCAAAGGAAGAAATCTGATAAAATTAAAGTGTAATAGACACTTCAAACTGTGTGATCTGACCTAATAAGTTATTAATAGGGAACCATTACTCCTCATACATTTTTAATGAGGAAGGCATTGCCTTTTTGTCAAGATTAGTGGATTATAAAATATTTGTGCTACACAATATAAATGACCCTACCTATTAATAAGTCTCTGGAAAGATATGCTTAAATTGAATTACATTAAGAAGAAAAGTGCCAACAGAAAATTAGGCATAATTAATGGGATCACATAAATAAACCAGAGATAGAAGGAAAAGGACATTCTCTCCATTGATCATTTTGAGGATTAATTGCTGATATGCTCTAATGACATACCAACTATTACTGTTTTTATAAGGACCATTTCACAGAAGATGAAATCCATGTAACTTTGAGTATGTACTGCAATTTATTGCCAGAAGATAATTACACTGATCACACACCTCTAATTAGTCAGTATAGTTTTGATGGCTAGAAGATACAGCTTAAAATGTAATATACAATAAAGGCTCATTAAAATATTCTAGTAAAATATATTTATTTAATTTTTTTGCCAATAGCCAGCCTTCCAAGCATGTTTACAGGACCAGCTGCACTGAAAGTGAAGGCATGGGAAACATCACTGTTACTGTCCAGATTCTTTCAGAACAGCAATGTCTTTGAGATGCAGGAAATTATTTTTCACATCTCACTCACAAAGTGGACAAAGTAAATAGTTACACTCTGGTTTTCTATGTTCACCAGCATATATAAGGGTTTTTTTTGATACCACAGCATTGCCTCCAGTGTGTGCAGCCACACTCTGGTTTTTACTGACTTGTAGAAGCTTTCAAAGGCTTTCATTGTTAATCAGGAATGTAAATATGAAGCTTTATTGATCAATCTTTTAAATTAGATCTTAGAGATTGTAAATTAATTGTAAATTGTAAATTAATTATTTTGCTCATGGAGTCTTCTAAAAAAATAATAGTTTTTAAAAAATGTTAAATAAGGCCCCTTTTTGCAGGTGGAAGAAAAGAAAGAGGGCTCATTCATGAGAAATAATCCACCTGAAACAAAACACCTTACACTAATCCCCTAAAAACCTTATCTACTCTTTGACACTGTTGTAACAAACACTTCCAAAGTACTGTGCCAACATTGCTCATGTGTTCAGTGGATTTTAATTAGAGCTCTGAAAGCCTGGGAAAACTGGACGAGCGAGCAAGTTTGATCTTTTCAAATGGCAGCACAACTGTCTTTTTACCCACCTCCCAAACACATCATATGTTTAATTAAAACCAGTGCAAATAATGGAGACAGAAGAGAAAAAAACCCTTCCCACTAATTAGTGAGGAAAACATGATTAAGAAGGTGCATAGCAAGCAGAAGAAAGCAATTCGTGTTGTTCCTTAGTTGTACTCTGAGCTGGATACCTATGGATAAGTCTGGGGGAACCATTCTTTGCGAATGGCTTCATGTATGAGACTCTTTCAATTCTTTAGAAAGAGCAGAGATATTTAATGACATTCCCAAAGGGAAAGGTAGACAAGTCACAAAGAGAAGCATAGGGAGAGGTCTGAAATTCTGCTGTGGGAGTAGTAAGCACCTCAAGTATTGGTGAGATAAGATTTGTTTTCCTAATGCACCATGAGAGAATATGCCTACGCACCTGTCACCTTTATTAAAGCAAACCAATTCCAGAGCTCACCTCACCAAGTGGGTTAGTGATGGCTCCTGAGCCTACCACACTACTTTCACAGCTTAGCAAATGTTCCCATTTTACTCTGTTCTTGGATCCATCTGAGATCTGAAATGAGCTGGGGAGGACAGAAAGGTTTCAGCCATAAGAAAATGCTGCAAGGACTAATGGAGGAAAACCCTGGGCCAGTTGTGTTGTGATCATTCCAGCCAGGAAATCCAAGCTCATTAGGGAGAGATGTAAAGTGAAGAAGATAAACTGGAGCACAGCACAGAAAACATAACAGTGAGAAAAGAAACTCAAAAAACGCACCAGCTAGCACATGAAGGAAGAATGAAGATTAAGAGCAAAGAGGGGGAAAAGGAAAAAGGCAAGGGGGTAGGGAGGGAATAAGAGAGAAAAATTAAATACAAAACCAAGTAGAGAAGGATGACAGCCACACAACAAACCATAAATTGTTCACTGGCTGTAGGTTACTTGAATGCCTAGTTATTGAAGCAAGCTTGAAGCTGAAAAATATCAGTAAAAAAAAAGGACTCAGGATTTCATCAGGACTTTAACCTGCACAAGAAAGTGAACAATGCTGAGCCTAAAACTGCTGTACTGCTTTTGAAAGTAAAAATATGGAAAATCTGATGTTTCAGGGATATCAACCACATTCAGTTGTAGTATGATAATTCATATAATTATAACAATAAGAATTATAGAGAAAAGAATAAATATATTTTTAAAATTTCAAGAGACCTAGACAGTGTGTGAAATACTTCTAGGGCATTTTTAATTAGAAATACCAGATAGTTTCTCCTCCAAAATCAGACTATGAGCAACATATAGGTAAACTCTGAAATCAGGAGGTACTAGTGAACATGTCTGAATATTCAAAGAGTTAAGCAAAAGCTGAACACCAGTACCAAACATCAAATAACTTTGTGATGAACTACTGTAAAAATGAAGAGAAAATTCAAGAGCTATCATGATTTCTTTTTATACCTGCTGAAAAGTGAGGGTGAGATCTCTCACTGAGGCAGAGTTTTTTTCCAAAGGATAGACACTCAGAAGTTGTTACAATTTTATTTTTAAACTGATTGTAATGTACACCTGGACATCTCTATTTGGATAGTTGGGGTTCTTAGATTTTTAGATATTTTTAGCAGATTGAAAATAGAACAAAATAGAATCGGAGAGATTATATCAATGCACGATAGCAATCATCAAAAAGCTTAGCTATTCTGCGGAAGAAAAAAAAGAAAAGCTGGAGTCTCCTCTCTTGACATTAAGGAGGAGCACTTTATAATGCAGATTTTTTGTAGAATCTCAAGATTTCTCCTCTGCTGCAAGCTCCACTGTAATTATGGGGACAGAAGAATAAGAGTGGAAAAAAAAAACAAAAAAACACAAAACAAAGGGGAGTGAAGCTTGAGAGTAAAGCTGCCACCTGATGTTTTTGTGTCTACAAGAGAAAAAGTAGCAACCTGCATAGGAAGCAAATGTTTCATTGTGAAGTCGTATTAGCAGCTGAAAGATTCTTTTGAAATGCCCGGAGAGTTCAACACCATTTTCAAGGGCTGTATTTGGCAAGCTGCAGAAACTTTACATGTTCTTACTGGATAACATGCAAAGATAGAGGAAATAAAAACCTACTTGCTAACCAGTTACTGAAAATTAGTTGCAGTTTTTGCAATTTTTTTTCAGGGTTCTCAGAGAAAATTGACAGCTTCAGGTAAGTGGTAGGTACCACAGAAACCTCAGGAGGCAGCTATCAGACAAGATTCAGACAACCAGTTCACATGCCTAAGAGACATTACTCTTAAAATAAAAAGAGACAAACTCTTAAATAAACTGGACTTTCACTCACAGTGCTGAACTCACAATAATCTATAAATGCAGTTCAGTGTGTCCAAAATGCACTGCTTATTTCTCTATTCTTGTGAGAATAAAGCAAACCTATGTTTCATGCACAACATTTGAAGTCCATCTTAAAAGCCCCATCCCTTATGGATACTAATCTCTGCCTTATTCCTTTAGATTTTGATACTCATAACATGAAGTTATAAAGGATTTTTTCCCTAATTCCCTAATGACCAAGTTATTTCAGTGTCTCCTGCTCTTTAGTGGCTAGGATAGGAAAAAACCACATGAAGCTGAGATGCTTTGAGATGCTTATACCTGAAGCATCATTGCCCCTATAATATTCACTTTAAGAAATTGTGCTGCTGAATTGGGATTTGCACATGATTGTGGCTATGATTGGTAGTGAAAGCTACTAAATAGGAAAAAAAAATTTCAGAAGTGGTAATCAGTAAGGACATTGCTTCCATTAACTTTGCCTAGTACAAAAGTCATGGTATTCAAAACTCTTTTTGTATATTGAACAATCAAGAGTAGTTTGTCTCTCACAGGCTAACTCCTTTAGTCAGGTCTGTATGGATCAGGACCTTGGATTTGAGAGTTGCAGAAGAGTTTCCAAAAGCTTGAGCAGTTTCAAGTTTGAATCTTGGGTTATCTCTGGCTTCCTAATGGAATGACTGCTATTTTTTCAGATACATTTTGATTTCAAGCTGTATGTTTCAAACATAAATAAGAAGGTGTACTTTAAAATTCCTATGAAAACTTGCAATAGTAGAGAAAATACATTTCATATAAAGTATTAAATTCCCAGTCTGACAATACTCAATAGACTATTTTGGTTCTTTAATTTGTGAAAAAGTTGTTTCTTCCAACTTTCATTTTGAATATCTAAGTTTTGGGATGCAGCTCTCCTCTCTCTAAGCAATGTTCTTTTATCCCTACTCATCCAGAAATAATTAGCAATGCAAAAATCATCATTGTTAAGAGGTTGGGTTGTTTATCATAGAGATCACCTCTTAAGATCACCTCATTATCCTCTTGTGTTGTTCTACAACTTACACATCCTAAATTGTACTTACTGATTGTAAATCTTAATGTCTGTCACAAGCATCTCTGTTGAAGAAGAGCAGATACAAAAGGAAAGACAAAAGGGAACTACAGATAGAAAACTTCACGTTGTTGAAAATTATCAGGAAAATTGTTACCTGATTTATATATATCTAGTGACACCAACTGCAGGCCTATGAGGAAAGTGCAATATCATCAAGCAGTCACTTCCAGTATCACTAACGAGCAATGTAGCTAAAAATTCCAAACAGAGCAAGTGCCAACAGGACATTAATTCTAGCTAGTTCCCAAAACCACAAATCCTTTGCTTAATCCTGGAGAGTCTGTATATATATTGGGCTTGTTCCTTACTTTTCACAAGTACCCATCTGGCTACTTACAAAACTACATCATTTACATAACAGGGTTTCAGATATTTTTTTAATTATTATTTTTAAAAGTACCTGACAATCATTCTACAATTTTTTTTTCATCTGGCTTCTCCCAAGGGCTCTTCAGAGTCCATGAGCTTCCATCCTCCATAAGCTCAGACTCTGAAGTGCCCAGAGCAAACAAAGCCCCAAAACTGCAAGTGCTGTTGGGATGGGAGATGGCTCAAGAATACGTCACCCTCCTAAAGCACATGATGCATTCAGAGAATTAAATTTTCAACAAGTCATTTCCTGATAGCCACCCTGTTAGTGCTACTCCACCAGCTTAAGTTTCTTGTGGTTCCACAGACATTTATAGGGCAGGGCTTTGTTATAGAAAGATGCTATGTGGAAGCATTTCAGTTTATCTTTCCCTGTTAATGTTTGTTCTCACCAAATAAAGTCAGAGTTAACAAAACACAAAAAAAACCCCCAGTTTATTAACTATGCCCTTTAGTTTTCATGACAATTATGAAACGGCGACTGCCCTCATCAAGGGAAGTATGTGATTAACTGAAGTGCATTCACTATTGATGTGCAGCAAGTGTAAATGAAACTGCAGCAGCTCAGTGCTGTGAGACTTTAGAACACATTTGTCACTGACCAGGTTTTTTGAGATCATTATCATTTCTCTGAGGTGTATACTCTTCTCTGGAACATTTCTTGCAATGGAATATATTTACCATGCAAGTATAACTAAGTGGTATAAGTTCCACCAGGAGGCAATATCATTATCATTTTCCCTCCTGGAGATTATCTCACTTTTTTTTTTTTTTTCTATTCCTCTTCTAAATGAAGGGTAGGAGTTGTTGTAAACAGTCACTAAAAGAATAGATTCCAGATAATTGTTTGCTTTAGATCATTGCAATTTTAGCTCAAACTATGCAGTCACTCAGATATAGCTAAAATATTATTCTCTTTCCTCAGCTTTATTCTAGCAAAAATCAAGTATTTTCATCTGGGTCCTTATTTCAGCTGTAAGTAGTTAATATCTATAATATAATAAATCTCTATATAAGCATTCATACTTTTTTAATTGTTTTAAAATCTTCCCTATCCTTGAGGCTTTCTGTTTCAAACTGGTTTAATTTCTGCTTTGTGAAACTTGGTACAGAGCCTTAGAGTGCTAGTGATATGAACCAAGGCAATTATCTTTTGTGTTGAGAATTAATAATTTTAGATTTCCATTCCATTTCCGAGACTCTAGGAAAAAAGCAATGCAGAGCCAGAAGTATGAACCATTTACCTAGGCCTTGAGGAGTTTTCATTTGCCTACTAAACATATTGAAGGTTATTTATCCACCTTTGTTATGGTTTACTCTTTCCACCTATGTATATGTCCACCTTGTTACATTCAACATTATTCAGGGAGTGTTAACTAGTTTCTTTTGCAGAAGCCTGCTCCAAATATCAGCATCAACATTTTTCCCCCTTCTTTTTATTGGTTTAGGACCCTCAATAACCTGAGGAATCAGACAAGTCAGCAGGAGTTCAGAGAAATTTATAGAAACTACTAAGCAGATTGGGATCGACATGTTGTAAAAGGAGACATTAGGGGAGGGACAAAAAACAAAACATAAGAAGACTTAATTTGAAATACAGGATGTAGTTAAAAGCAGGCAGATTAAATCACCTCTCACCACCAGCTGAGTATAGGAATTTGCTAACTGCCCATACCTGCAATAAGATAGCACTGAGACCTACGGAATAATCTTGTGACATCCATGAAATGAAACACATTGAGTATGATTTGGCAGAGTGCTACAGAGAATTGCTCTGTTGAACTAGCCTGAATTAGGATGGAAATTTGCACTGCTGATTTCCATGAATAGGGAGAGAACAGAGCTAGGTCTCTGCTCTGTGGTGAGAGGTAACTGAAAGCCTTTATTTGTCTCATATTAATAATGCTTCATGTAGCACAAACTGGCATAGCACCATTCCAGTTATTGAGATTTGCCTAAAATAAAGATTTCATCGACTTCACTATTTGTACCCTGCCTCATTCTGTGACTGAATTGATGACCCATATTATTTAAGATATCATGATGACATGTCTCAGATGACAAGAAACACAAGAGTGGCAAAGAATAGAATGAATCTGGCCTGGAAAGAGAGACACTGTGAGTTGCCTACAAGTTACAGCACAATGCTATCTTTGGGGTATATACTAACAAGACATGCACAGATTTGGCATCTCTGTGTTCCCTTTCCTATTACTGTTTGCAAGGTATCTGCAAACAAATGGAAAGGATAAGGTATTGTGATTTCACCAATTATTAAGCATTAATAGTCCACTTGGTTAGAAGAGAGACTCCTTCATTATACATGACCATTACAGTTTATAGAGGTGTTTTTTTCAGTTCCATCTGTCAACTTGATTTCCCTGATGATATAATAAAAATGAGTACTCTGACTGCTCAGTGCCAGGTACCTTCTTCCCCAATCTTCTCCTTGGCCTGACCTTGACCTATAGAGAGACTTTAGCATTTAGTGCTAATGTGGTTTGTGGTAGCAGTTAACCGCAAAACAGGATCTTCCCAGCGGCTTCAAGCCAGAGTGTTACTCAGTAGCTAATGGTTAGAATGGGATGATAACAGATATGGGTGAAAAAATCTGAGATTTTGCATTTCTGTTAGTTCAAAGTAAGAAGAAAAAACTGCACTAGAAGTCTCCCTGATCTTGCACAGTGCCTTTGATTCTGCAAAGCATTCTTTTGAGAATTTATGATGAAATGTCCATTAATGTAACATCCGTTTATGTTTCACTTGTTGTAGTATGAAAAACATTGTACCTAAGAAAAAACTGAAAATAAGTTCTTATTTTTCTTTTTCCCAACACCATTCTATGACAGAAAACCTTTATGCAAAGCAAGGAGTCAAATTTTGCCTTAGGTACAATCTATTGCAGTAAAAAATTGAGCCCTGAAAGCAAAAATCAAGGACAAAATTTGATGTGTCCATGCAGCAGCCTATCTCCTAGCAAGCCAATAAACAAAATATATAATCAGCATTGAAATATGCCATTCACTCCACATAATACCTTGCATATTTTTCCAGGTAGGAAATGTTATCAGATTCTGCTACATTTGATTATTTTAACCATGCAGCCATCTATCATTGATATGGTGGTGCAACCTGACACTTTTGATAAGCCTTTGGTGCATAAATGTAGGAATCTTATTTCCACAGTGAAATTCATGATCTGTTCATAAATGTGCAATATATTCTCTTCACTACATAGCTAGGACACAGACCATTCAATTTCTAGGCCTCAGTCAATCAAATGAAGTCCATCACTTTACTACAAGTCACTGATGACAAAATATTTGGACACTACTTATCTTGAGTAGCTCTTTTCTCAAGGCCCTGAAAATTCTACTGCTCTTAAAGTACTGTTGCCCTTTGTAGGAAAAAAAAAAAAAAAGCAGCTCAATCCAGCATCTTTCTTTCACAAAAGATCTGCCCAGTCTGAAGCTTCTCACTTTATGACTGGTATACTAGCTCAAAACAAGATTAATTTGCCTTAGTGATATATAACTACACTAATCTTTAACTGTAAAATATTTTGAATTTATTTTCAAAGTAGTGACATAATGATAAAGAGTTAAATTACCTCCAGGATATGAAAAAAGACTTTGATTAAATATTTTTGAAGGATTTTTATATGCTATAAAAGTTGTTCTTAGGCATTTTCTTTACCCATTATGCAAATATGTCAACTCATTAATAATTCAAAATAGGCAATACATTAATAATTAGGATCCCCCATTACAAATCTGACCTTTAATTGAATTCTATAGAAAGAGACTGTGAAAAATGAGCCTCTTGATTTATGCTAAGAATAAAGGTTAAAAAGCGTTTTCCTAGTAGATCTAATTTTATCATTATTGCCTAAGCAGAAACATTGAGATAAGAAACTTTTTTCCTAGTTTGAATTGGCTCTTTTGGGAAGGCTACTTCTAGGAAAAAATATTAACAGATATTCATGTACACATAATTTAGTTCACTGAGTCACTGAACAAGTGATACAGCAATCATAGATAGTTCAGAGGTTTTAAAATCGTCAACCCTTTCCCTTCATTTCTCTTTGCCAAATGACCCTGGGCATCATTATAACATAATTCTTCATACTTAACTAATTATTCTTTGTAATTCTCTTGTTAACTTCATCATAATGTTTAAAGGTAAAAATATTGACTATATAAAAGAGTGATTACTTCCATTTGTAGAAAAACTGACAAACTGATACAGACCGTGGTGATGTTGCAAGGACATTGCTGCTGTGATTGTCCAGCTTTCTGTGCTTAGTCCTTCCTAGAAAAGTTGCACCTGTAATACAATTCCAACTTTGCAGACAAGTTATTTCTTGTAAATTTCAAATAAAACCATAATCTAGGTCAATTAGAATACCCTTAAGGAAAGAGAAATTAGGAAAATGCCTAGGAACACAACAGAATAAGGGGGGTTTTCCCCAAAAAGGACTAGAAGAACAGCTGATCTATTTAAAAGGGAAGTAATAAGTTTGAAAGAAATCTATTTCATATCCCTGTTGCACAGAGAGTACATTGAGCCTAAATGCATATAGAGGGCTGTTGCCTGGAAGCCACCATATGATAGTAAAAGTTTTGACTATCTATTTCATTACATAAATATCTGAAGTCCAACAAACTCTTGGATTCCCTGGCAGAAAGGGAGCATGTTGCCTGGTAAATCAGATGGTATTTGGTGCTGCAGTGCACAGCAAAATCAATTATTGCTATGCAAGCTACCACATTGTTTCAATACCCTTTAAAGAGAGCTAAATTTGAGAAACCATAAATATAGCAAATAAATAGACACCAGTCATTTGAACAATTAAAGCAGCTTTGTCACAGACACAGGTTTTGAATACAAATAAATGGTCACAGCCCCTCTATTTCTAAATGGGAAAAGAATTACTAAACACCCCATTGACTCTCATTGACAGTACAAACATACGAAACTGGAAACCTCAAAATCAGCTTTTGGCAAACTGAAAACTGTAAATACACATTCTTTTAATACTATTTTTACCTGGTCATCAATTTGGAATAGACAACAAACTATCCCAGCCATGACCATGATGTGTTCCTCAGGTCTTTTGTCAGTTCCCATATAAAGCCTGTAGTCGTACGTGGCTGCATTTTAGTACAAATTCAAAATCAACCTAAGTAACAAAGTTATCAGTTTAACTCAGGAGTATGCACATGTCACAATGCTCCTACTGCTATAGTGCAACAGCTCCCAGAAAACCTCCAGCAAATCAGCAGCTTTGTGTCCAAGAGGTCTGGCACTTCTGAGTTCACCTGCAGCAGTGATACTGCAAGGGCTAATGCTCTGCTTGTCTGTAGGGCTGCTAAGTTCATTCTTGCAGTAAAATATTCATTATATGGACTTAAACTGTCCATTACCTTTAAAGGCAATACATCCAGGGGGGTTTCAATTATGGTGAAACCGAACTACAACTAATGTTATGAAAGGGACCAGCAGCTCCCTCATTAATGGGCACAGCATGAAACTTCCTACAGAGGATTTAACAACATCACACCCCCGGCTGTACCAGAAGAGCTGGAAAGTGGGTTGGATGTGCAATGGCCAAGGTGTTCAGAAGTCTTAGCACATACCCACCGTAGCCTGGTTTGTGTACATCCATCTTTGTACAATCATGGAACAAGGAAGATATTTGCTTCTTAAACTCAATTGCACTCATGGTATCTTAAAAATGGAAAAGATTGTGCTTTTTTATTTTTATTTTTTTATTTCTGTAAGTGGAACAAATGGCAATTCAGCAGAATTAGTGTTTTCCCCCTTTCACTCTCTTCATTTTTTTTGGCTAACTACTTGCTTAGGCTTATGATAAAGTTTATAGACAGGGGTAATCCATAACTCAGCCTGGAGTGCCACTTTCCAGCTGTAAACACCAGTAAAACACCAGCTGGAACACCTGAGTGCCAGCACTCACACCACATTCTTCCCTCCTGCAGCCAAGCTCTGCCACAAACAACTCAGGCAATTAGCAAAGAAGAGCACCTCAACACAAAATAAAAAGTTTTCTTAGTACTATCTGTTATTCTTAACCAACATTAAAACAAAAAAATTGCTTTTCATATATATATATATTCAAATAAATTGCAATAATACTCTGTTCTGGCTTGGAAACTGAACTGTGACATCCACAAGTATCTTGCCACTAACTAGCAATATTACTAAAACTTTATATATGTTACCATAGGCACATACGATTATGTGCACATAATATTTTAGAGGACAAACTCCTGAAACTGTGGTGCTACTTGGAACATTCCATCAGACCAAGATTTTTTTCTACTGTATCAAAATTTATTACTTTTTCACATCTCTGCCACCACTTCGGTTCAAGCAAAACTACAATGAAGACTCCTCCCCACAAGTGCAACAAGTTCTTCATGATGTCAGGGGGAAAACAGCATTAGAGTAATTGATTTCTCCCATGGATTGGAAAAGTCTTTCAAATATATTTTGATTTTTCTCAAGCAGTTCCCCCTTTCTATTTGATTGCACCTGTATTAGATACAAGTAGCAGATACCACTTAAAAGGAAAGAGTTGGGTGTGGGGCTGTAATTGCCATTATTCTGCTCTGTTACCATCTGTTCTACCTATGGAAGAAGAAAACTTTTATTTCATTATGAAAAAGGTTGCAGAAGTGCAATTGATTTTGTTAAGAAGCAAAGACTCATTATCATTCCAAAGATTGGAATTGTGCTTATTTCCTTGGAGTCCCTAGATAACAAAGAAAAAAATTTAACTCAGCAATTCTTCTACCAGCAAAACTACTTGTAACTAAAGGAGATCATCCTTTAGAAAGACTTCAAACTGAGTTAAAATCCTTTGCCAGTGAAGAATGTTCTATGACTCCTGGAAACTTGTCCCATTAATTGTTGCCACGGATTAAAAGAACCATTTTATTACCAGCCTGATAAATATTTGCACAATTATTTCTTCACAGAGCTAGACATAATTACCTTATTAAGTATTTGTCCATATTTTTCAAATGAGAAGGAGAAAGTGAAGTATATGATCAAAACTACATAAGCAACAGGGGAAAGTTAAGTGAAAAAAAAAACACAACTTTTCAACCTAAGCATATCAGTTCCCTATGCTGGAATACAAAACATCAATTTAGTAGGATTAGCTATCCAGCTACTCACACACTACTATCTCCATTATGGAAAAGTGTTGGGGATTTGCTTGGGGTTTTTTTTTGCAAATGCTTGCATTTGGAAGGGCAGGAAATACTGAAATATTTTGCATTAAAGTGAACACTGATTGCTTTGTAAAGTTGTCCCCCAAAATATTTGGGCAATATAAAGCAAGAGAAAAAGTCTTTGTCTCACTAAACAAGATATTTCAAGTTATTTGTGCCCATAAGTAGAACACTTCTCTACTTTTCTTAAGTCAATGGTATACATCTTTTGAGATTTATGCTACATACCTTAATATCCCCAGCCTTTCTCAAGTATTTTCATGCATTTGAAATCTTTGGGACCGATAGCAAGAACAGAATTGTCTGTGCTCTGGAGGAAGGGGAGGATGGAAGGAAGGAGGGAAGGAGAGGTGGGTAGGCAGAAGGGTGACAAAAAAGTCTCTGGTTACTAATAAGTCTCATGGCAGGGAAATGTGTCTAAGAGACCCTGCATGTGACTGGCAATTACATGTGAGCTGCCACCTCCTTAGCTGAGCCAGTGAGGACTTTCCAGGTGGCATTGGAGCTCTCTCCAGTCACAATCCTCCAAGTCTCACCTGGCAGCTTGGGTGATGATACAACACGCACAATGAAAGAAGGGATGGGTGACCAAACCGAGGAGCATAAAGGGCCAATGGTAACAAACTGAAATGAGAAACATGATCAGAAAATAAAAGCCGCATTTGACCTTTTTTGAAAAAAATACATTCGGTGCAGTACTTCATAAGACTTTTACAGCCAGAACATTCTGCTGCTTTGCCAAGTGTACCTTGACTTCGTAAATACATTGTCATATGATGAAACTAGTGAAGTAAGTCTTATAACAACAAACACAAGCAATTTTTTGTGATTTATTTTTCACTGCCACTGTTATTTTTTGGCTGTTCACAGCTATAGCTTTGCAGACCTGACATTTTTTAAGACTGCTTTATGATTCTGTTAAACAGGAACAAGCAGAAGCACAATTAACTGAGCAATTTAGAATGGGTGGCTGAGATGACAAAAGCAGAGCAAAAATTAAAATGAAGTCTAATTGGAGCAGTTTTCAGTAGTTCACCAATACAGAGAGACATAGAGGAAACCATTTCCATGACTTACACAGATTACAGAAATAGAATCAGAGAATTGTTTAGGTTGATAAAGACCTTTAAGATCATTAAGTTCAACTGCTAACCTAGCACTGCCAAGCCCACCACTAAACCATGTCACTAAGTGCTACCAGCAAGTGTGACTGGTGACAAAAATGGGTATTAATTGGAATTTATTCTAGACATAGAGCAGTCTACTTTGAGTACCAAACCCAGAAAACTATCCTAGAGCTGAAAAAAGTCACGCAGAAAATAGTTTAAAACGCCTCTGTCTTTCTGCATCTATGATGCTTCATTCCCAGGCAGAGGAAAACACAGCTTTGACAGTCCCTAGTGACAGCTGTGGTATGACACAACCAAATCCAAGTTCTCTAACCTTAGACCAAAAGATCTCAGCAGATGCCTCCAATTTCTCAAATACCTGTAGAAAAGGAGCCAATGAAGGGGCAATGTGACTCATTGTCAACAATTTTTTCCTACACCTATGAGATGTGTAATCAATACCAAAATAAGAGAGTAGGATGCAGGAAAAGGACATATTTCATCTCCAACATGCTAAAGGCAGAAAACTGAATTTCTTATGGTGGGTTTTTTTTCCAAGTATTTAAAACATTCCTCCACAAAAATATGAGCCTATAGTTAGTTAGAACCAAAACCAAACCCCAATTCGTCACAAAAATCTCAAAATAGGATATACTTCTCATTGCTTTGTGTGAAGTTTGCTTAGAGTTTTTTCCTTACTGGGTTTTATGTTCATTTAGAAACATCTGAAAGCAGTTGAAAGCCTTTTGTATCAAAACCAATTCTGTTCTGGTAACAAACTTTGTTATAAAGTGTGAAGACTGGACAGAAGGAAACCTTCTTCAGTTAGGGAGCACGACCAGCATTACAGAAACATCTAAGAACTTTGCAGGTGTGGGAAAAAGCAGAGGTACTCCAGTACCTCTACTAGGTACTCTAGTACCTAGTAGTAGTAGGTACTAGTAGTAGAGGTACCTCTACTACTCCAGACCACACTAGGACCATGGATGCTGTGTGATTAATCACTCATAAAGGCTAAAAAGACAGAAATGGATGAAGACTGCAACTGAGACAGAAGAAGCTAAAATACTCAAACCTGCTAGGAAACCTGATAACACAATTCTATGCTAAGTTACACTCATGCCTCATTGCACTCAGTGCTCAATTCCAGCACTGCTGGGGTTTTTTATTGTTGTAGATTTATTCTCCACTCTAATTATAACAAATAAGGTAAAGATTAATGCTGCAAAGTAAAGACTGATGTTCAATGTTGACACAACATCAGGATATGGATCCCTAAATCTGTCAGTGAGGGAGATGGTAGGATACAAGTGATTGAATAGAGCGCTATAATAAGAATATACTAAAGTTAAAATAGGGGATTCAAAACCTGTGATACTACGGAGGCTTATCAGACTGTTCTTTTGAATAGATAACTTGTAAGACCTTCTTATGGCTCATCTCTAGTCCATAGGAGGTTCTTCAAAATGACGGGGAAGCTTCTTTTACATGCTGTAGGATCTGTATTTTGTTGGAATATTGGTATGCAGCAGTTCAGAAACTAGAACTTTATTTGGACTAAGAAGATAGAGTCTATTTAAGGCTGTACATTGTACACGATGTTTTAATAGCCCCCAAAGATTTGTGTTCCATCAGCAAAGTACTAATTCCTTTTACTAAAACATTTGTGGTTCCTCAAATTAATTTTTTCTCATCCCTAAATTTACACAGACATCTTCCCATTTTCTCCCATTCCTTCCAGGGGAATTTTCCTGGGTTGCTAACGTGCAATTCTATTCCCTTATATTCTTGCTTCACTAGAGTGATCCTTTATTAAAAGCCACCTTCAGGTTGTGCAATTCTTTAACAGTTTTATAATTTCTTAATATCAGTTTTTGCCTGAAATTTCTGAATTTCAATTTATGTTTTTATCTTTTCTTCATTCATTTACAGGCTCTAAGATGTTCAATCTCTTCAGAATATGTCTCAACCTGAAATCAAGTTCAATATTTTCTAAGTACATGCTGCAGACAGCTGTGAGCTACGAAGATGCATGTTATGAAAATTAATGAAACTATATATACACAGTAGTCTGAAAATCTTGTAAAATCTTGCATTTTTACTGGAATCCCAGCAAAATTCAGTGGCTCACGGAAGTCTAAAAAAAAAAACCCCAACACACTACAGTTAGATAATTATATGGCTCTTCAATGACAACATAAAAACCCTCTGTATACAGTGCAACATTCCAGTTCCCAGCACCACCATTCCAGAAATAGCAAAAAAAATTCCAAATCTCCCTCTTCCTCCAGGTCCATAGTACTCTGCAATTTTGCAAGCTGTATCTTTCCACAACCGGCATGCCTCACAGTTATTACTTTTGTATTCTTCAGTGTCATCAGAACTTACAAATATTTTTGAGTAATGCAGCCATTTGCAGGATGCATTTGTCATTTCAATTGCTTGTGACGAGGGAGTCAGGAACCACTGTACGTCCTGGGAAGAACAGTGGGGATATTCTTTCTCCCTTCCTTCTCAGAACAGAAGTGGTGACAGAAAATTTCCTCCACGGTCCTTAAAGATCCAATATATGTGCAATAAGGCATATTGCATAACTGCAGAGCTCTGACCTACCTTGAGGCTGTTTTTCAGAAGCAGCTCTTTTTTAACTACATAGGTTTGGACTGGCAATCTGCTAGTGGTGTGCGTGATTCTATGTCCTTTTATAAGACAATATTATCAGTTAGCTGAGAAGAAATTTTGTGAGAGGAGGACATCTAGTGATGTGATATATATTTACATGCTTAGCTGTTTGCATCCACAGCTGAGCTAGCAAGCCAGTGAATTACAGAGGATTTGAAGAGTTTTAAAAGTGTGCAAGGATGCAGCTGACATTTCTAAAAAACAGTAGAGCCGAGAATTTGATTGGACAGCATCCAAAACAACATCAGCAATTTAACCACATAACTCTGAAATCAACAATTTCAAAATTAAATGTTGCTAAGATTTAGTGATTATTGCTACATTTCTCACCTACAGTGATGCCATCTCCTAATCTGGGTTTATACTGGCACTTATCACCACCTACACAATTCATGTAGAATAACCATTAAAATAACGATACAGTTAAAGGCAAAACCTTCCCATGGAACGACACAGATGCTCTCCACAGTAGCAACTCTGAAATATAGTGATAATCCTTTTAAAATTTTGATTTTTTTTAAATTCTCCTGAAAGCAAGTATTATTATATCTCAAACTGATAAAAATCCAAGTAGTAATTCTGAATTGCAGCTCACCTGGACTAAGGTTTATCAGTGAAACACTGGAAATTCAATTCAATTCTATGGACAGAAAAATACAATTAAAATCATAATAGCCACTGTTATTACAGGCTTAAACTGAGTATATTTGGAGAAAAAAATCCATGTATTGCCAGTGTAAATCAAATAACAGTATCCAAGTCATGTGAAACCATTAACATTTATAGGCATTTATACAATTCCAGTGTGATATCAAGACACCCCTTTCATATATTTCGAACTAAGAAAAGTCATTATGGAAAAAGTTAAATTGATTAAGGAAAAGTCAGTTAATCATTTATATCAAGAGATATTTGTGGAAATAATAATTATATTGCGAAAAATACACTTGAGATGTGGAGGAAACAGGAGCTGTTCATTGGGATTGTTCCTTTCAATGAGATGTGTACCAAAGAAAAACCTCAGAGCCAGGATAGCTTTTTTTATGTCTATCCATGGGAGATTAGCATTACAGAGAGAAATTATGAGTAAAAAAATAATCCAAAGAACATCATATTTGGGAAAGAGATCCTGGAAAAGCCGCATGATATTAGAAATATCAGAACACCTGGGCAGCTGTGCTGCATTGCATCTTGATGCCAGCAAAAATACCTCTCTATCCTGGGGATCACCACCTTCATGCTCTGTTTTGCAGGGCAGACACTCTCAGGTTCTTGTGCAAGTTCACTGAGTACTGAAACTACTTTAGTTTTTGTGCAAATAATTCTATATTGCCTGATGCAGCTATGAAAAGCTTGATCATCCATCAAACTAGAAAAAAAGCTACCCAGTATTCATTACAGCCCCTCGCCTTGCTTCCTCTATTTCAGTTATTTACACATTTATACTCCTTTCTTTGAGACTCTGAAGGTGCTGACCCAGAACTGGCAACAGGAGACTTGTGAGAAGGCAACCTGTAACAGGGCTGAGTTGGTTTCATTGCAAAGGGTAGAACACAGCAGAGCACAAAGCCAGTGAGTGCTGTTATGACGAGATGGCAGCGTTGCATACACTTACCATGATTAAAAAATTCTTTTTCCAATGAGAAAATAAGGAAATGCGAAAACTTCTGAGATTTGGGACAATACAGTGAATAAATATAGTTTGCTTTTTAACACGCTATTTATCAGATTTTTTTTTACTGCTTTTAAATAATGTCTTCATATTCAGAATACTTTCTATTTCTGCTTACAAAAAAAATTTAACTGGATCAGAAATATTTGTTGCCCTTTAGTCCAAGTCATACACTGAAAGAATTAGGAAATATATCTTCAGAAGAAATAAAGTGAGAAAGACCAGAAACCCTTCTTTTAGCCCATTGCAGAGCCCAAAGCAAGTGTTTTTCTCAATTTATGCTACTGGAATTTATTAGCCTGGAGACTGCCTGAAGACAGCCTTGAGGAAATCAATTGAACTCTATACTATTGCTTAAGTTGCATTTCCTTGATAATAAAAACTTTTATAAATAAAGTAATATTACATATATATACACGCACATCAATATACATATATATAAATTATATGTACACGCATGTATAAATATAATAACATTATGAAATACTAAATAAGTAATAATAAATAATAGAAACAGGCATCCAAGGCACATGAATGTTTTATATATAGAGAAAAATATTCTAGATTTAGTACAAAAGACTAAAATTCTTTGATTTTGGCTGATATAGTCCACTGAAGTTGGCAGCAGCAAGAATACTGAGAAACTTTCTTAGGAAAAGTAATGATGGATGCCTTTCCGTCTTATTACCATAAATTATTTTAAAACTCTATTGATTGTTGAAATAAATATTCAACTTTCCTTACACACTGGCAATTTCTTTAAGGGAGAGAGGAAGTTCCTTTGTCATGCAGAAAATTTTCATTCCAAAGTATTCTAAATGAAATTGGCATTGACGTTGCTGTGATTATTACAGTCAAGCTTCTGATTTTTAATATTTGCAACCTGACAGATTTATTTCTTCTTAAATAAAAAAAATAATCCTTCTTAGAATAACAATATATAGCTTCCTTATATTTCCTGATTCTGAAAATTACTAGATGCCAAGCTGTGAACATAAGGAAATTGAAGACCCTCGAGGGTGACCTTAAGAACCACAAAGGTGGGGAATTGTGATATAGTGGTTTAGGCAATTTCATTGCAGCTGCTTGGTGCTAGAAAAATGAGAAATGGGTTTTCTATTACTAAATATAATGAATTCCCTTTCTGTCCTGTCACAAATTGTCAAACTTCATTAATGAGAAGAAAGATGTGGTGCATACATATATATAAAGGGTAATATGAATATACATATTTAAAATGAAAAAAATATTGCATGCTGCTATAGAAGGATTCTTTCACTACCAAATATTGCGCAATTCTTTTCAAAATTAGCCAATATAACAATGTAATGTAACTTCTATATCTTCAAATTAATTTGCTATTATTTGCCAAAAAAGGGCTTTTCAGGTACATAGATGCAGTTCAGTGATGGTGTTTCAGAATAATATTTAAGCCACATTTAACTTCAAGGCTGTGGGTATCCAATGGAACAAGGCAACTGCTGTTAGTTAAAATTAACTTTAAATATCATGCTGAATAAAATGGCCTACACTGTTAATTTCTTTGCAATTACATTAAATTCAGTGTGACTCAGTTTGATTTTGAAGACAGCAATGGCTGTCTCTTACTCTTCTATGCAACATATGAATGTTGTCAAAAAAAAAAAAGTGCTCAGATGTCACTTGATAATCACTTCAAAATACTGTAAAGTATAATTTTATGTAGTGTCAACAGGTATAACAAAACTGAAGGAATCAATCTCATGCAAATTTCAATTTATCCCCAGCTTTAAATGTAGGCTTTTGGTAGTTAGACCATCCTGAGGATGAAGGAGATGACTGGAATCATGCAGGACCCAACATGTGTGTATTTCATAGAGTTCTATTAACCCAGCAGATACCCTGAGGGATAATAAGAATTTGTGCATGCTTTATAGGCAGGATGAGTCCCCTTGGGACCCAAAACCCTTTCTGACACAAGACGCAAATTACATTTCTTGGCTCCATCAGGAACAAATAATATCTAAACATTTCAGAACACGGAAGCAGTATTTTGATGCTTAGTAATAGCATCATTTCTGCAACTACAGAAATTAAGCATGCCATACACTTCTGTGGTCCTTATTGGCAAGTAAAACAGGATAGATTTCTTCAGTACAAAACTGTACCAAAAAAAAAAAAAAAAAAAAAAAAAAAAGAATACTGGGAGTCATTGAGCAACTTGAACACATCTAATGCCATAGAAGAAGTGCTTCATAGTTGTTCTAAATATCCTGTTGATGGGAAACGAAACAGCAAACTCTAAACCAGAGGTAACAGAGAAGCCTGTCCATCTGGAAAAGAGGGGGTTTTTTTCTTCAATGTGGTTCACCAATACAGCTTATTAGCAGCATATGTTCAGAAACCCTGCAGCCCCAGGTTTTGTCCCACTGTATTCTGGTCACATCCTCTCCTCCAACAGACCTTGCTTACCAAAATATCAGCTCCTTGAGGTTTGCTGAAAGTATCTGAAAGTGAGGACTCTTTTCTGTCAGAGCTGTTCTGCAATCACAGACTCCACAGGAGGCTGTGTCCCTGTATCTAACCTCTTTACTCACTAGGCAAATCCTCTACAGCATTAATTAGATTGGTGCTATATTAGAAAATATTTTTTTTCTTGTGTTCTCTGCTGTTGCCTCAGAAGTGTCAAACCTACATCAAACGTGATCACTGGATGTGCTCCATGGCCTCCCTTAGGGCTGCTGAGGTCCATTTGTCCTCAGCCTACACATCCAACCTTCCATCCAGTTGAACAGACACAACAGGGGGTTGTTAAAATGCCCCCAGCTGTGTGCAAAGTCAGTGCAGCAGCCTTCCAATTTAGCCAGAGAGTCTTAACAAGACTTATCTTACTTATCCGTCAGAATTTCCCTCTAGTACTTTTGCCTCTATTATATGCTTAAAGCATTACTCTGTCCCATTTATGCAGGACATGCACATTTCTGCTGGTTGCTTAGAAATCCTGATTTTGAGACAGTCTCAAAAATCTGGTAGAGTTTTCAGTTCTAGAAATTAAAACAGAAACAGAATAGTTGCATGCTGTAATAAAGAGGGAATCGAAATTTCATTTCTGCAGAGAAAGATTATTCCATCTTATAAAGTATGCAGGAGTCTGTTGCTGTTTTGGCCCACCACTCCACCTTGGTGTCCTTTTAAAGCACAGCAGGCTTAATTATCTAAAAAAATTTGAGTGCAGTGAAAGTGTTTGCAATGTCAGATATTTGTCACACCTGGCAACAATATCAGCCATCATCAGCCAATATCACACAAACAAATGCAGTCAAGCAGGTCAGAGAAAGGGAAGACACACACACATACCCCAGAAATCAAGTTCAAGTCACCAATACCTGCTAAAATTGACGGAATTAAAAATATATGAAATCAGGATCTAACAAGGATAAAGCTTTTGTTCTAAGACTGGAGGTACCTAGGAAAGGAAAGATGCCTCACTATTGATTTTTAAGACTGCCTGTTGTTTGGTCCTTCTGGTTTTCAAGTACTTATGCAACTGGAATTCGCCCTATCAAGCTGAAGATACCAGCTGCAATCTTCACCTGGTGCAGTATCCCAAAAACCAATCAGTCACATTTAACAGTTACTGGCTATCAGTATCAGGGGAGCTGGATCTACTTACATTAGGATTATAAAGCAGTAGGTACAGTCTGGCATGCAGCTCTGTGCATCAGCAGCTGTTGTCAGTGGCAAAGTTGTGTTCAGACATTTTTCAGTGTTATCCAGAGGCTTCTAGTGGGCAAAGAGCAGCAAGGCTCCTGTTTCTTCAAAGCCCACAAAACTAGCTCAACTTATTTTGACTGACCTGTTAACCCACCAGCCATCTAAAGTGGTCATTGCTCTTTAACCTAATGATTTCAAAAAAACACTGAAGGAGAAGCACCAGGTGATGAGCAGAAGTTGGCAATAGGTACTAGAACAGGATGGAGGTCCTTGCATCCCATAATGTGTCCCATTTCCCTAGGCTGCACCCTCCCTTAATTCAAAAGGTTCTCCAGGGTGGACTCACCCCCATTGCTACCACAGCAGGGACACTGAGGCTGCACCTCTCCAAGGACAGCCCTGGGAAGAACCAATCGGGATTTTAATTTAAAGAGTATTATCTGGGCTTGTTCTACCCACCACTGTGTATGCCTCTGTCCTTTGTGGATGTGCATAGTGAACTTTAACCACATATTTTAAAGGACAATACATTTACACTTCAATAATATATCTAGAATTATTTATACATATAATGTCTCATTAAAGTAGTAGTTTTAAGAAAATCAAAATAAATGTTGACAGAATTGCCCTCAGGGTCTTGTAAAATTTCCATATTAAATTAAAGTTTATGTTGAATTTGTTAAAAAGAGACCCCACATTCTGTAAGAGCAGCTCAGGCTCCACCAGTCAGACCAGTCTATCAAGTACAGTGACTTCTGTTGGGTACCAAACAAAACTGAATAAAACAAAGAAAAAGACCATTGATATTTCTCTACTGCTACATCAAATGTGTACAGCTGTGTTCTTAGACTTTATAGGAAAAGGCTCTAGAAATTTATGCACACTTGTGCTATGCACTATACTGCTGTGAACAGCTCAAAGGTCAGCTCTAAATGATTTTACAGACTCTACATCTTCCACTTGGAAACAGAAACACAGTGAGAAATAATGTTGGTTTACTAGAAAGAGAACTGTGGAATGGGGGAAAAGTGGGAAGCAGTGAACTCCCCTTCTGTCTGCAAACATATCAGTAACTGTTAAAAACTTAACATGAGGATGTACAGGACAGTTTTGTATAAGATTCAAAAGTAAAAACTCGAATAGTTTATACTGCTACACTTATTTAAATTATACTCCCCATTTCCCAGGGGCACAACATAACTTGAGTGACACTTACTGACAGGTGACTGATTGTCTCCGTGCAGTTATGGAACCAATGTTCTGCAAAGTACTACTGAGTACTGCAAAGTGGGGGCTTCAGCTATAAACTGATGGGCACTTGTTCTATTTCTTAAGGTTCTCATGTTAAACAATTGCATTTCAATGTACTTCATAATAGAGCAAGTCGTGAAAATGCAGAATTAGGAGTATTAAGTCAATTTCGTATTGAATAGTGCACCAGAAGTACAAGCACAGAAGATTGATTCTGTTTTGTGAGGATTTTCATGGTAGTAAAGAATTTAAATGATTTACATGAAAGGATAACATAACCCTAGGACATTACCAATTACAGCTCTAAGCCACAGAAATAGCACCATGTAACTAATAAACTACCTCTTTCAGAGCTGCCAGGCTGTAGCTCATTTGTGCTGGTATCATAAAGAAATGTATGTGGACTTTTAAAAGAATGGGATCTTAATAAGATTCAAATGTCACACAGACCTTGTCCCAGAGTTGGGGTTTTTTTAGTTATTATTATTGTAGAACACTGTGCATCAGTGACCAGCTATCACAAAACCAGCCCCAGATTACTTTCAGGCTCTGTAGCAGCTTTCCTCTGCTGTCTCACCTGAGCAGGGGGGACTTCTCCAAGACCCAGGATCACTTCAGCTGACCCAACAGGTAGATGTTCTTATCTGCACCAAAAGTACACTGTTATCTTTTGATAAGTAAGAGGCAGCTACTGCTTTGCAGTAAAGCAGTTTCTTAGAGAACAGTCAGCCTCAGAAGCAACCAGACTGATGGCCATTACCACCAGTAAAGATAAGCCCAAAGTTGCCAAGCATGATACAACTTGCATGACATGCACTTGTCAGCCCTGTCCCAAAGGCCACCTGAGATCTCAAGCATCTTATGGTGCTGTGGCTAGACAGCTGCAGTTTTAATCTTGCCACACACCTACAATGCCTCAAATGGGCAGAGTTTCAGCTCAGAACAGCTAAGGTTTTGTACTGGTTTTCTTGCATTCTCCCATAACAGAAGCCTAGGAGGCAATCCAAATTTCTAGCTGGGAGACACCCAGCCTGGAGAGCAGAGGGAATGGGAAGAAACTGGTAAAACTGATGACAACATCCCAGGTATCCTACTTCCACAAGCTAATATTAAGCACTAAGCAGCCAGAAGCACTGTTTTCCTTCACTACATGCATACACTTCACTGGTACATGCATTAAAAAGCCAGTTCAGGTGGGTGATTGTGTAAGACCTTGAAGAAGGACACGAGCTGTAGTTTATAAAAATGAGTGTCATACCACTCAGGAGAACCAAGAGTCTTAACCGTACTTATTTTCTGTTGTCCTAAAACATAATTAGTCCATGAGAATCCCAGTGCTAGGCAGCTTCTTTTTACTTGCCTCTTCACTGATAATTATGAATTATGCTCTGTTGCAGAGACAGCAAACAACTCTCGGTTGTCACTCATGACAAAACCAGACATAGTTTACACACCAAATATCAAATTCATATGACATACATTTCACAGTTGGCTTCCAGCATTAACACACAGAAGGTTAAGAAAAAAACAACCAACTAATAATCAAGCTGTCTCACTGCTTGGAGCCATCCACAATGCAAGAAAAAGCCTGAAATATGCAAGACAGTAACTAGAAAATCCATCTCGGACACATCCATCTGCTGAATTACATATCTGTATCATCACAGTACTTCAGTAGGTCCTAATCATGAACTGTGACAAACCACTTCAATCAGCATGCTAGAAATTAAACTACTTGCACTATTCCACTGTGATTAGTCTGAGAAATGTCTCAGGAGGAGAATGTAACAAGTGCTTAGAAGCATCTCAACTGCAGCTTAAATTATAGGAGTGCCATTCTCCTCACTTAAACAACTGTATCGATCTAGCTTTTAGAAGTAAAATATGAAAATGGTGAGGAACTGGATTACAGAATGCACACAAAAGCATGGGCAAGTGAGCCACCCCTCAAGAGTCTCTGGTTATTCTCCATCTAAAGTGCTAAAAGTTTTCTGCTTTTGCAGGCACAAGTACTTCTCTCTGTAGTATTGACATATCTTTGCTTCACATCCCAGAAGATGGCAGCAGTCCCACAGTATTTTATGGCTTTGGAAACGCCATTTCAATAGTTAAGTTTCTCTATTGAACCACAGAAGCAGTAAAGAGTCCCTAGCATCACTTTGCTGCTAACATAAAAGTTTGTACCTTGCAATTTACCATCTATTCACAGGGGGTTTAAATTTATTTTAGATTAAGCTAATAGCACCAGTACTAAACCACTTCATAAATGGCGTTCTAAAAGAACATTCAATACTCTTTATTTACTATTTATTAACACTGAGAAGATATTAAAAAGTATTAAGAGCCCTGTGCTCATCTTAAGCATTACATTCTCTTCCTCCAACTCTTCTAGAGAGATTTAACAGAATCCTGACAGACCTACAAATGCCTGAGAAAATTATGGACACCTAATAGGAAACAATTTTCTTAGATTTTCAGTGCAAAAGCATGAACTTTGTTGAAAAAAAACTAGCCGGGTATGGTTTACAGAGGTATACTGTGGATTCACACAATATCTGTATTATAGCAATTACACTTTGCATACCATGGAAGAAGGAGTAAAATGTTCATACCATGTATGATCTGTTCCTAGTTATCACAGGCTTAGCATTGCTTCCATTTCACCAGTGCTAAATGACACACATGGAACACTAGAGAGGAAAAGTGCCATCTCATGACAACCCAGGGTCCTGCAAAGCCTTGCTAACAGGCCAGACTCTCAAGAGAAACTGATGATGAAGCCCAGGACTGCATTGTGGATTTAGTGTTAGACACTGCAACTGCAACCTGTAACGTCATATTCTTCCACCCATTTCAGGACCACATCAAGGGTCTATTCTGAAAATCTGTTCCTTGGTTTCATAAGTAGCCTTCAGCACATCCCAGAATGCTCTGGGTACAATCTCAAGACTGAGAATGACTCAGCTTACTCAGATAATTGTCTGTGAGAAGGAAATACAACTAAAGAAGTGATGAAAAAAGTGGAAACAGACAACTTAAGTACCTGCAGATGCAGTCCTTAGTACCAACTATGAAGCAGTCAGACAGCAAGAGTTGCCATTTCTACTGTGCAAAAATGGATCCTGGCAATGTTTTCTTCATAGAGACCAAATATTTTTGAGCTCAGAATTCCAGTTTTCAAAGCTCTTTTGATTATTTATCAAAAGTTATGTTCTAAACAAATGCTCAGGAAGGTTTTGAAAGTATTCAAAAGAAAGTGTAAGTGACCTCTGCTATGCTCTGTCATCAATGACAAGTGACAAAGCATACTTGCCTTGAAACGTATTTACAACAATGCTGCAGAAATTTAGAAATCTCTTTTCCCCTTTTCCCTCTTAACAATGTAACACCCTTAGAGGTGAGAAAGACCAATTTGAAAAAAAAAAAAAACAAACATGTTTTCTCATCTAGCCCTTTATGCTTTATGTGACCTTGCAGGGTAGCCTTTGTAAAGCAGTGAACTACCCTAATGAGCTAATGAGAGCAGAATTTACACCTGTATTCTGGTTAGGAGCATCTGTAGCTTTTTGACATTTCATAAATATATGAATATTTTTTATATTTACATATATTTCATACATTTCATATATAACAAGCACAATGTTTTGTTCGTCATAAACAAGAATTCCCCTGCCAAGGGAATGCTTCTTTCTTACCATACATCTCCTCACACTCCCATATGGAATACATATTTGTAGCAAGGACACAAAAATTATGCTGTAAGTCATGTAAGGTGTAAAAAAATTCCCTCCGATCCTTTCAGTTTTAGTCTTGTCATGTGAGGCTTTTTCTGTAAACAACAGATATCTAAGAGAGCAATGAAAAGCATCACTGAACACCTATCATTTTACTTTGCATGTCAAACAAAATGTAAGCCATGGACTTTTGTGCCAGGAACCACACACCTGCCAGTGTGGCAAGCTGAATCTCCTCCCTGCCCATCCAGGAAGGTTTAGAGAAGCATGGGACTGAATGCCTGAGAGGAATAGCAGATTGAAGTAGCACAGAAACCAAGAAATGGGGGAACAGAGGAACAAACTGGAAGCTTATACCAACCCATTTCATGGCTGAGATGCAGTTGCACAATGCCTAGGAACCCACTGCTTAGCCTTTCCTACTTCTAAACAAATAGTCCTACATTTAGGACCAGTTCTCTTTACAGAAAGATTCTGTTTTGGCAATGTGTTTGGCACAGCTGAAATATAAAATGAAAGTAAGATGAACAAAATATCAAAGAGCCCAGTGTCTTCAGAATCTTGTTCCAGAATTACAGAATTACTCTTCAGTTCAGGTTTCCACCAGCACCCTGTCCATTCAGTGGGTTCCTGAATACACAAATACAAGTGGGTTTACTTATATTTATGTTTTTAGTCACAAAACAGTGGGTCTTGGGTTGCTGGCTATCCTGGATGTTTTAAGAGGCCTTTAAGAGTCTGTTATCTTTGTCTTCTAACACTACTTTGAAGTTAAGATTACATACTGTCCATATTGTTCTTTCTGTGTGAATCCCAATAAACGTATTTTTGAGGAAGCCTAAAAAACTCCTATGTTCTGTCAAACTTAAGAATCACTCTGAGGTAAGTCATTACACAGCTATGAAACATTTAACTTTTCTAACATAGTAAATACTATTTTTCACACTTCTCCCTTCTCCTCCAGTCACTGCTGAGTTACTGAGCAAAGTCCACAAAATGAGTGGCAGGAAGAAAAAGGAACAGATCTTCTCCTGTTAGTTGCTAAAAGGAGTCCAACCTAAGCAATAGAAGTTATTTAAGTTTGGACAAGGTACATGCCAATTATCTTCAGTCCGTATAATTCACAAAGAATAAATAGTTTGGCATTTTCTAATCAGAAAAATTTCTGTAACACTTTGTGTAATCACTTAACCCTAGATAAACTTCAAATGTTATTTTCAACACAGAGAAATATTTGGCAGTTAGGTCACAGAAAGCTTACATATTTACCACTTGCCACAAATGCTGACATCCTCATACATTAAAGTTTTACTTCACTAATTGTAAAATTAAAGTATCACAGTCAGGGAGCTAAACATGAAACGTCGCAGTGAGCCATCATGTATTCTTAAACTGAAAGTCACAGAGAAGGATTTATTCTGGCCTGATTAGACTGAAATTACTATTATGTCTTGAAGGTACCTTGCAAGAAATTTCTCTGCAAAAGAACAGGGTAAGGTTTCTGCATCGAATCAGAAGGATGTGCTCAGAAGGATGCAGATTATATTTTTACTGCTAGACTCCAATTTCATCACATGAAAGTCACTGTACTACAACCAAACCAAGATGTCAGAAGACTAACAGGAAAAACATCTTTAAAATAAAATGATAAAACAATTGGTCCTCAAAAGCAGAGGGGTTATTTTAGCTGGCCTTTAGAGCAGTGTCTTCCATCAAAGGAAAAAGGAAGGCTAATGCAACCTAGGGACAGCAAGAGGCAGCATAGACTGAGGAAAATCAGGGATCTCTAGCAATGGCTTTGCTGAAAACCCAAGCATGCCATGTAACTCTGTCTAACAGGTCTTATTACCTTATCAGTGAGAAATAGAAACAGCAGAGATATTTCTCATCTCTAACAGCAGGGATATTTGACAAACAATATATGTCAGGGGAGTAACAGTAAAGACATCTTTAAAATTATAAGATAAAATAATCACTCCTGAAAAGCAAAATGGTTATTTTTATCTGGTGTTTTCACCAGCCTTCTCCATAAAAAAAGTCTAGTGGAGCTAGGGACAGGAAGAAGCAGCATACAAGCAGACACAAGAGCAAAATCAGGTCACCTTGTAGATGTCACAGAAACCCATTTTGGCCCTGTGCACCTCTGGTTCTACAGGACAGGTCTCTGCCCTCTGTCAGTGCCAGCTAGGAGAGCTATGCAGCTGCAAACAGGGAAACAGCTGCAGACTCTGCAGGCTGAGCTTTCTAGGCACTGAAGATGCCTCTTGAACCCTTGCTGCCAGTGTCCCATAAAAGACTGAGTTGGAGGACACTGCCATAGGGCCTTATCCACTGACACTCCAGACTGAATGCACCATCTCAAGTTTGCTTTCAAATGAAAGCCAGGTTAGTGCTGCCTGTATCTATTGCTTGTCTTTATTCACAGAATCACAGAATGCACTGGAAGGGACCTTTAGAGGGCCATCTAGTCCCAGCCCCCTGCAGTGAGTGACATTTTGAACTAGATCAGGTTACCCAGAGCCCCATAATGCCTGACCTTGAATGTCTCCAGGGATGGGGCCCCCATCACAACTCTGGGCAACCTGTTCCTGTATTTCACCTCTTACAGTGAAGAACTCCTTCCTAATGTCTAATCTCAATCTACACTGCTCTAGTTTAAGACTGTAAGTAATTTTGTATAAGTAAACAGTTAAAAAGCTTATTCCAACAAGTAAGTTAAACAGTGCTACAAAGTTCTATGTTTCGTATTGTGGATAAGTTTTGAGAAACCCTCTGGGAAGAGACAATTTCACAAGAGCTGCTCTGGGCTTGGTCCCCATGGTCCTGCCTTCTTCAGCACTCTTTTTCTTTGCCAGAAGATCTATCAGTCCCATAGCCTTCATACTTACCAGTATGCAGAGAAGCTACACAAAAACATTCAGAAAACCATTCCTGCCTGCAGGGTAGCATTCTGAAATATAGTTCTTGTTTGACTATAGGATTCTGGAAAGTGTTAAGGCAAGAACTGTAAATAAACCGTAGGCAATTTTACATACTAGAGAGAAAAAAAAACCCAAACTTATAATAACTGGTGTGTCTCACTTCTTTCTACAGTATGTTCTAGAGTGAAAAAAACCTCCTTGATCATACCTTGACCCAATCACACAGTTACCTGAGAAAAAACAGGCATCAACACATATATGAGATTTTACCTATCCCTGGCCATTCAGATGGGGTGCTATATATGCAGTAAATAGCAGAGTATTAGTACAGTATAGTTGTATTACTCTTGTACATATTTGCGTGCCATTCAAAACTGAGTGAGCAGTAATAATTTCATCTGGATTTGGTCAAAAAAAGTAGTTCTTTCAGTAAACCCAGAATAATATAGTTTCCAATTCTATAAAATTGGCAGAGTGTAGGATTTCTGCCTTCCAGAGTCGATGCTGGATTTCCTGTGAAAAAAATGCAATTGCCTATAACACGAAGAAGACTGATGGAAGCACTTCATCTGATTATCTTGTATAGTAACAACAATTAATTGGATACCAAAGGATGTGCTATTTCTATTGTTATAGATCAAGACCAACCACACACAAAACCAGAAGAAAGGGTGTGTGGTACCACAGGGTACTTTCCAAAGCCAGGCACATATTGCTGACAAACATCCTCTCTGCCTTTCAAAATCTGCTCCACTGTGCCTCTTAGCCATTGATGCATGGAAAGCCTTCTCTTACCTGCCCCATGCTCGTACTGCATGCACAAAGAGCTGAAAAGTGGTGGCTCCTGAGAGTGTAGTAAGCCTGGAGACCTCCCAGGCAGAGGCTGTTTTGCACAGGCAAGAACCTCTGGAAAAATGTAGCCCTGGGAAAAGCACAGCTCTCCCCAGCAACAAACCTGCAGTGGGTGAGGGAACCCAAGAGAGCCAGAGCATGAGTGGTGCCTCGGAGGTGCCAGAGCAGCAAACAAGAACCTGCCCAAAATGGAGGAGCCTTGGTAAGGGGCTGTGCTCAATTCTACAGAGGACAAGAAGGAAAACCAGGAGGCTTCAGCCAACCATGGATGTCTAGAGGGCTTCCTCCCCCTGGATGAGGGCATGCCCTAGGGCCACCTCTGAAGCAGGACCAGCAGGCACCCTGCCAAAATGTCCCGATGGAGCCCTGGCAAGGGCTATCCTCAGTGATGTAGAGGAAGGCAAAAAACCACCCAGGGACACTTACTAGCTCACTGTGGGGGGAAAAAAGCCTTCCTTCCCCCATCTGCAGGGCACGAGCGGCCATCTTGAGCACCAGGCCATAACATAGCCAAAATGGACCAGAGAAGCCCTGACAAGGGTCATGCTCAATGCTGCAGAGGAAGGCAAAAAAACCCAGGCACCCAGGCCAATCTGCCCCAGGGGAAAACTCCTTCCTGACCCCCGCAGAGCTGTTGATGTGAGCAAGCCCTGCTTCCTGGGTCCCAGGGCTGCTCATGCCTCCCAGGAGATGCCCAAGCCCTATCCTCCCTCAACCTGCAGACATTTCAGGGGCTTCCAAGAACGTCCACATGCCACCCAGCTCATAGACTCAGGGGAAATTCCCCACATCTGGCAGAACACCAGTGGGTGCTCCAAAGCACTCTCAACCCTGGCAACATCTCTGCTTCCCCCTTCTTACAGCTGCTGCCCCCAGGCACCTCCATGTCTTGGTGGCTCTTTTCATCTGGGTTCTCATCACCCCAGCCTGTTCTCTTCACCTCCAGCCTGAGGTCTTCCTCCATCAGCCCCCTCCAAGTCATTCCCCTGGCTCCTCAGGGACTTCCTCTCAGATGTGTCTGGGCTGCCCCCCAGCCCAGCTCTGGCAGCAGGGCATGGGAGGATGCCCCTTTTTATACTGCCTAGGGGCATTGTGACTGCTGCCTTGACACAATTACACTGTGACATGGGGGTGATGTGGCTCCTCCAAGCACGTCCCCACCCACCACACCCACCCTCCTTGGGAGGAAGGCCTTTGGGGTGCTGGCCCCAAGGCGGTGCCAGTGCCCAGGAGGCTCTCCCTGACCTTGGTGGCCACCATGCGCTGGGCACAGCTGCTGGGTGTACCTGATGCCTCCTCTGCCACACTGCTCCCAAGGACAAACCCAGTGCTGGTACACTTCTCTCACACCATGGCAGAAACCAACCCTGCAGCCCAGAAATCACTCCTCTCTGGGCTGCTCCCTCTTTGTATCAGAGCTAAAGGCCATGAGGTCACAGTGGGACAAGAACCAGGGACTTGATATGGCTTAAGAGAAACCCTTGTCTGAGTGCTCAACGGGGGTGATTTGAGAAGCTGCAGCTTGCAGGAAAGAGAAAGGATAGCCAGAACTATACTTTGGGCTGGATTGTGCTATTACATCACCAGGGTAATATCCCAGGCTTTGAAAAACATGGAGCAGAGGTTTCATCGGTGTGGTGGAAAGGCTGGTCATTTTACAACCTGTTGTGGGATAATAATGGAAGATTGGAAAGGAGGATTGTAAACACACTCTTGTGAAATCACCATTTACCCCAAATGAACCACTACTAAGTCATTAAAACCAAGCAGAACCGGGCGATACACTAGTATCCCTAGCAGGTGGAACAGAGAATTTGGGGCCTTACAAGCTAGTGCAAATCAGCACGAAATCTTTGAAAATCAAGTCTCAAATGCACACCTCTTTGCACTTTATTTCACTTGAAAATGTAATTGCTTGCTTAAAATGTTTGTAAGTTGAGGAAAATCAAACCACTTCTCTATTGCACATAGATTTTGATGCTGAGTAGAAAAATGCCTCTTTCCAAATGGAAATGGAAAACTTATTTTGGAGTGCAGTTATAAAAATCAAAGCAATAAACCAACCATTTCTGCATGCTCTGACTGCAAAAACACCAGAGTGCCTCAGCAGAGAATGTAAATGAAAAAGGATCAAGCCTCCTGCACTGAGACTTCTCTGAGACTTCTCTCCTCTGAGACAATTCCTCCTCAAGAGATGCTGTTTTGTTCCCAGATAAAAGTACCCTGTAAAAACTAAGCAAGACTTAGTTTTAGTAAAAAGTTTAGTTTTAGTAAAACATTTTTTTCTTTTTTCTTTTTTTTTTTTTTTAACAGGACTTTTCTGACTTGCTTCCCACTGCACTTGGGCCTGAGCTGAAGGTACTTGCAGTTTTGTACTGCAACTCTAGAGTGCAGTCAACACCAGGCATACCAGAGGATTTTCAGATTTCTTCTTTCAGAATGTTTGTCCCCATTTCTCAGGCAAAAGTCTTGACCTGAGCATCTTACTCAAACTAGTAACTCACTTTTCAGTATGAAAGTAATGTCCATTATTTGATTACTTGTAGTCTTTCAGAGACATGTTTCTTGAATGACTTTAGAGAATAAAAAAGCTTATTTCAGAGCTAAATCAAGGCCAGATCAGAATTCAGTACCTACCTGAATGACATCTACACCTGACACTTACTAGGAGTTGAATTTATGACATTAAGTTGAGAGGGAGTGTTGATTTGCCTGAGGGTAGGAAAGGTCTACAGAGGGACGCAGACAGGCTGGATTGATGGGTCAAGGCCAGTTCAGTGTGTGGTTCAGTAAGGCCAAGAGCCAGGTCCTGCACTTCAGTCAGAAGAATCACATGCAATGCTAGAGGCTTGGGGAAGAGAGCCCAGAAAGCTGCCAAGATTAAAAGGACTTGGGGGTGTAGATTAACAGCCTGCTGGGTATGAACCAGCAGTGTGCCCAGGTGGACAAGAAAGCCTATGGCATCCTGGCCTGCATCAGAAATAGTGTGGCGAGCAGGACTAAGGGAAGAGATCAGCACTGATGAGGCTGCACCTCAAGTAACTGTGTTCAGTTTTGGGCCCCTCACTACAAGGACCTTGAGTTGCTAGGGTGTGCCCAGAAAAGGGCAAGAAAGCTGGTGAAAAGTCTAGAGTGAAAACCCTATGAGAAGAGTCTGAGAGAAATCTGATTATCTAGGCTGGAGAAGAGGAGGCTGAGGGGAGATCTTATTGCTCTCTACAGCTACCTGAAAGGAGGTTATAGCGGGGTTGGTGACTTCTCCCTAGTAAAAAGCAGCAGGACAAGAGGGTATAGCCTCAAGTTGTGCCAGGGGAGCTTTAAATTGGTTATTAGAAGAGACTTCATCACTGCAAGGATAATTAAACACTGGAACAGTCTGCCAAGGGAGGTGGTTGAATCACCATCCCTGGAGGTGTTAAGAAGACATGTAGATGTGGTGCTTAGGAACATGGTTTAAGTGCTGGACTTGATTAGGTTATGGGTGAGTAGAGTTAGGTTATGGTTAGACTCAGTGATCTTAAAGGTTTTTTCCAACCAGAATGATTCAGTGAACTATCTGTGAACTACTACAGGGAAACATATCCTATCCTATTTGTATGATGCTAGCCTGCATAGGGAGGTACAGGAATACATTAGGCACACTGAACTGGCAATATAAGTAATTGCATAGGAATACACAGATTCTCTGCAATTAGTAGCTATACAGAACAACAGAACTCAGTTACGTGACCTAAGTGTGATCAGAAAGGAAAGCACTACAGAGAAGAGACATCTCACTTTTCTTTCTCATACATTTTGTCTGTAGATTTTTGCTGTATGTTTTGTGATGGCAAGATGCAAGTCACTCCTAATGATTATTTTTAAGATACTATCTCCAGATGTTAACTATCAAGTATTTCCTACATCATGTAGACAAATTAGATTATCCAATTAACCATAAACGCTGTTTTGGTCTCCATGGTTACTCAGTTGATTCTGACATTTTCCTTCCACACGAGTTGCCAAGGCTACAAGTTGTTATACAGCAGCTACAAGTCAAGATTGCAAAGTCCTTCTGCATGCAGCAGTTATATGTTATAAATCTTTCTTTACAGAGTATTTGAGTTCTGAAGGCATTCTCAATGGTGTTCTTTGAGCTAACTAAGTTAATAGGTTTGTTATAAAAAGAGAGAATGCTCACCGAAGCTATCAAATGTAAAATGTATGTGGTGTAACATTGTCAGAAAAAAAGCAATTGAGCAATTTCTGGCAAAGTTAGGAGTATCCTGGTCCTATTATAAAACAGAATTTAAAAACCCAGACCAAGAGAAACTGAAACACAGAGTAATTATTTCTAATGTAAGGCAAATATTGCCTTACCAATTGGGATAATTTCCAGCACTGTACAATAGCTACCTAATAAAAGAATTACAAATGCTTACACGTCTCCTGCCCTATGTAAACTGACAAGGTGAGGCAAGACAACCTATGAACACAAGAAGAGACTGAATAGGAAGTGCACAGGTTTCTGCTCACAAAATTGCAAAGAATTTTATGTGGACATTCACATGTCCAAATATCTGAACCGTGGGGAGAATACACAGCTGAAATAATGGAGCTGTATACAGAAATTGAACACTTAATGATCTACATCATATCACATGTAAAAAATAGATGTATAAAGCAAGAATATGCTGCATAGTACATAGTGTAGGTATTGAGAAAATCAGACTTCTCTGATGCCTCTTCTGGTCCACTTTGAAAATTCAGCCTCTCTTTCTATCAGCTACCAAGTTGTGGGAGTTTGAACTTCGGAGCTTTATATCTTGCCAAGAGATGGTATAAAAACTCAGAGCTAGCAGAGATTCAAAAGGAACTTGAGTAGACTAGAAATACACAGACAAACTCCACAATGGGGGAGTTTCAACCACTGAGTGAAGTAACAGCTCAGTGCTGGGCAGGTGTTAAAGCTGGCATGTATATTTACTTTTGGCAACAATATGGAACTGCACTAATTGAACTTCTGGGTTGACTGTGCTTCTGTAAGAAATATATGACATTTGAATTTAAGAAGCAGGTCTCCAACATAGAAGAGGGTAAGAATGAGTTTTACACATCAGATTCTGTTCAAGATAAAATTACACTGTGAAGTATCATAACTCTTTGACGCTCAGCCTGGCTAATTGCAAATAACTTGGATTTTAAGTTCCAGGCCATCCATCACTCCCTTTAACTATAAAGAGTACAATGATACAGTTATAAAAACAGATCATGATGAGACTGTTTCCTTTCTCATAAATCTCCGTTGGCTTTAATATCTCTATTCCAGTTGGATATTCCTTTTTGGGAGGGTGGCCTGGCAGGGCCATTCCTTGTTGCCAGTATGGACCAGAGATCAAGGAGACAGATGAGAAATCAGCTGAATGGAGTTGGGTCAGTCATTTTCAAGTTGATTTCCATCAGCCTATCAGGAACATGAGGTCTTTGTTCTACTGCTAGGGATACTACTAGTGTATTGCCCTGTTCTTCAGGGACAGGTTGGATGGGGCTTTAAGCAAGCTGGTCTAGAGGGATGCGTCCCTACCAATGTAGACTGGCTAGAACTAGAATATATTTAAGGTCCTTTCTAACCCAAACCATTCTATGACTTGCCAGTGCTCATGGTATATGCTATTTTGCAGGTGCTACAGGATGATGAAGGAAAAAAGTGCTCTGAGAATGTTAAAATGTCAATGCTTGAACATACAACCATTTTTATCTCTTCTTTCCACCTTGTCTAATTCCCACCTTACTGACTTTAATTAAAGTCTGACATTTCCTGAAGCTACTCATATCTCCCTTGGTGCAGGGGGCCCCTAAGTTATCTGCTCTGTAAAGCAAGGAATTGAATCTCTGAACTGTAATAGGGGCAATTTGACAAGGGGCTGTTGGAGCGAGTCCAGAGGAGGGTCACAAAGATGATCAGAGGGCTGAAGCACCTCTCATATGATGACAAGCTGAGAGAGTTGGGGTTGTTCAGGCTGGGAAAGGCTCTTGGGAGACCTTAGAGTCGCCCTCCAGTACCTTAAGGGGGCCTCCAGGAAAGCTGGTGAGGAACTTCTTACAAGAGCATGTTTGAAATGCATATCTCTTTTCATTTTATTTCACTTGAAAATGTAATTGCTTACTTAAAATGTTGCTACGCTGAAAAAGTTGAACTGCTTCCCCGTGGCATGTAGACTTAGGTGTTGAGTAGAGAAATGTCTCTTTTCAAATAGAAATGGACCTCTTAAGAGTACAATTGTAAAAATCAAAGCAAGAAACCAACAATTTCTGCATGCTCTGACCATAAACACACCAGTGCCTCAGCAGTACATGCGATGGAGGCAAGAACTGTGATAGTACAAAATCAGAGACAGAAATGCTGAATATTTTATGGAAAAGCTGTGCTGAGTAAGCCATGGGTACCCTCACAGAGGCTTCAAAGAGAGGTACTTGTCAGTAGGATGCAGGATTTTGCCGGCAGTGCAGTGCCAGGTGCCCAGCCCAATGCTTATTGGAAACGTGTAAAGGTAAGAACCAGGTCTAGCACAGCTCATGCCAGACAAGTGCTGGCCTGCAACTGCAGTCCTTGTACAAAAGCCCTACTACAAGCGCTACCAAAACATTGCACGTAGACGTAGAAAAGTCAAAAACCATGTGGGTGGCAAAGGTTTCGTGATGGGATCCCAACTTCGAGGCAGACCAACAGGCATACTGCAGTTGCCTTGTGAGCATCGGGATGATCAATGTCACATGGCACAGAAGCTTCATATCTTAAGATCTTAATGTCTTGAGACCTGTGAACCTCTTGCTGCTTTATCTCCAGCCGTGGCAACATCAGCGAGGCCGAGTCTCTGGGAAGGTAAAAAACCCTTATCGGGGTAACTCCTTGGAAGGTAACACGGCTCCATTGCAGTTCATCCCCCTGTGGAGGGGGACGGCAGCAGCCGTGGCAGACTGCACCGGGACCGGGAAAGGGGAAGGGAGAGGAACCGCCCGCCACATGCCGCGGACGCCGAAGGATCAACACCGGCCCCGGGGGCGACATTTCGATCTCGCAGCCCTGCCGAGGGTCAGCGCCATTTGCCGCCCCCTTCGCCGGGCATCTCTCCCGTGCCCCCTCAAGATGGAGGCGCGGCGCTTCCTCGCCTCTCTCTTGGGATGGAGTCGGACGAACTCCGTGTTCTCCCCTTAAGGCTGCTTCCAGTCCCTCTCCTCCCTTCCACAGGGTCCCTACTACTGCCCCGGCCCGCAGGTATCACTCCTTTTCGCTGAAGCGGGTTCGGCGGCCAGAGTAGCTGAGGCGGCGACGGGAGATGTGTTTGGGGGGGCGGTAGCGGGGTGTCTCTGGACAGCGATCCTGCGCGGAAGGCGGAGGCCGCTCCCGGGAGGTGTGCGGAGGGACGGCGCCTGCTCCTGAGTCAGCAGCGGCGAGGGAGGCGGGAGGCATCCTCACCGCCCGGCCCTGCCCTGCCCCGCCCCGCCCTGCCCCGCTCGCCGAGCGACCCCCGCCACCAGCACCGCGCCGACTCCAAGCCCCCGCTCTGCCCCCCCACCCCCCGCAAAAAGAAGGGGGCGGTGGGAGTTCAGGCGGCTGCTGTCCTCTGCCGCCGCCAGGTAGGCTTCCAGTTGCGGCCTGGGCGCGGTCGCAGGTGCCGGCACGGGCGGGGAAGAGAAGCGGAGTCCGCACTGCTTAGGCTCCCCGCCCGGCCACGAACTCCCCGGGCTGTGTGCCGGGCAGCCGCCCCTGGCGAGGAGCTCGGGTCTGCGGGGAAGCGCAGCTCAAAGCCGCCTCGCAGGCGGGCGGTCTCCCTGTGTTAAGGGCCCCGGGAAAGGAGTGCTCTGCAGACACGGGTAGGAACGTCGTGATTAAATGCTGCCGGGACAGCGGTAGCGGTGATTCTGTCTTAATGGTGTTCTGCCTCCTTCCCCCGCCCGTCTGCGTGTGTGGTGTGTGTTGTCTGCAACCTGTTAGGCCCGGAGTGTGGGGAGAAACAGCAGTGGGCTGCTCGGGGGGGTAACGTGCATGTGTTTTGTTATTTAATTTGCAGAGAGTTTTAGGGTACATCCATGTATAAAGTATTATCTTTATCTATAAATTTCTTTCTGAAGAATTAGAATTTCGATGGCGTGTTTGCGAAGTGTGTATGTGCATTTAGGTATATCCTATCTGAGCTTGGAAATCAGATCGTTATGTTGTCCCCCATGTGTATGTGTGCATATGTATATTCGAAGAATTTTATTCTTGCCAATTTGCTCTCTGGTTTTCTGTGGAAGTGTGTGTTTGTTAGAACGAAAACATGCATTTGTGTGTGACTGGTGAGCATTAAATGGGTAGTATGTGAAATGTTTTGTCAGATTGTATTCTGAACAGTAGAGCAGAGCTTAAACAGCAGAAAATACTGTGTATGATTTTGAGATTGCTGCAGTTTTGGATGCTGTCTACATTGTGCTTGCTGTACAAAAACAGAAGACAGTTTCATCATCCCCTTGACACCCTTCAGGAGCACAGCCCAGGTAGCTTGTGAACAGTTACATAGTTGAGGAACAAAAAGAAACACACTGTTTTGCCCTCTGTTTCTCCTGATTGGTTTGTGCTGTAGGATTTGCTCTGATTTGCTTTGCAGGATATACTTTTATATGTTTTAAACTAAGGATATGTTTTGTATTTGTACCTGCCTCTGCCTTTAGCATATTGTGTTGCAGGAGACTGATTCTCAGCAATGCGGCTCTAATAGATGTTTGTTTTGTTTAATTAACTCCCTGTGTTTGGCAAGGTTGACTACTGCTGCAGTGTATATGTCACAACTAGGCATAATATGAATCCTAACAAAACTGGCATGTTACAGAGTTAAACTGTCTGTAAACATTTTGATAGCTAAGATGCTGGAGTTCGAGCTGCTCAGTGTGCTACTAATCCAGTTGTGTGTCTGAGCAGTGCAGGTAAGGCGAGAATACATGTGTGCAAGCTTCATGAGTTGATGCTTTTCCCTTAAGCACAGGGCAAAGAAAACTGCAGTGTAGCTAGGATGGTACATTATTGAAGCTAAGTGAAGTCATGGGCATGATCTATGAAGGAAATTATGTGCTGGGGATGCTTGCCCAGTTTAATCTTTCCTTACTTTTCCTTCAGGGACTAAGTACTGCAATAGAGGGCTGGAGGGAGACACATTTCTGTAATACTTCTGAAAACTTCAGGTTCCACAGACAGCACATGCAAGTGTGAATCTGCTCCATCTTTTCTAGATGCCTGTCAGTGAGCTACAGTTCAGTCACTTCTCATGAGCTGCGTGAAGAAGTTTGGTGACCTATGGGCACTGTGGTTTCATTCTGCTTTGCATACAGCTGACCTCTTAATGCGTTGGGTTCAGATGCTGTCTGGGCAGGCTGCTAATTTCAGTGGTGTGGAGAAGGGGGATGCCTTCTCTGCATACAGCCTACCTTTCTACAGTCCTGTAATGTTGCCTTCAATTCTGAGGCCAGACCTGGAGTAACATGTTCCAGTGGTTCATGTAAACTCATCCGGGGCCTCCTCTGCTGAACTGCACCTGTGAATTTGTAATACTTACTCAAGGAGCTCTGGAAGAAGTCAGGCCCTTTCTGTCTCAATACCTGATCCAGGCTGCCTGACACTGACTGAAGTTGTTATATTCTGATAGTGTCTGAAGCAAAGAGGAATTTGGTCTACTTTGCTACGAAAATAGAAGCATTGTCAAAACCTCCCATGAGATCCTAAATTGGTCACTGCAGCTTTTATGGCCACGAGTTACTGAAAATGAAGCTAAGTCTCTAATCAGCAAGAATAGTATCATATTGAGTAATGCACATTGAATTGTAATGGTGAGCAAGTGGATCCCCTTTTTTCTTCTCAAACTGCTAAGGAGGGACAGTTACCACTTGGGGCTGTTCTGCTTCAGAAAGTGACTGGATGGAAACATCCATCCAAGTGCATCAGCCTTCCTGGTTTAGTTTTTTAAGAACTGCCTTTTTCTACCTTCCAGTTTCTCGATCTGTTAGTGATTTAGCAGCAACTAATCTGTGAATGAATGAGTGCTATTTCATTCTAGCCCGTGTTGCCACGGTGCTGAATGGGGTTTTATATTCTGTCTGACCACAATAAAGCTAGGCAAGTGTAAAAAAAGAGAGAATTGCAAGAACATGAAAATACATGAGTAAACAATGGAATAGTTTGGATGTTTTTTTTTCTCTAAGAAGGAGGAAGATGATGTAGCAGATAAAAAGGGGAGGAAAAGCACACAAAACTTCTCTAAACCAAACCAAAAATCCCCAGTGTTTTTACTTAGGCACAAAACAAACCTAAAAGTCCTCAAAGTGCAGCAAGACTGTAGTGATAGTGTGTTCATTCCTCTGCTGCAATCCAGGGGTTTCAATAACCCTTGCTGGATGCCTGCCAGCTAGCTCCATGGTTCCACATGGGAGCATACCAAATAGTGCTTTTGGTGAGAAACCAAGGCTTAAAAAGATAGTTTACACCATGGCCTTTGCTCTACTGGCTGTGGGGTTATGGGCTTTTAAGACAGAGTAGTTCAGAAGCTCACAGAGATACTGTTTTCTGTAGCTCCACTCACAAGTTTCGTTACTACCATTAGGATGAAGTGTTTTTCCCCAGCATCTCATGATCTAGAAATGAAATGCTGCTTCCCCGTACGCTGGCAAAGAGCACTTGCATTTGAATGCTCTTACACTTCAATAAGATTCTGGAAGCAGGTAGGAGAGTTGAACCCATGGCTTGCATCCTACCAAAGCGAGTAGATATGCAAGTTGTGGGGAAATCAAGTTCATGCAGGGTTTTTTCTTTGTTTTTTGTTTCTGGTTTGGTTTTGTTTAGTTTTGGGGGGTTTTGTTTGTTTGTTTATCATTTGATTGTATGGTTTTGGCTGGTTGGTTTTTGGTTTGGATTTTTTGGTTGGTTTTGTTTTTTACAAGGCCTTTGCTGTTCTGAATGCCAAACTACCAATAACTGTGTGTGAGAAACACTTGTTTATCTCTCACATTCATTGCAAAGTTTTGCTAGTGGGCTGGGCTACAAGGGTGGGTTTTGTGAGAAGCTGCTGGAAGCTTTCCCTGTGTCCAACAGAGTCAGTGCCGTCCAGCTCCAAGAGTGATCTGTTCCTGGCCAAGGCCATCAGTGATGTGCAGTGTGGTTCCAGCCTCTCTGGCAGTGATGTTACTGTTCTAGGGAGACCAGAATGAGACACTGGAATCCATGTGCAGTCTCAAAAGGGCCAGATAAGAGAGAGGGTGCTTTTGTGGTGTTTGTATTTTGCTTGGTTTGGTTGGGTTATTTTTAGGTCGGTATTTATTGAGGGTTTATGTGGGGTTTATTGGCTACTAAACTGGGTTTTGTGGGGTTTTTGAATTGTTTATTAACAGTCTTGCAAAACCTTCAGGGCAGAGATGTTCCCCATTGTGAGGGGTGGGATAGGAAAGCAGGGCTCAGTGGTGTCTTGACAGCCAGGAGATCTTTGTGATGAGCCTGCCCAGTGCTGGTGCAGTTGGCCTCAGCTGTGGAGGTGGCACTGGTTGCTGGGGGCTGGCTGTGGCAAGGGCTCCTTCGAGACCCCCCCCAGAGGCCCTGTGGTGCTCTGGGGACCCTATTGCAGAAATCCCAGCAGTGGTGGTGCAGTGCCCCAACTCATGGTTGGGGATGAATCTACCTGCATGGGCTCTTCCTCCTTTTGAGGTGGATCCACCTCCATTAGCTGTTGCTCTGCAGGGTATGGATCTATCTGCATGGGCTCCTTGCCTTTCTGTGATGAATTGACCTTCCTGGGCAGTAGGTTGCTCCCTGTGAGAGCTCCAGCCACTGCTTGCCCGCCGTCTCTGCCGCTGCTCCTGTGAGCCAGCCTCCATTGCTTGGGATGTGGAGGCATCCTCAGTGGTTCCAGTGACCACTTCTTGCGCTGGCTGGTCAACATGGCCACTCCCCTCCCTTCTCCAGATCCTCCTCTGCCTTCTGTCTCTCAGGGTCTTGGGTGAGCAGTGGGCCAGTGCAGGGTGCCTGCTGGCTAATGGAGAGCTGGTGATGTCACAATGGGAAGTTCTGGGGTTGGATGGTGGCCCGGGGCACCATTTTGCTTGCCAGAGAGAAAGGCTGCTTGGTGCCATGGCTTGAGGTCCCCTCAATGGGGCAGTGGCCACAGTGTCCCAGGAGTGTTGGGGAATATCCATTACTCTCCAGCCACTTGACTCCATGCGGGTGGCATCATCCCCACAGTTGACAGGAGCAGAGAGGGGCAGGGGAGGGCCTGGCATCCTCCCTGCTGCTGCACCAGGCTGACACAAGGAGTCCACTGTAGGATGCCCACCAAGGCCTTTGGGGCCTGGAGGTGTGGGGTTTGAAGCCTGAGAAAGGCCCATGGAGTCTTATTGTTCCTGGCTAGTTCTGGCCTCAGCTACTGAAAGGGTGGTTGAAGATGAAGCCAGACCCACCTTGGTATTTCACAAAGAATACCTGCAGATCAGGTGTGACTCCAGAGAAGCACACAGGACTAATTGTATCTGGGTTACAGGCTCTTCAGGGAAGTGCTCAGAGTGAAGGGTATCAGGTACCTCTCCGTTGCCAGTTGATTCCTGTTGACTTCAGGCCGTGTAAAGGCTGTTGAGAATACAGATGTTTTTCTTTCCTTCACAGTGACTAAGTCACAGTTGTCAAACTGAAGTCTTGATGACTGTTGTGCCTGTGAAGGTGTTTCTGGTGATGGCTTACTGTGCCTGTGCTCTCATAGTGACAGCAGATGCCAGAGCACGACCCCTTTTTCCTGTGTTTTTGGTGTCCTCTGCTTTCATGGCTTGTGCAAACGCAGAAGGCAAGACTGACTTTTCCTCATGACACCAGTGAATAGTTTAAAGGTGTCATCTCTCTGCTATTTGGAGAAGGACTTGGGGGTGTTGGCTGATGAGAAGCTCACCATGAGCCGGCAGTGTGTACTAGCAGCCCACAAAGTGAACTGTATCCTGGGCTGCATCAAAAGAAGCATGACCAGCAGATCAAGGGAGGTGATTCTTACCCTTTACTCTGCCCTCATGAAAACCCCACATGGAGTACTGCATCCAGTTCTGGAGCCCTCAAAACAGGAAAGACATGGAGCAAGTCCAGAGGAGAGCCACAAAGATGATCAGAGAGCTAGAGCAGCTCTGCTTTGGAGCCAGGCTGACAGAGTTGGGGTTGTTCAGCCTAGAAAAGAGAAGACTCTGGGGAGACCTTATAGTGGCCTTCAGGGGCCTACAGGAGAGCTGCAGAGGGACTTTTTACAAGAGCATGTAGTGGTGGGATGAAAGGTAACAGTTATAATCTGAAAGATGCTAGATTTATGTTAGGTATTGGGAAGAAATTCATTGGTGTGAAGGTAGTAAGACCCTGAAGCAGGTTGACCGGAGAGGTTGTGGCTGTCCCCTCACTACAGGTGTTCAAGACCAGGTTGTAGTGAGACAGGACCAGGTGCCCTGAGTTATTGATGAGTGGGTGTGGGTTCACCTGTGTCTGGCCTCCCTCCTGAGCATGTGCAGGAGCAGGGGGCCAATAAGAGAGCAGCTGACACCCACAGAGAGAGCTCTCACTCTTCAGTGAGGATTGAGAAGCCCACAGCTCGAGGAGCCCCAGGAGCAGGCAAGAAGGGGTAGGTCCTGGAGCCCCAGGAACAGCCCTAGGACATCGTCCAGGAATGGGCTAAGCCCCGAGGCCTCAGGATCAGCCCTAGGAGCAAGAAGGGCTCCTCCCGCTTCATCTGGTGGAGAATGCGGGCAGCCTGCAGAAAACCTAGCTGGCACAGAAACTGCAAGAACGTTCTCCCTGTAAGGTATGATCAACAAGCTCTCTGGACAGGAAACCCCAGAGCAGAGGGGAAAATCCCATGAGGAAGGGTTAAATCCCGAGGCCCATGAGGAAAGAAACCCCAGAACAGAGGGAAACCAAGCCAGAAGAGCAGATACAGGAGGGAGAATAATAACTAGAAGAACAACTTGCAGAGACTCTGTGAAAAGTGCCTGGTGCAACTTGCAGAGACTTTGTGAAATATGCCTAGGCTAAGCCCTTGAGCAGAGGGAAATCCCATGAGGAAGGGTTAAATCCCGAGGCCCATGAGGAAAGAAACCCCGGAACAGAGGGCAAGTGCCTGGGACAATTTGCAGAGACTTTGTGAAGAGTGCTCAGACAGCTTGCAGAGACTTTGCCAGAAAGGGGCTGACATCGAGCGAATATGTGGGTATGCTTAATTCCCCTTAAAGAAGGTTGAAAGAAAGAAGGTTGAGAATTCTCCCCAAAATACGTGTAAGGGTTGAGAATTCTCCCTAAAAATATATGTAAAATAAGTTATATGTTATATGTAAGTTATATGTTTAAATCTTGTAAGTTATATTTTTGTGTAAAAATCCTCTAACCTCTCGGTGCCTCCTCGATGCTCTTAGTTGAGTGTCCCGCGGGGCCCGAAGAAAAATCCTGTAAAAATCCTGTATGTCTATGTCTAAATCCTGTATAAGTGTGTTTTGTACTGCCCCTCGGCGCCCCCTTGATGCTCTTAGCTGAGTGTCCTGCGGGGCCCGAAGAAAAATCCTGTAAGTGTATTCTTGTGTATAAAAAATCGTGCTATGTAAATATGTAAATGTCTATGTAAATGTCTGTGTAAAAAAAAAAAAAAAAAAAAAAAGGGGGGGAAATGTAGTGAGACAGGACCAGGTGCCCTGAGTTATTGATGAGTGGGTGTGGGTTCACCTGTGTCTGGCCTCCCTCCTGAGCATGTGCAGGAGCAGGGGGCCAATAAGAGAGCAGCTGACACCCACAGAGAGAGCTCTCACTCTTCAGTGAGCATGGAGAAGCCCACAGCTCAAGGAGCCCCAGGAGCAGGCAAGAAGGGGTAGATCCTAGAGCCCCAGGAACAGCCCTAGGACATCGTCCAGGAATGGGCTAAACCCCGAGGCCTCAGGATCAGCCCTAGGAGCAAGAAGGGCTCCTCCCGCTACACCAGGTTGGACAGGGCTTTGAGCAACCTGGTACAGTGGAAGGTGTACCTGCCAGCGCAAGGGGGTTTGGAACTAGATTAAGGTCCCTTCCAACCCAAACTGTTCTATGATAATATAAGTAGCTTTGAAAGAAATAAAACGTGCTTAATCATCTGAGATGGCTCTCCAGAGCTTTTCAGCTTAGTGTATTGTGTGTGCACACATTATTGATCTCTTTATAACAAGCAAATAGTTTTATAAATAGCAGTGTTAATGAAGATTGCTGTGAATTTGTGTCTTGACATTAAACAATTTTTTTCCATTGTACCCTCTTTCCACAGTGTGCACCTGTGGTGTGACACATGAACTATCATTTTAAATTATGGAAACTGGATGACTTGTTTTTAGGAGTGGGTTTGTAACAGCGCAGTTATGCCATTTCTGGCTTGGCTGTTTTTACAGAAGTGACACATAAAGAAAAATGGTCATAATCCCAAGAACTGCAGTACAGCAATGGTGATTTAGATCAGTTAATAGTTCCTTTTTAATTTTGAGAATTTATGTTCTGAGAAGAGGGAAAAAATATTCTTAGTTTCAACTCAGTGCTATAGCAAAGCTTTTGTTGTAGTTTTAATAGATTTACTGTAGTAATTTTTGAACTTGAACAAGTGCAAAATAAATGACTGTTCTTTGTGTGTGCTGTGCACTTACATGATCCATCTTAAACAATCTATGTGAGTATCTTTCTTCTTACTCTTCTTATAATTTACTCAGGTTTCTCCAGATGGATCATCTCTCACCTGCAAATTGTAACTTTGACAGAAAAGGCTGTCTCCTTATCTAGTTGAGTCTGCTGTGGGTTGCTGCTTTCTTTATTTATAATGACATTTAAGCTAGGAAGTGGATTGAGAGCACACAACTTTGTCACACAGGTCTTCATTCAGCTGCCAAACAGTAACAACTTTAAGCTTTGCAGGCCAGAAAAAGATTCATACCACTTTTTCTGCATGTGTATGCCACCTTCTTCTGTAGTCTGCTAAATCCATTTTTCCATCCACAGCTCAAATACATATTATGTAAGCCCATTGGATAGTGGTTTTTGTTTCTTTTGAGTTTTTTGTTTTGTTCTGGTTTGGTTTTTTTGTGATCTGTTTTCCTGTAGTAAAATCAGTTCAATAGTGGAAGAAGAGAAATTCTGAAATATTTCTTGGGAAGTTCAGGGCAACCAGGCTGGTGAAAGGACTCCAGCACAAGTCCTATGAGGAGAGGCTGAGGGAGCTGGGGCTGTTCAGCCTGGAGAAGAGGAGGCTCAGGGGAGACCTCATCACTCTCTACAACTCCCTGAAAGGAGGGTGTAGCCAGGGGGGGATTGGTCTCTTTTCCCAGGCAACTCTCAGCAAGACAAGAGGGCATGGTCTCAAGCTGTGCTGGGGGAGGTTTAGGCTGGGTATTAGAAAGAATTTCTTTACCGAGAGGGTGATCAAGCATTGGAATAGGCTGCCCAGGGAAGTAGTGGATTCTCCATCCCTGGAGATATTTAAAAAGAGACTGGATGTGTCACTCAGTGCCATGGTCTGGTAACTGCAGCGTTAGTGGATCAAGGGTTGGACTTGATGATCTCAGAGGTCCCTTCCAACCCAGCCAATTCTATGATTCTAAGTTATAAACAGATTAGACAAAAATCCAGAGGAGGATGTAAGAGTGTTTTGCTTTGCCTCTGAGCTGTGAAAGGGACAACGTATACAGTGTTGTTCCTTCAAGCTCTCCCATCCCGGGTCTCACTTTGTTTTCACTGCAGAATATGTGTTCAATGATAGCAGAGGAAATTGGTATGTGAGGCCTCCTTCTTGTGGAAATGGAAAACTTATGGAAACTAGAGTTGTTTTGGAGGAATTGACCAATAGTTTGCCCCTCTTCTGATGGGAGACATTTCTAAGTCCCTGGCCTGTTTGGTGGAGAGTGCAGGGCTCTCAAATGTGTAGCTCTCTTACTTTGCTCTGCTCTTTCTGACATTAGCCCTCTGTCCATAGTGGGTGTCCTCTCCCTGGTGGTCTGAATGACCTCAGGACTATACAAATGTCTATATTGCAAAGTAAGTAGTAACAATGCTGAATTATTCTGACCTTTTTCTGCTTATTATTGTATATCACAATATGATGTAAATCCTGACACCAACAACAGTGTTTTAATATGTCAGCAGAGCAGTTCCACCGTCCATTGCAGTTTTTTAATATTTTTTTTACTTTCCTGTGAGTAATTCTTGACACTGTATACCCTTGCTAAGCGTCTCACCATTAGGATTTCCACTGTTATTTGCTTCCTCCACAGCAGTTGTAATAAAGGCTACTTAAATCTTATAGGATAAAATAACTCTTTTTCCATAAAGCACTGCTGTTGTGTTTTTATTTGTCCAGTTAGGATCACTTAGCTGTTGACAGAGCTATGGGTACCAGTGGAACCAGTGGAGCACATATCCACCTAGTATAACAGAGCAGGGTATTTTCCACTATTCAGTTTGTTGTTTTATCACTGTTAACCTATAGTTTGTGCCCTGAACTTGACTAAGGAAATTGATTTAGAGTTGGGACATAATGCCAGTGTAATGTCAGCCTTCAAAAAGACCTGTGGGAGCCCCTCTGAGTAAAGCAGAGAAATGTTTGCAATTTTAGCTATATACTGTAGCTGCATTGCTTTCAATCAGTGGTCATGGTTTTGTGTTTTCAAGGACAGGTACCTATTAGAAAATTGTGCGAGATAGGAAGGTTGTTTTGCCCAGGTCATAAGAATTGATGACTCTATGATACCTTTCACATCTGTAGAAGGGCTTGAAAATTGTCCCTTTTATTTAGATGCCTAACCTGTGGTTGTTCTGATGATGTATGTTGATGCAGTATCTGTTAATGCTAGAACTCCTAGTGCCTGCACATATATTGAGGTTTTTTTGTTACTAGAGTCAAATGCTACTGTCATGAGGTTTTATTTTTCTCTCTTCTGCAGTATTAATATAATAGTGCTCAGATATTAACTGTCTGGCTAGGGTATTAATGCAGGTACAATAGCTGATGAAATAACTAGTTTGAGTTTTACATGTGAGGTGGATTTTCTGAAGGACCCTTGCTATCCTGGAGGTCTCTGCTATCTTGCTGCTTTCATGACACCAGTTGCTCCTGTGGATTTCAGAGTAAGGCTATACATTTATATATGCAACACATACATATTTTTATCATACCTGCCTATATACTTCTCCAGGCTGGCATTCCTCATCTAGCATCTAGTGCAAGTCAGACCTGAACTGTTAAGAGCCAAGAAAATGTGAAGTCATTACAAGCGGTGCTGGCTGCTTTTACTGTTACAAAAATAAAAGGCTTTATGATATCAGTGAAGGATAGAGATTAAGCTAGAAAATTAATCTTGTGGCCTCACTTATTTTTAACTGCTGGAATCTTGTGGCTGACCTTCGATCTCTTGTGTTTGTGTGATGGAACTTTCACTTGCAGGGAACAGTACAGTATCATGATTAAGATAAAAAGATAAAAGGAAGATGAGAAAAAATACTAAAATCATGCATTTCATCAGTGCTTGCTGTCTTAACTGTTTAAGAAAGCATGAAGTTTTTGGTGGTTGTGTTCTTATCTGTGGTTCAGAAGCTATGCACTGAATTGTGACCGTCTGTGTTTTGTTTCTGAGCTTGATCTTGGTAAAAGGAAAAGAAAACTAGTTCTTCAGGGAGTTGGAAGGGACCTGGAAAGATCATCTAGTCCAACGCCCTCTGCCAGAGCAGGGTCACCTACAGGAGGTCACACAGGAACATGTCCAGGTGGGCTTTGAATGTCTCCAGGGAAGAAGACTCCACAACCTCCCTGGCAGCCTGTGCCAGTGCTCTGTCACCCTCACAGTAAAAAATTTTTTCCTAATATTTGAACGGAACTGCCTATGCTCCAGTTTATAAGCATTGCCCCTTGTTCATATTATTAGTCACCCCTGAGAAAAGCTTTACTTCATCCTCCTGGCACTCACCCCTTACATATTTACAAATGTTGATAAGGTCACCCCTCATTCTCTTCTTCTCCAAGCTGCAGAGCCCCAGCTCCCTCAGCCTTTCCTCATAAGGGAGATGTTCCACTCCCTTCATCATCTTGGTCGCTCTGCTCTGGTCTCTCTCAAGCTGTTCCCTGTTTTTCTGGAACTGAGGAGCCCAGAACTGGACACAATATTCCAGATGTGGCCTCACCAGGGCAGAGTAGAGGGGGAGGAGAACCTCTCTCAACCTACTAGCCACCCCCCTTCTAATGCACCCCAGGATGCCATTGGCCTTCGCCACAAGGGCACATTGCTGGCTCATGGTCATCCATCCATCCACCAGCACCCACAGGTCCCTGTCCCCTATCCTGCTCTCCAACAGCTCAATCCCCAACCTATACTGGTACCTGGGGTTGTTCTTTCCCAGATGTAAGACTTTACACTTGTCCTTGTTGTACTACCTTAAATTTCTCCCTGCCCAACTCTCCAGTCTGTCTGGGTCCCTCTGAATGGCAGCACAGCCTTCTGGGGTGTCAGCCACTCCACCCAGTTTTGTGTCATCAGCAAAGCTGCTGATAGTGCACTCTGTTCCCTCACCCAGTAAATATATTGAATAGTACTGGTCCCAGTACTGACCCTTGAGGGACTCCACTAGAAACAGACTTCCAACAAGACTCCATCCCATTGACTCCAACTCTCTGGCTTCTGTCCTTCAACCAGCTTCTGATCCACCTCACTACCCAATCATCCAGGCCACACTTCTTCAGTTTAGCTCCAAGGATGCTGTTGGAGATGGTGTCAGATGCCTTCTTGAAATCAAGATAAACTGTCTGCTGCTCTGCCATCATCCATCCACCTGGTTACATCCTCATAGAAGGCTCTCAGGTTGGTCAGACATGACTTCCCCTTAGTAAAGCCATGTTGACTGCTCCTGATAAGCCTCTTGTCCTTGACGTGGCTGGAGACAGCACCAAGACTGAGTTGTTCCATTACCTGTCCAGTGATGAGGTGAGGTTGACAGGTCTGTAGTTACCCAGGTCCTCTTTCTAGCATTTCTTGAAGACTGGAGTGACATTTGCTTTCCTCCAGTCCTCAGGCACCTCTCCTGTTACCAACGATTTACCAAAGTTGATGGAGAGTGGCTTAGTAATGGCATTCGCCAGTTCCCTCAGCACCCGTGGGTGCATCCCATCAGGACCCATGGATTTATGGATATCCAGCCCCATTAACTGATCCTTAACCCAGCCCTCATCAACCAAGGCAAACTCATCCTTTATCCTGACTTCCTCACCAGCCTTAGGGGCCTGGGACTCCTGAGGATCCTCCAGCTGTATGCACAGAGGCAAAGGAGGTGTTCAGCAATTCTGCCCTCTTTGTATCCTCTGTCACCAGAGCACCCACTTCATTCAGCACTGGGCCTACATTGCCTCTGGTGTTAGTTTTATCTGCTGTGTATTTGAAGAAGCCCTTCCTGTTGTCCTTTAGCTCTCTTGCAAGGTTTAATTCCAAGGAGGCTTTAGCTTTCCTAGTTCACCTCTCTGCATTCTTGGTCAACAGTCTTACACTCCTCCGATGTGCCCATCCCTTCCTTCCACAATCTATAGGTTCTCTTCTTCCATTTGCATTTACCCAGCAGGTCCCTGTTCAGCCACACTGGTCTCCTAGTTCCCTTTCTTGATTTCTTTCCCATTGGGATGCATCGATCCTGAGCCTGGAAGAAGTGGTCCTTGAATATTAACCAACCATCTTGGGCTGCTTCACCTTCTAGTACCCTGTCCCATAGCATTTCTTCCACCAATTGTTTAAAGAGGGCAAAGTTGGCCTTCCTGAAGTTCAGGGTTGTGATTCAACTTGGAATCCTCTTTTTACCACATCAGATCCTGGACTCCACTATCTCATGGTCACTGCACCCAGGGTTGCCCTCAACCTTCACTGCTTCAGCCAGGCCCTCCTTGTTAGTTAGGACAAGACCCAGCAATGCTCCACTCCTGGCTGGCTTCTCCACCAACTGCATCAAGGAGTTGTCAGTAATGCACTGGAGGAACCTCCTGGGCTGAATGGCTGGCTAAGTAGTCCTGGGTATCTTTGGATGTTAAATATCAATAGATGTGTAGTCACAGAGAAGCACAGGAGGACACAGTGCTGCTTTTGTGCACTCATTGTATCCTCATAAAGTGTGTCTCTTAAGGAGTCAAGATTGTGCATGCAGTCTGAAGTCTGGCATTTTGCAGCTTTGATAACCCATTTTCTTAATTTAGATTTAAAAAGCTCCACAGCTGTTAGCGTCAAGTATTCATGTTTCTGAACTCGAGACAAGTAATGCTGCAAAAACCTGGACCATTTGCATGGTTTTTCAATGTTTTCCTTAGTGTTGATAGAGGTAATCATGGATGCCTCATTCAGTTCTTATGGAGGATATAGAAGCTGCCATTTGTCTCCTCTTACTGGCAGTGAGACAGCAAAGCTTGCAGAGGTTTACAAAATAAGCAAAATTATTTTTTTACCTTCTATTTTTTTACCTATCTGACCTTGGGATGTTCTCATACCAAGCTTGATGCATTTTTCCTTAGGTTAAGGGACTGGAAGTCTCTCTTTCAATCAATGTTTCAATCAACTTGAACTTCTCAGGTTTTCAGCTCTGTCCTTACCTATATCACAGTTCTTGTGTCTCTTCCTGTTCACCCCACTGTAATGTGTTGAAAACTTCTTAAAATCTCTTTTGATCCTACAGTAAATTTACAGATATACCTGAATTGAAGGCTTCTTTTCTTCTGTTGTGATGTAAAAACTTGTGGTTCTTCTGGTGATAATCTCGAAGATTGTAAGGATGGAAAAATAAAGTAAAAATGAAATGAAAGTACAAGTTCCCTCTAAGTCATTAAAGCAATAGTACAAACAATGTTTTCCTACTCAAACAAGGGAGAACTCCTGGAAGACTGCTTTGTGAGGAAGTCAGGTAGGTTGGGAATTTCACTCAGTTTCTTCCAAAACATGATGCAGCATTACAGCATGCTTTGGATTTCTCAGTGTGGATGAATTTCACTGTGGGGGTGACAGAGCACTGGAACAAGCTGCCTGAAGAGGTTGTGGAGTCTTCTTCTTTGGAGTCATTCAAAACCTGCATTGACGTGTTCCTGTATGACCAACACTATAGGTGATTCTGCTTTGTCAGGGGCATTGAACTAGATGATTTCTAGAGGTCCCTCCCAACCCGTAACATTCTATGATCCTATGAAAATCAGGTTTGATTTCATGTCTGAGTTGACAGTTTCCTAATTTTTTTATTTTTAAAAAATGTCTGTTAATCATATGACAAAAAGAAGCCAAAACCAAAACAAACCACACACACACAAAAAAAAAAAAAAAAAAGGCAGCCAGTCCTTTGGGCTGCTTCTGGGAATTAGTGAAGGATAGAGCAAATGCACAGTATCTCGGAGACCTCAAGTTTCAGTAAGAAGCTTATTTGCAAATCACAGTTTTTGGTGGCTAACAGCTTTTCCAAATATAGACATTTCCATAGAAACAGGGAAAAGGGCCTGTGTGAAATTATGGTCTTACCATAATAATATCTTCCATCCCTCTCATTCTGCTGAGGTATTTTGGCTATACGTGTTAATAAGCTGGAAGTAAATATTAAGTTGTCCAGCCTATCTATGTTCCTCTGTTCTTACTCTCAAAAGCAACAGAAACATTTGAAAAATTGTTTAAGGGTGAGGTTTATGAAAATTGTATGCTCTGTGTGGCTTCCTAGTTTAGTTTGATAGTTTGGAAATGAAATGCTAAATGAAAATAATCACTTTGAGTAAGGTGTGATCGGTATGGGCAGGCATATGCTAGTGTCTTCAGCTGGAAAGGCTTAGAAATCATCTCTTCAACTGGAGATCCCTGTCTACAAAGCTGAGAGCCAAGATAGACTGATCAAGGGAAAGTCATGCTTGACCAGCCTCTTATTCATTGCATTATAGAAGTCTGACTTGGTATATGAGGGGAGAACAGTGGATATTGCATAACTTGACTTCACTAAGGCTTTTTACACTGTCTTCCATAACATCCTTATCGGGAAACCGTTCAAGCATGAGCTGGGTAAGTGGAACATGAGGTGGATATTGAAAACTGGCTGAATGACTGCCCAGAAAGTGATGGTCAGTGGCATAGTCTAGTTGGAGGCCAGTAGCCCCAGTGTACCCCAGGGGTCAGTTCTGGGTCCAGTCCCATCTGAACTAGTGATCTAGTTCACTTTTGTGAGTGATCTGGATGATGGGGCAGAGTGTATCCTCAGCAAGTTCTCTAATACCACAAAACTGGAAGGTGTGGTGGATAGGTCATAGGGTCATTCCGGAGCCCATTAAAGGGATGGAGCATCTCTTCTTTGAGTACAGGTTGAGAGAGCTGAGGGCTGTCCAGCCTGGAGGAAGAAGGCTTAGAGGGAACTCACGACAAACACTTGGAGTGAGAGTGTAAATAAGACTGACAGGTAGTGCCCAGTGATGGGCCAGGAGACTGTGGGTACAAACTGAAACACAGGAGGTTCCCTCTGAACATCAGAACTGTTTGTGTGTCCAACTACTGGCACAGCTTGCCCAGGGAAGTTGGAGGGTCACCATCTTTGGAGATACTCAAATCTGTCTGCTTATGGTCCTTGGCAGCCTGATACAAGTTGCCGTGCTTCAGCAGGAGGGGTAGACCAGGTGACCTTTAGATGTCTGTCCCAACCATTTTGTGGATTGATTGTGTGAGTCTGCATAGTTAATTTCAGTGCAAAAGGAAGCAATTTCATTTGCATCACCTTTACAGTGAAATAAAAAGATGATGCTTCATGATATGGTACCTTCAGGCATGGTTTAAACACTTTTTAAACGCTTTTCCTCTCCTATGATGAAGGGAATGAACTGCTCATTTCTCTTCAGTTGTTGATGGTGCTCTACCCTGATACTGCACAGGGCCAGGCCTGTTTCAGTGGATGCATTTGAAACAGGACATTTGGAATTACTTAGCTGGGGGAAAAAAAAATAAATTAAAAAAAAAAACTTTGGGGCTTTTTGTCTGTTATGAAGCCAGATAAGAAGTTGGGGAGTGCAAGACAGTGAAAAATGCCCTGTTGCTGAAGAGTTTGTATCATGGAAGTAGTACCCAGAAGCATCCAGACAACCTGTTGTTCATTCTAAGGTAAAGCCTTATTAAATTAGTCCTATTCACTACAAAGTAGCACAGTTATGTATATTTTGTCAGGAATTGCTTCCTGAGAGAACTTCTTAACTGCAGATACCAAAATACTGTCATACTAGAAGCAGTGTAGTGTTGTGTGGTGTGTTTTGGTCACAGTTATTTGCTGAGAACAAAGAAAATTTTTCTAAGTGTACAGCATATGAACAAATGGGGAGACCAGCTTACTCTTTTGTGTTGTGTTCCTTGCAGTTGCCTTAGGACGGAGACCTCTGTTGATGTTGGGCAGAGGACAGAGGTCACAAAAGTCAAGTTATCTCTCAAATGATGTATCAGTCTTTTGGAAAGTTACTTTGCAGAGCCCAAAGTCGTATCTTTTTGCTATTTTAAAATCTAATTTACTGGTTTTTAATCTATTTCTTTTTTCTTGCTCTAGTGATGTTCCAAGCTTATGTCTTGAACAGAGTTAGTATTTGCACCACAGACCTGAGGAAAAATTGTCAGACTCCAGTACTCTCTGGCCACATTCTTTGAGATATTCCAAATGTGGAAGGTATAATGTTTCATATCAAATTTAGTTATTTGGAGATACCTGATATGACACAGGATTTCTTGATTCCACAGAGCAGTACAAAATATACTGAAATCACAACCTAAATATGCAGTACACTTGGCAGATATATCAATGGCAGTGGACAGTTCTGTCATCATACCAATGTGAATCCCATTACTGGTCTCTTTAATGAGCTCACCATTGCAACACTGGGCATTCTCTGTCACTGAGAAGGCACGTGTGGGTTGAAGCCAATCCAAGTCCATTGCTCTTGTCAAAATTCCTTTGTTTGTTGTTCAGCTTTTGTACTGGGCTGAGCGTAGTCATTTCCTGCTGGTCTGGATAGTTCAGGGAGATGTTCACGCTCTTTAAGGAACTAATGATATGAGAAAAAGGTGCATATTATTTCAGACTTTTTCATGTCTCGTTAGGATGAGACATTTGCACTGCCAGTTGAAACACTTAGCTGTTGATAGGTGTTTATCAACACCTGTCACCTAAAACAAAGGCCAAGCCAGGGTTCGCTTTGCGTTGAGATAGAAATAAGTTTGATTTTGTAGATAAGAGGAATAGCTTGCTTTGCAAATGTGGGGTCAGTCACGCTGTACTGTATTCCCTCCACTCCCTAGGCAAGGTGCAGGTACAAGATACAGACCAGAGCCTGTTGCTCCGGTACTTTACAGACGTGCTGTCTACAGAAGATCCTTTCTCAGAGACTAAAAAGTCCCAGCTGCTGAGCTGATAGGGTTTCCACTGTAGTTCAGCTTTAGCAAGAAAAAGAGAAGAAAAGGAGATGGACTTCCAACATACAAAATCATGCGTAGTAAGGAGCATCCAGTTATCAGCTTTTCTATCATATGTGGATACAGGGAGCTGAAATATGAAAGCCATTACTAAGTCTCATAATGAACGTCAAAGGGAATTGACTGGTATAATCTTCCTCGAGAAGGGTTTCTCTCTGAAAGAAGTTTTTAGTTTACAGAATTGGTTTTTTTGGTCAAGCGTCTACTTAGAATCCTTTAAGTGATGGTGAATTGTGAGTTTGGCTAAACTAACTTTTTCCATGGGTAAGTAATGTTGCTTTAAACTGTTTGTTCCTTAGAATATCTATTTGTTGCTTAGACTTCCTTATTTGAAGAATACAGTGTCCTGGCATGGAGTGTCTCCCTTGAAATTCTGGATAAGTGTCTGCTTGCATTACGTTGATAGATAGGAGAGAGTAACTGAGAGGGCTGCTCAAAAGCTGACTTAACAATGCATGGATTTTAGTATGGGCAATATTTTCCAGAATAATATTATCCAGTTAAGCTTACCAGCTAGTTTCTGTTTAAAGTAAGAGCAAAACCAGGGTATGGATAACTGTAGACAGAATATTTGTAGGTTTTGAGATACAGGAGCCCAAGCATGGAAATCTTTCTAGGGCTTTTCTTCACCTCTAGAGAATAAGATTTCCAGGTAGGTAACTGGTGTATCTTCAGCTTGTCTGGTCAACTGTGTCAACTATGAAGAAGTCAGGAAGTAATAATAAAGCCTGCATTTAACCAGTCTATCAGCTTTTACTGTTACATTCTAATTAATGCTCACATCTGACCTGTTTTTTCCTGTGCTGTCTGTTGCAGTGCTTCATGGCCACAGCAGGGTACTAAGCACTATTAGAGGAAACCAACGTTAAGGCGTATAATTTCCACGCAGCCGATTGGAAAAGCAGTTGTCACTGCCTGCCTGGCACAGCATGGCATTTGGACTTGGTGTTCTCTGGCTGTTACTATGGGCAATACCAGGTAGGATTTTACTAATTGTGTATCTGAGTCACACAGAAGGAGTGAACCAGATGCTCCTGGATTGTGTATGCCTGTGAGAATGAAATGGGAATAAGGCAAGAGCTGGGAAATCTTGTGACTCAGCAAAGAAAGTTCTTGAAAGATACAGCTTCATAGGCAGCAATTGATTGGAATGGAGGAAGGCAGTTGTGAGTAGCTTTTTCGAGTCAGTTCCAATGAGGCTGTTTGAGGAGAGGTGCATGGGGGCAGAGGGAGAGTAGCAGTGGGAGAGTTCAAAGAGTTTTACTTCTGTTTCTGTTGCAGGATAGCAATTTAGGAATAATGTATTGCTTGTGTTCAAAGCTACCTTTTTTCTTCTGAAGTATTGTAGGATGGATGATTTACAAGAAGCATAAATGCATTTGTTTCATCCCTCATTTCTTCATCTCCTCTACAGACGTGTATTTTGTTTCAAAGATCACAGGAAAGCCCTGTAAGTTTCTGCTTCAGGCACAGAGAGAGGTAAATTATTCCTGTAATCAGGCAAATGAAGAATGATAGTAATTCTTAGTACTGCCTCTGTTTCATAGAGAGACTTATTCTGGTGCAGGCAGTTTTGACATGGTGACTGCAGAACAATATACACAAACACAGGGTTTATTTCCTTAAAAGACAGTGTTTGAATTCTGGCTGTGGAGGCCAGAATACCGTATACTACAGAATGTAGTATAAACAGGGTTAGCTGTTTAATGAAGGAGAGATGGGGTAATGTTCTAAGACTTAAACTGACTACTGAATTTTGGAATGTTGAATAGAGGGGGTAGGGACAGGCATTAATTAAGGCTGTGCTCACTGCTGTTTTGAAGCAGTGGTCAAGATCACCTTTGGGATCTCTAGTGGCAAGCTTTTTGAGGACAACATGAAGCTGAAGTTTTTGTTGTAGTAAACAATAAATAAGGCTTTTTGTGAATAGATGAAATGTTTTTCTATGAGATCCTGAGTACCTGCTGTAGGATTAAAAAAAAAACAAAACTCAGCAACTTCAGTAGAAGGTGATAATGTGCAATAAATGTTGAATTTTGGTTTGTAGAGAATAACAGATTTATGATTTTGATGTTGCTGTTAATTGCTAGCAGGTTAGAATATCCTCTATGATATGATGAAGAAAGTCTTATTTTTGTTCTTTAGCTGCAGTTTTGCTACCCCCTCTTGATTCATCTGAGAACATGTTCATTATACTCAGGCTGCTGGCTATATTTCAAACTTCTCCCTGTATCTCAGGTACCAGTACACTGTGTAGAGGCTAATACATTCTTCTATTGAGTATTATTTTAGTATAAATTTTATTATCTGTCTATTTTCATTTCAATGATTTGTAGTATTTACTATTCACTGAATATGAAATCTAACTGAACTGCTGATTCCAGGATATGTTTGCTGAAATACATCAGTGGATGCTCACCTTTGCAAAGTCAAAAGGACTTCTTTCTTGGTGTGCAATCTCTAAGTTGAATTGGCTCAGGGAGTTGTTAGATGTTAATTCTGAAGTTTTTCTCTGTACTTGAGCTTGTGCTTCCAAAGGCTACTTTTTCTTTTTAAAAACATTTCTTACTACTTGTTTTAGCTTCAGGTAATGAGAAGGCTGACTTAATACAAGACAGTTTTGACAATGCATCACTGAGAGAATAGAGAAATGGGCTCACTAGTTAGTATCTTCTGAAGGATATTGAAAACTATGACCTGGTTTGTCAAAAGAAATACAGATACCCTACTATGTCCTACTTTATCTGTTTTGTTTTGTTTTAATTTTGTGCATGGTAGCTTTTGGCTAGTGGTGTTAGACTGCTTTTCATGAATGTCGTGAGCTGACCTTGGCTGGCTGTCAGGTGCCCAGCAGATTGCTCTGTCACTCACCCTTCCTAATAAAAGAGAAAAATATGATTAAAAGTTTGTGGGTCAAGATCAGGACCAGGAAGGGAGCTCACATACCAGTTGCAATCAAGAGCACACCAAACTTGTCATAAGGAAGTTAGTTTAATTTGTTGCCAATTAATCTGAGTAAGATATTGACAAGTAAGCACAGATCTAAAAACATCTTTTCCACCTCTCCCTTCTTTCCAGGTTCAACTTCACTCCCAGCTTGTCTTAATTTCTTCTCCCCAGTGGCTCAGGGGGATAGGAAATGAGAGTTTCAATCAATTCATAATGCTTTGTCTTTGCCTCTTCTTTGTTCTCTGTCTTCCCATGTGGTCCTTCCCCCAGGAGACAGTCCTTCACAAACTTCTCCAGCGTGGGTCCTTCCCATAATCTGCAGCTGTTCAAGAACTGCTCCAGCTTGGGCTCTTTCCTTGGGGTACAGTCCTTCAGGACTGGATTGTTTCGGTGTGGGTTCCTTGCAGGGTCACAGATCCTGCCAAGAAAAGGATGGGCCTTTCTCCATGGAGCTGCGGTTCCTGGCACAAGGCTGCGCCAGTGTGGGCTCATCACAAGGTGGACAGCTTCCTGTAGGGCTCATCAGCCTGTTCTGGTGTAGGGTCCTCTAGAGGCAGCAGGTGGGTATCTTCTCCACTGTGGACCTCCAAGGGCTTTAGAGGCACATTCTATCTCACTGTGCTGTTTGCTGTAGGCTACAGGTGGATATCTGCTCTGGCACATGGAAGACCTTTTCCGTCTCCTTCTTCACTGACCTTGGTGTCTGCAGTTGTTTCTTTTGCATTTTGTCACACCTCTGTCCTGGCTGTGGCTGTTGCACAGTGTTTTTTACCCTTTCTTAAATATGTTACCATGGAAGTGCTGCCAATGTTGGTGATTGGCTCAGCCTTGACCAGCAGTGGGTTCTTGGTGGAACTGCCCCTTTCTGACATGGGGACAGTTTCTAGTGTCTTCTCACAGAGTCCAATTGCCCCTACCCCTCAGCTTTTCCACATAGGAATTCCTTATAATATTAGGCTAATTTCTCTGTCTTATATTCATTCAGTGATGAGATTCATTTTTATTGAAATGGATTTAAATTATTCTGGCCATGAAAAAAATTAACGATTTTTATGCTGATGCAATTTTTTTTTGTATGAGAAATAGATGACATTGCTTTCTACCATAGAAACAGCAGTTGGAATCCACAATCTTGGAATCATATATTCTAGCTTGCATCTTGAGCAGGCATATTCTAATCTGGCATTTGAGGAATACCTTTCAAAATACTGCTACTGAAATGCATTTCTGCAAATATAGTAGCCTTCTAATGGCTGATTCTCATACTGTGTGTTTGTATTCTGGTGCTTTGTTCTGAGCTTAGGCACTCCCAACAAAAACGCAAAGATGGATTGGTAGGTAATCTCAGTTGCTCTGTAGCCTAGTCTCCTGTTTTTAACTCCATACAGTCCAGTTGTACATTACATGACTTGCCAGAATCTTTGCTAGTGTCCTTGTCTTTACTCTAGGGGAGAGTGTTTCTAAGAATATTACAAGCCATCAACATTCAACACATTTCACTAATGCTGATCTTAGACTTTGAAGAGTAATACAGACACCCTTTTCGTATGTATCTAACACATGAAACACAGGGCAGGAGTGTCAAAGGACACTTGAACACTTAGGTATGCCTTTGAAATTACATTGGAACCACTAGGCTGGGGTCCCAGTGCTTTCTTTGTTATGGTTAGATATTCCGGTAAAGCTTTGTGGTTTACAAATCTCTTCCCAGAGAGACAAGATGATGCAGTGCTTGATTATGATCTCTGACGTTATAGTCAGTTATGCAGTGTGCCAGGTTAGTTCACATTGTCCATATCTCTGTTGGAAGTGGTCTCATGTTTCCAGGGTTGTAATGGCTGTGCCCATCTAGTGCCTGACTGCAAATATCCAGTATCACTGCTGGGGGCAGGAGAGCCATCTGCTAAGTGAATCACTGTGCTTAGGTGCTCTTGTGTAAATTAAGGGGAGAATGGGCTATGGGTTGGGTGAATTGCTTTGGCAAAACTGGTCTGTGGTTTGTCTACGTTCAAATTTTGAGCACATCCACACCCTGGTACAAAATAAAAATAAAAAAAAAAGAAAAGGAAGGAGGAAAATTGTTCTTTAGATGTGGGTGGTCTTTTGTCTTCCTTCCCTTCAGATAGCACTTGGTTGATTTCAGTGGCAAACAGGAACTATAACAGTTCATGGAAAGAAACAGTACTTGGGCCACTGAAGTATTTAGTGAGTTTTGATCATCTTGGAATCTTGGACACAGAAATGAATGATAAAAATCACGAAGGCAGCTGTAATGGCCACAAAAGCTCATTGTACATGTAACTAGAATTATAACTACTATTTGCTTTGTATTTGTATTGAGGCTATGCTTTTATGTAATGCAGCTTTTTTTTTTTTTTTCCTATTTGTATTTCTCTTCCTCCCCTTGCAGTGCTTAATCTGTGGCCTTACTGAGGCCCACTTGGGCATCCTGTGTGTATCCTAAAGGCAGCCTGTAGAGAAAGAATGAAAACACATTCATGGTGTATGGGAAGGCTGGCTGTTGCTAGAGGAACTGATGGACATTTCATGTGTTGGTGAAGATCTCAGTAATACAGTTTTTCTGGTTTTCAGGACAGTTCCTTCTATAGGCTAGAGCTTCTGAAGTAAAAGCCATTTTCAGCATTTATGGTATAGAGCATAATTTTAGGCATTTGTAACTGCTGAAAATTGGATATTACATCTTTTTCATCTGAATACAATTGATGGGCACACCTTGTGTCCAGGCTTGTATAGCCTGCTAAATTCATCCATTCTTGCCTACCTACTGCTGGAATTTAACTTGGGTGTAACTAGTTGAGGCAAGAGATGAAATGTTGATTACTTTGACATTTGAATTAAACTGTTAGATTAATTTAGCATTGACAGGGAAATAATTTTGCCATTGTGCAGAAATTCTGAAGCTTAACCTTTTTTCATTCCTTTTTGGGATGAAACCAAGGCCTTCTGACATTTGAAAAGTGTGTGAGTAAGGTCTGTGGATAGATAGGTCTGTGTCTTGGGATATTTAGGCTCAAAGTCATGCATTATCTTAGAAATGTGCTGAACCTTTTTGTTCTTGTGGGTAATGAACTCTTATTATGTGGGAGGTTGACTGTGCAGTGTGGTAGTTGAACTATCAAACAAAATGGAGAGTGAGAACTGAAGCTGTGTTTGACATCAGGCTGAGCGTGAACTTGAAATCTGGCTTTATGTCAGTTTTGGATTATTCGAGTTGCTGTCAGTCTGTCTCTAAGGCAAGAATTGCTGGTCATTCTTTTCTGAACAAATAAATATATAAACTTTCAAAGTTCTTTCAGCAGCTTGGTCACTTCTTCAGAGATGACGTGTAAAGAAGGGAAAGGATGAAAACAGCCCTCAATTGAGCTTTTGGACCTACCTTAATAGTGTTGTTCCTAAAATATTACTTGTAATGAGCTGCTACTGACCTGAGACTGCACATTCACATTATCATCTTTCTGTTTTAAGTTACTAAAACCTGTTTCTCATCTCCTTGATTACTTACAGGATTTACAAAGTTGATACGGGTTGAAAAATGACAGAATTGTTAAATGAGCTGCCTGACTCCTGCACTTCTGGTTAACTCAGATCTCTGCTGGCTTCCTTACCTGTGCAGACAGCTTAAAGGAAAGACTTGTGATGACAATTCAGAGTCTCTACCAGGGAGATTTCCTAGTCCTTGATTTCATTTTTACTTCCCATCAGCTCAGCAGATTTGAGCTGCAATCCATTAGTCAAGCTGCCTGATTCTTTTTCTCCTGCCATGTGGTATTGGCAATAATGAGGTGTCTGACACCAGAATTCAACTGCCAGCTTTGTTAATGATGTGAAAAGCAGGCAGTTTGTTTTCCATCACTGTCTTATCTCCACAATGGTAACATTTTGGTTGAGAAAACACAATGGTTTTCATTGGCTGATTTAGCAAATCTAGTTGAAGAATGTCCTGGGTTTACTCAACTGTTTTTTGAATCAAGATCAGATTTTTGGAGAGAGGAATTCTGAAGAGCAATTGCAGCCAGGAAGAAAGCAGTATAATAGATGTTTAAAATTGACTGACATGTACACAATGTGAATTTATGTTTGATTTAAACACTTCACATTCAGTCTGTGATGTGATATGATGTGATATGCTATGACAGTAATTCTGTTGTTATATTAAAAGAGTGCAACTTCACTGCAAAGGAAGTAAAGATGTTCTTGGTGCAAGCTCTTGGGATTTCACTTGAACTTATGGTTAAAACAGCAAAAGTCTGATTCAGTCCAGCTTTTATATTAAGCCCAGCAGTTGTGTTGGTGTGAGATACTTTTCAAGTTCAAGTGAGATGCAAATGTTTCTCCTATGTAGATTTTTGCTGCTTTCGCTCTCAAATGAAACCATGACATGTTGTTTGAACTTCGCTTTAAAACACATTTTATGCCCTCTGTTGTGGGCATAATGGAGTTGTATTTGATTTTTTTTTTCCTATTCCCCACACTCTTCTTGTGTAGTGACAGCTCACTTTAGTCTTGTTATGTATTTGTATTTGTATTTGTATTTGTAACAAGGGACTTTGCAGAATGTATCATGCTCCTACACTGCAAAATCATCTAAAGTACAACTGCAAAGGAACGTCCTGAAATAATAAAAATTTTAAAAAGCAATGGCAATGTTGGTGAAAGCAAATTATTATATTTAAGCAGGGTACCATCTCTCTTTATCTTGTCTCCTGTGATAAGGTATTTTTGGTCACATGAAACTCTACTATGACTTGGTTGTAGTGTTGTTCCTCATGTTGGTGATGTTGTTTCAGGTTCCAGCTGCGAGCAGTGCCGAGAAGGATCCATGTACTCGGATGCAGTAATATCTCCCAACTTAGAAACCACCAAAATTATGCGAGTTCCTCACGCTGTGTCAGTGTCTGACTGCATAGCAGCGTGTTGTGACCTCTCTGGGTGTGACTTGTCCTGGATGTTTGAACGACGCTGTTACATCGTGAACTGCCAACACAAAGAGAATTGTGAACCTAAAAAAATTAAAACTGTGAAGTCCTATCTTACTTTTGTGCTGAGGCCTTCTAAGAGGCCAGCCTCACTGCTAGGATTTGGGCAAGTCATCCCAAGTATGGTCATGGGACTCCAGAATGAGCTATCTGAGGAAGTGAGTAACCTGAAGGAGCTGTCTTTGCATAGCAAAGATCCCAGACTTGAGGAGATACCCGAATACATCGATGATTATAAAGAGTTGGAGCAGGACCCCTTTCAGGTGAGCGTCAAACATGAGCAGAAGGAGAGCACGGATTATGCTGACTGGGGCCTGGTGGTGGCAGGTGAAAAAGGATTCAACTCTTCAGTGGGTGATGATGGAGATAAACAGGAAGACTTTGCTGAAAAGAAAAAGGAGACTGGGAAAGTGGAAAGCCTTCTCAGTAGAAACAGCTCTGAACTAAACTTTGTCACTGAACACTCCATAGAAAGGTTATCATCTCTCTCAGAGGTTACACCATTCCCTAGGAAGACATCTGAAGGCAAAACAGCTGTTCAGCTTCTTGCACAACCTGATGATGCTTTGCAAAAAGAGGTATGTATGCCCCTCAGGAAGCAGGCAGGGTATGGTGAGGTCACTTCAGTGTTGTTCTGTTTTTCTTAACATTTTAATGGCAATTTGCTTCTGTTTTTCAGTATATAACAACCAAATATACTCACTTGTTAGTACAATCTTAGTAAAGAATAAGCCAGACTGTTTTGGTTTTGTATGATACTGTTTTCTACAACAAGATCACTTGCCTAATGGATGAGGAAGGAGCTGTGGACATTGTCTATCTGGACTTTAAAGCTTTTGACACTGTCTCTCACAGAATTCTTCTTCAGAAACTTATGGCACTTGGCTTGGATAAACATACCCTGCATTGGATAAAAAATGGTCTGGAAGAGTGGTAGTGAATGGAATTAAGTCTGGCTGGCAAGCAGTCACAAGTGGTGTCCCCCAGGGTTCAGTGCTGGGGCCTCTTCTCTTTAATATGTTCATTAATGATTTAGATGAGGGGATTGATTGTACCCTCAGTAAATTTGCAGGTGAAGGGAAGCCTTACAGTGGGACCTGGACAGGTTGGACCAATGGGCCAAGGTTACTTGTGTGAGGTTTAACAAGGCCAAGTGCCAGGTCTTGCACCTGGGTCATAACAACCCCATGGGGAGCTACAGACTTGGGGAAGTGGTTAGAGAGCTGTAAGTTGGAAAGGGACCTGAGGGTATTAGTTGACAGTCGACTTAATATGAGGCAGAAGTGTGTGCAGGTGGCCAAGAAGGCCAATGGCATCCTGGCTTGTATTAGGAACACTGTGGCCAGCAGGAACAGGGAGGTGATCATCCCTCTGTACTCAGCTCTGGTGAGGCTTCATCTTGCGTCCTGTGTTCAGTTCTGGACACCTCACTATAGGAGGGACACAGAAGTGCTGGAGAGTGTCCAGAGAAGGGCAATGGAGCTGATGAAGGGCGTGGAGCACAAGTCCTGTGAGGAGCAGCTGAGGGAGCTGGGGGTGTTCAGTCTGGAGAAGAGGAGGCTGAGAGGAGACCTTAGAGCTCTCTTCAGCTGCCTCAAGGGAGGTTGGAGTGAGGAGAGAAACAGCCTCTTCTTCTTAGGGAAGTGTGATAGGACCAGAGGGAATGGATGGAAGCTGTGCCAGGGGAGGTTCAGGTTAGATGTTAGGAAATGTTTTTTCACTGAGAGTGTTGTCAGGCATTGGAATGTCCTGCCCAGGACAGTGGTGGAGTCACCATCCCTGGAGGTATTTAAAAGGCATTTGGACCTGATCCTTAAGCACATGGTTTAGTAGTTAGCTTATGGTGTTGGTCAAAGGTTGGACTGGATGATCTTGGAGGTCTCTTCCAACCTAAACATTCTGTGTTCCATATTTTTCTAACAATGATGCTAAGAAAGCTAATAATTAGAATTTGGTATGGCCAGCTTCGTTCCAGAATGCTATTCTGAAGGCACATAGGAGGTCTGTCCTTTCTAAAATATTTTCTCCTTTGTGATTCACATTCAGGAAGAAAGCAAATACAATGGAAATTAAGCCTTAGAAAGAGCATGCAGTAGCTCTGCAGTACCATATTTGTGCAGTTTGAGCATGCATTAAGACTTGAAGCTTGCCTCTGCTGTATTTGCTGGCAGATGGAAGCAGATTTTAGCCAATCATCAGGATCTCTGCTCACTGAACTGTTTGTGCCTTGTGCTGTAGAGACGCTGTGCAACTTTGAGTTCACCTGAAGTGTGTGGCAAAGAAAGATGAGCAATTTTATTGCCCATCTCTGAGTGATCATGTGAATGCAACTTTATTGGTGATATATAAGGCCAAGCTTACTCTCTTGTGCATCCCCCCACCTCTTCCTATGTCCCCTCTCCCCAGTGGCTATTGCCCTTTCTTAACTGAGAGTGGATGAAGTCTTGGCACATGGAGGCTTGTTTCTGTGGATTGCCAGACAGTCTGGGAGCAGAGGGGTGACACCTGCAGCCAGATCCTGAACACCCAAACCCTGCCGGTTATGCCTAACACAGACTTTTGGCTTTAAACTGAATCTGAAACCTGAAAAATTTTTAGCATTTCTTACAGAACCCAATGGGGAAAAAACCCCAAACCAAAACAAAAAGCAAACAAACAAACAAAGAAACCATAAACAAAACCCCACAGTCCTCCTTTGACAGATTTTCTGTATGAGAGTAAAATCACTTCGTAACATAAACCAGTAGGCTCACCCTATATTCTGTTGAATAAACAGCATACCTCAAAATCTAGAAATGTAAAAAATGGCTCACCTATGACAATTGTTTCTGTATAACTCATTTTTCAGATTGCTGTGCCTTCCCCTTCTTCAGACGAACTGGATTTCTCCTCAGGTGTGTCAGATAAAACCCAGACTCCCACAATGGCCCCAGAGAATATCACTGAAGGTGCAGTCACGCTTCTTCCCACTAATTCTGTGTCATCTGGTCCCATGCAGCAGTCCACACCACCTGCTGCTGCTAGAGCAGGTAATGTTTCAACTTAGTCAAAGTCTGAGTGGTATCTAGAGAATGGACAGCAGGCAGGGTTGGCTTTACTACTATCAGGCTTCCAACCTTTTATTAATTGTGAGATCACACTTTATCCAAATGTAGTATCATCTCATTTTAAGCATGTAGACCTGCAGTAACACTGCACCCTTCAGAACTCTAGCCAATTACTTCTGAGGCAAAACTCTTACCAAGTCAATCCATAGTGGGAAATTCTAACTCAAGTAAATGCAGCAAAGTGAAAAACAAAGATTAAGTGGTGGTTTTTTTTTTTTAAATGAGTTATTTTTTTATACTTGCTAAGAAATCCCTTAGGCTGTCTGGACTTTCAGAAGAGGCTCTTCCAGACAAACTTTTTTTTTCATGATTGTTGGATATTACTCCCTCTCAGAAACTCTTCAGTAGGGCTCCCAGACTCTACAGCTGTCAGATATCATGCAGCAACATGGGTGCAATGTGAGGAAGCCTTAATAGGGAAGAAACCTATCCCATAGCACAGCTGAACAGGGAAAACACAGTTTTGCTCTAATTTCAAAGGTGTGAGGAAGCTTATCAGACTTTCAGCTGTGGACAAAAAGTTGTTTTGAAAAGGATGCTTGACCACTGTGGCTGTGTTGAATTCTGTATCTTTAGAGCATCTCCTTTTTCCTGCTGAGTTTCTCATCTCCCTGTGCATGGTGACAAACTTTTAGAAGGGCCACAAGAAGCAGAGAAGCACAGGTGTGTGTTCTTCTAAAGTCCTGGTATATTGAAGGATATGGAGACCTAAAGACCTTTGCTTCTTGGTAGAACAAGTCTGGTTGGAACATTCTGGCATTTTCTTTCAAACTGCAACCTGCCATCCAGGACAGTGGTAGGAGTTAGCAGGAATAGATGAACATCTCCTTGGAGATGCTACTCCAAAGAAATGGATTATCATTACTATTGAGCATTGACAAGGCAGCTTCTCCTCCTCCTTCACAGGAGGAGGCTGAAGAGGATCAAAAAGGAGTTTGGAAGAAGCTGAAGAGCAGGGGTAAATCTAGCCATAAGTACTTCTTTGTGCAAGGATTACCTCAAGTTTGTGTGTGCTCAGCCTTAGTCTCTTGGAAGTCTCAAAGACAATTGCTATTTCTCTCCTTCAGTCATCACTCTCATCTAGCTACTTTATTCTTATCTCAGATGGAGTTCAGAGGATTTTTAGAAGTACAATCCACTCCACTGGTATTTAGGGTGTCTCCGACGAGCAATCATGTAGTCTTGAGTGAATTTAAGTAGCAGTGACAGAAAGTGTGCTTTTATTGTGGCCTCTTCTCTTTGTCCATTTTTAGACAGATCACCAGCCACTGCTAGGTAGCCTCTGGCTCATCTATTTTTTAAGATTAAGACACTAACTAATGTTGTATTGGAGAACCTTTGTTCTGTGTATTTCCTATATTGAAAGGAAGGTGTTTTAAGCCTTTGAAGTACAGGTCTACAGAAATCTTCCCTGAAGTTTTGCTTTAGTATGTTTCTGTAAGGGACTGGATTTGTGGACTTCAGACATGTTTGGAAGGGGAAAGAGGTTTCACAGATGAGAACTAAGAAGGTGGTCCTGGATAGCAAGTAGGCTGAATATGCAGTTCAGCTATGAAATTACACCTTTGCCCTTCTATACAAGTGGAACTTTTAAAAGTTTGAAAGCTAGACACTGAACTGTGCCTCAGAAGTGCCATGCAAACATAGAAGTAGTGCTTCTTGGTGAAAGAAGATTTTATAATAGAGTTCCAGTATGGGCTGTGCTACTTTATTCAGTTAGGATTGTTATGGTAAAAATGGCCTTTTTTGTCTTTAATTTTGTAATTTTTAATTTTCACTTTTCCCTAAAATAGAAGCAGGGGAATTAAACTTGGCATTTGAGGAAGAAGAAAAATTTTGGTTTGGTAAAAGTTGACAGAGCTGTAGTTATAACTATAATTATAATGGATTGTTAATTCATTATGTATTGAAGAATCTTTTTTGGTTTTTCACTTTTTTTGCTTATTCACTGCAAAATGTTTGTTAAAATTTTACTTCATCAATACAAATCATTTAAAGATACTAAATTTTTATCCATACCATCTGTTAAAACATAATGTACTTGTTCTGTCTTAGATACAGTGAAAGAACTTATTGTGTCTGCTGGAGATAACATAGAAATGATGCTACCCAAAAATGAGGTTGAACTGAATGCCTTTGTTGTCCCACCACCACCTCTAGGTGAGATGCATGGTCTTGACATACAAGGAGGTGCATGCACCACAAATGTGTAAATGCAGACAAGTCCTGAGTTATGTGACCATCTGCACCTCAGGATAAAACCATCTTTCTCATCTCTTACAACTACCTTTTTTGTGACTCCAGCTGCAGATATTTCCTCCTTTGAAATGTAGAGATAATTTTTAATGTGGCTTTTACTTTCAGAACCTGAACTCATTAGCCAGATAGTTCAATAGAAAGCTTGTAATTCCTAGCAAGGAATCATGTGGCCCAGGTTATAGTATCTTGATGTAAAGCAGAGTGGGAATTTACCTTGCAAAATTTACCTTAAAACTACCAGCTTCCATACTGCAGCAGGAAAGAATACATATCTCATAGGAAGCTATGCAAAATCCATTCACTTCATGTGAAACTGTTTTTTGTGAAGAAGTCAGTCATTTGTGAAGTCTGTCACATCCTTGCCACTTTACTAAGTTACAGCACACTATGGAAATTTTAACACGTTTTTGTACTGCTTCATCTGGCAGGCTTTAACATTAGCATTCATGATTTTCTATTACAGCATTTTATCTGATGAATGTTGAACTTGATTTCTTTCTTTCCTGGACTTATCTTCAAGACAAAGCTGATTCCTCTTATGCTGTGTTACTGATTTTAGAAACGGCCTACACCTATGAGTGGAGCTTGATCAGTCACCCTGCTGACTATGGTGGTGAAATGGAGCGCAGGCACGGCCAGACCTTGAAGCTCTCTCATGTGAGTGAGCTGTAAGCTCAGGTGAATTGTGTCTGTGAGGTTGTTTCGCAGGAATATAACCTATGGGGAAGGACACCTTCATTCACAGAGTTCAATTGACTGCCAGAGTCATCTTCACTTGCATGTGTCACCAAGTCTTTGCCAGATAAGACATGTCTTTTTTAGAGTGCTCAAGTAATTTTCCAATACAGAGTAAAAAATTGCATTTTATTTCCCACTTCTGGGCCATGACTAGTGGCCTTTATGTGTATGAAGTATCTCTAGGTTTCAGGTATCCAGATTTTTCTCTGTTTACAGTATGATTGCCAGATTATTGTTTACTGTGCTTCTATAATTCAATATGTAACCCAATTTGTTCTGTGTTTTTCTTAGTTATCAGTGGGACTGTATGCCTTCAAGGTGACGGTTTCTGCTGAAAATGCCTTTGGTGAAGGTTTTGTAAATGTCACTGTCAAACCAGGTAAATCAGTTGGCAAAAATAATTAAATTAATATCTTCAACACAAGTAGTTGTACAAACTTGCTACCGATAGTCTGTCAGTTACTGTATGTCAAGGTCATCTGGTAGTCCAGTCATGCATGTTTCTTACTGTGTTTCATACTTTCAGAGATGTTTCATACTGTGGTTTCTGTAAAGCATTGTAAGGAAGCAGAGTTAAGAATCTTGCTCACTGTGTTTCAGTGCTCTCTGGTCTTGTATGCTCCTCAGGCAAGGCCTAGATAGCATCGTGCCACCTTTTACAGTCCCCTTCTGTAGGACTAGGAACAGCAATTAGATGCTGAACAGGCTCTAGCTGTAGGTTAGGTTATAGTGCACTGGTCTGATCTAAACTACATCAGTTAAAAGTAACTGCAGCAAAAGATTCCTGCAGCAGTAGTTGCTCTTCTATAACCTTTTCTGTCCCTGGTCCAAAAAGGACAGCAGATGCTGCAAAGCTGTCAATCCTAGATTTAGATCACTGGGTACTATTGATCTGCAGGTAATGTATTAGTTTTACCTGGGCTTTCACTACTGTATGTTGGGTTTCTTTACCCTCCTTGTTTCTCACAGCAGTCAGAGTTAACCAGCCACCTGTTGCTGTTGCTTCACCTGAAGTACAAGAAGTTTCTTTGCCTACAACTTCTACCGTCATAGATGGCAGCCGTATGTACTGGACCATCATGTATTTTAACATACAGTTACAACATCGTTGCTTGTCAGTTACAAGTGAAATTCCTTCTGCTTACTCTACTCAGAAGTTCCCTGAATCATGATTTATTTTAGAGATTTGAGTCCAGTTATAAATTCTTTTAATAAATAAAAGAAGGGATAAAAGGCAGCTTTCCATCTGGGGACTGAGATGCAGTGTGGAAGGTTGCTGTGTCCAAACAGCAGCTTTTCTTACAGCTTCTCCCTGTGCTGCCCAGAAAGCCTCTGTACCAGGAAAGCTGCCGTGTAGGTATCACGAGATGACATAATTATGTGCATAACTACTCAGAGCAGACAACTTGGAATGTGCCCTCTGAGATTGATTGTTATTTGTATGTGTGAATAATTTTTTCTTTCTTTAGATAAACCATACCAAATGTTATTTGAAATCTGTGTTTTAACAGCTGTGGTACATAAACCCTGATTGAATGTGCTTGAAAAGATAATTGTAGAACACAAATTGTAGATCCATGCATGAAACACTTCAGTGTTCATACCAGCAATTACTGCAAGAAACTGATATGTTTTTCTTTAATGACTGTAGAAAGCATGGATGATATGAAGATAGTGAGTTACCACTGGGAGGAAATTAAAGGTCCATTGCGAGAGCAGAAAGCATCTGCAGACACACCTGTCTTGCACTTGTCTAACCTTGTTCCTGGAAACTACACTTTCAGGTACCTGCACAGATACTTTCCTTTGGGATTTTAACTGTTTCTCTGATGACAATTAAACATATATTTCAGTTTATGTATACATGTACCTCCTAAAAAAATTTCATTTTTCTTCTGCATGGTGCTACCTTCATTTTGCACATTGAAGAGACATAGGGAGCAGTCTTGCAGCAATTTTGTGATGCTGGTGTAGTCATACTTTACAGCTCAAAGTTATGCATAACAAAGTATCTGAAATTAAACACCTCCCACTCCCTGCAAGAATAACTGTGGCAGAACTTTTTTTACCCTCAGCTTAGAAGATGGCAAGTGTCCTGAGATGAGACTCATGGGACTCTGCAGTCAGGATGTGAAAGTCATCCTCTGAATGGTGGTGGCAGACAAAACAATGCTGGGAGACTGAGCCTTGCAAGGCACTGTTGTCTGCTGATTTCTGAGTCATTCAGTTCTTTAAAAATCCCTTGCTTTGCTACTGTTTTCCTCCATTTCTTCATTGCTGAAGCTGGATTTTTAACAGGTGTTAACAGGGACTATGCCACTATGGCTGATGAATGAGGTCCCTGGTTTTTACTGAGTAAATTTTTTAAAGAATTTGCTATGAAATCTGCTAGAAATTGATGGACTTGCCATTGACTGCAGGAAAAGTGTTTAATGTGGGGTAACAGTCTTCTGAATTTCTTGCCTATCTGAGTTGAAAGTGAGGAAACCTGTTCAGAAACACAGTCTTACCTGTGTTTCTGAACAAACTTCTTAAGCAAAAGTTTGTATAATCTAATCATTGGCTCTGTTTAGGTGGTGTTTTTTCTCCCTTCAAGTACCAGAAAAAGTTAGCTTTAGAACATAGGACTTGGCAGAAGTCTAATCTTAACATATTTCCAATTTTGTTTTCCTGTTGTAGACTTACAGTGATTGATTCAGATGGAGCAGCAAACTCCACCATTGCATCTCTGACTGTCAACAAAGCAGTGGATTATCCACCTATTGCCAATGCAGGACCTAATCAGGCAGTCACCTTGCCCCAGAACTTCATCACACTAAATGGAAATCAGAGTAGTGATGACCATGAAATTATCAGCTATGAATGGTCACTCAGTCCCAAAAGCAAAGGCAAGGTTGTAGCAATGCAGGTATGTTTCTTTCTCCTTGCATACAATTGGAAGAATCTTTTATCTTTGCCAAAAAATACATACCTAAGTAACTACTGAGAAGCACTGAAATACCTGGAGTGCTGTTACTACTTTTGTTATTGTTTTTGTTCATCTCTGATGTATTTCTTCTCATCTTTCTTCCTGAAAGAAGAGAATGAATGCTTGAGATATGCAGTTAATTCATTTGGTATTTAATGTGGAGATGCAAGCATTTTGCAATTTCTTTTCAAGAGCCTGGTAACCTTTTTCATGTCCCTAAAGCTGAAGATGTTGGACTGCAATGTAGCAAAAAAGACAATGTAATTGCATTGTGATTTGTTATACCTCATGTCAGAGATGCCACAAGTGTTCATTTTATTAACAAAAAGAACTATAGCTGGGCCCAGAAATTTTATGAGCTGATGTAGATAATGTTAATACTTCTAGAAGTATATATTAAACAGCACAACTTTGCCCTCAGTATGCTTTTTCCATAAGCCTGTCTGGGATCAAGTCAAACTTGGTTTTGTATTTAGCCGTTTTTATAGATAACATGTTAAAGAATGTCATGATGTTTCTTTTTAAATATCTCTAAGGAAATGGAATACACTGTAGTAATTTCCATCACTATTTAATTTCCTGATTGAAAAAGTTAATGTCCCACATGTTTCACAGTTCCTGTTGTTCAGAAATAATGCAGCCATTATACCAGCATAAGAAATTAAGGTTTATGGTCTGTAGATATTTCTCTGGAATGTTGGGGACAATTATAATAGTGAATACATTACATCTATCTGTGCCTCAAATTTTAAGTCTCCTCTTCGTCTACTTGAACTGCCTGCTCAAACAGTGTGTTTATTATGAATTAAAACTTGTTCTTTTCCTTTTTTTCACATCTGCTCTGTAAACCTCTCACAGTCCACGAGCCTTTCTGCTTTCTCTCACATTCTCTCTCTTTATAATAATGTCGTGTAGGGAGTGCGGACACCATACCTCCAACTATCTGCCATGCAGGAAGGAGATTATATGTTTCAGCTGACTGTCACAGATTCTGCAAGGCAGCGGTCTACAGCTGAGGTCACACTGATCGTACAGCCTGGTAAGTCAGCTGCAGGCTGGCCCTCTATCATATACTTCCTCTTGAGCTTAGTATCCTACAAAATCTGGTTTGCAAAGCTCTTCAGAGTATCTTTTCAGTGCTTCCCTCAGTTTTTTGCTATTTTCTAGTTGTCCTTCAAGAATTCTTGTGTTTTGAGTTGTCACTAGAATTGCATTGCACTTTCTAGGAAGAAGTATGAAGAAAGAAATTTTCAAAAGCCAGATCTTCACAAATTTGTTTAGATTTGAGAACTGAGTGATGAATGCACCTAAATGGTCTATGCCTCATGAGCTTATTTTTTGGTGCTTTTTTCCCTTTTCTTTTTTTTTTTTTTTGGGTAACGTGCCTGTTATATCCAAAGTGGCCATCTCTGCCTATCTGAAGATCTCTCATTTTACCTGTCTTCCTGTTGTTCCTTATTACACATCTTTTTGTGTTGATGACCCCTCTGGGAAAACTTTATAGTAAGTTTACTGAAGAACATGAATGTACAGCACTTGGTGGTGGCTTTTAGACCTGTTACAGCATGGAACCGGGAAGATGATACTGTCTAAGTGAGGCCCAAGGGGGGAAATAAATATCCGGGAAAACAGTAGCATTGCAAGTTTTACAGTGTCACAAAAGCAAAGGTTGAAAACAGAAGAACAGGTTATTTTTCTGCATTAAATCTAAAGTGGTATTAACTTAGTGGTGACATGCTGACCTTGAGCAGCAGAAAACCTGAGCCAGTATCTTCTTTGAGGGCAAAGAACCATATTCATCAGTGCGGTTTTGAAAGGGATGCAGTGGTGGAACAATATCCCACCACTCCTGCTATAAAACTTCTCATATAATGCATTGAGCGTGCTGTAAAGTTCTTGGGGGTTTGTGCCTTCAGATACAACTATGGAAAAGGGAAGTACTTGATTTGGGATTTGCCTTCTTGCAGACCTGGTCTCTCCCATCTAGTATTTTTTTTTTGTTGGCTTGTGTACACAGTTGTCAGACTTGTAATTGGTACTTTTGAACGAATATGTCAAATTTATAATACAATATTCTGTGTAAAGTCTTCTCTCTGACAGTCTTTGCCAGTGACTGCCTAGTGAATGTTGTACACTAAATATTATTTGTGCAGAAAATAACAGTCCTCCAGTAGCCGTGGCTGGTCCTGACAAGGAATTGACCTTCCCAGTAGAAAGTACTACACTGGATGGAAGCAAAAGCCAAGATGATCAAGGCATTGTCTTCTATCATTGGGAAAATATCAGGTATCTAGAGATTTTACTAATCTTCAGTAAAATAGAGAAAAAAAGGGCAAGTGATTTGGTGCCAAAGCCTCGTACGGAGTTGTGTTGGGTGGTTCACTGTTTCGGAACTGCTTTGAGGCTCTTCTGGCTTAGGTGGTAATAGGGTTAGACACAGGAATTCTAAGTTCAATTTGAAAAGCTCATGCAATCTCTACTTACCTTTTGCAATGTCATTTTGAGGCCAACTGCTAAAGAAAGTTTCATATCTTCTGTTAAAAAGTGAGTAACAGGCTTGGCTGCTGTCCAGTAATGTACAAAATTTTCCTATTACTGCTTAGAACTAGAGTTTCTCAGGTTTTTTTTGTTGAATAATAAAGTAAACTGACAATCTGTTTATCCCGAGCTTTCAATAATAGGAGACTAAAACACTCGTGAATGATTACTGAGAATGTTTTACAAGAGTTTGTAATTGTATGTTTATGTGCAAAACTAATTGGTGCTTGATAAAAGGACAAGGTGCATGGTACAAGAGCTTTGCCTGCACCCATTGTATGTTGTGAGTGGCTCTTAGAGGAACAGCATTTGCATGCTCCCATGAAATAGTACATCAAGGAAATTGAACTTCTGGATTACATTGTTTACTCTGTTAGTAACTGGGTATGTGAGGCTTGATTTGCTCTAAATGTCTTGGGGGAAAAAAAGGATTTATGAATTTTCTGAATTAAACTCATGCCTCATATAGTTCTTTAATCATCAGTATGTGTAGCAGTGTTAGAACTGCAATAGATATGAAAGCAAATGGCATGAGCAATGCTGCTGAATGAAAATTTAGCTGGCTGTGCAGAATTATTTTTCTGAGATGTTTTGTTTCAGTGGACCAAGCTCTGTACAGATGGAAAACAGCAACAAAGCAATAGCAACTGTGACTGGTCTTCAGGTTGGTACCTATCGCTTCAGGCTAACTGTGAAAGACCAACAGGGCTTAAGCAGTGCATCTGTGCTATCTATTACTGTGAAGGAAGGTAAGCCTAGTTCTTACTTCTTAGGATCTTGTAGACAACTTGCCTGTTAATTCACTCACTGACAGACTATACAGGAAATCGGAATAGAAAGGGATAATGTTTTTTTTTGTCATATTTCAAGGATATTCAAGAAAAGTTTTCTGCTTTCTTGAATTAAAGTAGTAATGGGAGTGACTTGTAGAAGTAAATTCCCCTACTACAAGCCTTTTTGAAGTTTTTAAAGCTTTTTTTAATACATGCAGAATTAGTTGTAATAAACATGCTCCAAAATACTATTTTTAACCATAGTGTGTCTGCTTCATTAAGAAGATACATTTTTATTTTATTCTCAAAATTAAGATTTGATTGGAAAAACAGTTCTACTGTGGGTTTTAAATAACATCCAAGAAATGTTATTTCTTGGAGTATACCAATTTCCACTTAAAAACTTAATCTTAAAAGACCTGTATTTATTTTGAGTTTTTTTTTGACACAGTACGTTACTGTGGTGTTCTGCATGCTTGCTGGTAGTGGTAATTCAGCCATCTTTTTCCTCACTTTGCTCCTTAGGCAGTGATTTTAGCAATCTCCATGGGCTTATGCCTCCTCATGAAGATGGTGTAAGACATTTGAAATATTGTTTGGGCCAGAGTTTGGTTTGCCTTTGTATACCTTGTTTTGTGAGGGGAGAGGTGCATTTGGGCTCTGCACTATGTCTGAAATGTTAGTAGAGCAGCATCAGAATCATAGATGCTGACTTTGAAAGCAATACAGCCTGGTTTATTGTTCACTTGGATGCAGAATGAATGCACTGTGCAGAAGGAGCTGGACTCTGGTTTACCCATGTGCATCACTGGTTGAACTGTTCAAGAGCTCTTTAGGTGATTATATGTCTCCCTTTAGAGACATACAGCAGTACCTCTGCCCAAATGGGTCTCATTCTTGCTGTGAAGTGTAGTCACAGTATGTAATGATTACAGTCACAGGTTCAGTATTAAAAATATTCAGTGCTCCCATAGCCAAGTTTGATCAACTGGTTTATTTGGAAAAGACAAGAAGATCACTTGTATCACAGAGGGCTCTAGGTTGTTCTAAAGAATAGTTACAGATTTGCCCAGAACTGAATTATTAATGACCAACCTAGTATTCAGGCCAGTGAGGTCAGCCTCACAGCTTCCTGGAGCTTTGTCTTGTGAGTTGTATTCTTTAAAAAAAAGTAGGTTTTCTGGAAAAAGAATGTGTTTGTGTTTCTTTGATATTTTTTGTCCATACTTCCAGTGTATGCCTTTGCTTACCGCTAGCAATGAAATGGAAAGCATTTGGGAGCTGGGGTTTCTCTTAAGTTTCCTGATACTTGTATTGTGAGGTTGTAAGACATTACAAAATCTTTTGTTAGGTAATAGAAGGAAATCTCAAGATGAGTAGTTTCTAAGTAGTTAGAAAGTCTTTTTGCTTGACTGAGATCTGACACATAATTAGTTGTGAGATACTAAACAGAGTACCCTAAAATGCCTACAAAGCTTGATGAAAAGGATGGTTTTGGGTGGTACCCTTTATTGACATTCTTCTCAGGGTGCACCTCTGCTATTGTCAGTTTGTAACAATTTGAGAGCCAGATTTTGTTTACTTGCTCATCCTTTCTGTGTATCTTTGACAAGAGATTTTATTATTACTGCCTGTAATCATCAAGTAAAGAATTGCAGTGTTGGGTTTTTTTCAGTGTCATGTCACATTTTGCATGTCTTGAGCACAAATCCTTCTCCTCTACTTTTGTGACTAGAAAACAACAGTCCACCCCAGGCACGTGCTGGTGGGAAGCATGTTCTAGTGCTTCCAAATAACTCTGTTACCTTGGATGGCTCGAAGTCTACTGATGACCAGGGGATTGTGTCGTATCTGTGGATTCGGGATGGTCAAAGCCCAGCAGCTGGGGTAAGCTTCTGGAAGGTTGCAACTGGAGTATGTTTCAGCTCTTGTTATGCATGTGGCATCACTGTAGCAGGGCAAGCAGGTATCATCGTAGAATAGTTTGGATTGGAAGGGATCGTAAAGATCATCTAGTTCCAAAACCCCATCCAACATGGCCTTGAACACCTTTGGGGGGGGGAAGGACACGGAAAACATATGGCTCAACATGCTGTGAGGCATGGTGTCTGTTCCTGGTTTGTCTCCCCTGCTTTCTCTAATGCTTTGTTTCAAGGGGCTTGTGATCTTTTCAGTTCAGAAAGAACTGAAGAAGGTCAGCTAAAATACAGCTGGCAGAGATGATAGCTATAAATAAATAAGCTTCCAGAAAAGGAAATAATTTGTCGTGTAAGGAAGCAGAACGTAGGATAGTGTAGTAAAATTGAGCGAGAATAATGTAAGCATCTCAGATTTTTAAGCAGATGAGTAGTTGAGAATGTTAGCTGTTCTGTCTGGTTTTTGTTTCTTGAATGAAAATATCCATACTGTGCAGTCATCCTCATAAGGTCCCACTTCCAAATTTGCATTACTCAGCTATCAACTGTAGAATGTCACGTTTGCCCCAAAAGCCAGTGCAAGAACTCCCACTGTGGTATCAAATACCTGATTTGATATTTATACCTGCATCTTTCTCTGAAGATATAACCATCCAGGTACCTCTTTTTGCAGGATGTGATCCATGGCTCAGACCATGAGGCAGTGCTGCAGCTAACTAATCTGGTAGAAGGAACATACACTTTTCACTTGGAAGTGACAGATGCCAATGGAGACTCAGATACTGATTCAGCAACTGTTGAAGTGTGGCCTGGTATGACAATTAAAAGGTCATTGATATATTGTGCATACCTCATCTTTGTCCTCCTTTTCACTTATATGTGTCAATGTTGACAAGATTCTATCAAGTTAGAACACAAAGAAAATGAAGTCTCTTGCCTCATACCTTGTTGTTTTCTCAGTAGGCTTGAGTGTATTTAGAGGAGGACATGCCAAGATTCTTAACTACAGGTTACACCATTGCCTTACTGGAAGTATAAATAAACTTAAAAAGCATACTTTCTAGTTAATATTTTCATTAATTTTTTCTTGCTTTTCATTTGTTGTGGGTTTTTGCTTCTTTTTTTCTGGTTAATTAGTTTGGCCACTGGAAAGAGATGAGAGCTGAGCATGAAGTTTGCACTTGTGTTTGGTGGCTAAAAGCGTGGTTTCATGTGTGCTTTCCTTCTTTTATCCTGAAGGACAAAAAAACAAACCTCAAAGAATTTCAGTGGTTTTAATATTGTCTTGTCATGGTTTGATATTGCTCATAAATAGACTTTTTTCAAATGCAGGATAAATAGCTATGTGATGGAAGCATAAGTTGAGGTTTCAGGAAATGAGTCTGAAATCATGAGCCTGTCCAAGATTTCTTTTTATCTTGTTCCTGGGCAATGAATTTTTTTAAGTTTCTCAATTAATTGTTGAATATATTCACAATAATTAGCTCAGGATTCTTATTGAATATCTGTGAAGGGTTTTTTTGTTTTTTCGTTGTAGAATTTCAGCTATTATTTAGCTTAATCCTCAGTTTGTGAAGATAAGCACAATATTTCTCAAATTGCCCATCCTCATTTAGACTTGCTCAGTCTTACCATGTGAACCTGTTTTTGCCTCCCTTTTCCTGGGTGGCAGCCAGTAGTAGATAACTACCAGAGAAGTTAGGAATTAGACTTACCTATTGTTTACCTCTAACCTAAAGGTGGCTGCATTTAGGGGAACAAAAGTTTCCTATTTTGCACAAAATGTGTTAAGGGTGAACTGAAGGACACACTGAAGCTCCTTCTTTCAACAGATGAATTGGCTTGCTATCTTAGAACCCACCAGGTTTGTTCCAGAATGAATGTGAAAATGTAGGCAAAGAACATAAAAACGTACAGTTTTCAACTATATGGGTCTTTTGCAAGAAAATACAGTATTAATAAACACTTTTGAGTACTGCATATTGCCTCCAGTGGGTACTGAATTATTTGCCAGGCTCTGAAAGAACATGATGTTCTTCTTCTGTCAGATCCCAAAAGGGGTGGTCTGGTAGAGCTGATTCTGCAAGTTGGAGTGGGACAGCTGAGTGAACAGCAGAAAGACACCCTGGTGAGACGTCTGGCTGTACTGCTCAACGTTTTGGATTCAGATATCAAAGTTCAGAAGATACAAGCCTACTCAGATATCAGGTATAAAGATAATCCTGCTGTGCCAGAAGACTTATGGTTGTCATTGACTCTTTCAGAGCTCATAGTTAGTTGCAAAAGAATAATTTCTAAGGCAACAAAACAATTCCATAGCTCTCAATGATGTATTGTAGAAAGTTAATTTCTTCTGCTGTGGAAGAAGATTGGACAAGTAAACTCTATGGAAGCTCAGAAAGAAAATGTTTGGTTTTTTTTTTTTTTAGACCCAATGCTTTTTTTATATTTATTTGCTTCCTTTACAGAAAGCATGTACATCAATTTCAGGTTTGGTTTTGTTTTTCTATACAGTGCTATTCTTTTTCTCAAATGCTGGCTGTAGTGAAATAGATTTTCTGAGAGTGAAGCAAGTATTGTATTTCAAAATAAGGTTCCAGCTCTATCTGGCCAAACCTGGTTTATACCCCTTTTCTCCTGCTTCCTTGCTAAGGTTTTGGTATTAGAAGTATTTTATGAAGAATTTCCCAGAGATGGCTGTGTGTATCCAGAGACAACTAACTGCTTAGCATACTTGGTAGAACCTAATGACATAAGTTATCTTTAAGTTACTTCTTGTTAACTGCTTGGTAATTTAAAACCCATTTTTGTTCTGTTTAGCTCTCTGGGAATCTCTTAAAATTAAAAACAAAAAAACAAAATAAAAAAAATGAGTTTGGAAAATCTGGAATCTTTAGCATGATTTTTTTCAATCACAGTTACCAGTTACTGCTTTTCAGATAAAGATATTTCCTGAAGTGGAGTGGGATGAGATTAACGCAACCCAATTTAAAAAACAAGAGAGGAAGGGGCAAATAGGGAAAGGGCTCCCACATGAATTTTCCTGGTTCCTTTGTTTCTGAACTTTTCTTGCTCTTAAATTAAGTTTCTGAAGATGAGAGTGGGTAAAGCAAAAGTTTACATAAATTCTCTTAATGCAAAAGGTAGTTACATTTCCTGTTGTCCTCACCTTACTTCTACAAGACTGAGAAGCCAGAGAGCTGCTGCTGATCCCAGATGATAATTAATTCCATGGCATTTGCATGGAGTTAACTGATGCACAGTGAGAGTTCCCTTATCTTTATCAGTTGTGATTTTTGCCAAAAGCTGTAAGCTGAGTGCCTGACAAAAGTGAGCTTTGACAGCAGTCTTGACCTTAGCTGTTCTTTATGCAGCACTGCAGTTGTGTTCTACGTGCAGAATGGGCATCCTTCCAAGGTGATCAAGGCATCTGAAGTCTCAAGAACTCTGAACATGCAGCTTTTGAAAGAGAAGGCTGACTTCCTACTCTTTAAAGTCTTGCGGGTTGACACTGCTGGTATGTTTTGGGTCGTACTTGATAATGTTGGAACTTTGTAGGCATTTGGCTAACACAGCAACCTGGAACAGTGCATGAAGGCTTTCTGTCTGCCATCTGGTGTCTGGCCTTTGATGTAGCTTTTAAAAAGATAACATTGAAGAGAATACTTTAAAAGCTTGTTCTTTTGTAGTAGGCTGGTGCAAGTTACTAGTGTTCTTTTAAAAAGGCATCATCTGTAATAGCAGGCAAAAGCACATCTTAATCTGGTCTGCATCAGGAAGGCCTGAGGAATGGGTGTAAAACTACTCCACTCATACCATCTTCTGTTGAAAGACGGGCAAAACTTAATACAGCCATAACATAAAAATGTTTTCTGTCCTTGATTTCTTCATGGCTTTTAGTGTTCAATAACAGGCTGTAGTATAATTTGTTTTTATCTGGCTGTATCAGGCAAAATGCTTGGATGATAACTGTGTTATAACCTTGTCTTGTGATATTTGCAGTGTAGACAGGCCACTGGTGTTTCTTGTAATTAACCTTTCCCCAAGGAGATGCTTGAACTTCTAAGCCTTTTATAACTTTCACTAGTAATGTTAACCCTTTTTGATACTCCAATAATACAGATATGACTTCATCATTTAAACTCAAGACATAATGATCCAAATGCAAATAAAGTGAACGAGCTGTGCAATAAAATCGTCATAGGTTCTGTAGGAAAATTTGTCTTTTTGTCTTTATAAAGAAAAGGAAGAACTTTTGTTCAGTTGTAAATGTACTTGGATTACTGAAATGTGTAGTTGTCACTAGAATATACACATTAACATTTTTCATGATGTGGCAGATCTGCTAGTCTGACTTCTAAGGAGAATGGACTTTCATCTGAGTCTGATATGATGCATTAATCTCGCAATACTACTGTAAGTGTATGACGTATGTAAATGTTCTGGCCTCAGATGCTATTAATTCAGTTTTGAAATATGAAATACACTTTCACTTACTTGGTGTGATGCTTGTCTTCTGGCACCTGAGACGACTGATATTCTTCATTTCTCAGGAAGTTCTTACAAGAAGGTCACAAAAAAAAGGAGTAGGTCTGAATTTCATAACTCCAACTCCTATTGATGTCTGGTTAGAATAAACTATTCTTGATTTGCGTAAGACACATTTTTATCTTTCTTTTCACAGCCAGCAGTCTGCTGAACTGTAAATCTGTTTAATGTGTAGCACCAAAAGAAAGGGATATTTTAAAAATATCAGAAAGTTAGGAACTGGATGCTTTATCACCTATCTAGTCTCCTAGTAAGAGGATGTGTGAACAAGTTATCCATTTACTCAACTAACCCCATGTTTGCTTTTGCTCTTAGCCTGTTTTTTAAAATGCTCTGGACATGGACACTGTGACCCCATAACAAAACGCTGCATTTGCTACCAGTTGTGGATGGAAAACTTGATTCATCGTTACCTAAATGGTGGAGAGAGTAACTGTGGTGAGATTTGGTGACGGGGGGATGTATTTCAAGAATAATGTGATGTCTTGTGAGACTGTGAATTATTTGCTGTAAAAATGGGGAGTACTTAGGATGTAGATGCTGAGGGAAGATTAAAACAGTTTCTGATTTTCATCTGAGCAATATATTTAAATAGAGATATACTTGAATAATGTCTGGAAATTATAGGAATTAAAAGTAGTAGCCTATATTTAAAATATTTTAAAATGTTATAAAGAATCACTATTTGAGGAAAAAAGCATGAAAACTTTGTCAGGGCAGAGAAATCTTGCAGTGTTGTGGGGACAGATGAAAGGGTTAATAGTGGCATTCCAGAGCTTTTGAGTAGTTTTCATCTGATTGTTTCAAAGCTGAAAAAGAAGCAAAACCTTAGATTGGCTGAATAAGTCACTGATGCTTCTGTGCCAGAAGTATGATCTGACCTTTAGGAAAGAAAACACCAATGTTCCTGCCTAAGTAATATGGTAACTTTGAAAACCTCAGCTTTTTAGTGTGATTAAATTCACTGTTGCTTTCAGTTTGCCTATTTTACCTGGGAAATGCAATTTAGTTTTACCACTATAATCATGCCTGTATTCTGTGGCACACCTAACGTATCAGCAAAACCTCTCTTTTTCAGCTATTGAATACTTTAACTTAGTTGACCTTTTTCTTAGTTGAAATAAAGCTCAATCCTTGGTGCTGTGCACACTTGGACACATTTGCTGAGCAATGCACTAGTCTTCAAGTAAATCTGTAGAAATTTGTAAGGAGCTTGCTACAAGCCATATAGGTAACCATAGGCCATGTGTCTGTCTGTTAGTGAGTGAAGACTAATTGGGCAACCAAAATGGGACAGTAGGTTTTAAGGTGGGACCTCCTGCAGCCCTGCCTTAATGCTGTGTTTTTCAGAATGTAATAATAACAATGAAATAATGATCATGCATATGTGTACATCTCTCTGTGTCCTTTTCATGTTTTCCTGGATTTACAAATGCAACCATGCAGGTAGAGGATCTATCAGCTGTTCTTCCAAAGCACTACTAAAATACCATACACAGAGCACAACTATGTTTATTTCAGTTAGTGGGTAATGACCCTTATCTAGTAATGATAACCTCTTGATTTTCAGTTCCCACAGACTTCAGGTACCTTGGGATGATGAGAGGTATTGGAGTGGAAGAAAATTTTCAAATGTGCTCTTTCAGTCTGGAAGCTTGAGAATTTTTTAGGGATTCTTTTGAGGATATGAAAGTGCCAAGTTTTCCAAAGCTCCCGTTGCCACTCCCCATTCCTCAGGTTTGGTTATTTTAATAGATATTAGAAATTATCCTACTTAAACCACTGTTGTGTTTCTTTTTTTCAGAGTGGAGTATACTCTATGTGACTGTATCTGTTTTTATTTTGATTGTGGTCGTGGTTGGATTTGCCTGGTTCTGCATCTGCTGCTGCAAAAGGTACACAATTATGTTTCTTTTTAACATGGGGTATATGCAAAAACTGCACACTACTGTCACATTTTAGTCCAGTCCTTATCACTAAAGCACTGAACTCTTTTCAGACATGCGAAAAGCTTACTGTAGCTGCTTCTGTATTTTCAACACATTGGTTGCAAAAAGGAGTATCCATTTGAGGCTCTGTGTTCTGCGTTTTGAAAAACAAAATCCTAATATGGGAGTATCCTTCGTATTAAGAGATAATTTATATTAAAGTGCTGAGTGTATAGTTCATGGTCTCCCACTGAGTCTCCCAGGTACTCCATGCTAATAAAAAAAAAAAGAGGGTTTCACAAAATTACAGAATTATTGAGTCTGGAAAAGACCTCTGAGATCATCAAGTTCAGCCTATGACCTAACACCACCACATCAGCCATACCATGGCGCTAAGTGCCACATCCAGCCTTTCCTTAAATACATCCAGTGATGGTGACTCCACCACTTCCCTGGGCATTCCATTCCAGTGCCTGATCACCCTCTCCATGAAGAAGTGCTTCCTGATATCCAACCTAAACCTCCCCTGGTGCAGTTTCAGGCCATGCCCTCTCCTCCTGTCACTCGCTGCCTGGGAGAAGAGCTCGACCCTCCCCCCCCCCGACTGCAGCCTCCCTTCAGGCAGCTGTGGGCAGTGATAAGGTCCCCCCTGAGTCTCCTCCAGGCCAAACAACCCCAGCTCCCTCAGCCTCTCCTCATAAGACTTTCCCCCTTTCCTTATAAGACTTTATAAGACTTTCCCCTCAGTCCCCCCACAGTTCTTCTCTGGACTTGCTCCAGCATTTCAAGGTCCTTCTTGACCTGAGGGGCCCAGAACTGTTCCCAATACTCAAGGTGAGGCCTCAGCAGTGCTGAGTACAAGGGGAGAATTACATCCCAAGTCCTGCTGGCCACACTATTCCTGGTACAAGCCAGGACTCCATTGGCTTTCCATGCCACACTGCTGCTTTATGTTCAACTGGCTGTCAACCAGTACTCCCAGGTACCTCTTTGCTGGTCTTCTTTCCAGCCACTCTTCCCCCAGTCTGTATTGCTGCATGGGGTTATTGTGGCTGAAGCACAGGACTTACTTGGGCTTGCTGAACTTAATTAACCCTGAAGGACATACAAGTGTTCTAGGCCATAGGAAGGGAGCTGCTCCCAACCTGGTCTCTCCCTTAGACAGAAAGGGTGGACGTGTGGGCTGCATCTGGTTGGCAGGCAAGTACTCCTCCAATGATCTCAGGCACACAAACCTGCTTACTTCCTCTTTCCTTGAACAGTTTTGCCTACTCTTCTTTGGAGTTTTCCTCTCTGCCCTCCCCCCTTCCTCATCTTTCCTTGTGAGCTGATCTGAAATTCTCTTTCAAGTGACAAATCCCTGCAAGTTCTGTCACCAGAACAAGTGTTTTTGCTGCTGCTCAAAAGGCCTGGCAATTAGATAGCTTGTTCAGGTGTATGCAAAAATTAAGTGAAAACAAAATATTTCTGGATTTTCAACTTTTTCTAGGGTGACTTTGCAGGATGTAAAGGATGCTGTTCGAAGTGTGCAGAAGTTGGTACTCTTTTCCTTTTTACGGTTTAAATAGAAGTTTGTATCACACCACCCTGTGGGGTTGGAGTTTCACAGATTTGTGTGGACTGGATGATAAAGGGGTTTCTTAGGGAGTTCAGATACTTCCATTTCCTGTCCTCATATGGCTCATGTCTGAAAGTGAGAGCTGATTGATAACAGTAACAGGTAAAATAGAGGAGGGACATGCTGCAGAGGACTGCATGGCAAGAGCTGCCCTTTGCCTTATGAAAACTACAGGAAAAAGATACACTAGAATCCCAGATTTGGCAGGAATTTTGGAGGTTTTGAAGGCTTTGTTGAGCCGCCAAACTCCATTGTTTAGAGGACTGTAGGGGTGGAGGGAAGTGGCTGGCTGTTGTTATGTAGGCTGAGCAGTAGGTGATTTCTCCACTCTGAACTGTGCAATCTATGTAATGTTGCTAGTCCATCCTTGCCTTGAAAAAGAGCAAGTCCCACCCACCTACCCTCCCTCCAAGATTGTGAGAAAGAGGGCAAGAAAAATGCCTGAGATATGACAGAGTCTTCTAGGAGTTTCACCCTTGGTTTCATGCTTGAATGCCTTTATTTCTACCCTGAAATCCCTTGTTCATTCACTCTTTATCCAGTACAACAAACAGTTCTGTGTCTATTCCTCTGTCTCCAGGACTTGCTTTTCTGTATTAATTAGCAGATGAATAATTTGTGCATATGGTTAAACAACACAGAGATGATGATGTTTGCAGCATTGTGGAAGTAGATGCAGGGGAAGAATTTAAACTGAAGAAAGACCAGGTGGGGCTTTGCCAAAAGACCAGCAGAGCTTTGTCCCTGCATATAAATGAGAAAGCCAGTCTCCATTTCTCTTTGGTCTTCTGTGTAAGCATAGCCAGACAAGCACCAGTGAGTTAAAAAGAATATCCTAGGATGAACCAATACTTACAGAAATTTTATTTGTAAATGAATGTGTACTTTGTGTCTAGTTACTGTGTTGAAATTGAACAAACTGAACCCCTGTGTGCTAGGAAAGCAAGTCAATCTTTCTTGCTTTCCTCATCTTTGTGTATCAGAGACAGAGAATAAATTATACCCTTGGGTGCAGCTTGTACAGTAATATTGTATACAAGCTGCTGTCTACAGTTATAAACTGGAACAAATCTTTTTAAGTGGAAGTGAGAGAAGTACAATGAGGTTCTTTATATTGGAGTATGTAGCTATGTGTATGAAAAAAATAGAGGGAGTGGATTTAAGTGACTACATAAGAACTAAATATCTTTGTGGTAACTTTCCTTTTAGCAGAAAGAGGACGAAGATAAGAAAGAAAACAAAATATACCATCCTAGATAACATAGATGATCAGGAAAGAATGGAGCTACGACCCAAATATGGTAAGCACTATCTGTTTCAGCTGGAAACTTGTCCACCAGCTTACAGTGAAATGTATTTGAATTGACCCATGCAGTCAGAAGGAGCCCAGGGAATGACAGACGTAAGCATAGGCAGTGTACTGTTTAGGGAAGAGTAACTTAATTTCTTTCATGAGGCCTTGGGCTCAGCCACTACTCTGAGCTTCTTCACTAATCTCCATTTAGAATATCTAGTTGTCCCACAGACTTTCTCCATATAACCTCTACTCCCCTACACACACTTTAATTTGGAGCTGTTTTTATTTCTGTGCAGCAGTTCCTTCCTTGTCCAGAAGTGCCCTTTTAAACACAGGTAGACTTCAGCTGCTCTACTCTGTTCACAGAGGATTTACCCGAGTGTCACTTTTTGGCAGGAGAAATAGTGGAATCCAGAGAAATACAATCATCCTGAGGAACAGCTTTTCTAGAAAGGCAGACATTACATTTCTGACCTTTCATTGCCACTTGTGTTAGATAGCTGAGTGTACAGAATGTACAAGTATTAGCTGTGTAACAAGATCATCTGATTGTTTCAAATATAAACGCATAAACTGATGGGCTTGCAGTGTAGTCAGAAGAATATCTGCCTAGCAGATTATTCTCATACTGTAGCAGAGGGGAGTGTATGTTGTTGCTAAAAAGTGAAACCTTTCTAATGAGTGTGCTTTGCTTTTCTTTATTGTTAGGTATAAAACACAGAAGTACAGAACACAACTCCAGTCTGATGGTCTCTGAGTCAGAGTTTGACAGTGATCAGGACACTATCTTCAGCAGAGAAAAGATTGAGAGAGAGAATCCTAAAACCTTCATGAATGGATCCATCAGAAATGGAGTTTCGTTCAGCTGCAGCTCCAAAGACAGATAACTGAATGGGGGTAAAAACACAGAACACGTTGGTCCATCTGAAACATGTTGGCTCACCTCTGTTTTTCCAGAACTGAAAGCTTCCTAAAGTATCAACTAATTGCAGCTGAAAGGGTAAATTTCTAGCACAGCTGAGGGAGGGAAGGAGGAAGCATTAGATGATCATCTGGCTCCTCTTATTACTGTTATGGGAACAAGGAAAAGAACATCTTACTTCTTGCATGTTCCAAGGTGGATGTCTGAACCTCAGAAAGCCTTTTTTTCTGTATTGCTGCTACAAAACTATCCAGGTCTGTTATCCTAGTTATGGTGGTGACTGAGATGCATACAGATTCATGTCCTGTGCTCCTGTCTCTCTCTCAGAGAAGCAGTGTGATTTTGATGCTGACCTAAACCAGTGAAAGCCAGTACAGATGAATTCCCTTGCAACTATAGCGAGTAATAGGCAACCATAGGCTCAATCTTTATTTTCAGTTCAGGTTGGAAACAGCATTTTTAGTGCATTGTCTTTATCTCTGTCTGTGCTCTGTGACTTCCTTTTCTAGGCTAGTGCTCATCAGGGGGAAATATATTTGTTTTCAAAGGAAGCTTAAAAATTAGCAGTTGCACTTAATCAGCTGTAAAGTAACGTAATACATCTCTGTCCTCTCAGATGCTGTGTTCCCTGTATTTACATGGCAACTATGGTGCCTGAATGGAAATCCAGCCCTAAGCTGCTTCTCTCATGATGCAGGTGCTTTGATGTTCTGAAGGCTGCCGTGTCCAGCCAGGAGTCAGTGGCAGAAAGGCAGAAAGGCAGGAAGGACTCAGTGCAATGAGCCTTCCTTGTATTTTGAGCATCCCAAACAACCATTTGCTTAGAGAGTAAGTACTCTTAAGGAACTCTGGACCTTTTAAGACTGAGCCCTCAGCCAAGATGAGTTTTCATCTGTCAGCCTCATCATTCAATTAAACAATGTGCATTTGTGTACTGAAATATGTGTGACAAAATACCCTATGTGAAGTAGGAGGGTCAGCACCTACCTTCATCTTAATGGGAATTGGTACTGAGGAAGGTTTTAGCTTGACTGTTAGATTGTTTTACTTTTTCCTCTGTATTCAGTGGCCAGGTTTGCTGGCCTAAAGAGATCCCTCTATGTGTTAGGGAAGGGTAAATGTGTTGGAGTTCTGATGTTCTTGTCTGCAATCTGGGTAATTTCTTTACAGCGTGCTTCTTAGGCTTTAAAGACTCTTCTTGAAATGCCAAACTGAAGACCTAGGTTTCATACATAAACCTCACTTGTAGGGGGCATCTGTGTCAGTGGTACTGTGGCCACAACATCAGCCTTCCCTGGAAGTTCTTTTCTAGCATGCTTGGGGTGAGCTGAAGGAATGATGTGTTCGGAGGAAGAAAATATTCATCTGGAAGCATTTTGAACAGGGTTTTTTGGACTTGTTAATTTGTTTGGGTTTTTAATCTGGTGGTGAAGAAGGGTGGAGATCAGCATAGAGATCAGAGGGAGCAGATGAGAAGGGTCAGGGAAGAGACGTAGCCCATCTCCAGAATGAGAAGTAATTTGGTGGAGAATTTGTGGGCTTTTTCCATCCTTTGTGAAAGTCCAACACAACGAAGTAGAACTGAACATTGGCTTCTGTGCTTTTTACTGGAGTTCAGCAAAAGTCAGAAGGACTGTCTAGGTTGGAAGGAATCAGTAAATTGCATAAATTGCAGCCCCATGGCATGCTCATGCTTAGTTCCATAACTTTGATTCTCAAATGCAGCCAGTCCCTAAAGCTACTAATGCTGCACTGAGAACCATTTATCTTGTGCCCAGCCTGGCATTTCTCTGGAGAGCTGAACATGGCTGCAAGAGCTATAGCAGTGGGAGAAGCTAAAGTGTGAAATAAAGAGTGATGAGCTAAAAGGGCTAATGCACGTGTTCTCCATGTTTTTCCCACACCCACCAGCAAGATGATATGATTTGCATTATTCAAAAGCCCAGTTTTAACTCTATTTAAGTTTTAAGCTATTTATTGCAAAAAATTCACTTTATCTCACCCTCCTCCTTCTTGATTGTATATATATTTTTTATTTTTATTAATAACTTCGTCAATAAAAGAAAGGTCAGCTTTTGATGCCTTTCAATTTCTGCTCTAGGTGTGTTAACAGAATAACAAAATGTTCACTTTAAAACATTCCCAAAGAAAGTTAAGGCCCAGCCAAAATGCTTTGGTGTTTTGGGGTTTTTTTAATTTCTTTTTTGTGTTTGTGTGGAATTATGCTCTTGGAAACACACACGTAAAAAACTGCATAAGCAAGTATAACTTTGTATTGGCCATGTTGCCATCATTATTGCCATTAATGTTTCTGCTAAACTCTGTGTCCTGTGTGCCCTTATTTATAAACTTATTGTTTAGGACATGGTGCAGTCAGCAGAATCTTTCAGTTTTGTAAAGTTAGTAATTGGTGTGTTTTGAGTTTATTTTAAATTTTTTAAGCTGCTGCTGAAGCCTAGGAAGTTGTTCTTTCGAGGAGTGAAAATTTGTACTTTTTTAATAAAAACACCTTAAAACTAGTTGTCTAGTAGAACAACTACAGGAATCATAAACCTGTTTTCTTTAGTGCTGCAGACCTTCCAGAACTACTCCTTTCCCCACACATGTGGGATCCAACTTTCGATCAGTGGCAAGACCATGTGCCATGAGAATATCTGCATGATTTGGCTAAGTATTTCTCACTTGACCTATTTCTTATTGCATCAGACCCTAGAAAGTGGTAGTTGCTTACTGAATTCTGGTCTTTAGATGATGCTTTGACAACTTCGTAGTTATGTTCTGAAAGATAAATATATTTTAATTTTTGAGTTTCTTCTAATTCCACTAGATTCTTCCATCCCCTTGGAAGAAGTCATTCCTCTTATGTAAGAGCAGGCTTGCACCTAGTACTAACACCAAAGCTGAAAATAATAGTTGATATCACATGTTAGTGTCACTTGGCCAAACATGCTTTTTTCATGAAATAGCAAGCTCTTTATCTTGATTCACTATAATTTTTAGAATTAGATACTAAAATTCTAAATTGTAAAATTATAGATTCACTATATTCTTTCTACTGTTCTACTGTTCTTTCACTGTTTCTTTCTAGCAGAATGTAAGGTAATACCTGGAATGAAAGGGTCAGAAATCTAGCTGTTAAGGTGAAAAAACAATGGTAGAATTCTGACACTGATCAGACAGTAGTCTGTCTTTGAAGGCAAACACTGTGTTTATGCTATGATGCATAGAGTGTAGCCTTGGTGTATATGTTGGATTTTCATTTGTATCTTTTTACATTTGTACATGCTGATGCATGCACAGAGATTGTCCAGCTATGGAAAAGCATTGCTTTTGTATTAATTTTAAGTAAGGAGGGGAGGGAAAAAAAAACTTCTCTAGCATTAGTGTCTAAGGCATTATACAGGTTCAGTACTCAGCTTCAACACTCCATGCGTTGTGTATGCAGCACAAAACTCTCATGCTGCACACAGGTCATTGGCTTGGGTTTTTTAAATTTTCTTCACCATAATGCTACTGCATTATGAAACAAAATCTGCTTTGGGAAATCTGCCGAGATGCACAGTAAATTCCCTGTCCTGTCCTGTGGTTCAACCTTTCATATAAACTGAGCAGATGCTGAAAAATTTAAGCAAAACATAAACTGTCTAATTTTAGAGGGGGTTTTATTTGGAAAGGGGGAAAAAAGGCTACTCCTGATTCATGTGTAAGAGTACATTTTCAAATGCATCCTTTTAGGTAAGCAGACTTGTAGCAGCTTCCCTCTGTCAGATGCATCAGATACAGGTACTGTTCAACCAACTGTTTTGTGCTGTCAGATGTGTTGCTTATTTGATGCTAATTTTCCCTTTTTTAATGTCTCTTGTGGGCAACAGAAGTGTGCACACACATGCAGGAACTTAACAGTGTGAGAGCTTATCAGAGAGCGACTGAGTGGAGGTGTGTGTTTTCTATGCTGAATTTAAACTTCCCTTGGACAGTTCTGATAATCTTGAAATAATTATGTTCCTAGACACATTTCTTATTCCTATTTTAAGCCTCAAGTGAAACTACATTTGCCACTCAATATACTGGTGATGGGCTCTTAGTTGGAGCTTTGGGATGGTGGCAATAAAATGACAGCTATTTTAGTCTTCTTAGGCATTTAAATGAGGTTTGAGAGAAGTAAACATCCCTTTAGGAGAAAGGAAATGAGATAGAGCAGAATTAGTTCCTTAAAATTAGCAATTTCTTGTGTTTGACCCCTAACTGTAATACTAATCCTGTAATTCTGCAGTGAAGTACAACCCACTTCACATACCTTTTGTGTTCTAATGAACTCCCTAAGGCAAGGGCTCAAACCTGAAAGCTTAGAAAGACAGTTTCTTAAAGGAGGGAGAAAAGGCAATTTCTTTTTTCCTTTTGCACAGGCTACAAATTAAGTGCAGATGAGCCACACAACAATAGTTTGTCCCTGTATGGAAGCACTTCTCCCTGTGGGTAGATGGGTGAGCTTTTACAGAATTTATACTAGGATCTGTTTTTAGGCAGTGTTATTTAATGCAAATGGTAATGTATTGTAACTGGAACCACTTCTGAGCTGAAATTATTACATTTATGTAACTAATAAAGTTCTGTCTTAGCTTCTAGGAATTTGTCAGGTACTTTTTTAGACACGGTATTCTATATTGGACTCAAAACTCAGGTAAGGCTAACAGAGATCTGTGGTATACCATAAACAGTACAATATCTGATCTTCCTACTGAGAAAAGCAAAACTGTATTTTTTTCAGAGTGATAATTCAGTATATCAGAGAGCAGAAATAAAAAAAAAAACACTGCAGTTCAGTTATGAGTTTTCATGTGGTGCTTGTCTTTAATGTGGTTTAACTGAGAGTGTGCAAATGTTCAGGAACTGTTATGCCAAGTGTGGTCATTTAACAAGTTTTGTAGTTATTCTACCACAAATCCATTACTTGAGTGTTTGTAATTAGAGTGGCTGATTTGCAGTGATCAGAGATGCCTAGTGTGCAGTGGAACCCAAAATACTGCTGTTAGCTAGGGGTGAATTATGCTGCCTGCTTCTGAACTGGGAAAGAAAAAAAAATCTATGCATCAGTGTATGTGCAGCTTGTGCTGTATCATAATAAAAGGTACCATGGGATACAAGTGTCTTTCTGTAAGGAAAACAGGCACACCGTAAAAGCTACAATGTTATATTGTGCTGCAGTCTTAAAGTCATACTTCTGCAATGGAATACTGGCCGGTGAATGAGCTGCCAAGATACCTATTGTCCTTTATTCAAGAATGGGAGCTGCTGGTTTGTTGCTGCAGTATTTTGGTAACAGCAGTAGCCTCCCCCCTCCCTTTTGAGTAGGCCAATAGACTTGTGATCATCAGTAGTGATTCCTAAACAACTTAACCCAGTGTGCCAAGAAACTTCACCAGTTAAATAAATTGCTAAATGCTCCCAACTTCTCATGTCTTGGAAGATACCAGGCAAAGAGATTTGACACTGAAAACATTTTCAGCAAGCGCTAACATGTAACTCAGAGCTTCTGAACACACTTAAACCTCCTCCTTAAAGACAGTGCTAGCCTTCCATAAGCAGTAGGGCTAGGACAAAGGGCCAGGTAAAGTGAGACATTTACTTCAGTGCTAAGTCATAGCATGGAGCTTCTTTTACTTACAGGACTGCCCAAGTCCCAGCATGTGCCTGATTGATTTAGAACAGTAAAAATTATTTTAACCCTTGCAAACCATTTAAACCAGTTTGTGTTCTGTGACTTAATAATGAGAACAGTTAATCGTAAAATGTATCTAAAAACGTTTGTATCTGGGAAATGGATAGGCTGCAGAACCAGTAGTGTTCTTAAAACGTTTCTGTGATCTTGGTGAGAAGAGACAAAGTGCCAGCTACTGTAAACAAAATTAAGTACTAGATACTGGTCAGGCTTGACATACTCCTCAGTAGCACTGATTGTCAGGTCTTCACTGGTACTGGATCAGTGATCAGTGTCACTGACATCAAGAGCCTCCCTCACTTATACTGAGCCCCCAGTGTAACTGCCATCTTAGAATACTAATTTACTAGGTTACCTAGACTGATTTGCCAAAAAATCTTTTGCATAATGGGTGGACATAATGTCAACCTGTATAAGCTAAAACTGTTAATATTGAGTAGAAGAGGTAAACATAGTTTCTGAAGAGTTTGTTATACAGAGAGAACAGGGAGGAGGGGAGGGAGGGGCTGTCAAACAACAGCTGTTTAAAAGATTTATTTTCTTATTTAAAAATAAGAAAATAAAATGGAAATTGGCCATGACTGAGATGGCTTGGAAATCAGAAGACAGTTTCTAAGGCTTCAAAAATGTATTAACTAAATGGAAATAAGGCCTCCAAAAATCTATTTTAAATCTTAACAAATGAAGTAGAGAATTATGCAAGTAATCATATGTGAAAGGCACGCTGATCCAGAAAGCTTGTATCTTGTAGTAACACGTTTGATTCAGCATTGAAGGCTTGCATAAAAAAGGACTGATTACATATTAGTATGTTGAAGTAGTCTCATCTGCTTGATTTTGTTTGAAGGGTCTGTATTTCTGGTAACCAAAAATTTTACATCTCATGAACATGAGAAATGCAAAGAAATGTCTTTTTTTTTCTCCAGTGCTAAAGCTGGCAAAACACAAAATTCTGTGCAAATCTAAGACTGAACTTAATGTGGCTGCTGTTCATTTGTCAATTCAACACTCAATAAGGTAACAAACCACAAAATTCAGTGTTTTCACAGATGTTACTTTTATTAACTGGAAACATTTTCCTATCACAGTTTTAATATTCATAAATAGCTAAACTATCACAAACATAGTCAACCAAAGTGTGATAATTCAAGTATATCTTTTGTTGAAGAATCACAGCTTTTGCTATGAAGACAACTTTTAAGATTATTCTGTGCTTAACTGATGTAGATGTCACTGATACAATGATACTATGCTGGAATTTAACCACAAGCCAATCCAGACAAAGGTATTTTTAAATTTATTACATACCTTATATTTAGTTATGGTATGTGCTTGTTACCAGGCATAGTAAAAGGTGTTATTTACTAGAAAAAAGTAAACATTAATTTTAACAGTGCTATTCTCAGAAAAGACATCAAGATTTAAAATGCACCAACACATCTGCATCAGTAATGAACAGAGCAGCAAGTTCAAGATTTTATCCTCCCAACTGCACTGTCCCAAGAAAGACACCCACATTGATGGCTGCATTGTCATTCAGCAGTAAATAAGGTAACTCATTTTTACCTACTGCTGCAGTTCACAGGCAGACATATTTTAAGTCTGTGTAGTTTATGTGGCAGATCCTCTAAGTGTGTACAACACCTGTAAGTGTGCCTGCATCTCTGTTTTGTGGTACCCAGATACCAAGTTTATGACCTCTCTACCTAGTTACTCTCTCCAGTAAGAAATAAACATGTACCAGCAGCCAAGGCTGGCAAACAGCTTCCTTTTCCACAACACTGTACGCCCCAAATTCAGACTGCCTGTGCACTTGAGTAGTCTTTAAGTTTTAGAAGCTTACTATAAGGAAGTTTCTTGCAACTAGTGTAGAAATAGGCCATCCTTTTCATGTTCTTGACAACAAGCACATCTGCTGCAACCAGTAACAGTTTTTAGCCTTCATGATCTCACATGTGCCTTTTTGGTGCACTGGAAATTATTGGAAGGGCAGTAAGTGTCTTTTAAACCACGCTTCAGTTGGCATGATGCATACAGTCTGCTGACAAATAAAGTGTTACAGACCCACCTGTCTCAAGTGTTACACAAATATAACCATAAAAAAATACTTAGAAACAGTAAGTAGCAGTCAATGCTACCTTATGTGCGTGTTAAAAAGCCGCTGTGAAACTCAGTTCCAGCTTACTTCCCCAACTCCCAAGTCTTGTGTTATCTAGTACCTCTTTGCCTGATTACATAAAATACCTTTAAAAATATCCCAGTTCATAGCGTACATTCACAAGTGTATGGGAAAAAAAGCTCTGTTGCCTTTTTTTTTTTTAAATTATTACTAAAGCCCCAACAAATACAGTTATCCAACACTGGAAAAAAGGAAATTATTCCACATATTCAGCACAGTGCTCATTTATTTGTAAAATCTGCACATTTTGTAAAATCTTTCGACTACCATTAAAATGATGCTTAAAAGCATTGCTTATTTCATATTCAGTAAGTTTTAAGTCATCTTTTGAAGATTACCATTATATAATAGTGAGGTGATGTATAGAACTTTCACCTCTAAACACTTTAAAGTTAGCCAAATTCAGAGGCTTTTTAAACCTTTCCTATTAGTGGATATTCACCCATGTAACAAAAAATGAAATTCAAGGCACAAAGCCCATAGGAACAGAACCACCTATCTGCTCACATTCCTTTAGACACTGAGCAATGTTTACATCTGTGACTGTGTTCTACCCTAGGAAAGTCACAGTCTTTTCATGGCAGAGAGCTTATCTTAGGTCACCACTTGTGCTTCCTTCACACTGCCCTTGGTGTCCCTTACAACTCTGCAAGTTATTCCCATCTTCCTCCTGCTACTCACTTAAGCCAGCAACTTGATGTCCTGCACTGTCCTGTTCCTAGGACTGCTGTGGCTTGCAAACATCAGACAAGGACCATGTTAGATCCCAGGCATGTGTAAGCTGTTAGGCACAAATTACAGCTCTTTGCTCAGAAGCCCAAAGCTAAACAAGTGGCAGCTCTGCAACCAGCATTAACATGCACTGAAAAAGCTGTCCATTTGCCTGCATGGATGCCTCACAGTAGTTAAAAGCAATTCACCTTTCATAAGCATCAAATTCCCCCACAATTAAAAGAAAATTACACACCCACCTCTAAAAGAAAGTCACATAACCAAATTAGAAATTTTAAGTATTTACAAAAAATTCTACTGGGAGACTGTCATCCCCAAAGCCTCCCACATCCACACTGAAACATTAGAGGCAGTAGAAAATAGCAGCCTAGTTTCCTTTTGCTGTAGGTTTTGATCTGTTTTCACTATGCACAAGATCGTGTCCTCCCAGTTACATACACATATTCAAAGAGTAGTATCTGTGCATTCTTCCCTACTCCTTCCTAAAAATTATAAACATTGTAATCACACTGCTGGAAAACTGAATGTATAAATTAAAAATGTGTAAAAATATGGCAGCACAGAATACTGTGAATATCTCTACACACACAGAACAGAACTGCTTAGTTTTAAAGAAGGTAGAAGTTGCATTCATACATATTTCTGGTTCAGGAAGCTTATTAAAACTACAGCACTTTTTTCCAAGCTGTTGGGATTGTACTTTTTGAAGATATTTATAAGCCTCCAAAGCAGACATATTTTATTTCTATGTATTCATCAATGCCATATTTCGAACCTTCTCGCCCTAAACCAGACTGTTTTATCCCACCAAAAGGACTTTCCACTGAGGATATTATGCCTTCATTAACACCAACCATTCCGACTTCCAGCTGTTCTGCAACTCTCCAGATCTGAGCTGGATCTTGGGAATAGAAATATCCTGCCATGCAGACATGGAGATATAAAAATGGAAATTAAAATCAGGGGGAACAATTGCAGAATTGTGTGAAAAAGAGAATTACCAACATTATGTCATCCCATAACACTACAGCTTATAAAACCACAGAAATACATTTATCTGACAGAGAGACATACCTGCTAAACCCACATCAGCTGCATTTGCTATAGCAATAGCTTCTGCTTCAGTCTCAAATCTGTCAACAGAAAGAGAAAACATACAAGTGAGCCCTGCAGTTCATCTACTGTTTTGCTGATTTGCTGCCAAGAAGCAGCCTTATCAAAAAATCAGTCAAGATTCAGTTTTTTATCCAAAAGATGCTTATTTTAAGCATCTAATTTAACTTTCACTTTGAAGCAATGGAGGAGTTTCTACCACTAACCTTAATTTTAAACTGCAATTAAGTTACTAAGATTGCCAGTATCTAGGGAGGATGATGAAGGCAGCAAAAACCAGTTTCCCCAACTACACGAACACTCTAAGCTATGAGAGAAAACAGTATGTTCTGTCATCACATTTGGTTGCTCTGACTGGAGGCAGGGAAGTTTTTAAAGACAGAAGAGAGTTCTAAGCCATCCTCCATCAGAAAAATTTAGGACTAGCAAATCCCATGACAAACAGCAAAGTTCCACCTCCTACTTCATACAACAAATAATGAAGTTGATAAGGGGTTTGCTGATATCTATCCTTGCTTACGTGCTGATGCAGTTAAAAAATAATTTTAAAGAATTAAAGAATTAAAAACAGAATTTTCAACACGTTCCAGAGATGTTAAAATCAGATCAAGAGACAAAAACAAATGAACCACATATCCAGAGTAAGTTTTCACATGTTATCATACAGAATATCTTCAGGGAAACTGTCTTTATTAAAAAGAATCTTTTCTTGTTTGTTTTTCTAATTGCTATTTTTAATATGGAAAATGTATAATCTTACTTGATAACTGGTGCTAAAGGCCCAAATGTTTCCTCTTGGGTGCAAAGCATTTTTGTTGTAACATTACTAAGTAATGTTGGCTCAAAGAAATTCTTCCCCAAGCTGTGTCGTTTCCCACCAGTCACAACAGATGCTCCTTGAGAAACTGCATCCCTAATGTGCTTCTCTACCTGAAGTATGTAAAACAAGAATCTCAGATCATTTAGGAATGCACACTAGTATATTTTCCACTGACAAAACAACACTCTCCAGTATTAAACACAAGATTTTGAGGCTCATAGTTTGCAGAAGACCATTTGCAGTATTACTTAAAATTTCTCTTGAATTTTTATTTTGCAGTCTGACATAATATCACTATGAGCATGGCCCCAGTCTCACTGATACTAAAGATTCTGCTTTTCTGTTGAAATGGAAAGGTTATATATAACATAAGAAAAAGTCTTTGCAGGACTAATAAGTACACCCGATACCAGTGATCAAGCACTGTGAAAACAGAAGCAAGTGACCATCATTTAAAGAGAAACAGACAACATTTCAATATCCTAACAAGGATATTTTCCAGCTCCTACGTCTACAATTCATTCAAAGACAAGTAAGTAATGAGAAAACTAAAGTAGTAATCTCCACCCAGAATAATGTCCTTTGAAATTACAGAAATGCAGTTGACTATCTAGTGCTTGCTTATTTCTATATATAGATGTATATGATTCACACATGCTGTACTTCTGTGATGCACAAAGGGAAAGAACGAAGGATAATCAAAGTAATGAATCCTGTGTTCCCCAAGTATTCTATTTCATTTCTATTTATAATCAGAAGGAATCTGGCAGCATTCAAGTATAATGGGTTTCAAAGCAAGCCAGTATCTAGCTGAGATATAGTATCTTAGAAAGCATGAAACAAATAATTTAATAATCTTTGACATAGCTGAAATGTTATAGAAAATGTGACTTACTGTAATTTAAAAAAAAAAAAAAAAAGAATTCCTGGAATCACAAGTAATCCGAAATAGAAAACCCAAACCATGAATGTAAGGTTTCAAGTCATAATTACATAACTGAGAGCTCTGGTAATTTTAATTAATATTATTATTCTCCTTAGCTTTTCCTGAACAGAGGTACTGATCTTCAAAATAAGCTGTCATTCAGAGTTTTTCAAAGTGGCAGGATCACCACACAACTCTCACAGTGTATCCAATTTCAGTAAATGTTCTTTACAGTTAGATAGTGATCAGGAAGAATCAGTTTCTCTTGAAGGAGGAATCTCTTCTTCCCTTAACAGAAGTAGGGTAATGCCCACATCTGTTCATTTAAATGTATACATGGACGTGGAGAACACACTACCAGCCCCACTGCAAATGCAAATAAGTGATACAAATAACAAAATAAGTGAAAAAAGTTAAATATAAATCTGAAGTTACATTACAAAAAAAAAAAAAATTAAGATCTCAGAAGGGAATTTTATTTATACCTTCTCCACTGCTTTTTCATTAATTAGTGGCCCTTGAGTAGTTTTTGCATCAAATCCACTTCCAACATGAAGTTCTTTCTCCATAGCTTTAGCAAACTTTTCCACAAATTTGTCATGAATTCCCTTTTGCACCAGGAAACGGTTTGTGCAAACACAGGTCTGAAAACAAATGTGAAAAGGAAAGACAAATAATAGCATATATAAAAATAGATATATAAAAGCTGTATCTCCATTAATTCATTCTGGCCTTCATACTACAGTAGCTGGCTACTACAGTGATCTGTCCCCTGCCTCTTTTCCATTATGTTACCTGGCTTTGCCACTTCTTTCAGCATCCCTCGCACTTTAGAAATACAGCTTCAAGGAGCTTGTATGTGTCTGAAATACACCATACTGCTAAGCTTTAATAGCTTATGCTGGGAAAAGGTTTTGTGAGTTCTGTGAATTCAAAATGTGTGACCACTTTCTCACAATCTTGCAAGAGTCCTAGAGAACTTCTTCATTCTTACACTACTGACAGCCATGTATATTGTGGAAGCACAAAGGATTTTACAGTGCTGTTACTCAGAGATGCTGCTAAGTACCTTGAGCACCCAGAGCCATGTGTGACTCCAGCATCTTTCTCTTCACAAGGAAGCACTCTATGCTTTCTTTTTATATAATACAGCTTGTTTACAGCTTAAACTGTACGAACAGCTCTTCACTTTGCAACAACAAGGACAAAAATGTTACTCCTACCTGCCCCGAGTTTCTATACTTAGAAGCAAGGGCTCCTGCAACAGCACGGTCCACATCGGCGCTGTCAAAGACTATAAAGGGAGCATGTCCTCCAAGCTCCATGGAAACTCTCTTCACAGTGCCAGCTGCATGCTTCAGCAGAATCTGTAGGCAATGGAGGAGACAAAGAAATCTGTACCTCTACCAGATGTGAACTATGGAACCACAGATGGAAGACACTGAAAAACTAACTCTGTCAGGAAATTAATCTGCATCTTCTCCATAATGCTGGACTATCTGTTTCCTCTAATTACAAAGAAACAAGGATTAATTTAATTCATTAAAATCTTTATAGAGATTAATTTCTGTCCAGGAAATAATGAAAAGGATCTTCATAAACTTCAGGTCAGGCTTTTATACACTAATACTGTCAGTCTTGTTTGCTTGCTCTTTTCTGTTTTGGTAATAAAAATCTTGGCTACTCTTACAAAATTCTTTGAAGATCTGGCAGAATTTGGGATTAAGATTTACCTTGATACTGCACTCTTCATTCAGCATACGTCCATCCCATAGAATTCTATCACCTTCTAGGCACAGTCTGCAGTTTTATTGATTTCATTACACATGGTACCAAGTAAGATTAATAAGTAAGGTTGACAGGACTCAAGGGCCTCACTTCTTTTAATACATTATCTCGAGTGCAGAAGCCATTCCTGAAGGGTACCTCTGAAACTCAGTTTCAATGTTACTACTGTGTTGTCACCCTATGATATGAAACAAGAGCATACTGTACAGAACTGTTCACATTATAATTTAATATAAAGCAACTATCTAGAAGTTTTATGCAGGCATCCTCCTTCTGTGAAGTACTTAAACTAAAGTAAATAGGCAGTATATCAGTAAGTACATAATTATTTGGACAATGTACAGTAGTAAAAAAAAAAAAAAAAAGAATGTTCTGTATAAAGTCACACACTTTCCCCCTTCCTCTACAGTATAACCACCATCATAATCTTAAAGGATATTCTGTGGCCTTACTTACCTTTCCGGTTGCTGTGGAGCCAGTAAAAGATATTTTGGCGACCAATGGATCAGTGCACAAAACTTCCCCTACAGCTGGTGTCTGTTCTCTGGAACAAGGAACAACATTATACACTCCTGCTGGAATTCCAGCCTGGTTTGCAAGCTGCAACGGAAGAAACACAGAATTTGCACTATCAATGCATTTTGTATGAGAAATATGTTTATTTATTGCTTTGAAGAAAACAGTATGTGAGCTGATGGACACTGAAACTGCACAGCACGACTAGTAAGAGATGCCATGGTGTCCAGAGAGCAGCTTCACTCCAGCTTAAGCTGGCTGACATTCAAAGTCACCACAGGAAAGATACAAAGATATTTTGTGTATTTAAATGGCTGGGTACTTTGAGAGGGTCTAGGCCATGTTAAAAGCAACTTTCAAATATTCTTACTAAACTAAAACCTCTGGATCAATTCAGCCAGCTTGTCCTTCCTTTATGTGTAAAGAAGTTCTCTTCAAAAGCCTACCTGCCTTCTCATTTACAGCTTCAGTCCACTGCTAATGTAAAGCTTAGCATAAAAGCTCACCTCCCCAAGAGCTAATGCTGATAAAGGCGTGTCCTCTGCTGGTTTCACTACCACTGTACAGCCAGCTGCCAGAGCTGCACCAACCTTCCGGGTAATCATAGCGCTGGGGAAATTCCACTGGGATGAGAGAGAAAAGTACATTCAGACTTGTGAAAATTTTGCCTCGTGTTTTCGCAGAAACTTCTGATATTTTTGTGTGATAACAAACAAGACCTGCATGATGTGCTTTTCCTAAGTGAACATTATAAAGAAGTACTGCCAATCCGGGAAGACGTGACCACAAGGTAAAAATGAAACCTGACCTGGGTGTCTCCAGGGCAGGAAAAGCCCAAAGGCCCCATGCTGTGGGCTGAGTTAAAAACCCTCATATGATTCGGAAACTTCAGCTATGCTTACTGGGGTTATAATGGCTGCAACTCCAACTGGCTGCTTCAGCACCAGGATTCTTCTGTCTTTTGAAGACGCTGGAATGACATCACCATAAACACGGCGAGCTTCCTCTGCAAACCACTCCAGAAAGGAGGCAGAATACAGGATTTCACCCTGTGCTTCTTTCAGAGGCTTCCCCTTTGATTCAATCAGATTGAAGATACACTGTAAGCAGCAGTCTGATACGATAAAAACAAATTCAAGTCATTTTGGAATTTCTGTTCTTTTCAGAATACTTTATAATCCCCTATCATGTACACTACAGTCTCAAAAAAAATCAATCATAGAATAATAGGGGTTGGAAGGGACTGCAGCAGCAATAGTTGTGTGACTTCAATATACCATTCACTGTATAGAAAACATTTTGTAAGTTGTGCCAGGATTCATACCTACTTAAGACAACAAGGTGGAATAGCAAATGTTCCGTTTGTTTATTTTGCAAATTCTGCTGTTAGCTGGTATTAACATTCTGAAGAAAATGCTAATCATGGCAAGACAGTAAGCTTATGCCAGGGACATCTGTTTCAGGCAGTACTCTCGTAGACTACCTCGAGGTCTGAGGTAGTGCACTAATGAAATGAGTGACCATTAGCAGTAGTGACACCACAGAGCTGCTGAAGTATCTTCCAGCATGGTTTTATGCAAAAGTATACCAGTCTGTGAGCTCCTAGACTGCTCCAAACAGTGATGCAAACCAAAGTACAGAGGGAAGCTGACTTGGAGACTTGCTTTAATAGCACTGCAACTTTTAATGAGTCAATGCACCTCATAAACATTTCTGCCGTGAAAACCATGGTTTGATTAATGTGTGCTGTTGCACACCGTGAAGCACAATGTGGGTCTGATTTCCACTGGATTGTTAGGTACTGTTGTTATCAAAATATCACATTGTATAGATTTATGTCAGAAACGTTTGAAATGCTGTTGTCCATTGCCCTGGCAGTGATGCGAATGCACAACGTGTACGCTACGCTCAACTTTAATAAGAAAAGATGCGGTGGCTAGTTGGTGAAACACATACAGGGCGTTTTGACAGCTGTCAGTGTGATTTTATTCCAATCTTAGCATCCCGGCGTGAGGCTTCTAAAAAGGCTGAATGCTACCAGGGGCCAGTGCCCGTGCTGACAGGGGCAGACGGCACCGCGCTGCTCCGCGGCAGAGGCGGTGGCCGCCTCCGTACTCACATTCTCCGCCGTTATGATCTTGGCCAGCTCGTCCTTGTTCTCCATCATCAGCTCGTACCACCGGCGGAGCCGCATGCTCCTCTCCTGGGAAGAGAGAAGACAGCCGTGGCCCCGTCACGAACCCACAGGGGTCCGCCTGACACGGACCTCCCCTCCCAGGCCGCCTCCCTCTCCGCGGCGCCCGGCCCGGACTCCCCTGGCCGCCCAAGCGGGCGCCATCTTCCGCGGCCGCTCACCTTGGCGGGGAGGCGGCCCCAAGCAGCGCCGGCCTCGTGTGCCGCCCGCACGGCTGCCCGCGCCTCGGCCGCCCCGCAGTCGGCCACCCGGCCCAGCTCGTCGCCACTGGCCGGGTCCTGCACAGGGAAAGCGGCGGGCGTCTCCACCCAGCGGCCACCCACCAGGCCGCCCCGTCGCACCAGGGCGGCGGGCAGCGCCCAAGTGCTGCGCTGCGCCGCCGGACCCGTGGGCAGCGGCGAGAGCAGGAGGATGAAGCGGCGGCCGGCGGCTGCGGCAGTCCGCCGCGCCAGGAGGCTCGCCATGGCACCGCACCGGCTACGGGCTGCAGAGCCCGGGTCGAGCCCCACTGCCCTGCCCCGTAGGAGGAGCAGCGGAGGGGCCGGGCAAGAAGCAGGTTCCCGCTTGCGCACGGAGGCGGGCAGGCACACAAACAGAAGCGTTTCCTTTGCCCCTGAGAGAACGGGGGCGGAGGCAAGGGCGGAGACGAAGGCGGGGCTATCTCTATATATATCTATGTCTCTCCGTAGTTGTATCGCTTTATTTCTAGCTGTATGTCTGTCGTTCTGTCTCCATCGGGGTCTTCTGCATACCGGACCCCCGTTTCTCCTGCCCCACTGATGCTCTTCTCCCCCTGCGGGAGCAGGGAGCCTTGCGGTTCATGGGGTGACTCCGGGAGGAGCGGCCCGCGGTTGGCAGTGTTTGCATTTGGCCGGTGTCCCCGCCTCCGGGTCCCACGGCCGGCTCCTGGCAGAGGAGGCTGGAGAGCCGCCCGAGGCACCCGCCCGCTGCCACCATTTTGCTGGGGACCGGCGTAGCCGTGGCGCTTGTGCCAGCCTTGCGTCCCGGCATGGCGGCTGGGCCAGGTTTGGGAGGAGGATGGCTGAGAGCCGGGCGCGCCCGGGCTCTGCAGTGAGACACAGACGGTCATTGCAGTGCGTGTGGCAGGAGCAGTACCCGTGATTCTCCCCCGTATATCAATTGAGTTTTTCCTCTGGGGAGTTAGACCCAATTTGTACATACGCAGTGTCCCGTCAGCTTACCAAAGTTTATGGTTTAGCTTTTCCTGCAACTCAGGAGTTAGTATGCTTCTATTAATACTGCTTTGACAATCAACTTTATTCTTGTTTTAAATACAAGCTGTTGAAAGGCATGTGCACCATAATCTAGATGAAGTGTGGGAGGCTGCTCTTGTTTGCCATGTTTTCGTACATTAACAGACCTTGCTGTGCAGCGATGGCAGTAACACTGCCAGATCCCCAAACACATTGCAGAATTCAAGAAAGGCAAACACACGTTATTTTTTTTATATATAACTGTATTTCAGAGGCGAAGAAAAGCGTTGGTATGAAATATCCTTTCAAAGAGTGCAGTCGTTTACTTGCTGTGTCAGCACTACGTCTGAAAGAAAAGGCATGTTCCGTAACCTACATTTCAAAGGTCACAGTGCTACTGCTTCCAGCTTCTGAAAATAACAGTTCAAGCCAGCATCATGGCTGGTTTGAACACTTGGTCTGTTTTGCTGGTTATACTATGCCATTTCTGTCAAAGATGTATCCTAAGTGGAATTTCAACACATGTTGAAATAGGTAAGGACATGTTCAGAATGAATTTGCACGTCTTTCGGGTTGCTTGGGAGAAGTAAATCCAGATTTGTCTGGAAAGCAAAATGAGGAAATAATGTTAAAATAATGAACATTCTACATAATGGCTTTTTAAAAAGTGAATAACACACAGGATAGATGAGTAGTTTGGTTTTGGAGTTTGAAACTTTTCTGTTTTTATAAGCAAAATTATTTGGTTGCGTATTTTTCTTCTAAAACACAGGCAGTGTGTAACTGGAATGTTTGTGAGTCTTACTCAGACGGGTTTTGGTTTGGAGAAAGAGGAAGAATGCTACACAATTTAAGGGATTGTTATTTTTAAAGTAGAGAATTACACAGGCTATTTGTGGTAGCTCTGTTTTCAAGTCACCATGTATTATTTTTGCCATGCCTGCGTAAGCCAGGTAAAATGTTGTAATGTCTTTATATGTATGACTAACAGTGAAAATTTTGTTCTTTCTGGTAGGTTCCTACTTGTAGCCTAAACAGCCTAGATCTGTAGAAAATGAAGGCGAGAACTAAATGAACATCAAAGTGGGGAAATACTTCTGTTTCAAATTTCTTGTTTGTGTGTGTTATTTTAAAAATCTGGTTTCTGCTGTAGTTCTTGCAAGAATATTCCTGAGCAGTGTGAGATTATTCTGAAACATTTACTCATAAATTAACAGTTGTAAGTTTTTGTTCTGATTCTAAATCTGCTGCTCATTTATTAAAACATGTCTCTATTGAAATAATCTCAGACTTTTCAGTATTGAATATGTGCAACTTTGAACAAGTAAAGGCTAGAATTATTCATGGCATTCATTTGAGACTGAGTATGTTCCCTTACTGAGTGTTGTACCCTTGGTCAGCATTCTGTAGCCATTAAATTTTTTTTATAATTTGTCAAGAAACCCACAGTAATCAGTAGGAGAAGTTGTACTGTCTGAGGCTAGACAAGCACATACATCTTCGCAAGCTTAGGGCTCTAATTACCAAGTATGAGCTTCTGAAAATTTAAAATAATATGTTTGTGAGAATAGTGTGTGTTTGCAAGAAATTTACAAAGAGAAACATGACCTTATGGCTCTATACCAAAGCAGATTATTTTTTTTTTTTTTCTAATCAAGGGTGCATATTGCAGAAAACCTGCATTTATATAATTTAAATATCTCGGTTGTCAGATGAATAATGTTGTCTCTGAACTATTGGGTCATAGTTTACAGCAAATTTTGTCCATTTGCCTGAAAATGGCACTAAACTGGTTTCAGCTCTGATATTGCTAAAATCAGTGCTTTCAATAATGTGCAAATAAAAGCCCACAAAGGTAAGATACTGAAAGTTATTGCTAAATCCAAACACTGAGTATTTAATGAAAAACAAAACAAAACCTAACAAGCTGTAGAAGGGAACTCCTCTGACACAAAACTAAAGTCTGTCCTGGAGACAAACTTCTGCAAGTGCTTTCAAAACAGCTAAAAAGCTTTGCCTGTTCAAAATGTTGGTCATGTTCTGTGTGCTCAGCAGAGCTGTGCTGTGTCCTACTTGCCACAGCCTCCTTGCTGGAGGGAGATCTGAGTGGGGAGGCTCTTTCCACCCAGGGGCTCCTGTCAGGCCTGCGGCGCTCTCTGGGGTCCATCAAAAACCTCCTTGTAAGGCTGAACTCGTAGGACCTGGCCCATGTGAGTAATTAAAAAAGCCGGAGGCAATGGAAGACTGGAAGAGCAAATTGTTGAAATATCTGAAACATAAAACAGTAGACTTAAAAATCATTATTTTTAAGTCAGTCCTGGTTTAGTGCAAGATTGATCCTTTAGGTATCTTAACATGTTTGTATACGGATACTTTAGATCAGAAGGTAAAATTCAAAGTAAAAGAGCTTCCAAACCCACACAGTTTTGTCAAGATCTTCTTGCAGAACAAGACTGGGGTGATTTATCTTTTTTCTTTTTGTGATATGTTTTATCTGGTGAGGATCAAATTAAATTCAGCATGTCCTACATTATTTTGATCTGTCTTAGTTTTTAAACACCTTCAAGTGAGAAGTAAAACTTTGTGTGGGAAGGTGAGACCATATCCCATGCCTGCAGTTTCAGCAAAATAATTTTAGAGGCAAGTAAATAACACTTTTAGAGTAGTGTTAATAGATCTCTGGGATGTAACTTATTAGAAGGAGACTTGATTAAAGAAAAGTAATGTCAGAGTGTTTAATTCTCTTATTATGCTTGTACAGTAAGTATTTTGATAGCAAGACTTATTATACAGTGAATAAATGGTATTTTTTACCCTGCTGACTTTAGATTTTTGTTGCTTTTCATCCATGTTAAAAATCAATCAAACTGCTAAACATCTCAATTCATTCCAGGGGTACCTTCTTCAATGTTAAGAGTCACGGGGTAACTGAAATACAATTCACATGGTTCCTTTACACCTAGGATTTTATGATGTGTACTCTGTATGTACAGTGTATGATCCATGTCAGTTCATTGCTGTTGCTCAGTGGGAGAAGCTCAGCGGGAGTGTTTTCCTGCTGTTAGAGACTTTCAGATTTTTTGATCATCTTGAGAGCTGGGAACTAGAGAGGCTGATGAGACCTCAGCCCAGCTGTGCTACAGAAACAGTGTTCCCTTACTAGCTCCTTAGGTGAGATAACACTGTCTCACATTTACAGCATTTTCTGTGATAGGAGGTTTCATGCAGCTGTCCCACTTGGCGAAGATGATGATGATGCAGTGTATTCTGGTTTTGATAATGTTTCTAACAAAACATGGGCCTGACCACAGTACCTGTAAATCAATACTTCAATATGTTGTTTTTCAGCACATAGAGCTCTGGAATTTTTCATTAAGCATGAAGGGAGTGTTAATTATAGACAGGTAGGAAGCATGTTATTGCTTGTTTACGCCTTTATTCTGAGTTTTTTTCTGTCTTCTTGCCTTTCTTTTCTTTATTCTATGTAACGTGTGTGTAACTATTGTGCCTAGACTCTGGTTTGGTTGGTTGGTTGGTTGGCTGGTTTTTATAATTTAAAATCATTTGACTCCCTATGAATACTGTTGCAATAATATATAGTGACTATATATATAATCACTGTAGTAATATGTATGTACTGTGTGTGGTTTCTAGCATTTTCCCGTGTCATCTTAAGTCATATACCCTTATGGGTTAGCTGTATAAGAAGAACTGGTAGAAACCTTTTGGAAAGGAGATTAAGTAAACATAAAGATAGCAAACTGACAGCGAGGTTTTGAATGTTAATCCCCATATAAATAGTTTAACTAATTTCCAATTGGTGCAAATAGCTTTTTCTTTCATGGGCTGTATCCAGCAGAGCACTGTAAGCATGTGGACAGTTTGCATAAACACATGAACAAATGTTTGTACGTCTAAAATATTGTTAATATCCTTTAGCACAATGTAAGGGCAACCATTTCATATAATTTGATCTTTTATCAAAGTGGCAACTCACTCAAGCAAAGTATTCACATTGTCCTGTGTTGACAGCTATACTGTGATTTGGGGGTGTTTTAACATTTAGTTTTTATTTCTCAATATCGTATTCCTATTTAATTAGTGGCACGTCTGGAAGATAGCAGAGCAGGCTTTGTGTCTAGTCCAGGAGAAGGAAGGCATCTTTTCAGCAGGCAACTTCACCAGTACCTGAGTTAGATAATATGAATACTTTCCTATATGGCCTTTCAATTACAGTGTGTAGTGAGTTTAGTTGCACTTAGAGGTATTTTGGCAAGGGAGAGCAGTGGGGGGGATGATGGAGGGTGGTGATGACACTGATACAGTGGTTTTTTATCAAGCTAGTAATTATATCTTGCTGGATATCCTTTTCCTCTTATCTTGGATATTGGCAGTGAACTCTGGGTTTGTGCTGTGCAATAGCATTCTGAATCCTTTTTTTCTCCATGTTTTTCCCAGTTATTACTGACCCACCAAGATGCATTTCAGGCTGGGAGCATTTATCCTGATGCCTTTTATCCTTCCATCTGCAAAAGAGGTAAGAAAAACTTTGTAAGTCCAATATTTTAAAAATTGTATTTTTATGGGAAAATCCTATAGAATTTAGTAGGTTTGAAAATAGTTATGTTGTAAGAAATCAAGTATGGCTAAAAATGCCTTCCTACAAAAACATCCACCATTTTTTGTTAGTATTTTGAGCCTTCTTGTAGAATTTGAAAAAAAAGTTTAAAAGCAATTTTTGTGTAAATTTAACTATTTAATGTGTAGTGCACTTTGATAGAAGGATACTGTTTGACTAGATTAGGTCAGATGACTGAGTACTCTCTTGGGGAAAACTAAGAGGACAGAATAATCTTTTTTCTAAGTCTTGGGGAAAGCCTCGAGCTAATTTCTCTATTAGGAAGTATTGCTTTCTGTCAGATCAGTCACAACTATGATAGCAGAATATATATTAAAAACAAAATAAAACAAAACAAAAAATCAACCAAACAAACCACAAAACCAAAACAGTGTAGGGCTTTTATGGTGCAGAGAGTGGGGGAAGAGTACCATCCAAGTGTAAAGCCTTTCTTTTTTCATAGTTTTCCCTTTTACTGGTTCTTGTTTGAAATTATTGTCAGTCTTAGTTTAGCTCCTTGCAGGTTTAAAGGCTGCACTACAAAATTATCACCTGGTTGCATTGATTGTAAAAACTATATCTTAACTTGCAGCTGGTGCCCTGATTTTTCAGCTCTGGTAGGTCAGCTTTTGATCGTAATCAGCTTCTCCAGCAACACCAGAGCTATAGTACAGCCAGCGAGAGATTGCTTCAGGATATTTGCTACTGAAGTGGTAAATATGGACAGTGAGCAATTAGCAAATGTGAGAAAGACAGCTTGTCCTCCAACAAACAGCTATTAGAATGCTTAGGAAGGTATCAGAGATAAGGCAGTGATACACAGTTTGTGTGAGGTTATCTTACCAAGTAATTGTTGAGATCTATCTGAATGTCTGAAGTATGGGAGGTGGTTTATTTTATTGGGTCCTGCAAATTCAGATGTGGCAAATTCAAAGGACTCCTTGGATCTTTGACTGGTTTGCCTCATCTTGTACTTGTTTTTCATCTGAGTGCCAAAGCCTCCATTTACCTCAGTACTTTCCCCCTGCCTTAAACTGCAAAATTTTTGATTATCTTTCCAAGGACACTTTCTCCATCTTTTATCACCTGCTCTACTTGGAGTCTTTAATCACACCATGGGATCTATACTTCTCTTAGTGATAGGTTGTTGGAGCTGACTTAAGCCAGCTACAGGCTGCTTGGTTTATATCCTGATATGCAGACTGTCCCATTAAGGTTACCTAACAGGGGATATTCTCTGTTGTTATGTTGTGGTGCTCAGTTCACATATGGATTGCCCTCTACTGGTTTTGCCTTCAGTACTGTTTTTTTCTGCCTTTAATACTGGTTTTGTCTCCTGTCACTCACCAAGTTAGCGTTCCCAGTCTTCTGCCTGGCTCTGCTAACATCTTTTCCGAAACCTCAGTCTCACTTGTCTTGTTTCAAGTACTGATATTCTTCTGTAAGGGTTTCAATTCCTGTCTTAATTATTTTTGTCTACCTTATCTTTCCCTTCTAACAGTTTTGAAATCTGCTTATACCAGGTCAGTGATCAGGCAGGAGACAAACTTGGATGTAGAAGTCTACTCTGTGAACACTTAATTTTTGTCTAGAAAATCCCAGCTGCAAATTCAGCTGAATTGTCAATATTAAGAGGCCAGGAGGTGACTGAATCAGCCACAGAGTCTGCTCTCATAGTTTCAGCATTTAATGTACCATATCTTCTGCAGTTTCACAGTTCTGTCTGAATAAACATGTACTCTTCCTCCAAGTGTATTGATGGTCCAAACAACCTGTCTCCTGCCTACCTTCTTCCCCCTTGGAGAATTTAATATTGTGCTGTTTGGTCTTGTCATGTCAGCACCACTTTTCCCTCAACTTTATGTAGGTACACAGGAATTTTCAGGCAAAGTCACTGTTAGATCCTAGATACTGTCTTTTGTGTGAATCCAGGTGAGACGAATAATTGACGCTACAAAGGAAAACCTGATTTCTCCTGCTTTCCTTTGCCTTTCTGCTCCCCCAGTGAGTGTATCTTGGCAAGATTGCCATTGTGTTGAAAATTATCATGGTGCTCATGAAATAGTCTTCCTCTGCCCTGTGGAAACTGATACCTGTCCCAAAGCATGATCTTCTGAGTTGGCTGCTATGCCCATCACCTTTTCTGCCATACAGTTGAATGCGTTCATTTAGTAAGCAGCTTCTCTGCCAGCTCTCTTGATCCTGTCCATTTAGGCAGTTTTACATTGCCAGGTACCTACTTACAGGCACAGACAAAAGGAACAGGCACAAAATTGTTAGATGCTTCAAATAAAAGATGTAGAAGGTAAATCTAGTATCTCTTCACAGTATAAATCATGTAAAATACATCTCATTTGGCTTTTCTCATATAAGCGGATTGCAAAATGTGTTGTCTGTATATGAAATTAAGTCTATTGTTTTGGGGTGTTTTTATGGAGAAAATCTATTCTTCAACACACACGCACACATAAAAGAATAAATCAAATACTGATATCATTTTACTGCAATAGGAATATTCCATGATGTATCTGAAGACACTCACTGGTCACCATTTCTCAGTGCAAGCATTCACTACATCAGAAGGAATTATCCTCAGCCTTGGGAAGAGGTAAGAAAATTTCTTTAACTTTTGACTTTGCTTTCTACTGTTTTCTTCACCTTCGCTTGTTGTTACAGTTTCATCATTTGAGAAATACAGAAAAAAATACTCATTTTTAAATTGAAGTCTCCACTGACATAAAAAATTTTGAAATCCTGTTTTCATCTTTACCAGACAAAAAAGTAATGGTTTTCATGTAAAGTCTACCAGTTATCTCTAGTGTGGTCTAGTGCCTATGAGATATTTTATAGGTCCAAATTTTCACTTGTGATTGGTGGTCTTGCATCATTGTCAGATCTGCTTGAGTGCTTGCTACTTTAAAAACAGGCATTTTTGGACTTCTCACTTGAGAATTACAGGACTTAGTCCTGATTTGCTCTTGTTTATGGTACATGGTACATATGAAAGGAGAGGAAAAATGCATTACCAAAAGTAAGAATGATTTTTAAAGTAATATTGTTTTATTTTCCTTACTAGAGAATTTTCAGTTCTCTCTCTGCTCAGGAGAACCATTCAGGTGGTGCAGCATTTGAGAGCGTGCACTCTTTAAAACCTGCATGAGTCTGTCTGCCTTTTGACTGGTTGTTGATGATGCTGATCTTATGAATGAGTAAACCTTGGGAAGTATAAGTTTCTCAAAAGCTATGATTCTGTTAGAGATTTTTAAAACACCTGTGGAACTTACAGTGATTCGATGCAGATAAGTCTTCTGGAGATATTAAATTTCCATTGTTGATAAATTTATTCCAAATAACTTTTCTGTTTGTAGGAATGAGTAATTTCATATCTGGGCTTTAACTAGGCACTTTTGCAGTGACAGCATTTGCACAGGGATGTTTTTCTTTCCTCTGTGTTGCTGCACAACACCCATGGTGGCAGAGGGGTTTACTCCTTGGAAATGGAAGTGTTAGACCCTAGTCCAGAAAAACACTTTATTTCACATCTAACTTGAAGAACACAAGTTTTTTCTAACATCAACCATGTAATTCTGTGGCCTTGGACAGTATGAAGTCACAAAAAGTGACTTCAGCATCAAGGAATGAATAGTCAACACTTTGTCATGCTGAGTTCTTGGTTTATAGGAGCTTTTCACCTGTATTCTCATGTAATGCACTAACATAAAATGCTCATCTCTTCTTAAAGTGTTAAATTACTGACATTACTACAAGTAGATGGTTCTTATGTAGGCTACAGAGAAGCTGGTGGCTTTCCTCTTTGGAATTGCATCACATATGGTGGCAGATGTTAGCTGGCATAGCCTGGGCATCGACCAAGGATTTCTAAAGGCCATGGGAGAGGTAAGCCTGTATTACTTTTTTTAGTGATATAACTGGATCTATTGGAATTGATAGCTTATCTTTGGACTCTGGTGGGGAGGGAAGAAAAAAGCTGGAGCTTTGTTTCAGGAAGATTTTCAGAGATGTAATGTCACAAACTCTATAATGGCACAAACTCCGTAAGAACACATTTAGTCAAGTTACAGGGACCTGTAAACTTCAGGGCTGCTTGGACAATTTGTGTCTGCTTATATGTTTGTATGGAAGGATGAGTAAAATAAGCAGACAGTTCTCTTGTATTTCTCTTTCTCCAGATTGATTTTCATGGTTCATACTCAGAAGCTCACAATGTTGGCGATTTTGGTAATGTTTCTATTTGCTGATCCTAGATACTTCTGTTGGAATAAGTTGTCCCCTTCAAAAACTACAGCAGATGATTCTTGCTCTTTCCCTGTGCAATGCAGGAGCCAAGAATAAGTTATATGGACAATGTATTCCTACTCTTCTCCGTAGCTTGCAAAGCCCTGCTATCCCTGTCCTCGTGCCCCATGTTTTAGGAGATGGGATAGGGCATATTGACACCTGCATTAGAGCTAAAACAAAGGCAGAAGGATGTTTAGTTTAAATGGAATCACTACTGTGTTTTTAGATTTAAAATTATTCTCTGGAAGTATGAAATAAGCAGCATACTTTCAGGTGAAGCATGTATGTGTTCTAAATATCCAGCTGGATAATCTACCATGTAAACATGAATAGCATAGCCATACATAGCTTCATCCATGCTGTTACCTATGATGGCTGCTTAATCAGTTTGGTTTGTTGGGCTTTGTGGGGTTTTTTTCATCCTTCCATCTGCAGGAGGAGATGTACTGAGTCAGTTTGAGCTGGACTTCAGTTATCTGTCATCAAATTGGTAAGATAATAAGTTTGCCTCCCTTATTTATTATTTATGTTAGCATAATAACTTGCTGTGTTTTAGCAAAATGCTGTACTATTACACCTTTCTTATGAAAACAAAGTTACTGGAATTTTTATGAAATTTCTATTCCTTATATGCATATTTACTGCTCCTTGACATGAAAAACAGGAAGAGCAGAAGAAAAACAGTTTTACATATAGGAGCACAGCAAGAAATGTTGAATTATTTATCTCTGGAGGGAATTACAAGTGAATATATATACAATAATCAGTGGAAATTGTTTGCTTGAATGTCCTAGCAGTTACTTAAATAACTCAGTTAAATACATCTAATTTAGATTTCCATTTAGAATTTTGAACATTGATATTTATCGTTATAGAGGCTGGGAAATTCAGACAGGTTTTAAAAACATGAGAAGAAAATACAGCAGTTTGAGATATGCACAATTTGTTTTCTCACAGTTTGTAACTGAAATAAAAACCTCACGTGCCTTTTTCTGCTGAACCAGTAGGTCATTGGAGTCATTTTGTCTAAGTAAGATGCAGTTCATGTAAGTGTAGGACACACAGTTCATTAACAAAATTATCACATGGCTGAAAATGAAAAATTAATGATGAGATAAAGGCAATGCAGTCTAATGTCCTCTGAACAGCTCATTTCAGGGCACAGTTCTGAACATCATTCTCAAAAACTTTTGATGTGTTTTTAATTGCATTTGTTTAATACTACTTTTAGAAAATATTTTGTGTTAGAGGAATGGTTCTGCAGGTTTCAGAGACTGAACCTAAGCAATAGGAGAGTGTTATGTAGACATTAACTGTACCTGCAATCCTGGTCTTTCTGGTATTTTTATATCTTCGTGATCTTCTATAGTCTTTGAAAATTTAGACTGTTTTAAAGTAAGCAATTATTACGGAAACTGTAACTGTAATACTGTCTTGGTTTTAGGTATGTACCTGTCAAAGACCTAGCAGCTATCTATAAGGAGTTTTATGGAAAAGAGATCATTACTGAAAGCACAATTACTGACTGTACTTACCTGCTGTTTCTTGAACTGTAAGTTGAATAGCTCTGTCTGGATTTTCCTAAGGGAAACATATAGGAAAATGAAATCAGAAATTTATTAACTGAGGCCAGAAATACAGACCTCATCTTAGACCCCAGAATCATAAAATCACTGAAGATTTTAATGATTTGAATACAAATTTGGACTTCTTAATAACTGTTAAATTATTACACCACAGAGTCAGCATTCTAGCTATTTACCACATTTATCATTTAGTGTATTTATGCCTGTTTATGTGAGAACAGCTGTGTTTTCAACTATGATTGTGACAAGATAGCAATATAATTTTCAGGTACTGAAAAAGTAGTCTATATATTTAAGTGGGTGGCTTACCTGCACTTTATGAAGAACCTTTCAAGTCCAAGAATTATTCAAAAGAGACAAAAAAGCGATGTCTGCTTTTGAATATCCTAAGCAGCCCATCCATACCCTTGATTTCAGTTAATTACTAATATTAATACAGCTTTTAAAACACTGTGAGTCTCTCTAAGGTAGGGACATCAGTAAAGCTGAGATCATTACTTCTCACATTACAGCTTTTAAAGTATATTAACATCTAACAAAGAAATGTAATGACTTGCATGGTATTTACCATACAAATTCTGGAAAATAACTATTTACATAACTAAATATTATTAAATGAAAAAAATTTTTTTTTTCAGGCATGGAGAAAGGCTTGCTGTTTCCAAGGTTGGTTTTCTTCTTTCTTTATCAAAATGAGCTTACAGCATGAAGACAATCTACTACATCTTGCCAAGTATGTTGCTTGTTTCTTAGCTTTTTCCAACATATGCCAGTAAATCTCCATTTCTGGTGGAGAAGTTCCATGAGTATTTCCTTGGAGGAGTGGATGACATGGCATTCTGGACCAACAATATTTTTGAGCTGACGAGCCATATGCTAGAGAGTGGAACCAGGTACAGCCGTGTTTCCTGCAACATGAAACACAATAGTAAAGTTCTGACACCAATTTAATTGTTCTTCTGAAGGCAGGGTCTTTCCTAGAAGGATGCTGGGCTTTAAATCCCGTCTTGGACAAAGGGATTTCTGTGGCTGTGGGTGCAAAGTATTACACAGGCCTCATGTTCATGTTTGCTATGAGTTCACTCTCCTTTCCCGACACAAGGCATGCCCAGCTGCTACTTGGCAGAGGAAATTTGGGGTGTTCTTTAACACATACTCAAGGGCCTGCTTAAATGTTGCATAGCCATGCCCTGAGGTTTTGCCTGGCCTGACACATATTTTGTGAAATGGTGTTTGAAATACAATATGGCATAATATATTGTGTTCTTTGGTCCTGAATGACACTTTCATTAGAAGTGTTTTAGATTGATAGAATTAGCAGGACCTGCTACAATAAGCTTCATTTAAGAATTAGCTAAAGGCATGCAAGATTCAGACACAACCTTATCAAGATCAAGACACAAATAACCAAGGGGTTTTCAAGGATTTTAATGATGCTCTGCTTTTGAGTAAGCAGGGCTTCTTGAGAAAACTGATGACCTCTAACAGAGGAATCAGTAAGGATAAAAGTTGTGTTTTTAGTTTCACTTCTATTGCTGGAAAATATTTGTAATGCATTCTGCATATTTCTTTAGTGGTTGCTTCCTTCCTGAGAACCCGCTATTTATAAACTGCACAAGTGAGCACAAGGACAGCTACATGTAAGTATACCTCTGAAGGTTAAATTTACTGATTAAAGGAGAATCTTCCATTAATGTGGACAGTGAGCTATTGAAATTTAGAGATCTTTTGGTTTATTTTTTTTGTGTGTGAACTGGAGATTCTCAAATTGTTTCGTAGAGGTGAACTGTGCAGAACCTAGGATAGAGTTTTACCTTCCAGCCTATAGACAAGAATACTTACCTAGCACTTGAACTGCAGAGTCTTCACACTTTTTTTTGTGGCTGCCCGTCTTGGTTTCAGTAATCATTAAATTACTTACTCATGTGTACCTTTACCATAGCTAAATTGTCTCCTGATTTATGTACAGAAATATGGAACTCAGCTGTTTGGAGCACAAGTGTGTGTATTCTTCTAGCAAACACCTCAAGAGAAACCAGCTTATTGATATCTCTTGAACTCCACTTATACATAGGAGAGAGAAATGGCCACCTGATTGCAGGAAATATATCTGCTTCTCCAAGCTTTGTCACAAAATACTCAAGTCATTAATTCAATTATAATAATTTTGCTATTACATTCCTTATTTTAGCAAAAACAAACAATCAAAACATGAACATCACAAGAATACAACTTCTTTGCTCAGAGAAAAACTTGAAAAGAATGTAAATTATACTGAGAGAGGAGTTCGTTTCGACATACAATCGTGGGCAACAGTAAGTAAGAAGTGGCAGATATGTCAGGTAAAATTCAGCTCTGCATAAAATTATTTTAATTTCTATCTGAGTTTCTATCTGCCAAGGGTCTCTGAATGTTAGGAGTAGCCTCTGACTTCACTTCATGAAGATTTCCAGCAACACTATTAAACTATATATTTATATGCGTGAAGTAAATATACAGTTCTTACACTTTCCCCATTATATAGTGAAATTAGAATGCATCTTGCAGTTCCAGAAATGGCAAAATATATCTTTAGTACTAACACTTCAGTATTTTGCATTTTTCAGAATGATATCAATGACATGATTAAGAAGTCCCAACAAAGCATAGCAGTGAGCAATTAGCAGTTCTCCATTTAGATTGAATAGATTTTTCTCTCTTTGTAAAATGGTGCTTATGACCTAAGTCAGAGTCTGCTCTAGATCATGTGGTGGTTTCCACTGTTGGTGACTAGCTTTTTGAAGTACTCAACCATGTTTTAGAGTTTCAAGACCATATTTTAACCATTCTTTATTTTTTTTATTTCTCTATTATTTTTTCTTACAGTCTCTTTATTTTTTTTTGTTTCAGAATCCCCTCCACTTGTTAAGCAGTGAGTTTTCAACCAGTGTATGGAGGTTGTTAGCAGCTAGACATCAGAAATCTTCTAAGACCATCTCCAAACCAGCAGCTTCATATTTTCTGACTTCACCCTATGCTAGACTTGGATGGTTAGTAATTTTTTTCCACCTGCCTTCCTCTTAATTTCTGAAAATTTGAATACCTGTGGAAATATTTATGGAGGTTTTGGGGGGTACCCTTAAAGGTGACAGATCAAGCCAATTACTGGTACAAATGTAGCTGAATGGCATGTATTGTCTGGCCAGAGCAAGTTTTCACATAAGATCTTTCATTTGAAAGCCTCTTTGTGTAGGTATTAAGTAAAACTGTAACAAGCAAAATTTCCATTCAGATGTGAATTCTAGTCAGATAAGCTCTTTCCTTGGAAAGGTTGTCTTGTAATTTTTTTACAATCTCTACTTAGTAAAGGAGCTCAGAGCTCTGTGTCTGATCAAACTCAGAATGGAAGGAAGAAAAATTAGAACCAACATTGGCTCTAGTTCTGAAAAGTATAGGAAAATTGTTACTGGTTTTTGGTTGTTAATTTGAGAAAGAGAAAACTGGCCACCACCAGCTTGCCAGCAGACACTTCTGCACTGCCACCTCACTGCTGGGACAACTGCACACTGACCAGCAGGTGACACTCATTCAGCAGAGTGAATAGAACCACCCTCATCACTGTGAACAAAAACTCCAGGAGCGGGTGTGTCTGCTCACAGGGCTTTGATTTCTGCAAGGAACTGTTTACGTGTAGGAGAGTTCAAGTGTATGAGTCACATGATTTGCAACATAAAAATTAATTATGAGATAGAACTCAGTCAAAAATGAGACATTTTCTAAAAGCAACATTAAGCAAATTCACTTATAAAGCATCCATTAAAAAAAAAAAAAGATGCAATTATAAAACATCCAAGGCTGTTTCCTAAATGTAATGTAAAGCAAACACACTTTAAATCCATCAAAACAGCTTTTAAAGCGACATTCAGAACTGTGACCTGAAACAAGCTGTTCATGATATGTTTGTCAGAGTCGCCACCGCTTTGTCCCCGTGAGTGTCCCGTGTCCCCACCCGTGTCCCCTCCCCCCCGGGCGCTGTCCCTTCCCCTCCCCACACCCGGTGCCCATCAGCAGAGCCGCCCGCTGCTCCCCGGGGCTCTGTCCCTGGTGCTGAAACAGCCCCACCTGCAGCTGTCCCGGCAGGAGCTGTGGAACGGTCTGATGGGCAGAGGGTGGAGGTGAGTTGGCAGGGGCCAGTTGTCCTAGACTTACCCCCAACACCATTCCCTCTCTACACTCCAACATGTTGTTCAGGCATGTGATCCTTTTGCTTATCTACTGTTAAGTCCATCAAGTTAAAAGAATACTTAATTTCATCTTTTATATTCTGTCACATGGAAGCACACCTTTTTTATGCTTGTTATTCTGACTGTTCTCAAGTGCCTTGTGTCAGTAAGTAAATAGCAGTTCCTACAGATCTCAGGTGCATTAATGGAAGATGAAATTTAGGGGCTCAGTTTTATGGTTTTGATTTGTTTTTTGATCCAAGTAAACTTGAACATATACTACAAAAAATGCTGTATATCTTTTTACAAAAATAGATGGGGAAATACCAGTCTTGGATTACCTGGAATAAGTTAAAGTATTTATTCTCTGCTCATGTTGTGGTAGTCTGTGAGCTAATGCTATGATTTTTTTTTGACTGCCTTACTGTACAGGGCAATGATCTCAGCTGACCTAAACCAGGATGGATATGAAGATCTGGTGGTTGGAGCACCAGGGTACAGCACACTAGGCCATGTGCAGATAGGACGGGTGTATGTGGTCTATGGCAACCACTCAGGTTTGCCAGCAGAGAACATGGATCTAGATGGGAAAGCAGACCAAGTACTACAGGGTCACCAGGTGAGCGGTTAAGTCAGATATTTGTAATTTAAGAGGTTTTGCCTAAGTACATGGTAATGGGAGCAACAGTATCATTAATAATATGTATGAGGATTATTCCTGAAAAGCCCCTTGTGATAAAAGGATGTCATGATTTTAAAGAAAAATAATGGTTACGTAAGGTAACAGGAACAATTGAAGCAGTGGTGATCTGTAGGTTTGCTTTTATTATTAGGCCAGCTAAGTGGTTATTGAAACATTTGCTCTTGAATAAAACTGAGGTAGTGTCTCTGTAAGTCACAGTCTCTGCAGTTAAGAAATACTGTGACTTTCCCTTCCCTTTTAGTCTAAAACTGTTAATTCAATATAAGTTCAAATTTTTGAAGCTACATTTTGTCATTAAGTAGTAGCTTCTTACAAAACTATTGCTTGCTTATCCTGAGAATACACATTAGTTTTAAAAAATAGAACTATGATCTGACATAATGGTGACTCGCTTGTAACTGAGAAGCAGAATCAAATTATCTTTTTGAGTGGTAAAGATGATACTCTGCCGAAAACCTGTTTATTCACAAAGAAGGGAATAGAGAGGTGAGATACATTTCCGTTTTATCTTTTTCTGTGTTTATAAACTGTGGAGTAGCAGCTGCTTTCTTCTTAAAGTGTTTTAGTGGGTCACAGCTGTAATGCTGGTAACAACAAAGATCCTAAGTTAAACATCAGTGATTCTCTAGACTGATAAGAAGAAACAGCACAGCTGTGCCATATTGTATTCAGTTACCTTATCAAACAGAAGAATTGACTCCGTGTTTTATATGACAATTATTGCTTGGGAGATGAGTGAGGCTAACAAAAAGTAAGAATTGATGGGATAGATTTTGTCATCTCTATTTCCAGGTTTTCTCTGTGCTGTCATTGTAAATGTATGTTAGGTTTTGATGGGCTTGTTTTTTCAAATTTCTTTTTATGAGAGCAATCCCCCTTGTTTTAGCCTTCAGGGAGATTTGGTTCTGCCTTGGCAGCCCTGGACTTCAATGAAGATGGAGTGCCAGATCTGGCGGTTGGAGCACCTTCCGTGGGATCTCAGTTTCTTACTTATAAAGTAAGCCACACACACAGGCTTGGTGGTTTTTGGATTTTTGCTTTTGTTTGTTTGTTTGCTTTGCTTCTCTTTTCTCCAAACAACATTTTTGATACATATTTTTTAGAACAGTGAAATAAAAGAGTGGATTTGTGTTGTTGCTCAAGGTGACATTGTAGTATAAACACAAAGGTTTGTGACCTTTGTGTGGGTATTGTGTTTCTTTCAGTGGCATTTTTGCACATAAGAAACACAAATCACATTGCAGCTTGACAGCACTCATGTGCTGGAAGTATAAGGAGCCATTCATTAAATACAAGTGCACAGGTTTTTTTAGGAACAAAGAGGCTGAATGGGACCTCATGGGTCAGTGAGCCTTGTAATCTGCTGTCACAGGCCAACAGATGGTATCTACGATGTGGTATCAATACATACACATTTGCTAAAACAATCAAGTTCCAGAGACCTAATGATTTGCATCCTAACAGATAAGACCATGTAATGGACCCTGAGTATTTTCAGCCAATGTGAACTGAGAGGCAAAATGTTTTGGTTTAAACCATGGTTTAAACCACATCCATTAAACTTAAAACTCTTCAGAATTTCAGATATTAACTCAGCTGCCTAAGTAGGTATATAAATGCTTTTATGTAAACCCACTAGTCTGGAAAAGTGCATGCAACTGTTGTGCCTGATACTGTGTGCTATTGCATGAAATAATTCTTAAGAAAATTTGAGCCACCTGAAGCTGTGACTAACAAATGCAATATACAGTAAAATGTCCTTTCACCTTATCCACAGTATGATGAGAATGAACTTCTCTGTGTTTCTCTAGTTTGTTGCCTAGTTATAGCAGTACCTATTGCAGCATGGGTATTCTTAGGTTTGAGGTGGAAAAGACACTATGATGAGAAGAGTCTGCTAAGAAAAGTGCCATTGTATCAATATCTCTTGCAGAACTCTTTCACTCCTTGTTCTTTATTTTGGATTTTGTACTTAGTGCTGACATGCAGATGCTCTCATGCTGTTTTTGCTTTTCCTGCTGTTTAGGGTGCTGTGTATATCTATTTTGGCACCAAGGGAAGAGGCTTGGCATCTCAACCGAATGTTACCATAATTTGCCAGGTATCTTGATGAGATTAACGTGGGGCTACACAAGCAGGAGTTGGGGTAAAGGGGAAAGGTGCTTGTGGGCTTCAAAAAAAATAAAGTTTAAAAATTTTAAAAATTGCAGGGAAATTTAGACATGGGGGTATTGCAAGCAGCGAATTCCTCAGTTGGTTGTTTTTGGGAAAGCCATTTGTACCCTACTGCAGGGTGAGCAAAAAGATGCATAGCCCTCACCCACTCCCAAAACAAACAAAAACCACAACAAAACCCACAAAAAACCCAAACCAAACCAAAACAGCAACAACAAAAAAACCCAAACACCACAAAAATCCCAAAGAAAACAAAATTGAAGTTGTGGAGTAGAAGGGTAATTTGATCAGAAGTGGACAAAGTTAACTCTTTAGAAGTAAATTGCTCTTTTTTTTGTTACATAATTGGTGGCTTCAGTTCCATTTTAGGTTTAAACTTACTGTTTATTGCAGTATTCCTACTGTAATCTTGGTTGGTCCCTCCTGGCAGCTGATGTTGATGGGGATGGAAATGCTGATCTGATTGTGGGCTCTCCATATGCACCTGGTGGTGGGCAGCAGAGAGGATTTGTGGTTGCATTTTACTCTTATTTCAACAGGACTGACCAAGGTAGTATTTACTGAGTAAACTAACCCTCCTGTATTTTATGTAACTGTTCATTTGTTCCTAATTAATCATAGGATGCTCCAAGTTCGAAGGGATCCTACAAAGTGTCTAGAGCAGCCTCCTACTCAATAAGGGGGACAGCTATGAGGTCAGACCAGGTTGCTTAGGACTTTATCCACTTAAGTCTTAAAAATTCCCAGTACAGAGATTACACAGCCACTCTGGGCAGCTGTTCCACTTCTTGATTGTCCTTGCAGGGGAAAGAAAAGTTTTGTTATATCCTGTACGAGCCTCTCTTGTTTCAGCTTATGCTCATTTCCTACTGCCCTCCCACCATGCATAGTGAAGTCAGAGGCACAGAAGGTACTGGGTGCTCCAGGGCACTTGGAAGAGCCTTTCTCTATCTCATTGTTATCTCCTCATAGGTACTGGCAGGCTGCTGGTAGCTCCTATCAATACCTTCTCTTCTCTAGGTTGGAAAAGTCCCTGTCCCTCACTCTCTGTGCTCTAGCCCCTAGACATCTTGGGGGTCCTCTACTAAATTTGCTCCAGTTTATCAATATATTTCCTGTTTTGTGGCATCTGAAACTGAACAATGTATTACAGCTGTGGTCTTCAGAGGAGTAACAGGAATAATCACTATTCTCAATCTCCTCACCATACTCCTGTTTATGTAGCCTGAGAAGCTGTTGGTTGTCTCTGCTGTCAGGGCACACTGCTGGCTTATGCTCAGCTCTCTGCCCTCCAGGTTCCCAAGTCCTTTTCCACATGATTGCTCCCCACTCAGTATGTCCCCAGCCTGCATTGCTGCAAAGGCTTCTCCTTTACCAGGTGCAGGGCTTTGCATTTGTCCTCACTGATTTTTCTAAGGTTCCTATCAGCCTGTTTCTCCGGCCTGTCTGGGTCCCTCTAAATGGCAGCCCTGCCCTCAAGTGCTAGACACATATCCCTCCCCATCCCTGCCCCAATCCCCTGTCATCTTCCAGCTCCATGAAGAGGCATGTTGTTTCCTTCTCCAGATGATTTAGAAAATTGTTGAACAGGATCAGTCTAAAGATAGACACCCAAATGCCACTCCACTTGTCACAGGCATTGAGACTATAACCTGGCAACCACTTCCCTGTGACAGTGATCATCTCAACCAGGTTTCTCTCATCTGTTTGTCCACCAATCCAGATTGCAGTGTCCAAGTATGGATACAAGAATATTGTGGGAGACAGTGCTAAAAACCTTGCTAAAAGCAATGGATTCAGCAGTGTATTGGTGATACCCAGGCAGACTCACTGGTATTCCTTGAAAATTTGCATGCATACCTTAAAAGATTAATTTTTAGGATTCTGTATGCTCCTGCATGTGGCTAAAGAAGAATGCTGCAAGTGAATACAGGTAATGAGTACAAGTGATGAGGACTTGTGAATGATGGAGGAAAGGCCACATATGGACCTAAATAAAGTTAACAGGTGTTGAACAGGATATGCAGGTATTCAGAGCTTCATTAGAATTATATAATTGAGATTTCCAGTAACAACCAGGTTTTGTAGCTTGTCCTACTTCATGTAAAATTAGAAACCACAAGGAAAATAGGTTTAAAAACACTGCTGTCAGACATTTTTGCAAAACCAAAACATAAAACAAATGATTTAAATTAAAGCCAGAATTTGATGCTCACCACCCTTAAACCATTTTGATGTTTTCTTATCCCTAAGGAGGAGCCATTAGTTTAGGGCAGGCTCGACTGATAGGTTTCATAATATTTTGTATAGGTTATTGATTTAGAAGGAGACTGTTTTGAATAAAGACTTTTACCAGCCAGTTGAGTTGCAGCCCAAGCAAACAAAATTAGCAATAATTGGCCATATCATGAATAACTTTGCTTATAGAAATTTACCATCACAGGATGAAACAGTGGAAGATCATAAACAGATTTTTCTATGCCAGGGTATGCCAAGATTTAATTCATATTTTTCTGGTCTGTCAAGAACTTCTGACAGTAGAGGATGCCAACTGGATGGTGAAGGGTGAAGAAAACTACTCTTGGTTTGGATTTGCACTTGACTGCTGCCAGCTGGAGAACGTAACACTGCTGCTGATTGGTAGCCCTACATGGAAGAGTTGTGCTGGGTGTGTGGTATATGACGGCTTGCTTTCTCCTCCATTCTGCCCTACTGCTGTAATGGTTAAGAAAGATTTGTAATACATTAGACTTCCAGCTTTTCAGGAAGTTTCCTCTTTGTCCTGCCTAGAATATTTTTATTAAGTTAATATTTTTATGCCTTCATTCTTCCTTATGAAAGGGGATATGTGTGTTTTTAGACCCCATGTAGAGGAGGTCTTTGTTACTTAGTGACACTTACAAGTTTGTTGGGTTTTCTTTGGAAGGGGAAGAAGGGGCACAAACATACTAGCAGATAAGCATGGCTAAAATAGTCCTACAGATTACTTTTGAGATAGCATTTTTAAAAGCAAACACTTTTAAAAGCATAACTGAATTGGGTGATAAAAAACTGGATAAACAGGCCAAGTCTGTGCCCTAAGTGTCTTATAACTAGTTAGAACAAGCATGAGAATTTTGAAAATAAATTTCTAGATTTTGGCAGCTACTATTATTCCAGACTAAAGGGGGGAAATATTTTAAGAGAAGCAATACTAGTTGAACAAAAATATGTTGCTACATAAAAATATATTTTGCATTTTGATTCAAGCTGCAGTCCCTTCTCATCGGGTGTCAGACAGAGTGTTGGAAAGGTGTATGGATTTAACCCACCAAGCACAAAGCACCTGTTTGCAGTAACTGGAGACAAGGTAGGGCTCCTCCTATAGTGTGGGGCATTATGGATGATTTGAGATAAAGTGACATTCTGTAGAAATTACATAGGTGTTTTAAAAATCTAACAGGCGATGGGCAGAATGGGTTTGTCTCTGGCCAGTGGTGTGATGTCTGTGGCTGGGATCCCAAGGACAGTTTTGGTGGTGGGTGCACCTACTGCAGGTATGTCGTTCTGAAAATGGGAAACCATTTCTGCTTTGGGACATCTGTTTCTGCATGAGGACAGATACAAAGCTGAAAGTTAGAAAAGAGATCTTTAAATTGCCATGTAATTTTAAAAAAGAATAATTAAAACTAATCACTATTATCATCTACAAGTGCTTTACTTGTAGAATCCTCTGCCTTAACTTCAATAAGTTATTTTTCTTCCTTAAATTAGTGTAGCAGCATTATTACCTTGCGCTGTTCATGTTGCAGTGTTTTGCTAGGAGATGGCATGTTTCTTGGACTTCAAAAAATATTGTTTTGTCCTAACTGGATCAGTAGGCCATAAGGAATTAGGAAAATCAAAACATAGAACTCTAACTTGAATGCATTTTTCCCTTGCTGCTTTTGCTTAGAGATTGCTTCTATGCTAATTAGTGTTAGTGCCGTTTGATCTCATTCATAAATTATTTTGTCTGTGTTATGTCATGTCAATATTAGCTGCCATCAGTGTTTTGCAAGTACTAAACCTGAGTTCCTGTCTGATGTCCACCTTGTGTTACTTCTTTTTTTCTTTTTGCCAGATAGCCTGTCCAGGATATCATTTCTGTCCTCAGTGCTGCACCAGGCTGGACTGGCTCTGGTGTATGATCTGACAGACATCATGAAGCCTTCTTTGCTCAGCACATTCAGTGGGGACAGGAGGTTTTCTCGCTTTGGAGGGGATGTAAATTTAAGTGACCTGGATAATGATGGACTAGGTAAACCTTGGTGAATCTAGGTCAGAGGTGAAATGTTTTACTTTTGGCAGTGGAAAGACTAGCCACCTACATACGTACACAAGTGCTAAGTACAACCTGCTTCTACAATTGGTTTAGACAAGTATTGCATTGTGTCATGTGGGGAGGCATCTCTAAAAATTCAAGAAACTTAGTGAAAAATTGAAACATTTTAGCCGTCATTGTTTATAGAAATTGTGGCATCCAGAGGGATTCTCTCACGCTTTGGTTTAGTGTTACTTCACTGCTGATGTGCTGTGTTATCCTTGCAATATTTGCAGATGAGATGATTGTGACATCCCCACTGCGAACTAATGGTATCACCCCAATACTGTTTGGTGGGGCAGCTGGCCGTGTTTACATTTACAGTGGGAAGCAGAGAGCCTCAGGGAATGTCACAGGCCACTGCAAGTCATGGATCTCTCCCTGTCCTGAGGACTGGGTAAGAAAACATAATGAGGTCATAGTGACAGGTAATTAATTACATCCAGTACAAATATCTGGTGCATTCTGCCTTGGTTTCAGAAAACTAAGTTAAGATTCTGAATTGGTGTGATTTGGATTCTCCTGTTAATTCCTGACTATGCTGCTTTACATACTATTTAGGAGCCATGGTCATTGCACTGCTATACTCTACTAATGTGGTTCTCTGTCCTGACTTATTTTTGTTTCCTCTTCTTCAGGCAGAGTATGTCCTGATTTCTCCTGAGGTAAGTGACCAGAAAACAGACTACTGAGAGTAACAAAAAAGTTAAAAAAGTTATAACAAGCATTATAACATGCAATGTTATTTTACAGGAACTATCAAGATTTGGGAGTTCTGTTATCACAGTGAAATCTGAAAGAAAGGTGAGCAAAATTACTGTTATCAATTGCTTCATACCATCTATCTCACTTGCATGTACTAGCCATCACCTCATATACATATCTTATATATTTGCAGAAATCTTAGGTGCTTGACATAATTAATTAAGTTTTAAGTCAAGTCACTCTCTGAACTGATAATTAAAACCATTTTACAGGCAGATGAAGTACAGAGTTGTCAAAATTTTGGCCCCTGGCACCCAAAGTGAAAGAGATTTGCTTTAAAAATGCCCTGACATCTGAACTGCTTAGGAGTTTGCTGAAAGGTTGCATGGTCAATCCAGTGTAGGTGCCAACTGGATTTGCTCTTCAAACCAACCTGCATGCAAAGTGGGTGTTCAGCTATGGAGTCAAGAAGGCACCTAACCACCTCTCTTAGTTAATACAGGCTCACCATCCTAGCAATCACTTGCAGTTCATAAATATCAAGGATTTCCAAGCTCAGAGAATCATTATTACCTGAATGATTTTGGATGTGTTTATGCGCCTGTTTCTCTTTCAGTAAAAATAACTGTCATCTGAGGGAAAGAAAGTTTTTATGTTTGTGCAATGCACCAAGGACCCTTCTTTATTGAAGGTTATTTAGTGATTGTTAAGCTGGAGTCTGGTGTTCTGCTTACTCTGACATAACCTGTGTAAGAATGGAGGTTTTCAGTGCCAGTAGTGAGAAAGCCCCATGCCTAGGCTGAAGAGGTGTGCAACTGGTCTTCAACAAATAGCATTTGACTTCTTGGTGCTAAAACATCCACTGGAAAAACACCTGGAAATGTAAATACTTCTCAACTCGGTTAGGATCTATAATCCAAAACCTGAAACTCAGGCACTGCTGATGGTTTCTGCCCGAGTGCAATGAGGCAAACAGTTCTCCAAGTGTTTGTATTCCTTTGCTACAGCACCAATTCAGTCCACACTCCAGCTTCATCTTACCTTTCAGAAATAGTTTACATTGGCAAGAGAATTTATATGATTGGTTCTAGAACCCGTTAGCCATATAATTTTGTTAACCACTATTCTGATGAGATGGGTTGCCCTCTTGCTTCCCCGCATCACATTTCTTTATGACACTGATGACATGAAAAAAAACCTGGTCCATTAGGGAAGCTTAAGGCAATCATGCATCTGCTGTTGTGGCTTTGGTAACCCTTGTTCTGTGTCTCTGCAGAAAGAAGTGGTGGTGGCAGCAGAGAGAAGTTCAGCGAAAGCTCGGCTTGGTGGAAGGCTTTTTGTCTACTCACTCTAAGAGGTCATGGTAGACTTTAGGACCAGGGCAAAGCTGATCTTTTACTGAAGAATCAATCTAAGATCTGTGATACTTAAGGTAGACAAATTGAGAGATAGGATGACAATAAACTTCTGATAGACAGATGTCCCAGGAAGCTAAAAAGGGTTCTAGATAGTACGAAGGGAGGATGGGGAGGGGGATGATCACTGTAAGTGAAGAGGTATATAAGCATTCATGGTGGTTTGATTTACACACCAACCAAAGCTATGTCAGTCATGTAACAGCACAAATTAATTCTGTTGTGAGCAGTAGCATCACTTAACCTAGAACACGCAAGCTAGTCTGAAAATAGTTTAGAGGACGAAATAAGCAGAAGGGTCAATTTCTGGTAGTAATATCTAGCTATGTAAGGACTCTGCTGGTCCAATTTGAGTATTTTCTTGTGGCAAAACAAGTTAAAAATAGCACCATTTACAATTCCTGGTATACTTTGATACAGACAAGGATTCTAAGATACCAGAAGTTGCTCTCAAACTAGTAAGCATGAAGGAGAGGGAGCTCTAAGCCAGACAGAAAGGTGGGTGCTGATCAAAAGCAGTGGTTGGTGCCTCTGCCTCTAGCAAGGCTTAAGGCCTGTGCTCAGGGTGTAGAACAGCTAAGATCTCCCAGGGAGAAAAGCACATGACAGCAAGACTGCTTACATTTTAGAAAATGCTCTTTTTTTCACACTTGTGGCTGCGACTACTCTGACACCTTTTCTTTGTGTTTTCATGTAACATTCTATGCCCATGGTAACTAAGAATTGTTAACAGTATTGTTTTCAACTAATTAACACTAATTTTGTATAATACTGGTCTGACAGAGTGTGCATCAGTATCTATTAAACAGTTTGAGCAGTAAGATGTGATAGTATTCTTGCCAAGTCTACGCACACATAGACTTGCCTCCTTCACAAACATAAAGCATTATTTTTATATTAAATAACATAAGTCCGTGGAATAGCACAGAATTCTAAAGGTCTTACTGCAAGATGACTCCCCTCAATTTACTTTCTTAGGAGTTCTCTGGCTCAAGGAGGTTGTTTCAAAAAAAAAAAAAAAAAAAAAAAAAAAAGACAAGGTGAACATTAGCTTGATGTATAATGCATTTTAACATCTATTTTGGGGACCTGACTTGTCCAAATAAAAGAACACATTAAAAAAAAAAAATTAAAGAACTAACACCTTTGTAAAATTTCAGAATAATTTTACTGCACATTAATGTATTTTGATTACTTGAAAGATAGTCTTGTAAAAAGTGTCTTTTCAGTGCTTTTCAGTTATGTACAGGAAAAGTCAATAAAGTTGACAGAAGCCTCTCTGCACCAAGGACAGGGCTTGGAAAGCTTTCATGAAAACTTCCAGCTGTAAACAGCTGTATGAACACATTTCAGTCCTGGCCTAATGCAACTACAACTTGGCAGCAAACACGTTTACATCAATCTGCCTTCATGCACAGGCCTTTCTTGGGGTTTAACACCCAAGGTATGTGAGCCATTGTTTATTCCACTTGATTGCTTGGTTTAAAAGTTTATTTATATCTCTATCTGCTAAGCAAAATGTTGCAAGAAATTCAGCTAAAAACCTCAAATTGCAAACACCATCAATTTTCTCACCTTCTCATGCCATTTATGTCTGTAGTTAAATTCACATACTGAGCAAGAACAACTGCTTCAAAATCGGGTACAACTGATTTTAGCCCAACTAGAATTACATGCCTGCATAAATTTAACTTATGTACCTTTTCATTTTGATTTTTGATTCTTTATTCCTTAGTAAAAATGTTCACAGCTACAGTTACTGTTTTTTCAACCCCTGCCAGTACAACAGTTATCTGGTGGCACCTAGGGAACACCTCCCTGTACATCAGAAAGTTAAAAAATGCCAAGCAAAAACCAGACAGTTTGTGACCTGATTTAGAAGGATTTCATTCTCCCTCTACAGTCTGGGAGAAACCAGTGGGGACTACATTTGCAGAGTTCAGAGAGAAGTTCTGAGAGAAAATGAAAACAGTGTGTGTAAGAATTTTACTCCTTCCTCAGTCCACCCCAGGGCATGAGGCTTCCACCCCCTTTACTAACCACTGCTTACTGTGGTGCAGGCCAGTCCATGCTTTGTCTTGTCTTGTCTTCTTTGGAGAGAAAAGAGAAACCAACAACTGATCTGTTGAATTTATCAGCATTTGAATCAGTCCTTATGACAACAAAGAGTTGTCAAACTGCAGATGTATCACTGTGTGTTAAAATAGTGTCAGATGGTAAGCAAGCAGAAGTGTATGTTACCAACAGGCCCACTTTTCTGGTATACCAAAGTAGCTGTGGTTCAAAGCCTTTTATTGCTCACTCAGAATAAGGGAAACTATTATTTCTGGTTACTGCCAGATTAGAGGTGATGCTACACAAGAGATACAGGAATGCTTTTCACTTTGGAAAAATTTGTTCTGTGCAATTAAACAGAATCCATTCAAGAGGCCTTTTCTGGGGTGGCTTTTTCTTTGATATTTGCAGTCAGATTCCTAAATCTGCAGAACCCTAAATCTGCATCTCAGACTCAGAATTATTGAGGAATACTGAGTGCTGTCAGTCTTTAAACTGGAAATACTGTTCTCTTTAAGAAAGGGAACATTATGTGAAGAAGTATTTGACAGAAACACCTGAAATTGAGAATGCCCCAAAAATATATGTATGTATGTGATACAGAAAACTATTGAACATAGGTGTTGTGGAAGTGAGACTACTGTGGAAAGCACAACACTACTTTCCCTTGTGCTTCTCTCCTTTTATGTGAGAGCATTAAAATCTCACTATAGGTTTTTGGCACAAAATATATTTTAAATTAGGAAGTTTAGAAATTCTTGTTCTTTTCCATACGGAAGAACAAATGCAAGGGAAGTACCCAGAGTCCACCCTTTAACAATAAAAGTCTCTTTAATTCCTGTTGCTCCTATTGGTTTGTTAATGTGCTTCTGCTCAGCCCAAACGTTTCTGCTTTAAGGTTGTTCTTTATCTCCACTCTTCCAGCTGCTGGTTTGGATTTTTTCAGAACTGTAGGAACCTAGGCAAGATGCAAAATGGCCTGTTAATACATGCAAAGCTACTCTATAAGCAGCAGAACGAAATAAAGCTTCACAGAGGCCTGAACTCTGATTTTTCTTATTTTCAGAACACTATTCCTGCCTAATCCCCTTCAGTACATTTCTCCAAGCCAGAGTCAGTATGTGCTGGAGTTGTTTTTTTACCAACACTTAGGGATAATCCAGTTGTAGCCATAGTCAACAATACACAACAAACTACTTCCACCTGCCTAATAGTGGCAAGGGAGGGGAAGCAAGAAGAGGAGTTTATCTGAGTGTCCCTCTTATTTTGTAGCCACTTTGAATGCACTGATATTTCCCTTTTATAAGTATCAGAGTGCAGAACAGAGGTGGGCAATACAGTCCCATGAGGTTTGGCAGGAAAGGATAGTCAATGGGGAAAATGACCCATACAAAATATTGCTAATCTGAAGATGTTCTCCTTGGAATCATTAAAATGGCTTGGTACAACAGGGCTCAAGGATGTCATCAGCATCAATGGCAAAGATGACTGCTGTGCATGAGGAACTACTGCAAACTGTAGACTGTGAATAAGGACATCACAACCATGACACCATTCTCTAGAGAGATGTTACAGCTAGGACTTGTCCTCATCGTTCTTTTCTCTGCACCTTCTCTTTTATGAGGCGGGGACTACAGATCCAGAGTTAGTATGTGAGTGGGAGGGGGAGAAGAGCCTCTGTGATGTCCCTCAGTGTGAAGAAACTGCCGTGGCAGCTCCAAAGGCAAATTAAGGCTGTTCTAACATTAGCCTGAGCTTCCCTTGGACTTCCATGTGACAGTAAATACAGCTTGTCTCAAGGAACAGCCTGCAGCTTCTCTTCTGGCAGCAGTGAGCGTATCTTATTGCTCAGGCGTATCTTCACAGTGGCTTCCCACCCCATTCACTCCAGCTCAGGGGAACCTTCTTTGTCAACTCAAGAAAAAGAGATTGAGCTGAATTTCCCCATGATCTCTGGGCCACCCTCCTGCAATGGCTTTTCTCCTGCTTTAGAAATGAAGTGTACATGCAGAGTCTGAATCAGCCATACGTACGTGAGGAGGTAGCGGAGGTTCCAGGTGCCGCCCGAGGAAGGAAAGCAAGCGCCGCCATATCAGGCCACTTCCCAGAAACATAATCCCTGTCACCAGCCAAAATATTCTGGGGTCCTACCAAGAGAACACTCTCATCAGTCAGTGCAACTCCCTCTTCAGAAAAGGAATTACCCAAAGATAATCTGTTGCTCCCCAGCACCTCCTCTACAGGAAGGAAGTAGTAAACTCCACCATCAGCAGCCAAGCTCCACCTTTGAAAAAGGTCCATTTCACAGCAAAACACTTTATTTAGGAATGACCATAGTGTATGCTATTACTGTCCCATGCAGTTCTCCTTCCTTCCTTGGGAAGTCTGGAAATTCAGTCAATTTAATTTAATTGATTTGGAATGGAAGAAGTCTCTTTTATTTGTTTTGGATTTTTTTTATTTTAAAGATAGCAGGTAAAATTGTGCATTTGTAGCCTCAGTCTGTACCCCCACCAGTCTGGGTGTAACAATGTAGCTGACAGTCTGGAAATACCCTGGCTGTTTACCAGAGACCCTTGTTTCTGGAAGACAAGGCTGGGCTTTTCAGGAGAGCAGCTGATCATGAAAGAAACCGGAATACTGATTTATAGCAAGTTCTTACACAACCATAGTTTTGTCTTCTCATTTCTTCTCCATGGATGTAAAAGAAAAAAGGCTGCAATACTCTGCTGTTATCCATACAGTAATTTGCTTATAAAAAAAGTGACTGGTTGAACACGTGACTCCCTGAACTTATGTTCACACACAAACATAAACCTAGAGCTTTGCCTGAATATAAAATTCACTGTAAAAGCAGGGCCCATGTTTTTTTTCACTGATAGAAGCAGCAATCATTCCTTACCTCTTCAAGAGATGACTCTAAATTCATACCAAATGCAACTCCTATGAGTCCAAAGAGAGAGAGAGAGAAAGTCCCCATAGTCAGCTGCAAGTTCAATCTCATCATCACATTACGGTGGCTAGAGAAGGGAGAAACATCTGTAAGGGGAACCCAAAAATTGATTTGCTGCTAAACTGCCAAATTCCATACAGTGGGCACTAAAAAACAGTGAAACAGAGGAAGTCATGCTGGAATTAACAACCCAGTGATAAAACACATGAAACAACAGTATAAAGAGGCTAAACTGCTGCATCAGGGAACCTCTAAGCAGAACCTGCTGCCTTAATCATCAGCAGACTTTCCAGCAGCACTCTCTTCTTACAGGTGACAATAAATTTCCATAAACATTTTTGTGTTCTCATCACTATCTGGCTGGAATTTATATGTCCATATTCATGAGCAACAAAAAATTACTGCTACATTGCATATTAATTTTGTAAAGAAATAAAATCGGTAAATGCTGCGAACTAAAAACTTGAGCCAGTTTTGAAGAATTCCATATTCAAGTCTTCCTCAACAGGATTTTTGCCGTTTCCTGATATAGCATCCACCAATTGCCTCAACAGGTAACTCCCCAGTAAAGAGGAGAAAGAATATTAAATACTGATCTCAAAGAGAGAGTGGCATGTGCTTGCAAATGCATGCTACTATTGTTTTCTGCAAGGCAGCTGAATAGTTGTGAAAAGTGTAGTGTACAGAGAAAATATTTGCTTCAAATTTATTAATTTTTGTATCACCCAATAGAGTGCTAATGCAACTTGTACTGAATACCCGAGTCACCTAGCCTAGACACACTCTTAAATAATTCAGTTTTGTTGAATTAAGAGTAAATTTTCCCAAGTAGAATTTTTGTGAATAGCTTCCCAGAAGGACCTAGGAGAAGCCTGGTTGCTCCAGCTAGTGAAAACTGATACCTAACTAAAGAGAACATATTAATCAGGGTGTCTTGTTGCTTTGCTTCATCCAGTTCACTGATAAGTGCAATGCCTCTTCTTGTTTTGTGACTTTTAAGTCCATTCAAAACCTCATGAAGATGAAACTCCCTGATTTTCCTTGGAGGCATATTTAAGAAAGACTACGCAGTATTAACTTCTGCTCAGCTTTTGGCAGTCCAACAGACAGAGTAGCTCACCTGTCCAGGTTGATAAAGATGATGCTTTCTGAGTCATCAATCAGTACTCTGAGTTCACGAGCTTCATTTGCAAGCTCTTCAGCTTCTCTGTAATAGTTCTCCAGCAGCAGCTCCATTTCCTCTGCATGATCAATCCCAGACGTACTCTCCTCACTGTGAGCAACAAGTTACATTTTGCTGGTTAGCTACATGATGTATAGAAGTGTATTACTGGCTGAGTTAAGACAAGACACAGGAGTTGTGGGGAACAGACGCTAGATCTGAAAATCCAACCTCTTCACTGAGAAACCCCCATCAATACTAACATCTTAAAATAAGAGACATATTTTTACATCTATCAGCTGATCTGCACTGGGAGCCAATTATTTGCATTTTATATGCACAAGGCATGCACAGCACCACAAATCTTACTTTATCAGATCTTAAGAAGCTACAAATTTATATAAATTTTAAATTATTTATAAATTTTCTATTCCTAGAAATTATTACATTATTAAAAATTATTACAAAGTGTTGGAATTTTTAAAAGGAGATAATTTTTGGCGCCCTCAAGCGGTGGAAGCTAGTAACGCTGCAGTTAAAAATGCCAAGAATAAAAAACCCGAAAGTCAACACACCCACAGTTAAAGAGTAAGGGAGGTATTTTAGGTGTGTGTTTAAAATGGTTTAGTTGTAAGCTGTTTCAGCTATACACAGTAATTACTGCAAAATGGTTTTGGAGCAGGAAGCAGCCTAGGAGTGGGCATCAAATGGAAGATGCTGCTCCCTCCTAAGTGAAGTCTGTGAGAAAATTTTAATTCATGGACTGACTGCTGACAATCCCTCCTCTGGAACAGGTATGTATGTTTCTAGTGGAGTACTGGATTTTTCACTGTCTAGATGAAAGCTGAGGCACCTGATATCCACAAGAGCTTGAAAATTATCAGTAAAGCCAGAAAGCTTCTTCATTTTTTTCTTCTGTGGTATGACCTGATTTCTCTAGAAAAATTAAATTTCTCTAGAATCTCTTAGCATTGCAGACTGCCAAAGGAACATATCTGAAACCGTTTTCCAAGAAAATTAGTGATATGACTTAAGAATTAACCCATTTAAGATCAGTTGGCACCTTTAACAGAACCCCTAGTTTCTCTCTTACAGAGCAGAAAATCTGAGTTAGCCAGGTTGATTTTAAATTCCTTCACACTTTGAGATTATTATTGCATGCAGATGAGAGGAGATTTGAATTTGATTATTGCATGTTTTAAAGCCTTAGAGCATTATCTGCTATATAATGGATCCAGCTATTTGATCTTTACATCAGCTCCTGTGTGGATATACAAAGAGAAACAAAACACATACGGGCATGAAAATAACTGACATATAATTTACTTCCATTATTTAGCCTCCATCTGTCTCATGAATCTTTAAACAGTCTGCCAACCCTTCATGAAAAGATAGAGTATCTCTCTTGCCTTTCTGGGCTCAGCTCACCACTCCTGCTGCAACTGATCTCTGATGGCACTTACATGCCTCCAACACCTTCTCAGGCTTCTTGAGTTCATCAAATACCATGCATACCCTGCACCAATCCTGGGTCCAAAAGAGCTGTCCACACACTGCCACTCTGCCTGCAAACGTGCTGGTGTGCCTGGTGTGCCTGTGCACAGGCTCCCTTGCCACATCCTGTAGCACACTTTTCGGTGCTTCTTCAGACAACCTCAGAAAACCTCTTCTACCCCTCTGCAATGGCAGTGTCTGAATAAAGGGATGGCTTCAGGTTCCTCCTGACATGAAGAGTGTGACCTTGGTATCTCTCCTAAATGTTTATACACACCTATCACAAGGCAAGAAGAGATTTGCCAGCAGCTTGTGTTAAGTCCAAAAGAAAGCTGAGAGCAAAACCAGGGTAAAGATTGGCTGCTGGTTTAGAAGCAGCCTGAAATTCTGAGCCCTCCTGATACCACTACTCCAGCAGGTGAATTAGAAAGGCAAATTGTATTTCTGCAATACCCAGTTTCTGCTGCACATTCAGACAAACTTTGCAGGGCAAGAAACTATCTCCTGATTTCAAATGAAAAATACTATATGAGCGGTATAAATATCCACATGCAATGTGGTTAGGCAAAAGTATTTATTAACTTTGCAAAGGACCTCAAAAGTAGTTGTTACCTACTGAAACATGTCTTTATGTCCAAGATTTAAATACAATTCAGCCCCAAGCACACTGGGAGCTGATATTATGTTTTCAGGTTTTAGATTTTGCTAAGGCTGCTGAGTGTGTGTTCTTGAGAGTGTGCAATAGGACTACTTCTGCTTGTGCACCTTCCCTGAAATGCTGCTCTTCAGGTGCACAATATTGCTCCAGAGCCTCTTCCCTTTAGGTTCTGCTGGTGAGCAAATTCTAGGAGGAAGTTGTTCAGAAGATTTCTAACAAAGGCAGTGTGGCATCTGACTTATTCAAGACAAGCTTTAAAATCTGCCGTTTTATTTTTTTGGTGAAACTGATGAAAATTCCCAGGAAGTATATATCTGTATTGAACAATAACATTTGCCTCTCCCTCTACTCCCATCCTATTCCTGTCCCTTTATGTACTAGATAAGCTGGCCTGCTATGCTGAGAACTATTTTAAACTGACTAGTGCTAGTGGAATCCCTCTCCAAAATGGCAAATAGAACAATTTTTCAAGAAGCAAGCATTAGGGCTTTAAAAAATTAGAAAGTCGTCTTCTTCCTGCTTTTTGGAAGGGAACACCCAGGGTAGTGTTCAAGTTGTCCTTAAATTATTTTTTAAAAATTACGTGGTATCAAAATATACATACAATACTTGTGGATCAGTCCATTTAGATATACAGAGCTCTTCTATTAATTCTTCTTCATCTAAGATCTCCAGAATTGTTTCTTTGAAAACTTTAAGATCTGTTTCCAGTTCTGACAAGCTGAAGAAAGAACAAACAAAAGGTCAAGTAATCTCCACTGGCACCAGTGCACAAAGGTAATCTCTAAACAGCTTTGCCAGCCAGCACCCTCACCAGATGGAGTGGCTATGGAAGGCTTCTTTGCAGGGTTCTACGATCTCTTTCAAAAAATTCCCTCAAGACCACACACTTAGCAGTGGCAGTTTTCTGTCTGGGGACCAGCAAGCTACAGACACACACTGAAAAGGATTCACATGTGTTTTCTGAATATATTTGCTAAGACAGAAAAAACAAGACTCCCGTGAACACGTAGGGAGCGCATTTGAGCACTGCCATACCGGAATACATGAGGGTATCAGTATATTTAGTACTGGTAATCTTATAGCAGTAATCCAACAGCTCATCTTGTTTTACATTCTGGGGAATGTTTTTATGATGCTATTTTATTCTTTTAGGTAATATTTTATTAGATACTATTTAAGAAGCTTGACTATTTCTGGCAACACAGAATTGATTTCCCTTTTTCTGTTTTTCCCCCCTATCGCGAAATATTTCATACAACAATTTTTACATTTATAAATAAGATGCACAATTACAGTAATTCATATTAGATACCATTTTTCTAACATTTTATTTACATGATTTTCTATAGTCATCTTCTAGTCTCTTCATGTCTTACTCTTATTTACCTCTTGCCATTTTGCAGGAGAATGTGTAGTTTACTCCTATCCACAGACAAAAGCTTGGGGTCCACTAGAGCTTCCAGTGTCTCAAGGATCTGAGGCTGCAAAGTGTTAAGTCTCTCATGCAGTTTGCTGATCTAGATAACAACATGATCCTTCATAAGAATTAAAGCAATCCCTTCAGAACGTCTTGGGCAACTGACTCCTGTCTCTGACCAGAGTTCACAGTAACAAGCAATTAATACGTAATTATCTGACTCCTGCCCAAGAGGTAAAAAAAAAAAAAAAAAAAAATCTCAGTGCTTCTCCGTGACTTCTATTTCAGCTAAAGCATATGTCTAGAAATTGACTCAAACTTGTTTTAAAGTGTCCAAATCACAGTGAAGCCATCACAACCTTACTTATATTTTTTCCAGTAACAAACTTTACAATTACCACTTTCTTGGGATGGCAATGGAAACAGACACACACACACAAAACCATAAAATTTAAACAAACAAAAGTCAGAATCAAAAAAGAACCCCTACAACAAGCGACGAACATTTATACGAATGTGTATGTATAAGTATTAATGAAAGAAGACAATCACACTGCCTTTTCTATGAAGAAAAAAATCTCAAAAGCAACTTAAATGAAAACAAAATAGCTCACCCGGTACTGCAGGATTGCTTCTATGGCTTGGAACTCAAAGGGCAGGGAATATGTAACCAGTTGACCTTCCCCAGCCAGCTGAGATGCTAGTTCTTTGACAAGCCTGCGTTCCAAATTTAAATTACGATAATCTAGTATCAGAAGAAACTCTGGTGTTATGACAGCCTTCAAGAACTGAAAGAGACAGTAAATATAGGAATCTGAAAAATAAAGACCACTCTGAAGACTGTCTTCTCATGACTATGCAATGCATTTGATAATTTAGGATTTGATAAAGCCACTCGTCAAATGTCTTTTCAGAAGGAAAACAACAGAAATTCATGCTAACTGCAAACCACGGTTCAGACACAGCACTGCTGCTGCTGATATTCTTGAGGAGAAGCTCCTCATAAGCCTTTACTTCTACATCAGTAATATTTCTCCTATGCTTAACTAGGAAAATTATCATTAACATGTATTTTTGGTAAACCCATGCCTCTGATTGCTAGGTAGAACTCCAAAGCCACATTTACTGCTAGATTTCATTAACAACCTGGTATTTCTTACAGTAAAAACACTGTAAGAAAATGCAAATCCAAGGAGAAGACACAATTGACATTTACAGGTAGCTATAGGGAAACCATTACCTCCATTCTTATGATGATTCTGTTGTTTCTAGTTGCAATGCTCATTAGGTGTTGAAATCTTAGATCTCGAGCTTGAAGACCCAATTCCTGGTACAATTCGGTTTTCTTTTTTTCTAAAACATTTTTAAATGAAGGTATTTAGAGGATAAGCATGTATGTATTACATTTTAGTCTATTACTCAGTCCCACAAAAGAAAAAAGCTGTGCTGTCTTTAAAGAAGTTTTCCCTCCCACTGATTCCTCAATCTGATTTATTTTTTACAAAGTTTAGAAAACTAAGTCTTGAGTGGAAAAATAGAAGTCTACATATAAGTGAAAAGGTTTGCCACAACAATTCATTTTATGTCAGAAACCAAGTGCCTGGTTTGAGAAAGCACGTGTAATCCTACAGGACAGGAAACATAAACCAGGAAAAGTAGCATGCTAGTCAAAAAGGGAAAAGACAAAGTAAAAATTACCTTCCTGTTAGAGATGGTTTATGTTATTTTCAAAGTATTGCTTAAAAGTATTGGATAAATTAAAACAAAAATCTCCAAACAAATAAAACTAAAATGAAAACTCACCAAAATAGGTACTGTTTCCCTTTGTGTCAAGCTTCATCTAAAAGAGTGGGAAAAAAACAACACTTTGTTCACAGAATTAATATAAAACATGAAAAAAAGCCTAACACTGTATGCATTTGCCTAAAAGTCTAGTGGAAAACACATTAAGAAAAATCAACTTTTTATGCCCCCCCTTTATAATTCAACCCAGCTGGGAAAAATACTGCACCAAATTGCTATACATTTCACCACCAATGCAGACACACCAAACAAAACCAGGCTCATCTGCATGATGATGTTCCTAAGTAAACCTCAAGAAGGAGGTAATTTAAAGGGGGTAAGACTTGTTTTGGCACAAGAGTGCATCTTACATTTTTTGTTACAAATGTTGCTATTTTCTCTGGAGCAATCTGAAAAATTTACAAAGACTATTCAAAAAGTAAGGACTACCACAAAATGGGTAGTTAGGCCTTGGGTCTATGTAAAGTAAGCTAGTAACCTGCATCCAACTCTTTGTCTTAGCACCTGTCACTGAAATTACTCATTTAACACTTGTATCTCCTAGTAAAATTACTGGGGAAACTGCAAGGTCTGGTTTAACTTTTTTGTTATGTTTTGTTATGTTTTTGTTAATGTTTGCTTGTTTCTTTATAAACCATGTAGCCTAGTTCTATCTTACTGGCTTTAAAAATAACTTTCCATGAATCAAGCATCCCTGAGCACACATTCCAGCAGCACTGCAATGGGTGTTACATGGCCATGCTGCAAAGGTTCTCAATAAGAAGGCCCTGCCTTCCCTCAGATGCACTACTGTCACTCATGCAGCCTGAAAACAGCTTTCAGGCTCATTGCAAAACCAGAATACAGGAGCTTATTTTCCCCAGGTCCCACGCTTGCTTACAATTACAGCTACAGGAATTATGAAGCTGCTGTAAGCTTAACAAGAAACCTTCCACCTGCAGCACTTGAAGAGCTGATGTGCCTTCACAATTAAAAAGAGCTACCAGCAGATGCTTTAACATAGAAAAACAACTTGATGAATACTCTGTACCATACCGGTCCTCAAGCCAGAACACCTTAAACCAACAGCTTAGCACTAGGGATGTTCTTTGGGAGACCGATCAGTCTGCTCTTAGGATGCTTTAAGGAAAACAAAACCCAAGCAAGACAGACCACCGCCGGTGGAAACCCTTGCGTGTACTTACCACAGCAAAAACAGGCGAGACGCTGGCTAAGGTGGCTTGGGAGGCCTCTGTTGTAGCACACCGATAGAATACACCTGAAGACGGATAAGACACTTCCAGCACACCGCACTTGGTACCTTTATATCTGCCTTTACCCACCTACATACCGCCCCGGCATTTGCCTCCCCATTCCCCGGCGGGGCTGTCACACACACACACACACACACACACACACACACACACACACACACACGCACGCACGCACGCAAGCCCCTCTCTGCCCACACTGCCCATATGGCGGGGCCTGCCGGGACGCACGGGGGAGGGGGGAACCCCCGCAGCTCTGCGGGACCAGGGCCCGGACGGGAACGGCCACGGCCGCACAGGCCAGACGGGGCCGGGCCGGCCCAGCGTGACTCCTGCGACCCAGCCCGGCCCAGCGCCGCCGCTTACCCGCCCAGAGCAGCCCCCGTGGGCACGGCGACACGGCCACTCCCGCGGGCCAGCCCTGGCCGGGAGGCAGGCCCAGATCGACCCGCGGGCCGGACCCGCCGCCCGCCGTGCCCCCCCAGCCGCGGGGCGCGCAGCAGCAGCGGCCCAGGGCGCGGGGCAGCAGCGCGGCGCGCAGCATAGGCGCGCAGCATAGGCGCACAGGCCCCACGCAGCTCCCGCAAGGCCCGGCCCGGCTCTGCTCAGCGCGACTCTCACTCAGCGCGCAGCCGCGGCGAAGGAGGAAGCCGGGCGGCTGATGGGTTGCCCTTGCGCAGCCGGGGAGGAGCGGAGCTGGCGGTGGCATCGCGCTGTGGGCCGGGCCGGGCAGGGCCACGCCAGGCGGTTGCGGGACAGGGCCGCCGCCGGCAGCCGGGTTGGAGGTTCGCCCCTGGCCTCGCCGGCGGTGGCCGCTGTGTGCGGGCGGAGCCGGTAAGGGAGCGGCGGGAGCAGCCACGGTGCCGCCGGCAGCGCGGGGTATGCGGGTCTGCAGCCGCGGAGGTGTCCCGGCCCGGGCCTGTAGCCCCGCTTCGGCTGCCAGAGACCTTCCGTAAACCCCTACCCCTCCTGTGAGTGGGATGCGCTTTGCCGCCTGCCTTAACGAGCTGTCTGGTTGCGGTGCAGAGGTTTATTTAGTAACATAGCAGCTTTCACTGTTACGGGTTGGTTTAAAACTGTATCAAAACGCGCAAAAGGATAACGCCGAGGGTAGGAGCATCCTTGGGTTGGTTCCGCTGAAGCGTGTGAATCGGCATGAAGGCAAAGCCGGTGTTCAAAGCCCTGCAGCAGCAAGCATCAAAATGCACTTGAGGCGCGCATTGCTGCTTAGCGGGGAAATAAATGAGGAGGTGATTGTGTTGGTAATGAAATGATCCGTACGGCTGTTCCGAGAGGAGGGCACAAGTCCCAACACCATGCTGAAAACGTGTCTGAGTTCTGAATACGAGGGAGTCGGGGCCAAATTCTGCTGTAGGCTGGACTTCCAAGGTACAGAGAAGTCACCTGAGGACAGAGTTATCCCCTCATTTACTACACCACATCGTCTGTGCATTTGTGTGTGTTTGGATATATATACATAAAAACGCATAGATCGGCATCTGTTCAGCATGCGTTCTGAAGGACAGGTTGGAAAGGACAATCTACACACGCTCTGCACAAAGATAAATTACTTCACAAGGAAGTAATATAAAGAAGTTCTTTAGTAGATGCATACAGCGTGTGGCTGAAGCCATCAGAGGTTTTCAGCTTTAGGGTAAGCAAGCCTGAATGCAAATGCTCACCCACTTTGTACTTGATAAATAGCTGAAATAGACTGAAATTGAGTATTTTAACTTTAGTTTTGGTTAATCACAGCAGGTGGCAGTATGCACAAGACAAAATTAATACTCTTGTATGTCAGGGATACTTAAACAAAATCTGGAAATCCTAGACAGCACTGAAAAGGACTGCAGGAAACAAACCATTGCTGGCAACTCATGGCAGCTTATGTTGATGCTGTATGTTTGGAATGCAAAGGCTAGAGAAGAATCTGAAGAGTATATGCCAGAAATTTACTTTTAATGAATCTTCAGTAAGTCTCACGTAGCTGACATTGCACGCTGTCAGTAAAAAAGGGAAAAGACACTGAGCTGATCTGTTTTCCTTTGTCCATCTGTTATTCTGCCTGCATACACAACTGAAGTGTTGGAAATAGGGTGACATAACTTCACACTGAATATATATTGGTACGAATTTTGGTGTGCATAATATAATAGGCCAATATGCCAGTGAGCATTGGTGTTGTATCTCATCATCACTGCAGTATCAATCATCATCATAATTGTCTGGAAGGGCAGTGTGTGAGAGTTTGATCTCACTGATTTAAAATTGTCTCAAAAGAACAATTTTAAAGTGAATAGTCTTGGCTAGGCCAGTGAAGGACCTGGCATGGCCAGAGCTGAGCAGGGGGTGACACCTTGGAAAGAGATAAGAGCTAAGAACTAAGGGCTGGGTGGAGACCACTCCCCTTTTCTAAGGGCCTGCAATGCTGGGCTGTCCCTCCAGGCACCATTACCCTGGCCAAGGGTGGAAGAAGCCACCTTGACTGATGGACCTTGCTGAGGGGGCTGGAACGAGGGGAGTGGCACCGGGAAAGAGATAATACCTGTGTGCAGGAAGCTCCGCCTCCAGGCAAAACTTTGCAATGGCTCTGATGCCAATGAGCCTGGCCTGGGCTGAAGCAGAACAGGGGTGGCACCTGGAAGGAGATAAGAACTGATGAGTGGGTGGGGGACTGCACCCTTCTGCAGCAGCTCCCCTCCAGGCAGCCTGTCTGCAATGGCTCTGATGCCAATGCCCCTGGCTTCTGTGGCAGCTGAATGACAGCTGCCCCTTTGGAACAGAAGGAACTCAGGGGTATATCTGGCTGTCCAGGCTGTGGCTGTTTTGTCATCTCTTGACCCTATGCCGTCTGCCTCAGACTCTGTCCAGGATCAGCGACATCTTGAAGGAACTCATTGGACAGCTGGGCTCCTCGTGGTGACTCTCTCTCCCTTCTCTCTCTCCCCACTTTCTTACCCTTTTTCTCCACTTTTTTCTCTCTCTTATATCCTCTTTTTGTCTCTTCTCCTTTTGCCTGGCTCTATCATTTTGCCTGTGTCAATTGTCAAATAAAATCTGCTTGCACCCGACCCTTCTTCAGTTGGACTTTGTTTTGCAGATCCAAAACAAAAATAAATTTTAATGTTACATCAGACCACAACAGGCAGACAATAACCAAACATCACCTCTGTCTTTGGAGGTGAATATAATGCATTGGTGTGAATTGGCAGCCAGGGATAAGTGGTGAAGCACAGACAATGTCTACTTTATACTGCTGCTCTCAAAAGATAACTGGGGATCTGGAACTGCCATCTAGTTACTGCAGGTCTAAATAGCAGTGAGCTGCTTGTTGCTTCTGCTGTACACGTCAGGTATCCTGTATGTCCTGCAGTGTCAACCTTTGGGTGTAGTTTACTGTATTTAATACAAAAAATAAATAAATAGTGGGTCAAGCTCATATGCTATTTGTTGAAGAAGCTCATTGGCACAAATGAGCATGACAGCTGCTCTCCATTCAGCCAAAATGAGAGGACAGCTCCTGCACAGATTTGCTCACCCATGAAATTGTCATTCAAATCAGAAGCCATTTGTGAGGTTGAATTATGTAAGCAAATAGTTCTGGTGCCAGCTGAATGTCAGTGCAGACATGAAGGACTGGCCTGATTGCAGCTGGGGTGTGTGAAAGAGAAGGAACAGAAACACCAAAGAAACAAAGACACCAAAGAAAAACACACAGATAGAGAATTAAACCATAAATATCAGCAGAGGATCATTAGAAATCTGCTGCATAAAAGCTCAGAATTTTTTTGGTAGGATTATGGTGGAAAGGCATATAGATGTCTGTCTACAGGGAAATCATCTCTTGGTGTAAGATTTGTACATTTAAGCAATCCTGTTGAATACAAAGATATGACTGAATATATTACCTGTTTCTTCTCCTAAAAGAAAAGCTCATAGGAACCCCATTTTATTCACACTGAGGGAAAACAGAACAAAACAAAAACTCAAAAAGCAAACACAATCAAAAGAACAGATTAACAAAAAGAAAAATATTTGTTCCAGGCAGTAGATGATTATGAATGATGAATGAAGCTGAATAAGAACAGAGACCAAAAAAAGGAAAGACCCCATGGAAAATTTAAAATATATAATATTTAGAATAATTTCTATTTCATGAATGAATCAGAATACTGAATTGGTAGTCACAGGGTGGTAGTCTCAGGTGCCTTGCTCAAAGGTAGCTACAGTAACAGACTAGAAAATCTTTGCCAAGAAAGTGTGACTTCACTTTCATTACTTTGTGTCATGAAATGTATTTTTCAGCATTTTCTCTACTTGAGCCAACCACCTGCGGTTTTTTTCTCCACAGACCACAATTTCATGATGGCCCTGCAGGGGTTTATCAAAGTTTTTGTCCTATGTAGCCCTTTTTTCATCTTAGATGTCTCAAGAATACTGCTAGAAAAGGCCCATGTCATCAAAAGCTATAGCTTAAACTGTGATTGTCTGATTTTATTTTTTTTTCCAAAAATAATCAAATTAGGTATTTTAAGGAGCTGTTCATCTGTCAGCTGTGTAAATAATCTAAACTTCTGTGACGTGTTTTAAAATTTACAACTGCATCAGTATTTCATTTCTTCCAGTTAGTGTGTGTGAGCTGAGCCATCCCATAATTTATGTACTTTGAGTTGTCAATGCAGACAATCTGATTACTACAACTCGAAAGAAAGTAGCTGATACTGCTTAGTCTGATTTTTAGATAAGCAACACAAAGGGGTAGTTATTAAATGTTATTCTCAGCACTCTGCAATAGAACAAGATGAATTTTGTTCTCTGTGTTAGTTTATGCATATCCTTTTTGTACATTCTGTCAGGCTTTTCTTGAGCACTAGGACATGTTCCTGTCTTCCATGTTTTAGTGCCACTGAGCTTGCTGTCCAGGGCCTTCAACAAAATGAAAAATCATTCCTGATCCTGGGATGGCAGAAACCTCACAGCATTTTGTCCTGGTTACTGCTGTGTTGCTGTGCCACAACTCTTTTCTCATCACATGCCCCAATGTCTGCTTTTTGCATGAGTTCAGATCCATTATATGATCCTGACACATGACTTGGTTGATGTGGTCTCATGGACGTTACTCCACCATTAAAGAGATTATATGTCTCTTTGCATTTATTTTAATTGTGAGTGAGTGAGTTCAGCAGCTTGGCTTGTTGCTGTTGAGAATGTGCTAGGAGATAACTTAAAAACTGAAACAACAGTGTGCATGGGAGGTCAGGCCATGGAGAGGCTGGAAGGAGCAGATGCTCATGGATAGCCCTGCTATCATGGGATGAAGTGTCTGAGTTTACCTCAGCTTTCAGGCAGTGGTCTTACTTAGGTAAGGTGGAAAACATACTGACTTTATACTGTATTTGAAACATTCTGGGTTTGTTTTGCTTTTTTTCTATGAAAATCTTTTATTCTATAAGGCTGGTGTGAAATACTGGGTTCCATAGCTCACGGTGGGCTGGACAGTCATGGGGCCTGATTTTTAAGATGTTGCCTTAAGAATAAGAAAACAGTGAGATTTCACTCTAGTACAAGTAGAAGCAGAGAGGAAAAGCAAGAAATGCAAGGAGCTGAATTTTAAATATGAAGTCTCCAGAGGCATGTTATACAACAGTTATTAGGTATGAATAAGTTTAACTAGAGACAAAATTGCAGTCCTTTAAAGGATTCATAATGTGCTCCCAGTTTCAGACAAAAATTTTGTCCATCAGTTCTAGGCTGCTTTAAGGGCAGCAATGCTCTGGTACCATTTAAGGGCTATTTTAATGCAGTCCACAAAAGTGATTGTAACCACTGTGGCCATAGGGAAAGACCAACAGTGTCTTGGGGTACCACTAATGTCAAAATGGGGGGCCAAATAAAATATTCAGTCGCTCATTCTTTCGCCAGAGATGTTGTGTCATTGCACAGTAGACCTAAGATCACCACAAGTGGTAATATCTGGCAAAAAATAGCAGATAGTCGATGTATCACTGCTTGGCTGCAGAACAGTGTGAAGGTCACCAGCATTTTTGGTTTTTCAAAGAAGTATCTTTTTAAAAAAACTTATTTCAGGTTGCAATAGATCAATTTTAAACAGTATTTATTTAAGGAGGGTAATAAGCTTGGTTCTCCCCCTTATTAGTCAGAAGAAAAACAGCAACAAGTAGAGAAATTTAACTGTTAACCAGTAACAGTAGCATATTTGACTTCCTTCACCCTCAGATTGCTTTTTGTAATGGTTAACTGCCCTGTTGTAACTCACAGCAGGGGACTAATTTTCCCATCAAAGGAAGTAAGATAAAAAAAAAGAAAAATTCCTTCCATCATGCGTGTTGAAATCCGTCTGGAAGAACAACCATTACTGTACACTGAACAGTTCCAGGTAGGAAGGTCTAGACCAGTTTTAGTCTTGCAACAATCAGTGGGGAAAAGGGGATGTTAAAGGAATTCAGTTTGAATTTAAGGTATTTTCTGTGTCTTTTATCTCAGGTTTTACAGCATCTTGTATCCAACGTATGGCAAAAAATCCAGTCAAATCAAAGTCTCTGTATTTCATTATGAATCTTCATGGCAAGAGCAAAGCTAGGCAAAGAACCATAGCCAAAAGTCATGTCCCCAGCACGTCCAAAAATATTTTCAAGAAAATTTAATCTGTAGTCAGAATTTGTTTGGGCACATCCAAGACACGTGTGCTTATTACATAAACTGAGATGATGTTTTACTCATAGTTTTTTAAAAAATCTATTCTGATAATGCAATATCCAGAGTTACTTCCCAAACATTAGGCAGTCTAGATATGTTTAGCTGAGAATTAGCAAGGAAAATGCAGCTTCAAGTGGATCATTTGTGGATCAAGTGTTCTAAATAGTTTAAGATGAAAGTGATATCAGAATGATCTCATGATCTGATATATTTATATCAGCTGTAAAATCTAATGGAGTCTATTGATGATGGTAGAGTAGATATCTGGTCCTTAATATGTGTATTAAAATATTGTTTTATATATGCTATGTTGTATCTACTATGGAGAATTACAGAAATTGTTTGACTTAGGAAAGAGTGGAATATTAACCCAATTTGACTTTACATTATATTATTTGAACTACAAATTAGTTGTTTTACATTTTTTGTCTATTTTTTTCTGGTTTATTCTGTTGATGAATTTATGCTAAAAGAAATTGTGCCCAATGATATTCTTGTGATTTATCAGGCTACAGTTCATGGTGTCTTTTAAATTTGAGCTTGGCTTAGTAGGGCATGTCCCCCCTGAGCCTGATTAACTGAAATTACCCAAACAGAATTGTAGGTTTGGGCCAGCTTATCAGAATTTATATTAGCTCTTGTGATAGGTCATGGATTCTTAAGAGAATAAATTATAAAGACTCATTCAATCAAAGAATGATAGGGGTACTGAAAAGTTTTTAAATATTTCAGGAAATGCAAATAACTAAAACGTACCCAAATACTGGAGGAGTGCAGCTTAGTTTTGTGTTACTAGTAAATTTTACCTATTCAGATGGTAGGATGGGGCAAAGCACCCAGTGTCCATAACATTTACATTCCACCTCAATGGATTCTCTTTATTCAGAGAGCATCCTGTTAGTATGCACATTTTAAAAACCCAAACCTATTGCTCATACATTATTTGCAATTAGTACTAGTCCAAGAGCCAAATTTCAGTTCTACTGATGATTTTTCTTTTCCTTGCAAGGCCATGCCCAGCTTTATTTCTAAATTGCAGCAAATGTAAGCAGCAAATGGCAACAGACAACCTGGCCGGAACAATGATCCAGTTTTCAGGTAGGATTTTTAGTAACCGATAAGAAGGAAAGTAATAATGGACTAAAAACTATATATATGATTTATCAGTGGTTTATTTGATTATTTGTCAGACCATCCTGCACATGGAAATGGTAATCATAAAATCATAGAATAGTTTGGGCTGGAAAGGACCTGAAAGATCATGTTACTTCCAATCTCCCTGCTTTGTTCAGGGACACCTCCCACTAGACCAGGTTGCTTAAAGCGCCATCCTACATGGCCTTAAACACCTCCAGGGAGGGGATAGTCACTGGAGAAAGCCTTCCAGCATCTTACCACCCTCACTGTAAATTTTTTTCCCTAACATCTAATCTAAATCCACCCTCTTAGAATTTAAAAACATTCTCCCTGGTCTTATTACATGTCCTTGTAAAAATTCTCTCTCCAGCCCTTCTTTAATAATGAACCAAAAGCAAAATCAGGCATTGAAAAAGCCCCTAAATCTCCAGTGAAGAAAGCATATTGGAATCACCAAAGGAATACACAGAAGAAGCCAGGGCAGAAGGCCAGAAGCAGTCACTCAGGCTGTAGAAACCTGCTTTATGGTGAGGGCTGTGGCTTGCCCTTGCCTCCACCCCGGGGCTAGCATAGCATTTTCATGACATGGATTTCAAACGTCTAATAAAAGTCCGTTTTATCCTTGACAGAAGAAACCCTGACCCCTTTATTAAGAAACACCCAGAAGTTGTCTTATTGTAAATGAAATACATCTTTTCCAGGCAGCCTGATCATCCATTTCACCCTGTCCGGGTCGAACATGACTGGTGCCTGACCGCAGCCCACCACCCCCTTCACGGCGGGCCCGGAGCCCCTTCGGGAACAGACTGCCGGGTGGTTAGCCTCTACCTACGGCCACCCGTGTCACTTCAGCCCCTCCCCAGAGGCCCGGGGGACAGCGCCTTACCCGCCTCCCGCCATGTCACGGCAGCCCCGCCTCGCCCTGCCCGGCCCGGCTCGGCCTCACCCTCTCCCCGCTCTTCTGCCCCTTGGAGGCCGAGCAACGTTTCTCCACCCGCCGGGCGTCTCGGCCCTTGGCTGGTGTCGGGGAGAGGCGGCAGCGGGCAGCGCTTTGGCCGCCGCTTAGGGAGCAGCAGAGCGGGGACTCCTTTGCGTGGCTCAGGTGTGGTGGGGCCCTTGGTGTCCTTCCCTCTGCCCTAGGTGCTCCCCCGCCTCCTTCTCCCCGCCTCGGGGCTCGGCGTCTCCTCGCCCTCCCTCCCTAGGCCTGGTGAATAATTCAGCCCCGGTGAATAATTCCCCTGGTGAATAATTCATCCGTGTTTTCTGCTGCCCGGCCCTCGGTATGGCCGCTGGCTCTGGGTCTGTCAGGGGAGCGAACAAGCACACGCGGGATCAAGTGTCCCGAGGAAACCAGGGTGGGAGCAGCGGTCCCGGGGGATAAAGAGGCTGGGAGGCCATGGGTCCCCTGCAATCCGTTTTCCTGCTGTGTCAGATCTACTTCCACGCACTGTTTTGGCTTTTTTTCGGCCGGGTTAGTATAATTCTAACCTCCCCAAGAGCCAGGCAGCAGCGAGAGCGGGTTGCCTAGGAGGAGTCGCTCCCAAAAGGCAAAGCTGGGCTGTGCCTCAAGCCCCAGGGAGGCTGTGATCCCTCCCCGCCTGTCCCCCTGGAGGTGGGTGGGCCCTGATGAGCCGGTCCCGGCGTGGGCGCTTCCCCACGGCAGGGAGTTGTCAGGGCGGGGGTGAGAAGGGTGCTGAGGCAGGGACCTTCTTCTGGGTGCACAGGTGGAGGTAGCGTGCCGGGGCAGCTTGGGGTGTGCAGGACGTCCAGAGCCTCCCAGCATGACCAGTCCTGGCACCAAGGCGTCGTGGCTCTCGCAGCCGATGGTGAAGAGCGTGCTGGTGTATCGCAACGGGGACCCTTTCTTTCCCGGGCGCCGCATTATCATAAATGAGAAGAAAGTGTCCAACTTTGAGGTTTTCCTGAAAGAAGTGACGGGTGGGGTGAAGGCACCTTTTGGAGCCGTGCGTAACATCTACACACCCCGGAGCGGGCATCGTGTCCGGCAGCTGGAGGAGCTTCAGAGTGGAGAGCAGTATGTGGCTGGTGGCAAGGAAGGCTTCAAGAAGCTCAAGTGAGTGGCTAAAAATCAGTATTAGATTTATGCTGAACTTGAGTATCAGCGTTTGGGGTTTGCCACTGTGGCAATACTTCAGAGGAGCCCTCACCCGTTTTATTAGGCATCACGCAAAGAGGGCTTAAAGGCTGTGCCTCAAGGCAAAAAGAAAGGCACTTGCAACAGGTAAAACTGCAGAAGAGCTTTAGAGGCAAGCCACAGAAAGACTACTGTTCTCAGTAGCATAGTACCACCTCCTTGATGTGACAATAGAAAAGAAGAAACAGCCCTTATAAACCAAAGGGCATGGGGCAGTGGGCAATGCCATGTTGTGGTTTGTGTGCTTAACTGAGAGGGTGAGTGTCAGAATCCGTGCTGTGTTAACAGGGAGAATGCTGTGGAAAGTTAGGGTGTTGATAGCCCTGCTGTGAAGTTGATGAGCCTGGGAGTTTATAGCCAACACTTCCTTTCCTGCTTTCCTGCGTGTCTTAGAGACTATGATGGAGGAGATCTGGGCTTTTAGGTGTGTTTTCTGAGTGGCTCTACATATGATCAGTAACAGTTCTCAATTCTGGCAGAAGATTTTTCAGTTTCAGTTGCTTTATTATGTATATTTTGCTCAGTCTTTGAGGTAATTGGTAATTTTTTTCTACAGTTGGATTAAAATAAACCTCAACATTAACAATCCCATTCTCGAGATTGCTGGGAATTTATATGCTAGACTATCAGTTTTAGAGGATCTTGCTTATCTTGGTTTTGTAGAATTGAGAACACTAAATTTTTCAGAAGAGCTCATTATGTTCCACGACAAAACTCTCTGTGTAATGAACAAGATTTCTGTCATCACTCTTGCTCTTTTTTGACAGTCTGCTTCTGAAGATTTATTGAAACTTTTTGTGCCTCAGTGGCAAAGCTGGAAAGATGTATGGTAGGCTAAATATAAGCCCTTTACCCTCTGTATTCTCTTCCATACACAATGTAGTACTCAACTCTCAAGAGAAATCTACCATATATTCTTGGTATTAAATCTGGTGATTCTGTGGATGGCTTAATGTTATTAGTTGTCAGCACATCATATTTCACCTTCCAAAATGTGCTTTATGTTGGACAGACAGGCTAGAAGTAGGTGTTTGGCATTAGTATTCACTGTGTAGAGAATTGGGCACTCTAGATTTATCTTGGGGGGGAAATTTTTTTTTTGTTTTGTTTTGTCGTTTTGTTGTTTATGGTTAAAGTTTTATGGAGGGAGCTTATCAGACTTATGGCTGCAGCAAGATACATAAGTATTTAAGGTCAACAAAGAGGAAGAGATTGTTCTAAGGAAAGCTAACCTAAAGAGCCTGGTAAAAGCAGGCTGGTTTTTAAACTCCTTGATAGTATGCCATAGTTCTGTGCTGTACAGAAGATAAATAGAATGACTTGAGATCTTTTCCATTTCTGTGTTCAGAGCTGGAATTTTTAAGTAGTGCTACAAATGTTGGCAGTGATTTTACAAGCATTATTTGAGACAGGGTGAAGGTCTTAATGTTGATCTTGTTCTTAAGTGGGTTGTTGACAGAACAATAATTAGGGAGACGTCTTATTCAGAAAGGTCAGAGGAGAGGAGGGTTTAAATGAAAGGTGCAATTTTTTTGAAGGAATCCAATTTATTTAATAAAAGACCATATGTTTGTGTATGTGTTACGGGCAAAGATAAATCAGTTGCATCTGTGGGAGACCAAAGTATCTGCCCTAAAGCATCTGAGTCTGGTCTGATAGCAGAAACAAGTTTGTGCATTTTTTTACAGTTTGTTTGGGGTTTTTTTGCAGTTTTATACTTGCTGAACACATCCATTGCTATGATAGACTAAGCCGAGCTAAACTTTGGAATGGAGGCTTGTGGCACTGTGTTAAAATTTTAAATTTTAGCTAACACCCTTCGTTAAATCTGGAGGAAAGCTTTGAATCTATCAGAGAGTTACTGTGAGAAACTAAGACTTGAGATGATGACTTTGAAAACTCTGTCAGGTGACATTGTGCTGAGAGGTACTGATCCATCTTACAGTAGTAGTATGTGAGCTTTGTTCTGCCAAGGCACTTAACTGATGGTCTGTTCTAATCACCAGTGACTTAAAGGTTGGTTCTCCCCACTCTTTTGTATCAGTCCTGAGGGCTAGCTTGCAGATTTATATTAATTCATTAAAATCTTGTATCAGTGACTTTTTATGTTATTTTGAGGCATGATAAATTTGTGTGTAGAAGTACTTGTGTTCTGTAAATTAGATACTTCTCTGAGTAATCAATACTGTTTTCTTCCATAGCTATTTGGACATAGGAGAAACAAAGAAAAAAACTGCTGAAGTCAATAATGAGGTAGGTTGTCTGAAATATTTAAGAAGTAAACCTGAAATTAATGTTAGTGGCATGCTTGCATTTATGCTTTCTTTTTAAAATACGTATTTATTATACTTATGTATTTAAATACTTTGGTATATATTTATTATGCTTAATAATAATGCATTTATCTAGAAATCTGAACATATTACTTCAGTGATTATTGATCTGATTACTCTGAACATGATGCACTGATTGCCTTCCACTTAGCTTTCTGGATTGCCACAACCAGTTAAAAACTTTCAGTAAAGAAAATCTTGTGGTTGTTATGGGATCTGCAGCCTTTTGTGTGTGTGCAGATGGTTGGAATGAGAACTTTGGGAATTTTGGACCAACAAGTCTTCTTCAAAACATCAGAAATTTCTGGAGAAGGAATGTGTTTGTTTGGAAAAACTCACACTTAGTCAAAATGCTTTTCCTGTCAATGCCAGTGTCAGTTATAAATTTCTAATTATCTCTAGGCTTTAATTCTCCAGGCACTGGTTTCTCTTGACCAGTACTATGCTATAGCTTGAGGAGATAATCACTGCAGGCTTCAAAAACTACTGGCTGCTGATTTTTATGAGACAGCTGACTGATTTATTTTTACTGGTTTATTCTGTATGGAGATAGTAATGATTCTCTACAAATGTTTGAAATAGAGCTTCTGCCTGACAAGAAGCTTCAGCTCTCTATTTTTTCCCGTTCTTTTGCCTTGTGCCCTCATGCCATGTTTCCAACCATTTAATGATCAGTGTAGCAGGTATCTTCAGTCAGTAGGACATCTGGTACTAGAAGACCCTAAAAATTGATTTCTTAGTGCCCTAATGACATTTGTTGTGATACTTGGGCACTTTTTATTCAGAAACTATGAAATATGACATGATTATGAAATATGACAACTGCATTTTGTAAATTATTAGAACTTTGTAACCAATATTTTTTTATTTCAAATGGGCAAAATAGCAGGAAAAGCAAATTCAAGTTGGAGATGTCATTTCCTACTGCAAGTACCCTATAAACTTACTCTAAAGTGGATTATTTTCCAGTTTGTTTATCTGTACAGTCAACCAGCACATTATTGAGATAGGTTTTTGTTTTGTTTTGTGTAGTCATTCGTATCTCCCTGTTGTCTGTGTCTTTTTTACAATGGAAATACAATTATTTTTTAAAATAGCAAAGCTAATGTTTAATTATCAGTTTAACTGATGAGGCAGCTGTTAACTCTGTTGCTGATGTGTATAGAAAACTGAGCAGCATGCCTTCACATATGCATTATTTAAGGTTTTTGATGTCTTTTACTCATAAATCCCATTTTTTAACCTCTAGCATTTTCTTATTGCAGCCCTGTGTCTCCTCTGATCAAATTCTGAGAATTTTGCTGAAACTGATTATTTGTGGTGTTGTAAGGTGCACAGGCAGAGAATCAAGCATTCCATCTCACTTTTAACTGTTGTCTAAGTAAGAGATTATAATTTTTGAAAATATTTGTACAATAGCAGTATTGCACTACTCTAAACCATCAACTCATAAAACATTGTTCTGAACCAAAAAACCCCACCTTTGGATGTGTGACCAATACGCTGCTTTTTTCTGAACACCTGAATGTGTGGATAGCACCATGTTTTATGCCAGAACAGTGTCTGTGTGAAAAAGGAAAATATTCTTATTTATACAGGATGAGAACAAGAGAACTTCTGGAAATTGCTTTTAACAGTCTCTGAAAATGTGGTAGTTTGTATTAACTGTTATGTGTGACTCCCATTAAAAGTGTGAGACATGACTAATTCCATATGCCCTTTGCTGAAAAGGTGGTTGTCTTCATGGGAGACTCATAACCAAATCTCCCATACTGCCAGGTACAAGGACAACCACAGGCTTGCTACTTTAAGGCAAGGTTTTAAAGATTTTGCTGCAAATCTCTACAAGAGTCTAAGTATAACAGAAGTTCTGTGCAGTTGGAGAAATAGCTGTAAATGTGATGTGGTTTTGTTGTTTTTTTTTAACTAAAGTTGCATGTTTGGTAAGAGAGAATTCTGTTATTTCTTCTGGAATCAGTGTTTATTTTATGTTGTTTATGCTTTCAGCCATCTCTCCAGGCTTTGAAGTAAACCAGTATAAACTATCCATTCTCTCCTTCTTTCTTTCTATTTCATGTTTGCAACCTCCATGATCTCTGTGGAGAATTTAACTCCCCGTGTTGAGTTTATGTGATCGATTTATCTGGGGACAGGAATCACTTTTCTAAATGAGATGAAGCCTAGTAATAATCTACAGATTCTTACCTGGAAACATGAATAATACAATTGTTTTAATGGTCAGATCATTTAGTCTGAATGAACTTTCAGAGGGCTAGTATACAGGTTTTATATATATATATATAAATATATATACCTAAATATATTTATGTTAAAATGATTTGAGAAAGCAAGTTCTGCTTTTACTTTTTTTTTTCCAAGTGTTCACTTAGAAATCAAAAATCTAGATGTATTTTAGGACTGGGAGGGAAGAAGTATTGTCAAGTATTTATTCTTTTTGATTATGATGGATTTGCAAACAAAAAATCATGTTTTCCCTTTAAGTCTTGTGTCTTTGGTGCTACCTCACAAAGGTGTTTTACTTTCAAAAGGTATTATTTTAGATTGATTTCCAGAAATAAAATCCTTTATGTTTTTTTTCATTAGAAGACAGAAAAAAAAAAAAAAAGGTGTATCTGTGAATGACAGCATTGCTAAGGAAATAAATTTATGGCTTAGTCCTGCAAACACAGCAAAATGTAAGTTGTGGGTTATCTCAATGATATAGGAAGATTACCATGGAGTTAGGCATATACAGAGAAATTTGTGGGTCAGGTCTGAGCTTCTAGTGTTCTGGTGGCCTGCAGAGGAAGGGCAGGGTATAGGAGGCAAGAAATTAGCAAAATTATTTGTTTATTTGGCTAACTGAAGCTTTGTAGTATCCTCAGAGATCAAAGATAGTTGTGCTAGGTGTTGAATTAAAGGCTCACTGTTGGCCTCATAAACATCTCTAGGTTAACATCAGGGTGTGTTTTCAGACCGATTCTTGTTAGGGCAATTCCTTTCTTGGAGTTGATGCTTGAATAATTAACACTGTTCTTCATTAGCTCCACTTCTTTTTTTCCTCCCTTTACGCTTTTTTCCCTTTCTTTCCCCTTCCTTCTTCCCTCTTTCTTCTTCCCCCTTCTTTCCCCTTCTCCCACAAACCCTCAGATGTTTACGGAACATGAAACATAATTTGTTAAGACTCCCACAGCAACCTTTTGGACACCAACCCATTCTCCTGAGCCCTGCAGTGTTGCTGTCAGCCAGAGCCTGGAGATAGCAAAGAATGTTCTCCAGGCATTGTCCTGGGGATTGCCTCCCACCTTTCTCCCCTGGGAGCAGACCTTGCTCTCACCAGGGCCTTGAGGAGGAGCAGCCACAGCAATAAATGGCCTTGTACAACCTGGTGGTGCATTCAGAATTGTTGCAGGATTTTTTGTCGTTGACAGAAGAAGATGGTCTTTGAGCTATTAGAGCTGTCTTGCCCCAAACCATGTTTGGGAGGGGTGTTGGTTCTGGCTGGCAGGTGATGGCAGTTTTTCTGTAGCTGCATAATGCCATACATCAAGGATCTGAAAGCTTTAGGTGGCCCAGAAACAATAGTTGAGAAATTCATGTTTGGTTATTAAGGGTGATATAAGACTTAGGTACAAGGGTATCAATTCTGGCTGTATGAAAGACACTTAATTTGGCATTTCCTTCCTCATGAATGTTTCTTGGTGCAGGTTTTTCTTCAGAAAAACAATTACAAATATCTATTTCTGTTTCTGTAATCTTGTGTAGCAATTGTACATTGTGCATTTGTATGCAGCTGCTAGTTTTCTTTTGTGTTGGTTAAAATGCCAACTATTTGATATCTGCTTTTGAGAGTACTTTAAGAACAGCTTTAAGACAGCTCCTCAATAACTTTAAATTTGCATATAATGAGAAAACGTTTGTCGCACTAGAACTAAACAAGAAAAATCCATGTTCAAGATACAGTGTTAATACAGTGACCTACATTCAAAAAGAATAGATGGAAAGTGTGAAGCATTACTTTCTTACTAAGCTCTCTTCTTACTTTTCTCATGTAGTGACAAGACAGAATAAGTAGACCATCAGAGCAGGTTTCTACTGAAATCTGTGAATCTGCCTATATAAGGAAGGTGTTCCAAGGTCAGGAAGCAAAAAAAATAATACAAAATTAAGAGAATTTCTCCATCTCTTGTATTCTGGGAACTCATCTAATGAAATAATTTAGTGTTCATGGTTGCAAAGTACTGAGGTTTAACCTTTGGGAGTGGGTTCTGTCCCTGACATGAGCAGTATTTCTCTCTGTTTTGCCCTGGTTCAGTATTAGCTGGACCTTCACAAATACGCTGGTTCTGTTGACCTGTAAGATGCAGCTTGACTTGCCTGACACAATGGGAGCTAACAAGACCTTACATCTGGTAAGAGAGTTCCTGAAGAGATACTAGAAATTATCCCAACACGTGCATATTACAGCCATTTAATACCAGAACAATCTTTCTTCACAGGATATGCTTTCTCAATTCTTTCCTAATTAGAAAGAAACAAACATGAATTGTGCAACCCAAAACTACTGTACACAAAATTTTAGTGGAATTGTGTGTTAAGGTCCACTTCATATTACTGTGCAAATATGCAAAAGTAAATCCTCCTCCTACTCCATATCAGAACTGTTTGATTTCTTCTACTGCTGCTGTCACAGGCTAAGTAAGGAATTTCTCATTTTCTGATGCTGAATTAATTAGAAATTATACTGTAGGTGTAATTTAGGGAATAAGACTGTCCTAGAACCCCATACTGGTTTAGGTTGGAAGAGACCTTAAATATAATCCAGTACCACCTCCCTGCCATGGTCAGGGACACCTTCCACCAGATGCAGAGATTAAAAAAATCTGATCAACATCTTCAATCTCCCAAGCAACATCTGTAATAGTTAAATTTTATATGTCATTGTTTGGTATTTAGTATCCTGGTAACATAATTAGCACAACAAGACTTAGAAAACAGATGCTCTTCCTTAGTATTCATAATCTAATACCAGAAGGAATTAGAGAAGAGCTGACCAGGTATCCAGTTAAAATAAAAGATGTGTGCTTTTTTCTAAATGAGTCTATAAATTAATAATATTTCTCTATATATGCTTCTGTATACCTGATTTGTGTAATTCTGAGCATTTTAATTGCCAGCTTGGGGGTTTTGGATTTTGGAGCAACAGAAAGACTTGCAAAGGCGTTGGTTGATACCACTGCATGGTCTGTGTGGAGCTGGATATGAAGTCTGAAAATCAGTCTCTTACTTGATTAACAGATCTGCCTTGTTCTGTAAGGTAACTTCTCATTCTGATCTGTGAGGAGACTGAGATGAGGTACAAGTACTGGAGCTTTTAATGAGGCATGTTATTCTCATTAAAACCTTGTGGCTGCATACTAAACTGACTTACTGGAATTATTAACAACTATAACCTTTCATTAAAAATGGTGGGGAAAAAAATTATGCTGGGCTGGGTTGCTTTTAGTTGTTCAGCTGTTGCTGTTCACAGGTTCAGGCCCTTCAGGCCAGAGACTTTCTTTTGGTTTAAATTAGTCTAGGAATTTTGGGAAAATACCAAATTGTGAGAGATTAATATGGTCAGAATTGGCAGTATTATGTTAGTAACAAGTGAGCATCAGGACCTATTTTCCATTACTAAAATCTGTGTTACTGATCCCAAAATTGTGAGTCTTGCAAGCATCATGCAACGTGGAAAAGAAATAGGAGCTATTCCTGAGGTCAAGAAGCAACACAGGTGTGATCTATTTCTGAGCACTGCACAATCTAAGAGCCTGGACAGGTAAGGCCAGGTCATTGTCTGGTTTGTCCCAGCTGAATCTCAGACTCCTAATCCAATGCCCCAAAACTATGGTAGATCCTGAATGAAACATTTTTATTTCCAGGGGCTTAGCTGGATTGGGTGAGACACCCTCAGATGCATAGGGGATATAAACTCTTGTTCAGTTACCATATCTGCAAAGGTGGATGATGTACTTTGGGGATGAGCAGAGAGGCTTCAAACACTTTGGGAATTTTAAGGAGCCTTGTGGCCTAGAAGTCTCCCTGGGTCAGTACATGACAATTTGTTCTGGCATAGTTTGTTTCTGCCTCATCTGTGTTATATGTGGGCTCAGTCTGTGTAGTGCCATGGAGTTGTGACCTATTTATTTTGGAAATACATTCAGCTGATGGCAGCTTGAGTGCTGCTTTGTGTCCACACCAATGGAAAGGCTAGTAGGCTCTTGCTCAAGGCTGGTTTGTACTATCCAGGGTACATCCAGTGTATACATATAGCAATGCCCAGTAGCCAGGGAAGCAAAGGTTGTCCAGGTTAATTACTGTGTAGGATAACTGGTTTTTGTATTGAATGAACACCTCAGTGAGTTCCACTCTGATTCTTTCAAGTGTATAAAAATGCCCACTAAAGGAAAATTTCTATGAAATAGGTAAGATAAGATGTTTCCTGTGCTGTAATAGCTTTAGGAAACTTATTGTTCTAAATTGCTTGTGATCACTCAACCTTGAACATTCCTTTCTTTTACATCACTGGGTGGTGATAGTGTGTATAGAGGGGGTTTTGGTTCTTTTGACCCCTGTTGTACCCTAGAGGAATTCAAATATTTGTTCTCAATTTTCCTGGGCACATTGATTAACAAACAGGGCTTTGTAACAAACTAGCAAGGCCATGGCTCATTGCATTAGCTGATAAATTTGGAATGTGACATTGTGTTGAAATATTTAAAACTTCAAAAGGTTAGTTAGAAAGTGATGTGAGTAATGAGTGAGATGTTTATAGCACCCAAGACTATTTTCAAGCAGCAATAAGAAATGCCAGCTCTTGAGCCTGTATAAATCAAAGCAGCAGTAAGTAGCTGGTTCAGGAAGGTTACACTTTTTAACTGTTTTGCTTCCACCCAGAGTGGCTTTATAAACACTTGTCACTGGGGCAGTTATTCAGTTGCTCCCTTTGAAGAGGGGAACTTCTGGCAAGTAAAGGAAATAAATCAGATAGTCATATCATGTCTTAGCTATGGATAATTAGCCTGTGTTGTCATGGGAGCCTGTGAAAGTGCTGCCAGACCCCTGTATTTAGCGTGTTTCTAATTATTTAGTATAGAGTGAAAGGAAAATAAAAGCTAAGAAGGGAACACTTCTATTTGAAACTATTCTTAAGTAACTTTTTTTTTTTCCTTGACTTTTCGGAAACTAAATATGCAGCATGGCACGCTCAGAGGACAATTAAAATACTATTTAATGACATGTATGCTTTTCTAACATACACAGATTGATTCTCTGGCAATTCCTAAGTAGCCAGCAGGTGGCTGGGTAGTTTGTTGGGTCTGCCCCGTTTTCCTGTCTATATTTGAATAGGAAGTGTGAAAAGCACAATGTGACGTTTCACTGAAGCCAAAAGTTTATGCATGGGAATCAACAAGCAGGTTCACATCATCCAAAACAAATATGCACAGTTTTGTTATGTCTCCATTTTAGGCATTAGGTTTTTTTACCTTTTAGTTGTTAACATATTTCTGAGCAAACAAGTGAATCTGTGCTTTTCAAAACAATGTGTGAGTTGCTCAGAGACCTTTTTAGGTTATCTATTCTCAAGGATGCTTTCCTTGTAATGCCATATATGTAACATTCTCTTCCCAGAATAACACTTCTTTTTATTAGGAGCACTGCACAAACAGGTATTCTTGATCTTCACTTGAGTGCTTAGCCATTCTCTAGTGTTCCAAAAAAGAGTAACAAGTTTTCAGTTGCTCTTCAGGCTTTCATGTGGTCATCTGAACATAAAAATTATTTTTTTGTGTGAAAGTTATATTAAATCAATGTATAAATATATGCATACAGAAATATCATATATACATGTGTACTCATGTGGATATGAACACACTAATACAAAGTGGTTTTCTTACAGAAAGTATTTTTCACATCTGTACATGTGATTGTATACCAAAGGTAATGATTTGGGTGCTGATAATTTTATTTTGTATGAGATTTTTTTTTTTACAACAGTCAACAGTGGAAGACGTAAGCACTTAAAGTAGATGGTGTAATGTGTTGTGTGTGTTTGCCAAGTGCTTTGTCTGTGTTTGTTATTATTTGTGAATAATAACAATTTATTATTGTTATATATTATTATTGTTATATATATATAATATATATATAATATATATATTATTGTTATTATTTGTGAATAACAATTATTATTGTGAATAATAATTGTGTTTAGCAATTTTTTTAGAATACAGGAAAAATATATAGATTTTTGGTGGTGCCCAGTGATAGGACAAAGAATAATGGGTATAAGCTATAACACAGGAAGTTCCACCTCAATATGGGGAGAAACTTCTTTACTGTGAGGAAGATGGAGCACTGGAACAGGCTTCCCAGGGAGGTTGTGGAGTCTCCTCTGGAGACTTTCAGAACCCACTTGGATTCTTGCCTGTGTGGCCTGCCCTAGATGATCCTACAGGGGGGTTGGACTAGGTCATCTCTAGAGGTCCCTTCCAGCCACTAACATTCTATGATTCTATGATCCTACAGTATGCTATAAGGCAGCTGTGAGGGTGTGCATTTTTTTACTGTTTCATCTAGATGCTTATCTGTGTGCTGGCTTTGTATGTTCAAAGGGATGTTAGGAGGTGCTCAGCTGCAGCTGATGTTCAGCAACACATATTCAACCACAATGAATTATGATTGAGGATGAAAGCTGGGCTCTAAGGGACTCTGTAGAAAGTATTCTGAAATATGAGTGTATACAGAGATTTCAAACACTGCAGATTGATCCCCTCTACCAGAACCTATCCTGTGTTAATAAGATTAGTGGCTTTTTTTTCCCCCCCACACTCTACAAGATGTTTTTCTAAGTTATTTCACAGATGATAACAAACAAGAAAATGTTGGTGTGTGTACTCTTGGGAATAGCAAATTCTTTGTAGAATAGAAAGGTAAAATTTATGAAGTTTTGGGGTTTCTGTGATCCCATGGTATATTTCCAGCTGTACTCTTGTACTCTTGTATTTCCAGTTGTACTCTTCTCATTTGATTGTTTTCCTCCCCCTTACTTAAAAGTTCCCCCTGAGTTTCAACTGATACAGTGCTTTCTCCTTCCCTTAAATGCTTGGTGTTGCTGCTGTATGTTGTCATGTAATACCTCAGATGATTATCTCATCAAACATTAGGAAATGTTGGCAACATTTGTGAGCAGGATATGGAAGCTGCCCTTGAATGGGTCTTTTGAAACAAACTGAAAATGTACAAAATTTAAAGATAAAATAATAATGGGGCCAAACCATTCATTAATGTAAATCTGCTGACATAAGTGACAAGGTGCTGATTTACATCAGCTGAGACTGTGGCTGGTGAAATTAAAAGAAAATAAAGGGTTTAGGGGTCTAGTGATGCTGGTCTCTTAATGTAAGCACAAGCTTTCACCCAAGACCACATCATTGTTAATGTGTAACTGCAGTGCCAGAGGGGTCAGGTTGTTCCAGACACTGTAGCACTGTGTTACCTCCTAGAAATGAAATAGGAGCCGAACCATCTGAACAGTGTATTCTTTAATTAAATCCTGGATCAGGTCTTCCACTAGGATGGTTTGGATTAACTTCATATAATTCAAAGGAACTAAATTGATTTACAGTGGCTGAGCACTTGGTCTTTTATTAATGTATATTACTGTATATTGAAATTATGAGACTTGATTTTTGTAACCATGAATAGTTGGTAAGACTGAAGTAGCTCTAAACTTTATTGAAGATGGTGTCAAAAAACCCACAATAGGACAGTAAGGTTAACTAGAAGAATAGCATATAGGCTTGGGCTTTTTATTTTGTTTGGGGTTTTGTTTGTTTGTTTGTGTTGGGGTTTATTTTTTGTTTGTTTGTTTGTGTTGGGTTTTTTTTTTAGTTTTAGGTTTTTTGGGTGTTTTTTTTATTTTTTTAATTTTTATTTACTTGTTTAAATCACAGTGCAGTACAGATGTAGCCAAACTGTTTTTTGTAGCTACCTGTCTTTTTCAAAAAGGTGGCTGGAGAGCAGGGTTGCTTGTGATGATTTTTTGTTCTCTTGTAGCTGGAGACCTTGTACTGTAGCCAGAATATACTTTGGGAACTTGTAAGACTCCTCTCTTGTGCATTGTGGAATACTGTATTGTAGTTGCTTGTATGTCTGTCTGCTTACCAGCTTCACAATTAAAGGTGTTATATATGGCTCATTTGTAGCATCCCTACGCATTTCCCTCTGTTTAGTTCTTTTAAGTTTTTTTAAAAGCTATATATTTATTTTCTCCTTTGCTCTCTCATTTGCAGCATCACAGTGTCCTGAATGAATATAGAGTTTATCTTTCTTTTGGACCCTGAAGCAGATCAGGTGTAAAAGATGCCTTCAGGAGGCAAGCAGTCCCAGGGGCTTTGGTTATCCCTCCTCTTCCAGACAAAGCCTAAAATCTGCCTCAGACCATGACCCCAAGAAAAGATGCAATACTTTTGCTCTTGCTGTTCATGTTGAATGTGGCAAAAGACTCTATTTAGAGAGTTGGGTGTCACCATGGTCCAGCATTTAGTGGTTGCACTCAAAGAACTTGAAGGTCTTTTCCAACCACAAGGACTCTTTTATCTGCATAATTTGATCTGGGCTACTCTTTTTAAGGTGTTTAAATAGTGTCACAGTCATTGTAGTGTTTCCATGCATTGGTTTTCGTGGGGTTACACTAGCAAATATAATATTGCAGTAGCATACTCTTTTCATCTTTTAATACAAGAGCCAGATTTCATTTAAATATGCCTGACAAAACAGTGTAAGATTGTATTTTGTTGTGGTTTAGGCTATGTTTAGGTAAAAAAGACAAGTATTAAGTCTCTGGCCAAACTGGTCCCTGAAGTTGTCCTGTTTAAGAACAGGGCTGACTTGTTATCCACAGATGACTGCCAGAAGTATTAATAAAATCAGGCTTGCAAGCTGATGTCACAGTATCTATTATTGGCAGAAATACAATCCTTCAAATAATAAATGAACTCTTAATATCTATAAGGTTGTTTGTTTTCTCTGAGTCGTGTGATTAGGCTGCATTTAATAACATGATGGCCTTCTGAAGAGTCTCCATCAAAATTAATGGTTTCATCTGCTTGCACGAACAACTAAATAAATGGGCACACCTGGGACTATCCTAAGGGTCTGCCTTATGCCTAGGAAGTACTTTCTGACTAGTTCTGGTAAAGTGTGGATCACTGGTACCGGGGTGTTACAGGCCACATAAGAGAACTTTTAATGTACTGTTTGGAGTGTGGGAGAACTTGAGTATAGGTATCAACAGCATAAGGGAATGGATAAGGAATCAACTTTTAGAAAATGCTTTACTTTTATAAAGGCTTTACTTGTTGTATATTGAGTACTTTATAGGGAATTAGCCTGGCAGCCACACAGAAAGGTGTGTGGACAGCTAAAGTTAAGTCATTCTTGTTTCAGATGGAACCTGTGTTTGGAGCCTAGATATTAGGACCTGATGCTAAGGAAGTAAATCAGTATTGCCTCAGACTTCAGAAACATACCATTTGGAAAAGTTACCTTATTTTTTCTGTATTCTGAACCTGTCTTTTAGATTTCTTACGCTGGGCAAATAACCCATAATGGCTGACAGCAGCAATAGAAAAGTTTTCAGATGTTCCAGTGTATATTGTGGTTGTTGTTTTGTTTTTTATTTTTTAGGGTTTTTTTTTTTTTACTTCCTAGAGAATTATTAATTTTTCATCTCAGATTTTGGTGACATAAATGACCAGTTTTGTTCTGAAAAATGTGCTTCAGATGTTCTTGCAAGAATGGCTGAACTCCTAAATTATTTCTCAGTCTCCAGAAACTTCTTTGCCTCCCCTAATGAACTATATGATAGTAAACTACTGACTTTCCAAGCCTGTAGTCGTATGTGTGAATCTTCCCTCTGACTTGGAGTGCACCGGAATTAAGAGCGAGTCTGTGGACTGCAATTTATGCATTAAGGCAAAGCTTGTGCATAGTCTAGTTCAAAACTCATTTTATAAGGCCAAGACAAATATGATTAGAAGTTAAAGGAGTAAATACACTGCCTAATAGATTGCTTGCATAAAGGGGAGGTCCCCAGGAGCCTGTTTCCTAATGTGGTACACAAGCACAGCTGGCACAATGCTGCAGTGACAGCTTTCATGCTGTCTCTCCTCTTGTTGAAGTTTCTGACCAAAATATACCTCTGTAATGAGTTTCAGATCATCATGCCCCTCTGCTTGCTTCTTTTCATTCACTGTGCTAGGCAAAGGCAAATTCTGCCTTCCTCCATCCACACCCAGTGCAGGCTTTCATGTTCTCTGAATTCCTCAGAAAACAGAATATTGGGAGGGCTACACTGCTTACTTTGAGAAAGGCGAGAAGGCTAAGTCAGCCAAATTCAGAATAAATCCACTTCATTTGTAGCAGACATTAAGAACAGATTTCACTCAGTAGATTTACCTGTGGCTTTCACTTGAAGTGATTGTACTACAAGGAATGCCAGTTTTGCTTTTGTTTAGTTTCATTGCTTTTTCTCTAAGAGTGCAGGTTTAGCTCCATAACTTAAGTGCTTGGTGCAGAGTTTGCTATGTAAGGTTCTTTAAGTTATGTGAGAAATCAGATTTGATTATTACAATAATATTTTTTAGCCACAGTGGAATATCTTGGTTTTTCAGTATATACAAGAGAAAGATCTGAAAAGCACTCCTGTCAGTAGTAAATGAATTTTTGTGAAAATCCAAGCAAAGACTTTAAGCAGTGGAGTCCATATCATTTTCCATAAATTAAATGAGAAGTATTGGTTAAGTGAGTACAGTGTGATAAAGCTGGAATACATCACATTATTAGACTGCTTTACATAGTGAATGGAACATTGCCAGTTTAAATAAACTGCTGTGCATCTACTTGAAACATTGTCTCTGTGCATGCTGGATATTTAATCCTTTAAGCCTTTGGGAGTTTTTGTAGGTTTTTTTTGTTTGGGTTTTTTTTTTATTTTGTTTGGTTGGTTGTGGGGAGGTTTTTGTTGTTTTTGGGGGGCTTTTTAGGAGTGGAGCCAAGCTGTTCATGCATGTACTATGACTTTTGAATGTAATTTTTGGTTTGATACCTTGTTTTAGCTTGCTAATCATAAAGTATTAAAAAAAATCTGTAGTGATTTTGGAGTTTGGGTTTATCTGTCTCTTTTTTTTCTTAATTTGAAAGTGTGTTTATAAATGCAATAAAGAATCCTATCTAGGCAGCATTGTGTAACTTTCTGTTCTTCTGTAACTTTCTGTATATGACAATAATTGCTGGTCTATTTGATTGATCTCGAGGCACTGTCTGTTCAAAGGAGTACAGAGAATAACGCTGGGAATTAAGTAGCCTATGTTGTGTTCTGAGAGATAAAAGTCTGCAGTGCATCTCACTGGAGAGTCATTGCCCTAAGATGGGGATACTATTTTGGAGATATCACTGGAGTCAATGAAGAGATCCACACAATTCTGACCTCTCAAGCATATGTTGTGCGAGGCTGCACTGTGGTAGACTCTGCTGTGGCTGTTACTCAGTGTGTGTATGAACTTGATGCTCTACAGAAAGTGAAGCTGGAATGGGATAAAATATTCATTTAAAAGACAAGAACTTTGTGCAGATATGCTGTCCTTTTTACTGGTGGTGGTCAGGGCAAAATCTTACCCAAAATGAAAACTGAATAATTTCTACTCTTTTTGTCCTTGCAGGTCAAGCCAGTTACTCACAGTAGAATCACCGTGTCAGCACGGTTTCGAAAACCACTCCAGGAACCCTACACTATTTTGTAAGTAGAATTTTCAGTTAGTGAACTGCTGTTTTGCATGGTGGTGGTGTCTAACTTCAGAGGAGTTTGTTTAAAATGGTCCTACAAATTAATTTACTTTGCTTTATTTCAGCCTGGTTGCTAATGGAGACCTTATTAGCCCTGTAGTACGCCTCCTCATTCCCAGGAAAACACTGAATCACTGGGACCATGTTCTTGAAATGGTTACAGGAAAAGTTACACTCAGGAGTGGAGCTGTTCACAGGTATCAGGAAGCTGGGTATTTGGAAAATGTATTTGGTATGCATAGATTTGTTTTTAAGTCTCCAGAGATAGTATAATGGATCACTCCTCCTTTGTGAGAAATTCCACTGCAACAAAATTAAAGTACATCAGAAAGCCACAAAATGGAAATATGTTAACTTTAGATTTAATTTCACTGCTATTTAAAAAAAAGCAAACTTCCATTTGTTTCAGCTGTTATTTCTTCATTAAGTATTTAGTTACCAGGCACGTAATAATGCAATAATAATGCCATACATTTACTATTAATAATTAAGTTACACATCAGAATAAAATACATGAGCACAGTAAAGTTGGTGAAGTCTTCAGAATGTGCAACACTAGATGTGATTCATGATACCTTTTAATTATGGTGGTTCTTTAAATTCATTGAGGAAATTTCAAGGAAAATATGGATTCCTTGGTTTTTGAAGATGTGTGATGTGACTAGGTTGTGCTTAATATTCAGCCAGTTCAGTCTCCTAATAAGAGCTAATGCCAAATGTTCTAGCTGGGGGGATTGCCAGTTCCAGTAGCTCAGCATTTCTGGGTTGTGGTATGTATTGGATAGGTAGGTTTCAATCCCTTAAGGCTTTTACAATATAAAATAAGTTCTCTAAAATAGGATTTTGTAGTTGTTTCAGGTTTTAAAGCAAGATTATAGAGGAGGTTTCCATGAAAAACGTTGTAGTGTAAGCAGGCTGCCAAGGTGTGTACTGGCAAATTACTGACATTCCAGTATTGCCCCATGCAGAGCCCATTACAGGAAATATTTTCCTCAGTGGGGAAAGGACCTTCTGTGGAAAACCATTCTTCACAGATTATGCAATTTCTGAAGCTATGGTTGTGAAATCTTTTTCAAATCAATGAAGACAGAATAGTCTTTCAGTTCTTCTGGTTGCTTTCCCAGAGTTGATTCAGATAACAAAAGATTAAGGTAATGCTGTCTGTTGATTGTTGGCTTTTATCTACTTTTTCCTCTAAGCCTTGCATTTCACTTTGCCTACTGTCTGGCTGCTTAGCACTTCTAGTTCCAATAAAGCAAACCTACATGTATTTGCAGCTTTCTGAGTCTGATTCTCAGTGAGTGTGGCATGATAGTGACCAGAGTGACAGCTGTTAGCAACATACCAGTTCTTTCTGCTCTCAAGTTGTTAAACAATTTGAAAACCTTTCACACTTTATTCTCATTATGTGGTGTCACTCCTTGGTGATACTGAATGATGTACATGAAAGCATAAATCATTCTGAACATAGCTAGGATTGCTTTTGTGAAGTTCCCCCAGCGCTTAGTTTTAATTCTTTAAAAAAATAAGATAGCATACATGGCATTTTGTATTATTCAATGTTTTCCTTTTTCTGGTATTCTATTAACTCAGTTGTCATTTCTTTTCTAAGAATATGTATAAAATACTTTAGGAAAGCAATCATTGTTCCTTAATAAGTTACGCATTAATTGCTGGGGTTTACTGAAACTATGTTAGCATTAGAGGAGGTCCTGTAAGACCACTGATGCTGGGAAGATACAAGTTCTCATAAAAGATAAGTGAAACTAACAGGAACCTGCATTATGTATATAGCAGTTTTTCTTTTCCATTTCATGAAAAGACATAAAAACCCACCAAGCCTTATGCAATTTCACATGTGGTGCTTTTTTTTTTAACAACAAAAAAAAAAGTTATTTTTTATCATCCCTATCAGAATGGAAGCAAGAAATACGAGAGAGTAGAAAATGACATAGTAGCTTTTCTTCTTGCCAGACTGTGGATGGGGAACAGGCTATAGCATCCCAAAGGGAAGTTACCTGGTGCATGTGCAACTGGGGATGTGGGAATATTGCTTCTGCAGGTTGTGTCTTTGCTATCTCCTTTGTCAGCCTTTATGCTTGCTTGGTTTTGGATGCCACTTTTTGGCTTGGATTCAGGAGAGAAAATAGTAATCCACTGGCATCCCTCAGGACAAGCCCTAGGTCATCCTCCAGTGTCCAGAGGTGACCATAAGGGCATCTTTGTTGCATAATAATGGCCAAAGAGAATGCAGCTGGTCTTTGAACAGTTGTGGCCAGCTGGATGGACTGAAGGCTGCAGAAGTAAGGGTCACAAAGCTAGTGTGATGCTTGTTAGGTTAATAGTTATGTATTTGTTTGAAGTGCCATGTTCAAAGAATGCATTTTTAATGTCACTTTTTTCTTCAATGACTGATTATGTTTGATGCAGGTATTACTGTTAATTTTTTCAGGCTGGAAAATACCGATAGAGACTGCCAGATATTTGTCTGTAACACTTACAGGAGTTATATTAAGTAAACAACTTTTCTCCTTTAAATACAATAAACACAAGCAAAGTGAAAGATGGGGAACAAAACCCAGTGTCATGTTTGTATGTACCCCTAAATGCCTGCAGCACAATACAAATACATAAAACAGTTCTTAAAGTGGGGTACACTTATTTGCTGTTTTTACCCCAAAGCAAGATTGAAACTTGCAAAACACAGTGAGATTAATTCAGAAATAGGCTTGGTGATTTTTAAGTTGCTTGTTTTATTTTCATTGTTGGGGTAGAACCAATGTCCTCTGCATGGGAGGGAAACATAAGTTGCTCTTTGAGTTTCTGTGAAATGTTTGCACTAAATAGTAAACATAAGTAGTACATAGGGTGCTCTTCAGAGTTAGGAGACCTCTTCACAAGGAAGCAGCCACGTGGTCAAGATTTTAACAAGCTGCCATTTCACCTTTGAGAATGTTCAGTCTTTGCATTTAGGAAACCGAAGTGCTTCTATATGGAAGGAGGCATCTAGAAAATAAAGGTACTTCCACAAGAGGCATACAAGAATGATGTGGACACACTGGACCAAGCACATCAAAGGGACAAGAAGAGTTCAAAGATACTTGTGACATGGGGAGGGCTGGGAGAGCTGGGGCTCTGCAGCCAGTGGAGGAGAAGGTGCAGGGGGATGAGCCTTCAAAGGTGTGAATGTGTACACTTAGTGGGAAGGAGAGAAGAAGTCAAAGCCAGGCTTTCAGAGGTTCCCAGTGACAGAACGAGTGGCAGTGGGTGCAAACTGAAATACAGGAAAATCCAGTTGAAAAGATAGAGAAAAAATAATTTACTGTAAGGGTCATCAAATGCTGGAAGAAGCTCCACAGAAAGGTTGTGGTGTCTCTATCCTTGCAGTTATTTAAAACACATCTGGACACAGCCCTGAGCAACCCACTCGAGTTGCTCTTGCTCTTCATGGGGTCATTGGAGTTAGTGGCATCCAGAGATCATTTCCAACCTCAGCTATTCTGTGATTCTTGGTTCTATAAGTGTCATCTTTATGTTTATTTTTTCTTTCTGTTTTATTCAAGGTTGTGGGACCATGTGTATAAACTTATGAAGCAGCTTTTTCTATACTATACTAAAAAAATTTTGCACTTAACATGTCAGGGATGGTCTCAAGGCAGGCTTTTGATATTCTTCCTAAAAGGTTAATTGTATAGGTGTATCATCTATAGTTTTATATCTCTTTGCACTATGTTGATATACATGAACAACACATGTAGTAACTTCTATTATTGAAGGCTTCTAGAAAGACAGTTAAGATGGCCATTCAACATTGCTGCATTTAAGACTTAAATGCAAAACTCTTAATGTTGACTTTTTAATTAAATATAAATATTACTGAGTTTTGGAATGTACTTCATAGGAAAGAACTTACAAAGGGTTTGTTTATTATTGAATGCTTTGTCCTTCCTCAGAATTTTGACCATCTTTAAATAAAATCACAAATACAACAGTGTAATAATTGGGGTGGCATAGAAATAATGTGCTGACTGCTCCTGCTCTCCCACCACCCCCAGTCCATAATGCATTTCTTCTTTCTAGGTAAAGTCACAACCAGAAATTACTGTGGTAAAAATCTACCTGGTACTATAGACATATTGATTATTAGTATTGATTGCAGGTCCCCAAGATACATAGCTTCTTATTATAATGTATTATTTATTGTATTTCCTGTAACTTGCAGGAACTTTCCCCCACCAGGTATAACCACGTTTTGACTTCCTGCTCTATACAATCTAACAATCTCAGTGCATTATTATCAACATGGGATGTGTTAGGTGGACAGGTTCTGGATTCTAAATTATGGAGCCATTAGTACCCTGTTCTTGCTACACTGCTGCATAATGCCTAAAGCACAGATGGGAGGAGGAACATGGTATGAGAGAGATCAGGAACTCATGGAATAGATACCTTCCAGTGTTGTAATCTATCTAATTTCAGAAATTATGAGTGTATTTCATCTGTCATAGGGCTTCACACTTCACTAGTTTTATATAAAGTGTGATTTAGTCATTATTTTGCTCTATCTTCCCTTATCTTTTTTTTTTTTTTTTTTTTTTATATATATATAGTGGTCATTGTGTGGTACTCACTAAATTTTATTTGGTTTCATATCTGGAAAAGCAACATGATTTAGTGAGTTTAGATTAACATGGCTTTCAATGCTCTTTATACACCTACCTGAATGTTAAGGTTTATGTTTTTCAGACTTTACACTTTAGATGGAAAACTTGTTCAGAATGGGTCAGACTTGGAGAATGGACAAATTTATGTTGCAGTGGGTAGAGAAAAGTTTAAGAAATTGCCATATGGTGGTCTGCTGTTTAGCAAACCTACAATGAAAAGGCCGCAAGGGTAAGTTCAATAGGTGTCTGATATACTCACATGCTTGTGTGTGTCAATTTGATTAAAAGGTTCCACTAGTACAGTACATAATCATCATCCCAAGAACATGGGATGGGTAGCCTAGTATGGATGCAAAGCTTTATTGACAACTTCTGAGAAAGTTGAGATAACAAAAACAGAAGAGCAAATGGAAATTCAGAAGACTACTTCTATTCACCTCATAAATGAGCCATTGATTATGTTTCACAAATTAAACATTATATAAAGGACTATTTTAGTGGCTTAATTTTTGGGGTTCGGTTGGGTTGTTTTTTTTTGCTGGGATACAAATGTGTATATCCAATTGAGAATAGGTGCAGCTACACCAGTCTTGATGTGCTATTGTGTCATAGTTTTTTGTGGAATATGTACTGCATTAGCAATGTTTTATGTTTGGGTCTGGTTTTTGTGGGCTAGAGTTAGCACATAATTTCAAACCAGGTGTCTCTAAGGAGAAACTTGGGCTTTAATATCTTTGGAAAACTTGAAAATTGGGAGCCATTTCATTGAAATGTAAGGAAAGAAATGAAAATTTGTCCCATAAATTGGTATAATTTAGAGACTTTTTTTATACTCTTCATACAAACTGGAGTGTAATTGTCTTAAATTTCTTCATGGGCAACTATAGACATTGTGAATAACTTGAAAGTATTGGGGAAATGGTAGTTGCAACAAATTAGTTTAAAGATATTGAAAAGCTATTTTCATCAGCTGATGTAAACAGTTTTGTTGAAATTTCTGGAACTTTTCATTCATCTTTCACATAGTAATTCATTGAATGAAGCTCTGCAAATTTTGGTTATATTAATTATATATTGTGGGGAAATGTAATTCACTTAGTTAAATAAGGTAATGACTATGCATTTAAACATAGTCCAGTGAACAGAAGAGGAAATAGTTAAAATGTGCAATGAATAAAACAACTCTGTTGCCGTAGCTGACTTGGTATTATCTGACTTGGTTATAGATACATAGTGTATACAATTCTAAGATATGGTTTATTTCTGCAGTTCCAAAGCCTCTGTATTGCCTCCGATTGTGGGATCTCAAAAGTCTAAAGGCAGTGTAAGTATCAAGTGCCATAATAAACTTTGTTTCTAGTTTTGCTTAATTCCAGCAGATGGAATTTTGGGGTTTAATTAAATCGGAAGAGAAAAAAATCCCCAGCTACCTGGTGGTATGCTTATTAAAACTTGATGAATTAATAGCTCAATTGATCAGAAAAAGAAATCTGAGAAAATATTATTGCAATAATGGCTGCTTTTTTGAAAGAAAAACTTCCATAGCACAAATCAACTGCTGCCTTCAAGTCTTACCCATTAACTTTGTCATTTGCCTTTGTTTATCTGTTAAATTATTTAGTCAAATTATACACCTAAAGGAAAAATACAGAACCTTTTACTAAAGTTCTTGAAGAAAATGGTGTTTTGCATGAAGAGTTGTAGATCCCCAAAATTTCCTGACACCTTATTTCCTAGCTAATCATTAAATACTGCTTTGTAACTTATATAGTTTTTGTATGTGTACAGAATGAGTCCACTGTGGATTTCAAACAGTGACAAATCAGAATATGAATATTTGTTTGTATCAATTCTGTACAAGTGAAGCTTACTGCACAAGACAGAGTACAGACTCAGAGTCTAGTAGCTGATCCTGTCCATTCACTGTTTACAAAACAAAAAAGCCTGGAGGCATTGGGGAAAAAAAAAAAGCAATAAAATATACAAATGTGTTTCATTCTGTTGAAATTCAGTAGAAGATAAAGAATAAGATACTTCCAAGTGGTGTTTGTTTTTAAGGTGTGAGCCTTGCAATCCTAGCTTTCATAAAAATAACATAAAAATAATGTGCCTAAACTTAAGGAGGCATGAATATGTGCTACTGCTCTAAAATATCTAATGCAAGACTTGAACTGGCATGAATCATGCAATTGTTTGGTTCTGTTTGATATCTACACTTCCTTGCTAGTATTGTTTGGGAAGAACAGTCTCCAGTTTGAATTAGAAGAGGATGAAATGTTGTTGTGCCCCTGTTTCTCACTACAGAGAAAGGAGAAGTGGTAGGTTTGATGACAGTGGTCCATGAATGATAAATTAGATGGTAAAAAATAGATGGTATAAAATATATCTTGAACAGAACTGACTTCTACTATGTGAGAATCAGAATAATCACATAAAAATATAATAATGTATGCAAGATTTTATAAAGATACGTGATACATTTTTTAGGACCTTAAAAAAATATTTAGGACAATTTTTTTAAATATTCTAAAATTTAAATATATTGAATTTTACCTTTAGCTGTGAGGTGAAATGAATTGTCCGTGACCATTGCAGGCCTTTCTGGTGGGCAAGTTCTAAAATGACATTCATACAACTACACTAAGTGAAACAATGAAGTAGAATATATATTAATTAACCTTTTGTGGTTTGGCCGAGTCTGTGATAAGATGAACAGTTCCAGATACTGACAAGGTCTTCTGCCCTATCTTGTGTTTTATGTGTATATGTGTTTTGTTGTTATGTGGAGTGTTTTGACAAAACTGGATTAGGAAGAAACTATACAAAGTGTTAGACAGGCAAAAGTAGGAGGCTGACAGCCCTTGTCAGAGGCAATGCTGTGAGTGTTTGGTTGGTAAAGTCTTTATGCAGCCAAGAACAACATAAGCAGCACCCTAAGGGCCTGAATGTACAGGTCAGGATTTTACAGTGTTGACTATGAACAGATTTAGACTGAAGAGAAATGTGTATAAATAATAAAATCTCTGGCTAGTACACTTAGGATCATATATACATCAAAGATGTAAGATAAGGACCAGGTTTCTAGCTGGTTTCTAGATACACCACGGAGTAACAGAGGAACTGGCTGATGAGGTGACTCAGAGGTGATGTGTTGGCAGATGCCTTTCTTATCTCCACTGGGCAATCAGTGTTACTGCCACATGGAGACTGTCATCCTCTTCCAACTCCTTTTGACTCTTAGATTAATGTCTATGTCTGATTTACACAGGAAATTAATTATTCACGGGTTATACGTTATAGTTTGTGACTTTCCACACGTGTGCATAAATAAGATATAGCTTTATATTGTGTGCATTCAGATATAGATTCACTTAGCCATTCTTTTCATCATATGAAAGCATTATTAATAATAAACATGTTATTCTCCTTCAGGAGTTGTTGAGGAGCATTTAATAAGTTAGATAAGAGAGTAAATTAAAGACATAGTTACAGTTTTTCTGGATGGTTTAAGACACTGTACTGACTGTAAAATTAAATGCTTCTTTAACCTCTGATAACAGTCCATAGTATTAAATGTTAAAATAATACTGACATTAAAAAAAACCCCAACTTTGGTTTTTTTTTCATCTATAGTAATTGTGTACATTTCTTTCCAGGGAAATGATCGGCAATCTAAATCTACCATCGCATCCAGTGAGCTGGGTGAAAACAGTTCTTCACCTCAGCCTCCCAAAGGGAAGGACAAAAAAAGCCAGAATCCAGAGAATTCTCTGCCCAGACACTTTTCTAACAACTATACAAAAGTAAAACAGACAGTAAGAGTAAAAGCTTCCATGAGAGTCCTTCATGATAATGGTCAGTACTGAGATATATACACTATTGTAGTGTGGTGTAGATATGCTTTTCACTTAAAACAGTGAAATGGTGGAACAATATGCTTTCATAGCTCTTGAATTGCCTGTTTGCTCAGTCTAACAATTTACAGAAGTTCTTTCTTCTTATGAAATGTACCTATGCATAACTGCTATATACTTGGCTTCATATACGTAACACAGGAGACTGGATATGATATTTAGTATACCTTGGAAGGTAACCTAATATGGTCCTATCTTTATGCTTTTGCTAAAAGCATAATATAAGAGATATTTTGACCATTTCCCCACTGCAAAATTTCCCCACCCTGCAAAAAAAAGTGAAGAGAAGGAGCTGGTCTGCACCTCACTGTCTCTGAGGATCCCTGTTTACCTGCCTGGTTCTTTAACACGATTACTAGACTCATGGGAAATAACACAATCATGAACTCCAGTTAGCCAATAGCTGCAGAGACTAATGGAGGTTTTCTTGGAATTTCTTCTTTACTGTGCTGTGGCAGCAGTTCAGAACTTTAGTCATAAACATCCTCTTTGAAAACCTACAGGTATACGATTTTTCCCCTGGCCCCTATGTATTTTTATGGCTGTAAGACTTTATCCTCACTACAGATATTGCTGTCATTCTGGGATGGCTATTTTTCCTCATTAGTAATAGTTTCAAAAGTTATTAATACAGGGAAATTGGTATCTGTCAGGAGAAATTAATTAGGCTTTTCATAACATTTGGCATTTCTTCCCACTGCTGGTTAAGTGTTAATAATTAAGTGTGCATTAACAAATCGTGGTCTAAAACTTTGTTGTATGTCATCCAACAGCAGTTTCATAGCCCTGTATGGATCATGAATCATACCCCTTGAGAATCATGAGCTGTAAATTTATTTTGAGTCAGGGTCTGGTTTGTAAATTTGAGTTTTAAGAGATCAGTGAAGTGTAATGTTTTGTAACATAATTGTGTATAATTTGTAATGATATTTTGTAATATAATTGTCTTTTCAAGAGTAAGTTTCTTGAATTTCAGGTTTATTTTAGGCTTAATTCAAATACCATCCTTTTTTTCTGGTAAGTGGACATAATTTTAATGTAGTCAAGTGGATTTTTTCTTATTGTAGAAAGATTATATTTTAATGAAAATGACTGAAAACATTTGTCTTTCATAACTCATGAATATATTCTCCTTGAAATCATCATGGCATATCCTTACTTTTTACAGCCCAAGTGCTAAAAACATATAAAGGAGAGACTACCAGAGCTAGCATCTCAGAAGGAGCCTTTCATGCTTGTTTTGCCATTTTTAAAGACTCAGAATCATTACATGAGATACAAAGATGGGAAGGAAAGGCTTTTACGTTTAGGGCTGTATACCCTCAATTTTTGATATAGCTTGTGTTTTTTTTAAACAGATAAATTAACTTCTTTTGAGAAATGCCAATACAGAATTCTCTATTATATTACTAAATATTATAATTCTTTATTGTGCAGCTCAAAATCCACATGTTCTGATATAGTCTCCTGCTCAGAATACCAGATGGGTCTGAATTTAGGATTAGATATGCATTAAGAACAACCAAGACATATAAAGTTTTCTGATAGGTATATGCCACTATGGTGACTGTATGCTGTTTTTTTCTGGCTTGAGGATTTTTTTACTTTTAAGTTTCTATAGATATTTCCTGAAAGCAAATGGACCCCTTTTGTGAATGTGAAAGAAATTTGTTCTCTTTTGGCATTGCATTAGATTATCAGAGATTTCTGAATATTCTTTGATGCCTAGAGGGAGGAAGAGTGCTAGAAGCAGCAGTAATTTTTCTGTCCTTCCATTAGGCAGAGACAGAGTGACAAATCTCACTTTGCTAGATAGCAGACAAATATAGGGAGATATTAACTCTCCATATTTCATGCTGTTGCTGCTCCACCTGCTGACAGAATAGTTGGAAATCCACTAAGTCCATTGAGGATGTGACTGCTTTCTTCTCATTATTTTTTGTTTTGTTTTGGTTTTGGTTTTCCCAGGTCTTTCTGTGCTTTTTGAGACCCTTGTAAATAGAATAAGCTATTCAAAGCAGCCAATTTGTGTGGCTCCTAACACACCTAAAGTGTGTGTTAGGAGAAACTCTTCTGTGCTCCTCTGTTTATTCTCCACGTATGAAGAATGGTAGAAATGGGAATGAGTAGTTTGTTGTATGTGCTGTGCTACAAGTCTGGGTAGACCTTGCTGGTCATTCAGGCAGCTGCTGAGGAGATGAAGTCTCTAGGTTGAATTCAGGCAATAGTCGGGGATGCAAATACCAGAGTCGTGTTTTGGATTTCTGGTGGGGTTCAGTCCCTCCTCTCAGTGGATCTGTCTTGATGAGGAGATGTATACTAAGCCACTGAGAACTGTTTTCTTTTGCCAAGCACAAAAAGCAAACCATCTCAGACTCCTGTAAGTCTTGAGGCTAACCACAGTCACAACCACAGCATTATGGACATCTACTGACTTATCTTTCCCCAGTTAAATTCCCCAGTATTTGTTCAGCCAAATGAAGTGGGAAGTATTCCAGGGAGCAGTAGTTGCCTTAAGCTTCTTATCACAAAGCTACTATTCAAAGTGCTTTTAAGCCCTGCTTGCACAAGAAGTGCATCCTATTATGATGTTACAGTAGTTCAATTTAAATGTACTTCTTTGCCATGTGGTTAAAACCAAATTTAATTATGCTTTCTTTTCTTTTCTTTTCTTTTCTTTTCTTTTTTTCTTTTCTTTTCTTTCTTTTCTTTTCTTTTCTTTTCTTTTCTTTTCTTTTCTTTTCTCTTCTTTTCTTTTCTTTTCTTTTCTCTTCTTTTCTTTTCTTTTCTTTTCTTTTCTTTTCTTTTCTTTTCTTTTCTTTTCTTTTCTTTTCTTTTCTTTTCTTTTTCTTTCTTTTCTTTTCTTTTCTTTTCTTTCTTTTCTTTTCTTTTCTTTTCTTTTCTTTTCTTTCTTTTCTTTTCTTTTCTTTTTCTTTTCTTTTCTTTTTTTTTCCTGGTATTTTGCAGTAAATATGACAGTATTTTTGGCTGTTGTTATCAAGAGCAAAACTAGGTTTTCCCATTTCCTGCATTCTGCTTTACAAGCCTTAGCTAATATTCTGTATTTACTATTTTACATGAGATATGCAGCTGTTCTGAATTGGTTAGCTCTTAGAGGAACACAGTTTTGCTGTGGCATTTTTCTGAATAAGTGTTTTATCTTTGCATCAGAAAACAAGTGAAAGGTGTATGGAGCACTAGAGAGAGATCCCACTTGCCCTTCTCTTTCCCCCTCTAGTAATTTTGGGTGAAATTTTTTGTAAGGGGTGCTCCAGGTCCCATAAAATCCACAGAGGTTTTTTGGTTTGTTTTGAATTATTTCCATTCTCTGGAAGAGGTACAGCACTGCTGGCTGCAAATAGTGTTTGTCATAGTGGCTAAGCAATATATCTGAGCCACATTCTGTTCTAAAATCATATCTAAAAAAATCATATCTAAAAATCTTATCATAAAGACGGGTGATTCAATCTCTATCCAGTTTATTTTCTGAGGTCTAGCAGGTAGAGGTACCCAACTTTTTGACAGCAGATGATGCTGTTGGCAAAACATCTGAGATTTCTTTTAACCACTGAGGTAAGTGGGGGTGTGTCACCATTCGAAGAGAAGCAGAAATATCCTGCTGGTGGAAGTGGGTGGAATTTGAGGTGCTAATGTAGAGAGGAGGCCAAGCAGGTCTGTGGAAAATGCTAACAGCTGTTGCTGCTTCTAAGCAGGGCAAGGCATTCATTTCAAATAAAAATATGTTTTTTAGTAATCACCCTGTTAATCAAGCCAAATGTGAAAAACGACACTGATACAAGTTTCTTTCTCTGTTTACTCTAAAGCATGGTGAATTGGATAAATTAGCCATATAGTGGCAAAATCTAAAACTACACAATGTTTAGTCCAGTGATAGCTTTACACAAGAATTTTTAATGTGTTGTTGTTGTGGACGTGGCCCCAAATACAGAAGACTATTTCAAACAGAAACAACTGATGTGCCAGAAAATTTTTTCATGTATTTCACCATTTAGCATTTGAACTGAAATGCACCTGTAAGATTCTTAAGTAGTAGCTAATACTATTCAATTACTTTGAAATTGTGTGCTTCAATGTACTTAGTGTACCTTTCCCTAGGATGCAATAATGCCTTTCAGAGACAGAGCAAAAGTCAATAAATTATAGTTTAAGTTGTTTGAATTTACCCTTATCGTTGAGACTCCTGGAGTTAGCATTTCTTTTCTATTTTTTTTTTTATTTTAATCCTTGAATTAATTCAAAGAATTGTTAGAAAATTAGGATGACTGACATTAAAGGTACCATGCATTTAGTAATGGAAGAATGCTGGTAAATCAGTAGGCCTTTTCAGGCTCAGTCGAGATGAAACAGGAAATTATTGAATAAATACCAACATAAACAAAAGCAATATCACATTCCTCTCCTCATTTTTCCCCCAGTAGCACTCACATCTCCACCAAGGCTGCAGGGCAGCCTTGTAAATGTCCCAGGCTGGACTCCTGGAGCCAGAAGCAGATGGAGTTCAAGGCAGGAACACACAGATTCAGGAGGCACAGACTGGGTCACAGGCAGATGAATGGACCAGAATCCTCCCAGGGATGCTGACCATGGATGAAGGAGCAGAATTGACCCTAGTGATCCTCAGATTTATACCAATTATGATGCCTATGGGATGGAAAACCCCCTTTGGTCAATTTTGGTCACCTGTGAGCCTCTGCTTCTCCTTAAAGGTTGCAGGTTTGACCCTTTACTCCCCTTTCTCTTTCCAGAGCATAAGACATTTCTGAGAACTGAGCAGTAGCCTTGGGTCCTGAATAACATTCTCCAGGCAGTAACTACAAACATTTGAGTATTATCAGTGCTTAGGAGCAGACACTGATTGAGAAACTGCTGCTAAACTTCAGCAAGTGCAGCTACTTTAGAAGAGAGACTTAGATGAAAGTAAAATTACAAGAAAGAAAATAGATCTATCTTGGCTTAAACCCAGGACAGCTTTTCCAGAAGGTGAAAGACTCATGCTGTGGTTTTGATGAGTAGATTTGTCAAGAGCCTGTATCAGCTGTATAACAGGCATGTCTATGAAGTAATGTTATAGCTTGAAAAAGTTGTCTTTAGACTTCATTCAAGTCCTGAATCATAGCTTTATAGTTTTCTTTTGGAATGCTTTATAGCTCCAAGTCATTATTTGAATGTGTAATATATAACCTTTCTAACTAATACAGGAGTCATTCTTTTGAATGTATCCATTAAAAATATGTCCTGATGCTCTTTAAAAAGTGGTACTTTTTGATGATTCACTTATGCTCTGTGACTTTTTAAAGTAAAAGTATTTTTCTGTGCAATTGCAGTGTACTTCATATTAAAATGAAGTACACTGTGATGAGACTGTGATGAGAACTCAACAGAGCAAAGAACATTTTACGTATTCATCACAAGTTGATATGACTACTGTGTTACAACTGTGTAATGAGAATCTTTAATTTAGTTAAAAGAAAATAAAACCACAAAGTTACCATGGCTTACACTGGCACCCAGATCTGCTGGGTGCATATTTGTACTTATGCCATGCTTACATTTGTTTACATGCATACTGAAGCCCCATCATGTTCCACTTCAGGTGTGAAGGAAGCATATGCTAGGACACTATGTTGGGATCCAGAGGACATATGAAGGCTGGATGTCCTTTTCTAAGGGCATTGTTTTTGTTCACCTTTTGTTTTCAGTACTTCCTTGTATACTGAAGACCTGCACTAACATCCAGTCCAGCTTGAAAAGGCAGAATATAGGCTATTGCCCTGTGTGTCAGTGCAAACTCTTCCCTAATGTGTATGCTTTTAGTGCTCTGAAGTGTCTCCCTGTCAATAGGACCTTTCCCTCACTCTGTCCCTATTTGTCACATTGTCTCTGGGTGAGATGGAGTCCTGCAGTGGTTATGGGACTGAAGTAAATGATAAAAGGCCTTTAAAAGCTGGTAAGGGGGGTGCTTTATTCTATATTAAGACTCTTCTGTTTCATCTGGAGATGGCTCTGTGAGATGCAGCTTCCCTCTTAGGCAGGCAGCTAGTACATACCATACAGTCAAGTAGCTGTAGTATTTCATTTAATGGAAAGGAGCATTGCAGCTTTCTCCCTGGTTTGCTTGGTGCCTCTTGAAGACTGCCTGAGATGTATGTTTGAGGAACAAATATTGTGAGGGGAATGTGCAAATGACGCTTTTGTTCTCCTTAGTTTTGCCCACAAATGACAGTCTATAAGCTCTGCCCTTGCTTAGGGCAAGAAAGACCAAGCACACCAGACTTCTAAGCACATAGATTAGCAGAATAATAGAATGGTTTAGGTTGGAAGTGGCCTTAAAAGTTTATCTAGCCCAAGCCCTGTGCAGAGAGCAGACATGTGCAACTGGATCACATTGCTCAAAGCCCCATCCAACCTGACCTTGAATGTTTTCAGGGATGGACCTTTTCCCACCTCACTGGGCAACCGGTTTCAGTGACTCACTATCTTTATTGTAAAAATTTCTTCCTAGCATCTAGTCTGAATCTACTCTCTTTCAGTCTAAAACCTTTAGGCCTTGTCCTATCACTGCAGGCCCTGGTAAAAAGTTTGTCCTTATCTTTCTTATAGGTTCCCTTTAAGTATTGAAAGGCCACTAAAAGGTCTCCCCAGAACCTTCTTTTCTTCAGGATGAGCAACCCCAACTCTCTCAGAATTTCCTTATAGGAATGGTGTTCCACCTGATCATTTTTGTGACTCTCCTTTGGGCCAATTCCAACAGCTCCATGTCTTTCCTGTGCTCAAGGCTCCAGAGCTGAACACAGTGCTGCAGGTGAGGTCTCAGGAGAACAGAGTAAAGAGGGGCTATCACCTCCCTGGACCTGCTTGCTGCACTTCCTTTGATGCAGCCCAGGATATGGTTTGCCTTCTGAGCTGTGAGCACATTTGCTGGCTCATGTTCAGCTTTTCATCCACCCGTACCACCAAGTCCTTTTCCTCAGGGCTGCTTTCAGTCCCTTTGTCCCCCAATCTGTATTGGTACCAGGAATTGATCTGACCTAGGTGAAGGAAGTTGCACTTGGACAGCATCTATTGTCCATCTGAATTACTGGCTATTCGCCAAAGGAAGGGCTGGGACTAAAAGCATTCAAACTGCATTGTAAGAGCTAAAGATGATTATTTGCAGAGACTCCAGCTGTAGTGTACTTGGCCTCACCTTTGCTTTGTCTATGCAGAAGGCATGAATAGGGTTTTGGAGAAGGCTGTTTGGAGTGGCTGTTTGCTTCCATCTGTTTTCCCATGGCAATAATCCTAAAGATTTCTTGATTATGGTCATAAATTTTTTACTATGGTCATTAATTAATTAGCGGATTAGTGCATTTTAATCTGAAACCAATAAACAGCACAGTGAGTTTGCACATGCCTGTTTTGATGGCTACTGAAAAAATCCATAGCCAAAAATATATTCTATATTCTTTTTCTCTCCTCACCTCTGCCAATTTAGTAGTTGTGTGGAATCCCTTCTCTTTTGAGTGTCAGACTGTTTGTAAGAGGTTGTTTCCTCAAACTTAACATCTGAAAAAATATGCTTATAGTGTATTTAAAGCTTAACCTAATCTTCCACATAAAGTTAACAGAGTTTAGTTGGGCAGTGTATTTACTTTAAATGTGGGGTGTTTTTTTTTTTAATGCACTGAAAACTTCTTATTACATGTCCTAATCCTCTCAAATCAAAATTATTTAGAACTGTCTTAATTTTGAATGGTCTTTGTGCAAGACTTAACCACTGTTACTGGCTAAATAAAGGAAGAGAAAGGCCAATGATTAATTAAAGGGAAACCTGCACAGAAAATAAAGTATGGTAGCTGTTCCTATTATCATGCTCTGAATTAGTTTCAATAAAATTATGATGTTGCCAAAGAGTATAAACCTGGACTGCTGAATATCATCTGTGCGTTGTGTGCTAGAACTGTTCTTGTCTTGTTTTGACAACATTTAAGATTGAAAAACTCCCTGCATTTAAAACATATCACTGCTGTGTGATATGCTTAGCAAACTTTAGCAGAAGTTCTGCTAAAGTAGGAGAGATCATCTTGTTTCTTATTCACAGAGATTTTACAAGACCTGTGGATTTATTTCTCACATAATAGGAGATAAAATAACGATCTGTAGTAAGAAATGAGAACCCTTGTTTCTGTTGTTATGTATTGTTACAGTGCTGAATCATGGTAGCCACAATGGGGAGCTAAGATGATGGCAAACCTTGCAACCTTTCTCTTTGAGCACGTGGTGAATCTCTCTGGGCTTGTCTTTAGTAAAATGAATACATTGCAAAAACATAATACAGGAAAATAGCACTTGATAGCAGGACAGCCGTGCTGCTTAGCTCTGTGCAGGAGCGAGTGTAGTGATGCTCAGGACCAGTACAAACATTTCATGGCTTTTGCATGTTCTTTGTGGCAGTTCAGCCCTCAGGACCCAGCCGCGCCCAGGAGAGGGCTGATTTTTAGTAATAGGCATAGAATTAAAAAAGCTGTGGCTTCACAGGGAAATTAATAATTTCAAAATGCAAAAGGTCTTAATGATCTGTCATTTAATGAATTGGAAGAAAAATCTCTTCTTATGACACATAGTTCTTTATTTTTGCAGCTGTTTATGTACAAAGATGACAGAGCTATTGCAGCTGTCTAAGGCAGTGTTTGCTTTGCTCTAGCATTACCACATTTCCTCTCAAGCTGCTGCATACAAGGTCAACCCTTAGAAGCACTTTTTGCAGTGTCTGTTGAGGTGTGAAATCTTACTAGAAAGAGAAATTGAGGAGAGAAACTAATTGCTTAGAAGCTTGAGGCTGCAATATTATCAGGTGAAGGAAAATACGTATTTTTAATATTCCAAACTATTTCAGAAGGTATATTGCTACCAGTTTCTTTTTAATTCCATTACCTTTGATGACAACAGCCACAGGCACACACACACTGATGCAAATCAGCCAAGGCACTGGCTTTTTGTTGGCAATGGGCCTTGTATAACAGTGGTACTTAGAAATAAAATTTTTAAAAGCATACAAAAAAAAAGAAAGAAGAAAATGATGATATATACAAGCATAAGCATACATGTCCTCTTTGTTTCTCATAGCAATCTATTCAATTTAATGAGCCACGAATTTTTTATGTTTTCTTTTTTTTTTTTTTTAGTTTGACTTAGCATTTTTTATGACACAACCTCTGTGGTAAGTCACATTATTTTTTTATAGTCACATTAAATTCCTTGCTTACATACAGGGCTTGCAGTTAGTAAATGCCTCTGATTCCCATAAAATATTCAGGGCAGCCTATTACTGCAATGATTTTTAAAAAATCCTTACTGCTAAACTTCAGTCAGATTAAAATTTGAAATGTATTAATGACTGCATAATGTTGTAATTTGTGCTTCAACCAGTTATGCCGGTTAGGAAAGGAGCTTATATCAGAACTATTAATTGATGTGCTTAATTATTTAAAAAATACAGATTTCACATGAGTTCTATGTGTAACTCAACTACCATTTAATAAAAAGCCATATAACCTTTTTGCTTATCAGAATGTATGAAACAATTTCAGCTGAAATGCTGTATGGCAATAGACAGAAAATATTTTTTGCATTTTAGCCAAGGTTTGCTCAGTTATAGAGGCATCAATTCATTGTTTCTTTCTGTACGTACTGAATTGAGACAACCGGTATTGTGTGTGAGGTGAAATGTTGTTAGCCAGAATGTTTTCGGCATTTATAAAGTTGCTGTTGCTGATCATTAATCTGTGCTGTACCTATCATGAGTTAACCTGGAAGCATGAAATACATGGAAATTTCCCTCGAATGGTCAGTGGACTCCCTTTCACACAAATGAATTCTCAGGGGCTGCAAAACCAGCATAGCTGCCATGGATAAGGGGACAGGCCAGAAGGGCCATTATACAAGAAAAATAATTTGCAGAATTCCTAACGGTGTCTTCAGTTGTATTGGTTTTATTTGTCCATTTGCAACAGAGACACAGATGTGAAAAGTACTGTAGGAATACAGTACCACTTTTTCTTATCTTTGGTCAAACCAGCTGTGAACTGACCTGCTTATTTTATGAAATAGACCTCTGCCACGTGCAAAATCACAAACCCCGCACCCTATGTATCAGTCACCATCCTTTCTAAGGTTCTGATCCAGACCTGATCTTCCTGCTTTTCTCCTGCCCATTGCTTCTGACTGTGATTTCCAAGTTAAGCCTTCTGAGAACATCCTCCTTCATGTAACTGCACCACCTTTTTCTTCTGAATAGGTTCTCTTGTTCTTAAGATTTGTGTGACTCCATTGCTGCCAGCCATAAAGTAGGTGCCTGTGTTTCAACTTCAGTATCATCTGATTTTGCTTAGAGAAGGCTGAGTTGGTTCGCTGATTTTTGAGACACTAGCTAAAGCTCTTCAGTAGAGCTGTTATCAAGCTCCCAGGTGTTCCCCTTCCAGATAACCCTCATGAGACTTTAGGTTATTCAGAGTTTAAAGCAGTGTGAATCCTCTTGTGATTTCATCTTTCTTTCTGCGGGATTTCAGAGGTGAGACAGAGCATACCTCTTGAAGAAGCTCCATAGGAGAGCACTTGTGGTTGTAGTTCTCATTTATCCCTTTAATCTGAAGCCAGAAAATACCGTAAGAATTCTTTCCCCAGACTGTAGAGCCACTATCCAGAGTCTTACTAAATAGAGAGGTTTTTTTAGAAGTAAATAAGAAATGAAGAAAAATCCTTGCCTAACAACAATTAGCATTTTTTTCATTGTTGCATTTTGCTGCAGGTTGGTGACAAAAAAGTACATGTAGGAGCATTGGAACATAGAAATTCAATTGCAGATAGTTACTAGTAAAACAATATTCCTCTTCTTAGGCTTTACTGAAGGATGATTCCTTTAAGAAGCTTAAATTGGCATGGGTATCTGCTGGCTTGTTCTTTCATCCCCTCTCAATCTTTCAAGCTTTTATTCTTCCACTTCACACACTTTCTGCCTTCCAGCCAGTGTGCTGGACCCCATTTTCCTCCTTAGTTTCCACCTGGGTTTCCTATGTCTACTGCTCTGCCATCATCCATCCACCTGGTCATGTCTGTATAGAAAACTAATCTCATGGGGATTTCAGGTTTTGCTTATTGAAACCCCTGTTACTAGCTTTTTGGGTACAGTCTTTTGAATAGGCAAGTCAGTTGAATGACCTGGGTAGAAACTAACAGTCTTCTTCCCTCTCCCTCACTCCCTCCTGGTTTTGTGATTGAGATTTTTCAAAATAACTGTCTCCTTGTGTGGAGTTTAGTTGCTGGTATATTCAGCATAGTCCTGAGGCTGATCTTTTCTTCCTAAGAAAGATGCTTTAAAATTGAGAACCCTCAACTGAGATGAATTTTGAGGATTTGGGCTCCAAGGCCATCACATGTTAACATCGTTTGTACTTCCTCTTTTGCTGTGCCAAACAAGAGACTGATGAGAATTACCTCTGCACCAAACTCCTTTTTTCTCAAGAGATCAGACAATCCCCATTTTGGTTCAAACGTGGGGATCTTGAAGGCAAAGGTGTTATTACAAAGTCTAAACAAAATAAAGAAGATAATAAATGCCGTTCTCTCAGACAGTGATTTGACCTTTTATAGTTCAGTGAACAGAAGGAATATAAGACAAAGTTATTTTCTTAAGGTACTTAAGGAAAAGCCTTGAGTTAGGAGAGTCTAAGGTGTTTCAAGGAACCCATTTATTTTAGTCTCAGGATAGAACAGTGATCAATCAGATATCTATCATGGGAAGTAACAAAGATATCAAGAAAGAGAAACAGAACCTTCTGTCCTGTAGAGTTCAGAAAAATGTGGAAAGTGCATCTGTTATTTGAAAATGCACAAGTAGCACCCATAAAGATTAATTCTTTTGCTACTCCCAACCACTCCATGTTTTTATTGCTGAATTTGTCGAATAGCATTTCTCAGCAAATGGGTCTGTAATGATAGAGCTACACACAGATTGTGCAAGATTTACCACACTGCCAGCAAATACTGAAATACTGGATGTCCTTGGTTGTTTTCAATGAGCACACCACAGCAGAAGCATCATATCTAATAATCCCTAAAAAAAAAAAAAAAAAAAAAATTGGAGAGAGGAGATATTTAGAATAGTAATCCAACCAAAATAATCCAACCAATGATGCTAAGAATGCTGTTGCATTTCCAGTATTGGTAATTTCAGAGGGCAAGTAATGTAGATCTTTTGGTGGGGTGGGGAGGTTCTAGCAGGACTGGTACTCAGGTACTCAAGTTGTTGCATCCCTCAGAAAATCTTTCTAAGATGAAGCCAGCAGCTCTGGAACATCATTGTGATATTCTACAGTTTTTTCTATTTCTGTCTCTTCATTTCAAACTGTAAGGACAGCTTTCAGTTCTGGTGCTCTGGTCAGTGGCCTGTCTGTAGTTACCTAAGGCCATCTGGATGAGCTGGCATCTCCCCTCCGGTTAGCAATTTCCAGTGGTATGCCTCTGAGGTTTTTTCCCAGGGTTAACTCTTTCTTTGGCTCTCATAGTGAGAAAATAGATTCCAGAGTAGTCATTGCTGATGTTTTATGCAGGTGGACTCTGGATTTCTTGGATTTTTTTTTTAATCCATTATTTTTCTTCTTTCTCAGTGTTTCAGTGCTTCACTAAGGCTTTTTGTTTAACAGTGTCCAGGACTGCAGATCAGTTTACATTAATATTGTCAAGTTTTCATCCTTTTATGAAGAATTTAGAGAAAATACAAAACAGCACAAGTATTTTTCCTTTTTCTTATTGTAGTTACCTATTAAGTTGGACCATCTGTCTTTCAGAGATAGATGGAAAGAGAGGGAGATAAGTTGAAGTGCTTTTCATTTCTAGGTTGCTTTCATTTGGAGGGGGAAGGGAGAGAGGAATGTGTGTCACTTGGAAATTGTTTATTTTCTGTTTATACCTGTCTTCATTTTCCTAGTTGATAGTGGAAGACTTAGAAAACATTAGAAACCACAAAGACCCTTATTTATTACTTATACTTTGGTGAAAAATAATTACTCAAAGTAAATGGTGTAAAATCTTTGTAAAATAGAATATAATTGTAACCATTAAGTTTGTAGTTAAAGTATGTGGTTTTTTAATGTGTATGTGAAGTTTCAGCTACAGTTCTACTTGCATGAGCCCAAGGATGGGGAACACCATTATTTCCATTGTTTCTGTTAATCTTTTATGCATCTCCTCATTTACCATGTTTGCTGTTGAGTCAGAGCCTGAGCTTTTTGCTAGATGTGTGTTATAATGCTGGTTACTATAGAATACTGTCGTTGACTGTAGAAATAGAAGTAACATTGCTGCAATGTATTAAGTCCAGATTTCCTCCTGACCTTAAGGAACTTAAGATCAAAGGCTTTGTTCAGTCTTTGTTTCCTGTCCTTTCCAAAAATGGTGTAGCAAGTATTTGTTATTAAAAAGGAGAAGGAAAAAAATTGACAGTAATAGAAGGGTTAGAACTTTATTTCTCTTAGAAATAAAATTGAATGCAGTTTAATAGTTACACCACACAGTGTCACTATTGGACTTCACTTATTTGCCCTCTGTGTCTTTCCCATTGTAGGTGAAGATATTTACAAAGCCAGAGAAGAGCTCTCAGACATGTGGGGGGCAGCTGAGGTGCAGGAAGATGAAGATACTCGTGTAGAAGTTCCCCTGGACCAGGTATTGATTAAACTTTAAATGGATGGCTTTTTTTAGGATCATGTGTTGTGCATTGCTTTTCTTTCCTCAATTTCTTTCAAGTGTACAACATAATTCCGTGCAGATTATTGTAACAGCTTCCTTTTTGTTACCTTTAGCAAATATGCCTTTTTCTGTTAATGTTTCAAGTATCAGTTACCTTTTCCTCATACATCAGCTTGCTGAGTGCCCTGAGAGCCCTTACAAGGCCTTAGAGAGTCAGGAGTCCTTGCTTAGCAATGAAAGCCACTTTGATCACAGTCCCTTTATACTGTTGGAACTGTGTAAAGGGACTGTGGCACAGTACTAGGTCCAGAATTCCTGAAGTCCTTAACCACAAGCAGGTGTGGATTTATCTAATTTTTATTAAAGCTGCCAGCACTTTCTTCCTTTGTAACAACAGGGTGCTTAGTTGGCCAACTTTTTTATCATGACATATGTGCCATAAATAGGTTGTGATAACCAAACATAAGATTATAGATTATATTCTACTTTGATTTGGTTTTAAAAGAAACTCCTGTGAATGAAAATAATACAGCAAATAGGTAAGTTGAAGCTTATTCTAATGAAGTGGAAAGTAGAACCACTTAAAATAAAGATTTGGGTTTTTTTTTTATTTCTAGCTAATTGCTCACAAGATGGTCCTCTTTTTCTCCTTACATTGTTGTAGAAATTTGCCAGCTCGTTCAACTTTGTGTCCAGTCCACAAGATGCAGCATTGTGCTTTTGGTGTCTCTTAATGGTTTGGGGACAGCCACCTAGGCCATGAGATAGTATTTCTGATCCATGCTGCAGTGTAAGGAATCACAGTTTAACCAATAGATATCTCAGGCTAAAAATAGTATCAATAACATAAGGGAGTCGAGCAATTTTCTGACTTCTGGTGGTCAGCTCAGTGCTGAGGAACTGAGGTGCTGAGGTAATGTGCTGAGGTAATGTGAGGTTGTAAACAAACAGGAGAGAGGAAATTAAAAATAATTGTTCTAAATACACTTTACACTACCCAGGGCACAAGCAATCTGAAAGATTTCTCGACTGTGTTGGGAATATTTTTGTGTCAGTAGTGGAATACATGATTAGGAGAGGACTTGGACTACTCATTAATAACGAGGAGCTGGTTGGTGATGTGAAACTCAGTGGCAGCCTTAATTGCAGTGGTCATGAGATGATAGATCAGACTAAGACCCTGAAACAAATTAGGATGACAAGTAACAAAATGAAAATCCTGTAATTCAGGAGAGTGGACTTGGGCTTGTTTGGGAAACTGGCAAGGACCACAAGAGAATTGGTTGATCTTTAAGGGGCTTCATCCTTAAAGCTCAAGAACATCCCAATGTCCAAGAAAACAGGCAGGCATACCAGGAGACCAGTTTGAAGGGAAAACTCCTGACCTCACACTAAAAGAGGTGGAGTGTGGTAGGTAGAAAAGGGCATGGATTGCTAAGGAGCAGTATACACATTGCCTGAGCAGGCAAGGATGAAACCTGGAAGGCCAAAACTTTTCAAGAAATGGAAACTGATTCATGTGATTGGGAATAGCCAACATGGATTGACCATGGATAAATCATACTTAACCAACCTCTTTGGCTCAGTGATGAAAGAGCTGGCTCTGTAGATTAAGGGAAAGCAGTGACTGTGATTTATCTTGCTTTCAGCATATACTTTTGTATTTGAAGAAGTTTGGTAGATATGGGAGGAAAGATATGCCTAAGGCTGGATTTGTGGGCTAAAAGGTGGATGAAAAACTGTCTGCTTTGGTTAAGTGTAGAAAGTCAGCTGGTTGAAATTTAACTTGCACCTCTTTATGGGTGTTGGTTCTCAGGGTTGGGTACTGAGTCTGGTATTTTTTAAAATGTCCATCAGTAACAAGAATGATGGCATGGGATGCAGTCTTATCCAGCTCTGGATTAAAACCAACCTGTCATTACCAGGTGATATGCAGAACTCCCTTTCAGAGCAATTTTAGCAGCTTGAAGGAACGAGCTGACTTAAGCCTCATATAGTTCCACAAAGAGAAGTATGAAGTGGGTTACCTGGGACATTGGTACAGTTGGCACGGGTTAATTTAAGGAGCAGCTCTGCAGGAGAGGCCATGCAGCTCTTTTGACCAGCAAGTTGATGATGAGTCAGTAGTACTTACTCCCTTTCAGGGATGAAGGTTGACTGTGCAGGCTAGGCTGTGTTTGTAAGAGGACAGAGAGCACATCAAGATAACAGATTTTCTCCCTTGCCTTGGCACTTCTGAGGTTGCAGCTGGAGTATTTTGTCCAGTTTTGAGTTCTTCCTGATACAGGAAAGGTATTTACAAACAGGAGAAAGTCCAGCACAGCAACACACTCAAACACTGAGAAGGCTAGAGCCAGTGACACAAGGAGAAGTTTAGGGAACTGGGCTTGTTTCACCTTAAAGGCTCAGCAGGACAAGGTAGACCATATTTGTCCCTTCAGCTACAAATGGAGCTATAGAGAAGCAATTGTCAGAATTTGCAGCAAGGAAAATAAAAATTGCATATAAAAAAAAATGCCAGCAGTTTGAACTCTAAACACTTTCCTGTCCAGAGAAGGTAGAAAATCTTCTTCAGTGATTTTTAAAGCTAAACTGGACAGGACCTCAAGAAATGTATTTTTACTCTGAAGATGGTTCAGCAGGGTATTGATCTCGAGGACGTCTAGAGCAGTTGCCTCCAAAGTGGAGTGTGCACAGCTCAGGGGGTATATTTTTGTTTGAATTCCTGCCTGCAGTGCTGATCTGTATGTTAGCAAAAGCCACAGGTGAAGTTGCTGCTGTACCGGTTTTGAAGGATGGCAACATAGCCATATGAAGACCAAACCTGGATTTCTCCACTTTATTTTAAGCTGCCCTTTCTGAGAAGGATCATTCTCAGTGATTTGTTCACTTTAATTGGACCGAGTATTCCTTAGCTACTTTACACACATTATTCTTCAAGATGCTAGAATTAGATATTTGCAGTAGGCAAGAGCCTGGCTGTTCTGGTCCCTTATATAAGGAGTGCTACAGCTGTGACTTGTCACACCAAATACCTTCCCTGTTCTCAGAGATTTATGTGCTGAACACCATTAGGCTCATCAACCTTGGTAATAGCAGTTCTCATGAGGTGTTATGATAATTAGGATGTGTTGGGTTGTACTGATAGTACTGACACTGGGAAGGAACATACTACCTGTTATCCTAATCTTTGTTTCTTATGACATCCTGAAGTTTATCCTGCCCTGGTCTTGACAGCATAATAACCAAATTTAGAAATTACTAGCCTGTTTATTGGACTCTGAAAGACTAAAGAATTCCTCTGGGTCACCTAAAGAATTTGATGGTGTAAAATGGGTGGTCAGGACTTAGTTTTTAGGTTGACTGTGATTTAAATGAAATCAAAGACCCCTGGAGAAGGCAACCTTATTTTTCCATGGACATGGTACAAGCAGCAGCTCTACCAGTTTGCCTCAGCCAGAAGGTGGTGACTGTCGCTAGGGAGGGGAGAGCTCTGCACTGCCTTTTCTGAACTTGACCATGGTAGCTGTGGTGATACATTTGCCAGAGAGGATTAGTTGTGTTGGCAAGCTTGCAGCTCTGGAACTTGCTTGACACCTCTAATGGTACCATGTACCAAAGCCCATGTGTTGTCCTCAGATTTTTCAGTTGCTATCAACTCGTATTAATACCTTGACATGGAACTGGAAGCAGATGTCTTTGTGAGGTATAATAAAATAAAAAATCAGCCATGAGCACTATTAATAGTCTGATTTTCATATTGTGAAAAGCCAAACAAAGCACTAAAATATATTGCAACTCAAGCCATGGTTTATTTCTCATTTTAAAACATCATGTATTGTTTCCAAGGTAATCTGGCAAGAAGCTAGGTCCTTCTGAAAAGCACTGAGAAATTTTTATTCACACATAACTGAGGTTACTCAGATCTTGGAAGCATTTAGCATTTTACATGTTCAAGTTCTAATTAATGACCTTTTAAATAATTTTAAATTCTGTGATGTAAAGCTGAATACCTTTTCCTTCTCTGAACTGCAGTTTCTGGTATTGCTAGAAATATGGAAAAGGACAGCCAACCAGACCTTGACTGTCTTGCATAATTCATAAATATTTACATGCCAGCTTTCACTAGAATGTTGACACTTCTGATATGCTATCATTTCCATCAGCCATATAAATGAGGTGGTGAAGACAGAGCTTAGTCTTTTTTTCTTTTTTGCACCTTCTCTGTCTTGCCATGTGAAGTACACAGTTGAACAAATGCCAGATTAGCCATTAACTAAAAGTGTAACACTGGCTAGACACCCGCTTATGTCCTGTTCTGTAAAATGCTGTCTGCCATCTGAGAACACATTAAAAGAACAGGATTTGCCTTACTCCAGACTAGCTGACAGTTGTAACTGAACATCAAGGAGAAAAAATCAGTGTTTTGCTTGAAGCCAGACCCTCCTCTTTTCTATTCTGAGACTTCAGCTTCCAAATACTACATGGAAAGTTTTCCTTTTGACATGCAGACTAACTGCAGGTTGGTTGTTTACATCACTGCTTCAACATCCATGGGAACTGATGACAGACTGTGAAATCAGTTGTGCAAATAACAAGGGAACAAGGTGGGTTTACTGCAGTTCTTGGTAGCAAGGAAGCAAAACAATACAAGTTTCTTATTTGAAATGACAATTAGGTGTGCTACTTTGAGTTTGCTGATAATAATGTAAATATATTCATAGTAATTCTTTCAGAGATAAAAAAATTTCTAACTTCTAAAGCTTTCAGAGCAACCCTTTTTCTTTTATTTTTTATATGTTGGAAATACAAAACCAGTAGTTGGTATGAACGGTACTGAAATAACACTGCAAGTTTGCATTGGTTTATCCAGCTCCATAAGCATGGTTGTTCTGCTTCCACATTGAGCCCCTGAGTGGTGGGTTAATCATGAGATTCGAAGTTGTCCAGTGCATGATACCCACAGGGAATTTAGGCATGTTGCTATGCCATCCTCCTTTGCTGTGAGGTGTATGACACTAGCTATTAAGATGTAAGTGATGTAGAATTAATCTCTTTTTTTTTTATTTATCTATTTGCTTATATGTTTTCCCCCTCTGTATTAATCATCCCCATCACCCTTTCTGTTTCTGTGTTTATTTTTAAAAATCACTGGATGATTCGTTTGTCTAATTGACATTGATTTGCATTTTTTGTAGTTGCTCACTTTCTTGATTCTTTGAGTAGTCATTTGCTTTCTGTTATTCAGACAAATTCACTTAATAATGCCGTCCTGATGCCACTCATTATTCCCCATTTCCTCAGCTGTGATGTGAGACTGTGTAGTTCCTTTATGTGGTCTCTCTGTAGCTGGAGTATATCATCAGTAGCAGAAAGTTTGCACCCTTCATTTGCAGTTTTCCTTACGGAATATATATTTGCCTTTATAGGCCCAAGATTCACCTCAGTGAACAGCACAAAGTATTTATCATCTTCCCTGTAGCTGAAGGCAAAATATTAAAGTTTGCATTGATCCAGTGTTAACACAGTCTGATGCTTGAAGAGACATTCCTTGATTTAAAAAGCCAGAACTTTTCATGAGGAAACATTTTTCACCACATCAGTAAGGATTTCAAAGTGGGATTTGAAAGGAATACATTCAAAATTTCTTTTGCTCAATTTTGTCTACAGATGATGCAGCTGTAACTAAAGCCTTCTGGATTTTAAGTGCTGACAAGACAGCAGATAAGATTTCCCCCCTTCATGTTCTTCTTTCAGCTCCACTGATTTACATGTAATTTTTTTATTGTTTGTGTGAGATAGGGAAGCTTACTCTGGTTGGTTCCTTGCATCTCAGAATGAGAAAAGAGACCTTTCCTCAGTTTCTGCATTGGATGACTGAGCTTTAGCAGGAAGGTTTGACCATTTTTTTTAAGGTCCAGTGTGGCCAAGGCTTGGAGGGCCTTTCCTCCTTCTGAGCAAAGCCTCCAAATGCAATTCTGTTGTAAAGCCAGTGTTGATAACACTGAAAAAAGTTTTCCCATTTTTCATTCACTGTAGAAGAGCCTGTTTCTGGGAAAAAAAACCCCACTCCTGTATTTTTGCAACCTCAGTAGCACTTTCTGAGTGCTTTTCCAACAGATCATGGTGTATTATACGGTGTGAAATTCAGGCAAATTTTAATGTCCCCATGCAAAATGATATGGAAAAACTAGATGTGATTGTCAGTGAAATAGATAGAGAAAAATATTGTTGACTTAGTTACATGTTAAAATAGTAAGGATCTGATCAGATGTTTTCTTCTCTGCCATGGCTGTTTTGTGATTAAGGAATAATGCATGTTTCCAGTTACCACACCATGAAGATGAGGACCTGAGTCTGAAAAGCTGTTTTTTCTACATTTGAAGTTACATAGTTTCCTTTCATTCTAGTTAGACTTCTGGGTGCTCTGATCTTACAAAAAATTAGGAGTCTGTGGACTCAGATGCTGCATTTGTTGTAAAAAAAAAAAAAAAAGAAAACTAATGCATCTTAACTCACAAAAAGATTGGCGTTTAAATGTCATGGGAATATTTTTTTTTTTTTGCCTTCAGGAACAACAGCACTTCTACTAAGTGAGAGGTGTAAAACTGATGGGCCCTTAACTGTATACATTTGCTTGTTTTTAAGAGCCTGGGTTTTGAAAAGGATGTGGAAGAGGGCTGCTGTCACTTAGCAACCCTCTCTGGTTCAGGAACAAAATGTTTTGCTGTTTGAATGAGTGTAGTGCTGCTGCAAAGCATTCCTCACTGGGTAGGAGCAGGGGTTGCTCTGTTATGTAGAGGCTTGGTGCAATCAAATTTAAGTGTTCCTGATGCTGTATTTGTGAGCTGTATTCATGCTGGTATTTGTGACCATTTACATTTCTGTTGTCTACCTCATTGTTTCTCTGTTGTGACCATTAGCCAAATAAACATTTCCAAATTACTTCAATAAAGCAGAATTATGTTTTACATTAATGGAACAAAATAATTTCTGCCTTAAGTGATTTGTGATACTGCACTTCTCCATATTCTAGCATCAGTCATGTACAAACCTTCTGAGAGGCTGCATTAGCATCCCTACAGGAAAAGAAGTCACATGCTTCCATGTCTGAAGATTTCCTGACTTACTGCTTTTAAATGATGATGGTATTTGGTAATGAAGCTCTTAATGAATGATGGCATGATGAGTGTAATTAGAACACATCCTTCTTTTTTAAACACACTGTTTTTTGCTGGGATTAAAAATACCATCAAGCAATCATGCTTCTTGAATGCAAACTGAAATTTACTGTTCCTCAACAACCTGCTTACTAAGTCAGGAGATTTCCAGAAGGCAGGCTAGGTCCCTCTTTCCAGCATGAAGTTGGGAATGACTTAAGTGGTTCTACATGCCTGTAGTTGAATATGACTTTCAATATACATGTACAAGTCAGTGAGTCTTTTTATTGCTAGTCTGTGACAGGCAAAGAAAGAATTGTGCTCACAGTCATGAAGAAACATCTTGAAAATGAGTTATTTCAATAGGAAACTGCTAAAGCATCATTTGCACTTAAAAGATGTAACCAGCAGTACAAGAAAGGAGGTTACTTCCTATGTTTTTGCAATGAAATGAAAGGCAAAATTACAAACCACATGAAATTACTAAGAGTAGTTGTGACTATAGGAGCAATGAAGGTCAGTGCCTTTCTGGTGAAAGGTCCCTTGTTTTAAAAGTCACTTACTTCTCTCTGAAAATTACCTCCTGCCTCTCTGGTCCTATGCTTATTGCTGTCAGGTTCAAGTTGTGCTTCTGTATTTTTTGTGATGTGGATATAGAACTAAACACAGGAACACTTATCCTGTACCTTGTTGCAGGATACATGTTTATTTACCCTGGGCTGCAACTGGTTGGGTGCTTCCCAACCACGAATTTTTGAAGCACCCCTTGTTCTCTGATATGATCCTAGAATCTCTCATGTTGACAGGAATGTTTGATGCTTGTGTTCATTTAGTTGCATTATAAACTGGTTGGAGATATCAGTCACTCAGGCCTGGAGATGTGAGATGCCCTGAGCTTCTACAGGAATCCCAAATGTAATGTATTTGCATTACTTCCTGTGAACCAACACCGTGGCTGGAAGCTGAACTCTGATTTAGGTTCAGGGCAAAGCAGCAGAGTCCCACATCTGTCTTGGCCATCCAGCCAATGCATTCCACATAGGAAGATCCTACCAGGAATATTCTTGGGTTTTGAAAAGGTGACTGATGAAAATCTAAAAACTAGGACTGAAACACTACTGCTTTTCCTTAAGTATACAGGATCATTGCTGACTTCTAGAAATTAGTCTGATGATTTCTAAAAGGATATCTGTGTCTGAATTTGCATTCCTGTTTTGCATTCAGTATACCCACCCTAATTAATCATGAGAGAACACGAATTGCATTAATTTTGATGTATCATAGTAGATGTTTTGTATGGTGGTAGATGGGGGGATGGCTGGAATGTGTCAACTTCTGTGAAAAACTTTTCATTGACTGCTGGGGAATTTGAATTATACCGTAATCCAGCAAGCACTTTAATGCTGGCTTTAGCTCACTATTTAGGTTCACTGAAATAATTGGACCTTTTCCCGGTGGCAAAGTTAAGCATGTACAGCACTGGAGTATAAAAAAATCTGGTTTTCTCCTCCTTTCAGTTTTCCTTCCTGGACACATATATGCACATAAACATTTTTTTTTCTCTAAATATGAAAAATCAAATTTTTGCTAATTATATGGATCTCAGTGAAGAAGATGCATTTAACATAGAGAATGCTAATTTATGCATAACTAGTCGATCAATAAGATCTCGGCAGAAAATAGTACATGGTTTAATGTTAAGAGCAATATATGATTTGGTAGGTGGCTTTAGCCCTCAGTTCCCTCCTTACAGTCCTGTCTTAGGGCTGCTGTGCATTTGGAAGTGCATTGACTGTGGTCATAATCACATTTCAAAGCCTACCTATGACTTTGTGCAATGGAAACAACACTGCACTGAAGTTTTTACTACCTTGTGGAATGTCTTTTCATTCTTCATCCATGCTGATTTTAAGTCATTTGAAAGTGCATTCTAATGCAGTTCAGCTTGAAGAGAGATTACATGAAGAATGCATTTTGCCTTCCAATTATTAGCTGTAAATACAACTTCTTATTTTTTGTCTGTGGCAGTAATAACCATTGTAATAACCATGCTCAGCTATCTTGAAAATTGTACAGATTGTGTACAAATTGTACAAATGTGAAAGTATTATATGGGATTTGTTTTACTGTTATTTTTAGCATTATTTTTCAGGCCATTTATCTTGACTGGTCAAGTTAAATTAGTTGAAATTTGAATGTTATTTCATCCCTGTTAGCAACGACCAATTTTCTGGGTATTGTTCAATAATTCTGTATTTATCTTCTCTGTTACTCAGTTTTAACTCTTTAAAAATTTGCATCCAAATCTATTTTAGACAGATAAGGTCTCATGAGTCTATCTGATGTGGCATCTTAGGATGTCCCCTGTCCTTCTGTGCCAAAGGCTGCTTCCACTGCAGTGAAACCAGTAGAAGCAGATGCATTAGGATAAATATGCTTACACCATGGTCTAAAGTCTACTCAGACTTCTTCTGCAGTCCAAATGAGCTCTCATACTAAAGTAAGATAAGGGCAGAGAGCCCTTCTGATTGTACCCATCATCACACAGTAACACAAAGCTGGAAATAATAATACCTTTGATTAGTTCTGCAGTTACCTGGCAGAGCCTGTGTTTACTTTCTTTCTTTTCTTGCCCTATCTTCATTTGGTATTTGTAATGTCATGGCAAGGAGGTGTCATTAAGCAAAACCAAAACAACTTACTTTTAGCTAGCATTTTGTGCCACCCTCCCTTATTTCTGGTCAGAATCCAGAGCTGCAAATTTCCTTAGCAGACTGAAAACAAATTAGTAGGTCACGTGTGTAAGACTAGCAGGAGACTTCTGAGAATTTATGGATCTACAGTTTCTTTGCTCTCTTTACGTGTTAGAGGTTACCAAAGCTGGCTCAAGATTGATCTGGATAGTTCTTCATTTGAAGGTGACTGTAAAGACTTGGCTTGTTTAATTTTTATTTTAGTGATAATGAGACCAGTTTGATGTTATCAGATGAAAGTGAGTCAGGAAGGCTTGAATAAAAAACACACAGAGGGTACAGTACTTCAGAATTTTTTAATGGAGACATTACTTACCTGGTAACGTATCCATGTAATATTTTTAGTAATTTGTCATTCTATTACAGTGCAATAACTTGTTAATTTTGAAACTGTGTCTTTTTGGTATTGTGCGCTGACATAACAAAGTTGTCTTATGTTGCTACTTGGATATCAAAGCAAAAGCAGGATGTTTCATCAAGAGGCTTAAATCAATTGCTGGTATGATATTGCTTGAATAGCTTTTATTGATATGTTGAAGATGATGAGACTTCTATTGAAATGTTAGTATTAGCGAGGGAACTAGTTGGGTTTTTTTTTTTAATTTATGGGTCTGTAGCAGATGGGTGCCTGCATAAAGGAGCTGCTAATGACAGTAAAATTCCAAACACTTTTGGTTAAGATATAATCTATTGCTCTAAGCTTACTTTTTTTAGATTTAGAGTCTGATGAGGCTGTGTGGGCAGCAGGCACCCTGTCACTCCTGTGGGATTTTTTTTCTCTTTAATTTCATTCAGACTTTGGGACAAGTACATGCCACCTCTGCAGCAGGGGCACTGGGTTCCTGAACAGTCAGGTGAACTGTCAAAGCTGTCACTGGAAGACAAGTGACAAAAAAGTCTTCCAGGTTGTCATGACATGATGCTTCTAGCAGCTTTATCTGTAGTGAGTTTCTGCTCACTCTTCTTCAGTATGGGACAAGATCTTGTTTCTCCTGTCTGCTGGTCTGAATCTGTGCAGGAAAAAACAGATGCTTAACCATGCCAGCCTACAGAGGGGCCTCTGGGAAGGGGAATAATGTTATGGAAGTGACCAGTAGGGCTGACTCATCTACTTTTGCTGTTTTTCTGTTGATGGAAAAGGGCTGCACAACAGGATTGGTTGTCATGGTGTAGCCAAGTTCATAGGTAAAATTGCTCCTGTCAAATAATTAGTGGGCTAATGATGTATGATATTTTTATTGCAAGAGGACTTGGTACATCCTAAATTCTAGAACATCAGAGAACTTGGAACAGTTGGAACAAAATAGCTGTTGCTATATTAAATTTAACTCATTCCACATTAGGGTTGTTCTGTGGGTTTTTTTAGTATGGTCAAGTGGATTAACCCAATGTAAAACATATTTAAATATCACCAAACCATTTTTATTTTAGTACATTTTGGTAATAAGTGCATTTTTGGAAGTTAGTAAAAGAGAATAATTTTCTGTCCATGTTAGACAAGCCTGAAAGTATCACACTTACTACCCAGTAATGGCATAATTGTGATTTTGATGTCTGTCATGTTTCAGAACTGCATGTAGTGTTCTGATTAAGAATTCCTCATAATGCTGTTGCTTTTCCTTTCACCAGAGGCCAGCAGAAACTGTAGATGAAGAAGAAAATGCAGAAGAGGAAAATGACAAGGGAGAGGAGGCATATAAAAGAGAGGAAGAATATCCAGAAATGAATGGAGAGGAAAGTGGGGAAACTGTTAAAAAAAGAAGTGAAGTAGAAAAAAACAAGAAGAAATTGTATGAGAATTATGAAGCTGAAGCAGAAGAAACAGAGAATGTTGACCAAGCAGAGGAAGAAGCTTGTAACCATTTAAATGGTAAGAAAAATAAAGAAAATGTTGGGGGAATGGAGCCCTTGAACTACAAAGGTGATCTTCAGCCTGAAGAAGAAGTAGAAGAAGAGAATTCTGACAGCCAGAACCAGGTGAGTGTTTATTCTTTTAGTCTGATGTTTTAAAATTCTTGTTCCACATTCATCTCAGCCTCAAGCTTTTCAGCTGGCCTCTAAGTATCTCCTGATAAGGTCCTGAGAGCATTTATAAGAACTTCACTTTGTGGTAAATGCTGTTTTCCAGTTGTATAGATCAGTTACATCAATAATTATATGCCCTCCAACTGAGAAAGAAGATTTTTCTTGTTATTTGTTGAATCTGAGCATGCTGAATTTTGAAAAAAAAAAAAAGTAAAAACCCCTTGCAATTTCAGAAAAGCATAAGCATTATATATCCACACTACATTGTCCTTTATGACAGAACAAAAGGGTGTGTGTAAAACCTCAGTGCCACATTATTTTATTGATTTTTACAGAGCTGCATTTCATAAAGAGCATTTGCCATGCTTTGTCAGTCACATCTCCTTTTCTTAGAAACTGAACAAGATGGTGGAGATAAACAAGATCCACAAAGCAAGGGGTTCTGTTGTTTTAAAACCAGATGTCTCATTAATTTCAGAGACATGGTAATATGTTACTGGCTTAGATGGAGTCATGCAGCCCAGAAAAATAAAGTGGACTACCCCTGATGGTCAGATCAGTGAAAGAAATGTGGAAAATTAAATGTTTTGTTTGATGAAGAGAATCCAAAACTAGGAAGAATGGGATTATTGAGCATCAGAAGCAGAAGTTGATGTATAATCCTTGCCAGTAGGCTGCTGAAAACCGGACTGTTCCTCTGCTTCTTGTGACTCTAGGAATGGTTTCTTGCACCTTGCAACTGGGCATTCTTCTGCTTCCCTGGGATACAGAAGAATATTTTTCAATTAGGAGAGCTGAGTAACATGATATTGTCATTTTCTCAGGCACTGAATTTATTCTGTGCTTGATATATTGATTTTTTTTGTTTATTTTTAGAAAAGCTGAAGTTATTTATGGAAGTGGAGAAAGTGAGTAAGCATTCACTTTAAATGGATGTGGTAACTGGATGATTGATGAAAGAACTGGTGGTGGTGGGGAACCTCTAATTTGAGTACTTTCTCTTTTGGAAGGTATATAAGTATAAGGTAAATAAAAGTGTTGATGTGATCACTTTCAGAAAACATTTTTTCAAGTTAAGAATACCTTGTGGAAATTTTAGTATGAACTGCTAACACTGTATTAAAATAAATTGAAATCTTTGTTACTCAGTTAAGTTAACACTACCTGTCCTTTTTCTTTAGGTTGATTCCCATCTTGAAAAAACCTCCACAAATCCAAGGGTGACAATCACCAGTCCACAAGAAAGTGAAAAAAATTACCAGAGCAATGACTATGCTGCAGTTGCATAGACAGAAAAAAATATGAGCAGAAAATTAAATATTATAACACTTCAAATATAAAGCATGTTATTTTTTGTAACTGATAATTTATAATGGGAGGATAGGTTAAGTACCCATATATTGAGTCTAGAAATCATAATGCCATATAGAACGATGTAGAAAACAAACATTAGTAGTTACTAAAAATACATCAAATTATTTTTAAAAACTGAGATTTTCCAGTAGAATTTGAGGGAAGGGAAATACAAGAGTACTGTATTGTAGCTGTAGTGAAACAAATGAACTTTTCTGTCATATAAAATGGTTAGAATATCCATTAGAATATTCATTAGAATAACTACAAAAGTTATACTGTTCCAGAAAAACAAAAAAGTGAATGAATTTTGACTTTTTAATGAAGACATATGTATTTTTTCCGTTAAAGTTCCACATGATATAAAATGATGTCTAGACATGACATTAAGATATAATTAGAATATATTCCTCACTTAATGGACCTATGCCCACAAACAATGGTGTGCTGTAATGAGGTGTCAGTGCTAATGTTATTAAAGAGTAGATTTTTGAAATCCTAATTAGAATTGTTAGGTTTTACATCATAAATAGCACTTATTTAACATAATATTAATGTATGGAGAAAGCCTACAGTCCTGCAGTTTGTTCCCATTTACAGCAAGAAGTTTTGTTGATTGCCCTGCACCAATTCAGTAAACAATGGTTTGATACTGTAGTGGGGAAAAAAGTAAAGGAAGAATATATAAACAGAGTAGTTTCAAAAGTTGAGTTTGGATGGATTTGTTACTCAGCCTATGAGAAAGTTGATTCATTAATGAAAAAAAAAAAAAAAAAAGAATAGGCCTGAATTCAGACTGAAATTGCCATGAAACCATTGCTGTCAATGGGGCTATTTTAATATGAAATATGTTAGAATGAACCTGCCAGTTCTCTGTAAAAGTCAGAAATTATTGCTGCATTTATGAATCCTGTATGTAGCCTTAATGGTTGGAAATGTATCATCACCTTTTTGAGCAAGTTGGATCCTGATGGGCTGTGGCTTAATTTGCATTATTAAAAAAGCATCGATCCACAATATTAATTCTTCTAATGACAGCAGTCCCATTGCCCACATTGTTTCTCTGTTAGTAATGAGATTAATATGTAGTTCACAGGAATACAGCTCTGAGCATAATTCATTAATTATACAGAAGAAATAGTGGGTTACTTTGTCATTAATGCTGGTAAGTTATTACTATGAGAATCTAAATGTGGGTGTTTTTTTTTTTTAATTTCATGCCATTGAGACAAAAAATATGTTCATGACCAAAGTGAACTTGAAGCACTGTTTGAGGAATGTGAAGAACCATTTGTCCTGACTGAAACTCATATGAACAGCTTCACTTTTTCTGCTGACTACTATGTGTATTTTTCCAACTGAGTAGAAATGTTTAGAGAGCCTTCCACCTGTTTCTTTGTATTGGCAATATAAGTCTAGAAACCATTATGTTAAAATCCATAGGAACAGGGTTAGAACAGAACATCCCTGAATTGTCTGACCGTGTGTCCTTTGACAAAATTCTGAAGAAATATTGCATTTGTGATTAGTTCAAAATAAGGTCCTGAGCCAAGCTCTTAAGGATGTGTGTATACTACTTCTGTTTGACACAATGTGCTCAAATATATTTGATTTGATTGGGATTTAGGAAGACATTTAAAGTTAAGCAGAAGTAAAAAACCACCAATGCTCCCGTGCTTCCAAGAACAAAATGAATCCAATAACTGGCCATGCCAGTGAGGAAAAATGACAGGCAGAAATCCTCTAGGTACCTTTAGAGTTAATCCTGGCCTGGAATAATACATACAGTAGCATTAAAAGCCCTCAAATAATACTTAACCAACCAGAGAAAGCAGCTCTGGCTCCTCAAGGAGCTTAGGAGAATTTACCTGCTGAACCTTCTGTGAAAAGCTGACCAAGAAGTTGGCTGATGCTGCCTCTCTGCTGACTCAGAGCTGAATCGCTCCTCTGCTCACAGGTAAAGGTGCTCTTAGATGTACTGCTGAATCCACACAAATAACAGTAATCCTCCTTTGACATAACCATGAATTGGCTCTTTGCTAAAAGTTAATGGTCTACCAAATTCAGGACTCTACTTGTTGTCCTATTATTTCAGACTATGGCTTGAGCTGTTCTTCATCCTCAAAAGTGTGAATTTAAATTTACATACATATCTGATATGTATGCAAAAATATCTGATGGAGATACTTAATAGGGAGAATGTGCGTATAAAAATGTTGTATTGAGAAAAAGATATATAAAAGAAACTGAGGTAAAAAAAAACAACAAAAAACCAAAGATGCTTTTTATTTATAGCTCCCGTCTGACAACAGTTTCTGTCATTTCCTCCATTTTCCCTGAATGTTTGGTATCTTCCTTGCTTAAAATCTTACAGATGTCAAAAAGAGTAATTAAAAAGCTTTAACTAAATTCTAGGGAATTTAATATGATAATTTTCTTTCATTCATCCCCATGAATGAAATCCCTATGAGTGTTATTCAGCCTTTAAAACATTTTCCCTTCTGTTTTCTTCCAAAAAGACACAATATTTTCCTTCGGAATAGCAACTCAGACTTTTTGGAAATACAATTACAACTATTTTATCATTCACCTTGCAACACTGACAACATGAATTTCGTATCAGGTTCTTTTATAGAGAGAAAGTAGTGTATGCATAGTAATTCTGATGTTAAAGTAGAAATTAAACAAGAAGCATTCAGATGGTCTTCCTAAATAGTGTTTCTGTCTGGATTTGCCATGTGTGATGGCTTAAGTAAGTTTTACAAGTGAAATACATAATTTTGTTAAGCTTATATAATGTAACTTTTTAAGTTTGTATGCAACAACTCTGAGGATTTCTAAGACTTGTTTTCCTGCTTTGGTTCTATTTTTAAAAACAATTTGCTATTAAAGAGAGCTAGCATACAGATATTCCTGTGTTTTGTCTTATATCAAGGCCTGTTCTATGTCAAGTATGGCTTTGGGTGACTGATCTTAAAAACCCAGTGATTTTGCAGCTGATGGAGGATGATTTGCAGATTTCCCTGTTCAGTGCTTCCAGGTGTGTAAAGAAGTAGCAGCCAGCCCTTCAAACCACTGTGCTTAAACATACTTGGCCTCTGTGGAGAAAATGTGCCCTTCAGAGGATCAGACAAAATACTCAAGCTCCTGGCTCAGTCACCCTTGATGGAAGAGGCAGATTAAGAATTAGCCTAAAATTGGATGATGTGAAAGGGTAATGTCCAGGAGGGATCTGCTTCCAAGTCCTTCCCCTTTCCCTCCTACTTTTTAAAAGAAGCTGACCTAAGCTGGAAAATGAAACCTTAGCTGGCAAAAGGTAAGAATGAAACTAAATATAAATGATATAATATCAAAGCACTGTTGATGGTATAACAAATTCCAGTGGTGCTGGATGAATGGCAGGCCATGTCCAAACCATCATCCCCTTTTCAGCACATGCAGATTTCCTCCTGTCTGTTGAGGGAGGAAGAAAATGAAGGGGTTGTTTTGAAGCTGCCCTTGTCACAAAATTAAGCATTTTTAAATTTTTTAAATTTTTTTAACAAATGCGAAATGAGGTATAGCTTGCAGAGATAGTATGTAAATCAAATCCTTTACTGTAAAGAGGAAGGATGCTTTTGTTAAAAAAAAAAAAAAAAAAAAGTACATCTATAGACAGAGTTGTGTGCTTTTTTTCACTTGATACTTGTAGTTAGGGGTTTTCTCCTTCAGTTTGTTTCCTAAGGAACACCGGGCATGGATGTGAGGCCCCCTGAGGGGTCTGGGAAAAAAGTTGGGAAGAGACTGGGAGGTAACGAGTGGGTCAGCTCAAATAAAGGGGAAGTTGCCAAAACACATAGGAGGGCGTTACCACCAACACTTTTACTGTCAGTGGATTGGCCTTGGGTTGCAGGAGGCTGTAGTGATACAAGGAGCATTCTCACCATTTGGAGTAAAATCACATTTTCCCCATAGTGGGAGACTGTGTGGGGCTGTTGAAGAAAAGGTTTTGAATAAAATAGAGAATAAAAAGAATCTAAGAGAAATGGCATTTTTAAAGACCCTCTGCATTCCTTTCAAATCCTTTTAGGGCCATTCCTTCTTCTTTCTTGTACTACCTATGAGAAACTGAAACAACCCCAACCCTTGTCAGCTTTCAAATATGAAAGCACTGGAGTTTCCTTCTTAAAAAACTGTTTGCAGAATGAAAAAGCATTGCTAGAAGCTTGTACTCCAAATCCAATGCATTATCTGATAGTATACATCGTGTTATGATGCTGAAAAACATGATTACATTATTTATTTTTAAGCAAGTTTTAAAATAACAACAAAACCAACAACATAATAACAATAATAAATAATAATGTAATCTTACTGAAATTAGTCATTAAGAAAACTGCTTCAAACTGCTTTTTCTACTGTTGCTGAGAAAGATTTTACCATACTGTGAGCATGCCTGCTGCATGCTGGCATCTGATCTGGCTTCTTCCTTGGTGAAACTTTTTACATGGTAACTTTGGCTTTCAGAGGTTCGGGGACAGAATTGGCTCTGGCAGTGTGGCTGCCACTGCTGGCTGCAGACTGACCTGCTCCTCTTCCTCCCCTCGGGAGGAGAAGCAGCATCCTTCACCCTGCAGGCTTCCTTCACCCCTGCTGTAGCCACATCCCTTCTGGAGCTCTGCCCTTTACTCCTGGCCTCAGGTCCCTTTCTCAACACAGGTGAAGTGGGTGAGCATTGCTCAGCCACTCTGTTTCTCACAGCTGCAACCTGGGAACTGCAGGTGGATGGCAGGAGAGAAGCTGCTGGGAGTCTGTGGGACTCTTGAAGGAAGAAAGTGTTCCCAGACCTCAGTGATCTACAGATTTTTCTGTTTGTCTTAGTTGGGAAGGCCTTCTGATTTGAGCAGAGGTCTGACTGATTTAAACTCTGCCTCAGCGAAGTGTCAGTATCAGAGATGAGCAGCCATGCTTCTGCTGTGCTTGGGATATTCTACTCAGTGTCCTTATGCAGAAGTTGCCTGTGTTTGCTGCTGCAGAAAACCTGAGGCCTTGGCTATCAGGGCATGCTGCAGTTCGTGTGGCTTCTCTGGTCATTTTGGGAAAATGCTGGAACTACCCCTCCCCTGAGAGCTCAGCTGCAGGAAAGAGCTGAAAGGAGATGGCACCAGTATCTGTAACTATACTGGGTCCCAGTGACTGTCTCTGCTTTGCAAGGGGAGATGTTCTTTCTCCCAGGAAGGGGAGCCTTCCTGCTTGTGGCCTTGCAAAGCAGAGAACCAACCAGACTCTTCTGTGCTACATGCTGGGGGACTTTCTGTCAACCTGTGCTTCTTAGTGTTGTCTTGTTTTTTTTTTTTTCTTGGCACAGACTTGCTCTTGTTTGAAGAGAAAGGGGTCAGGTGAGAGCTAAATACAGGCTGAGCAAGAGCTATAAGAAGAGATTTCACCATTATAGTATATTAAAGGGAAAAATGTGTTCTCTCACTAGGTAGAATGCACTTGTCCAAGACTAAGGTCCTCATGCTTGTCTAGCCATTTGTGCTGAATAGAATATTGATGTTAAAAGTTGCTTTTTTAAAAAAAATAACTATTTCTATGAAGCCACTGTATTTATGTTGTTTTGGTCACAGGTGTTAGACCTGCAGCAGGTTTTCTGTGCTTTCGGTATTCATGGATTATCTCTTCTGATCTTCACTGACAGATGACCAGTATTGACACTTGCAATGCTGTATTTTGCCTGATCTCCCCCAGGCACCCCTTCCTGCTCACCTCTCCCCCTTCAGCTCGCTCCTGCCTGTGCTGCAGAACTGCCTCCCCCCTGCCACTCTTTCAAGCATGCACGTTTTGCACCCCCTCCAAGACATGCCTGGGGCAGGGGTCCCTTTTGCCACACCCCTGATGCTGTGCCAAGAAGAGATGTGGAGGATGAGGTAGGATATATCAGGGCAATGAGATTCCTGGAGGAGGCAGGGAGAGGAAGGGCAGCAGACGCTGAAGTCATCAGGCAAGTAGGAAATAACATTCCAGAAAGGCTCTCACTGCTCAACAAGCATCCTCCTAGCCTCAGGCTGGAGGGTGCCTTTGGATAGGCAGTGGCTCAAGGCTGTGAGTCTTGAGGCTGAAATTGCTGGAGCAGCACATCTAGTACATTGTTAAATTGACTGGATTATTAGCAGGGTTTAAAAATGATCTTTCAGCTTTATTTGCAAAAACTCATGAATGGTAAATTATAGAAAAAGTAGGCCTGCAAAAAACCAGCTGCAAACAATTAGGCAAAACAGTAAAACCAGTTACTTGCATGCTGTCTCTTCTGTTGGCAGAGCTGATAGAAGTTTTGTCCTGACTTACTCTTAATATGTAGTGATCATTTTAATAATCCTACCTGTGTAAAATATCTGTCAGCAAAACAGCTTTCCCCTGCTTAGTGTATATTAAGAGAATAAATGCAGGAAACATCCACTGGCTGGTCTGCCACATGTCCAGATTAGTGCTGAAGAGAATCAGGGTGTGGATGAATTGTTTGCCAGAGACAGGAGACTCCAGAAGGTGCATGCATTGCCTCTGAATGTCAGAAAGAGGAGGAAGCTGCATGGGTCTCTCCATTTGCAGTGCTGCTCCTCAGAGACAAACTGTTCCATGAGGCTGACCTGGCAAAACTGAACATCTCTTCTGTAAGCAGTGTGTGGGCAATAACACCAAACAGCCAGTGTGGGGTAATGCTCTGTAGAGCTGCTCCCTCTCTTGGCAGTGGAAAGGGTGGGATGAGGAGGGAGTGAAGTTTCGTCCAAAGCCTACTCAAGGAACACAGTCTTGCTATCACATGCAGTGAGCTGAGAGGGCAGCCTGCTGTGTAATGGCAGATTGATCAGTCAGTGCTGAGAGAGCCAAAGTGATATTTCCTTTCTTTACCAAAATTGTAGCTCTGATATTAGCCCTTCGATAGAAAGCAGCTGGCAAAGAGCATCCAATTAAGATTCTTGCAGTCTTTTGCTGTTTTCTTGGATTTCACATTCTTGGAGGCTGAATAGCCTGGTGTGCAGGTTCTGCAGCTGCTCTGCCCCTGCCAAACATCTCTGTCTCTGCTGGCTGTTGGTCAGGATGCAGCAGCCTCCCCACTCTGCTGCAGCTGCCACCGCTTTCTTGAAGAGCTATTTGCTTGCACTTGGATGTGATTAAAAAATCTCATACTTGGAAATGGCAGGCTAAGGCTCTAGCAGAAACCAGGAATTAAAGATGTTTACAGTCGACTTGGGAGGAGAGGTTGTATCTGCATCTCTGCTTTTGCCTGTGATTTGCTGTGCACTGGCAACAAATGGAAGATAAAGGGGTCAAGCCTGGAGGGGGGAAGACAGAACAGATACTAAAGGGAAGCCTTTTCTGCACAGGGTGGTAGGGAAAGGAGACCTAAACTTTGGGAGAGCATGTATTAACAAAAATTGAGTCAGTGACTACCAGTCAGACTGAAAAATATTATTTCTTTCACCACAGTTGCAGAGGAAATGGTGTTGGGCTAAAATTGCATTGTAATTTTAAGCCCAGTGAGGCTAGAAGAGGGGCAAAAAGTAAGGTGAACATGCAGAAACTTGAAGAAGCCTCTTGAGTGGGGAGATCAAAAGGTTGGAAAAAGAAGAGCTTGGGTGTTTAAGCCATATTTTATTTGCACTAGAGTGTCCATTAATGTGCCCTTTGGAAAGCTGATAGCAGCCAGTGCTGGAAGGGGGAATCGTGGCAGCCATAGAGTGGAAGTGTGTGCTGCAATTTGGGGGACAGGAAAAGGGAAAAAGCTTTATTGTAGGGAAATACAGCGAACTGGAAAGTTCCCTGAGAGCCTGGCTGCCTCTTGCTGCTCCCCAGCTGAATGCTATAGAGCAGACATTTTCTATGAGAAAAGCAAAAAGCTCATTGCCACTGCTCTTTTGCTGATGCTTCAGTTCCTGCATCCAAGGATGAAGGTGTTAAAACATTACAAGGAAATGGATCTTGAAAATGTTTCTCGCATCTTAAAATTTCCAGTATGTGGCTTCTTAATAGTAGCAGAGTAATTTTCTGCTCAGTATTTCTACAGAAGCTCTGTGTGGCACCCATTCTCTGCTGAGAAGAATTGCAGCCTTCAGAGGTCTCAGTTCTGGAAAAGCTCTGAGCAACTTAAACAAGGGTTTAAGGAGGTGAAATATGAGTGGCAATGTTAGCCAAGACAGCGTTACCAGCTTTGCTGCTGCTGCTGCTGAATTCCAAATGCATTTCCTTTCCCAGCAAGCTTCTGTAAAATCCTCGAGGGTTTTGCTTTCTCCTTAACACTTGGGTAATGCCACGCATGACTCATCCACTCTCTCACTGTCAAAGCATTTCAGTTCTCCAGGAGCAATGTGCAATGTGACCTGCTGCTTATACTGGAGCTGTTCATTACCCATCAGGTCAGCTGTCCTCTGGACAAAAAGCTTTAACACGTGTGCATCTACAAGTGGGTTGTTCTAAGAACTCCATACAGATACAACTACTGCAGATAAACAAGCACAGCCTGCACTTTGTTTTCCAGCTGGATTTTTCAGTCAGACTTCCAGTACAGTGTTAACAAAAGGCAGGTGGAGAGAAGAGACTCGTCAATAGTGACAAGAGCCCTCACTCTCTTCTCCTTCATTGCATTTCACTATAAATCTTAAAATGTTACATTTCATCCATGCACAACTTTTAATTAAAACCCCTCCACTGGAAAGGTCAGGGCAGCTTGGCTCCCTGCTGCCCTCACACTGACAGACCAACATCACTGAAAGCTAATGGCAAAAACCAGAATTCCTCCCAACATGAAAAGTGCTAGGGACCCTCCAGGACCCCGGAATAACCACCAGGCAGCAGTGAGTCTGTCCCAGCCCTGCTGTGTGCCTTCTGAGGAATTGCTACCCAGTGCTCCTGTTCTTGCTGCATTCCTTTAAAAAAAAATACACAGCTCCTTACCTTTATCAGTTGTCTCATTTTTTCCTCTTTAGCACCATTTCACTTGCCTCTCCCCTAAGATCACAATCTTATTTTTTAGCACTGGGTGCAGCGTGCTTTTGCACTTCATATATTTGAATGCCAGTGAACTGTCAGATGCACCAAGCCCCACATTGCTTCATTCTCTGTAGCTATCTGCATTTGATGAGCTTTTGATTGTCCATCTTTCCACTGCTAATGCTTAGACACAGCAATTGCATTGCAAAGACAGACACTTCCTTTTCAGAGGAAAATTTTACTTCTGATGCTCTTGTCATCTATGATGATTACCACGTTCAGCTGAAATTTTCCAACATGTATGTCCTGCTTTATTTACGTTGTAGAGCTCTGAACTGCAAACACAGACCACAAACTTTTATTAGCAAGAATGTAGCTATTACCACATCCCTGTCATTAGTATGCTGGGATCTTTTTGATTCAGCACCAAAGTAACTTCCTGACCTATGAAATCTGAAAACACAGACTGCATTAAGTGGCTCTTGAGTTTTGACTTCTAGCTTCTCCTGTCAAAGCGAAATACTAGATTAATAGTGAAACCTGTTTGACTAGAAAGAGACTTCTTACAAAATTGATGATTGGTTCACGTCTAGAATTTTATTCAGTCAATTCAAAAAATAGACAGAACTATAAGGTGGCACATATTGTCAGAGAGTACAAATATCACATCTTTCTTTATACATTTTTATTTAGATCCATAGATTAAGACAGTGAAATAATTGCCCTGGGGGTGTGTGGGGGGGAATAATTAAGGATCTTCTGTGAAAGGAAAAGTCTTCAGGTAAGCATTTACACACATGTATCTGCTTAAGCATAATTTTTTCTATCTTCTATAAAAATATAAACAACATTTCAAAATGTCTTTAGATAAGTTTAAGATCATCTAACATGGCATTAACTTACCAACAGAATAAGGGGCCTGGACATGTTAAACCACATTTAGTAATCTGTATCTGGCCAAAACCTAAACATTTTAATGAACTTTAGACATAATGCAATATAACAAAAGAAACAATATCAAACCAAAGACACACAAGCATGGTGTTCCTCCTCCCATATGAATTCCTTATCTTTATTCTGTATTTTTTTGTTAATATGGCAATGCTAAGATGAAAGTGGCACATTTGCACAGGTTAGTTGTAATTCAGGATCAAATATAACTTGCCTTTCCAATAAAGTAATATTGCTGGGAAGTGACATGTGTCACAATCAAATCTAGGGCACTCACTGTCATGTATGTTTTAGCTGTGCAGTATTACTTGGATTGGGACTGGAGCATGTGACAAGACGTGCAAATTACAAGGGCAGAATCTTGGCTTCCCAAACAGCAGAATCAGAGGGCAAAAGTCAGAGTAAAAACTATTTTTAACAGGAAGGAGAAAATGGAAAGAAACCCAAACCAGTTCCTCTAAACTTTAAACAGTGGGATGCAGGGTACTTCTGGTAGGTCTGTCATAAGCACACCCTACGTTTTCCAGGGATGCAATCTGGTAAGCTAAACACCTAATCACTGCTGCAAGGATTTATTGGTTCAACACAGATTACAATGTTCAAATACACTGAATATACTGGTCACAGGTCTAGTCACATAATTTCCCTTTTACCAGTTCTAAATTTGCATTGGAGCAGCTTTTCTGTCAGCTGTGTGTTTGTGTAGCAGGGCACTTGATGTAATTGACTAGCACGTATGCCAACAACAGCTGGTATTTTCCAGTTAAAGTGATCTGCAAGTGAGAAACAAAATTTTATGCTAAGGGTCAGGTTTCAGATAAAGGTTGGACATTTTGAACTTTGGACAAAGTGACAGGGATCTTTGATTCTCCTGGTGCTGGCGCTTTTGTGACTGGGTTTGCATGGGCTTTTAGATCAGCTATTCTCTCTTTAAATCTTTGCTGGAGGTACTTTTCTTCTTTGGAGTAACTTTTAGCAAAAGCAGACATCAGCAGACATGCTGCCACAGTGGACCCTCCAATGCAAAACAAGATTGCTCCTGCCAGCTTGCATATATCAAGAGACCCATTGAACTGAATGGCACGGGTATCCACCACAACAAAATCATCTCTCCCAAGTGCTTCGATTTTTGGTGGCACAAGGAAGCCCACTACAAGAACTGTTAAACCTATCAGCATAAAAGCCATCCCAGAGATGAGTCCGACCTGGAAAAAAAAAAAAAAAAAAGAACCAATCAGTATGTCTTTCCCAGTTTTAGCTGGTCAGTGGCCCTAGGAGGTATTTAGTTTTTACCTGTCTTGTCTCTCTTTTAAGAGAAGGCTGGTATTTTTCTTTTAGGTCATACGTGGCCCTACTAGAACTAGACTACAGAGTGTATTTATAGAATTCAATACTGATATTTCTGCAAACAATGGAATACGCATCAATTTGACTAAATTGCATTTCCTGCCCAAAGGCCCCATCACAGACAGGATCACAGTTTAACCCCAGTGCTGTGCGACTGATTATTTTAGGTGGTGGTTAACACCAACAGTTCAGTCCCTGCTGATAGTCTGTGTCACATCTACTTGCTTTTATCCATGAAATTCCATTCCTTTGGAGGTATTATAAGGAAGCTGCTATTGCTGGAACAGATCACAGGGGATCTCTAGCACATATCAAGCTTAAGTGCAAAATGTGGTTCTCACAGAATGGCCCAAGCATCAGAGCAGAGGGGTTGGATAAGATGGTCTCAGGCCCCTTTCCAACCACTTCTGTTCTCCAGTTCTGTCAAGTTCCCTGACCTTTATGGAGATCTTGCAGTTTACTTGATCCCTTGGTCACACAGTCCCAGAGTTCCTACTGTAAACCTACCAGTCCTATTCCCAGTGACCTGGCAGGACTACTGCAGGTGCCAAGCAGAGGTAAATGGCACTTTCAAGCTACAGCTGAAATTTCTCAGACAAGACACTGATGTTTCAGTGACATGGCTTCTTGTGGCAGAGAAACTATAGGATCCAAAGATCCCAGGACTCCCTTGAAAACTGATGCGATAACATTCTGTTTTCAGACAGACTTAATCAGCCATCCCAGTGAAAAACAAGAAACAGAAGGTGTTTCTGGAGGAATAATTAGTTAAATCATTAGTAACATCTGAATACCTCCAAGAGGACATTTTTCTCCTACAAGGAGCAGTACCTTCCAGAATGTAGAGCTCCACCTGCTAGGCGATCTCTGAATCTGAAAATCATCCTCATACTCCCAAATTGAAGCTGTGCAGTCCTCATAAAACTGATGCAGGTAGGACCGAACTCCGTAGCGTTGGTACCCTCCTTCGGTGCAGCCCTGAGCATGCCTGGAGCCACAGATGTCAGCATAGGAGCTCATCCTTCCTACCTGCAAGGAGGAGTTTCAAGCAAATTGGATTTTTATCGATGTGGCAGGAGAACAGAGATAGCTACAAACTCTCCAGGTGACATGAAGAAAAGCAGCCTAGGAGAGATCTTTTCTCTCCTCCCCTTTTTACTAAACCCAGAAATAAGCCTCTGTAGAGTTGCATGCAGTGACTCAGTGTAACCAAACCCAGGGCACTCAGCATTTTGGAACAGCACAGCCCAAAGGTGCTGCTGGGAACATTCCCTCTGGTACACAGTGTGCCCAGTCCTCATCTTTAACCCAAGTGTGATGCTGGATTTCCATGGAGATTGAAAAAAAAACAAAAATCAAACAACAGAATATATAAGGTAACAAAAGCCAGAATCCCAGCAAGGCTTCATGCTTCCTCTCATGCAGACTCTGCTTCTATCAGTTAACGAAGTTTGCAACCTTAGGAACTTTCCAAACTGCTGGGTAAGGTTTTGTTTTTTCATTTTGTCTGAGCTTTTGAATTGCAGGACTAAGCATTGATATAATATTCATAACCATTAGAAACAGAGGCAAAACAAGTCCTTGACAGATCAAAACTGTATATATGCTGTATTTAAATATGAATAATTAAAATTTTAAAAGATTGAATGCCATAACAACACCAATCTTCTCACTGAAGAGATTGAAATGGAAATACTAAACTTCTGGCAAACCACTGCTCCCTCAAAGAAGTCAATGCCCAAGCTCGTGCTGACTTTAATAAAATCAGAATTTTGTTCCCTATACTTTGCACTTCTTGGAAGCTCTCTTAAAACACAAAATTTGTATTTAACTATGCAGCTTCCATACATGAGTTTGCTTACACATGTGCAATTCCACTGAATTCATTGAAGTAATACCAGTCTGTGGGAAACTCAAGGAACAGGTCAAAGTTACTTAAGAGGACTGACTTCTTTTTAAAGCAGTTCAGAAAGTCCTAGTCCAAAGGGAACTGTTAATCAGAACCTGCATCTGAATGTCACAGCTCAATTTATATCAGCTTCAAGCAGTCCATCACATTACCACAGCAATTCTAGTTGAAGGGGAAGGAGGGAGGGTCTGACATGCTAATGGCAGCTAGGGTCTCCTAGTTTTGCAGCCCTACAGACCTTTGCTTAAACTGTGACAGCTTCAGGTATGGGTGATCTAGCTGGGTATGAAATACCTGAAAATGCATGAAAAAAACCCCTGCTGCTACATTTAAACTAATGAGAAGCCAGAAAGTGTCACTGAGGAATGGAAACAGCCTGAATGAAGCTCTTTGCTCTGAAATCACTGCTGGTATGACAGTGATCTTCCAGTCTTACGGAAACGTGTTGTGTTTTTGGATCAGGGATAGAATTTTGCCTTTTCCTCTTTATTGCTAACAACAAGCATTTTGTATATCTAATATTTACTTAATTTGATATTTGATGATCTCAGCACTTTATAATTGCAAGCATCTCTCTTGCACATCCAGGCTCTCAGAGAAGTCATGATGGAATGGAAGAGAAGCCAGCAAGATGCTGGGGCCCCAGCAAGGGTCAGAGTTTCCTCTAGGCTGGGAGGGGCAGTGCTGGTGGCTGAGCTTTGCAGAGCAGCAGGGGTAGCACCAGGCACAGCTTCTGGCAGGAAGCCCTTCTTTGAACTCAGAACTTACTAGGTGAGCAGGGAGAACCTGGCACCCACGCCACCTCATGTCAAGCTGTAGGTCACTAATACTGATGTGCCCCCAACAGTTAATATATGGAAATAAATAGGGGGATTTATGTTTTTTACAATGCATTTGAATACTATTACTTTTTGAGGCTTATAAGAACAATAGTAGTATGTATTGTAGTATATTATTGTAGTAATCATAGTACTATAATTTGAACTCTTCTGGGGAAACACTGAAAGTTATTCTACTTTTGAAGCCTGTTTGTTCTTTTGCGAAAGAACACTTTGTTTCCCTTGGGAGTGCTCCCTTCTGCAGTTTATTCCCTACCTGAAAAGACAGCAAAAGTCCTCTTTTCTCACTACTACCATTACTTCAATAGCTAGATGCCATCTTCCACAGGACAAGTTCTCATAAAAACAGAGTTCTGTTTGCCTCATAAAAATACCTTAGGGTGAGGGGATGACACAACTGTACCATAGCAGCCCTTGCTCTGACACAGAGTCACACAGCCTGTGCCTCAAGGACAGTTAATGTCCATATCCCTCAATGTCTACCGGTTATGAGTAAGCAAGCACTTCCTTCCATATCAGAAAAAGAGTAAAGAGGTCAACCAAAACTCTACAGAGACTCATTCGTTCAGGTTTTTACTTGGACCTTTATTATATACCTTATATGCCTCATTAGGTAAATCATGCTTAACTCCTTACCAACCCAAGTTATTCAGGTAAGAGTACTTAGCAACACATAATAAGCAGAAAGGGAAGCATTTTCCCCAGGTATGACTTCAAAAGATGACACAAGAAAGGACCAGATAATGTGGCCTGCCAAAGCTTGCCTGCATTACTCCAGATGCCACCAGGAGACAATTTTAGAGCTTTTCTGATTTCTCCAGAATTTGAAAAGCTGGTGAAGCACACTGATATAGAAACACTACCTTGTATTCACTGCATTGTAGGTTTATGCAAGAAATTTAGTGCTTTAAATTGCTGGGAAGAACCACACAGCCCATATTACACAAATTCTTTTTCTTCAGCAATCTAAAAAGCCAATAGGTGGTTTTGATCAGGCATATGACATACTTTGCTTGAAAGAGTTGTAATAGCATCAAGTAGTATGACCTTTTAAAATGGAAGGAAAAAAAAAAGACTGCTAGTAACAATTCTTTTCAAGCACTGCATTATATTAGTCCCACTAAACATTTTCTTTATGCTCAGCCTCTTCCAAGTAATTTATCTTTTGCAAAATATCTTGCCCCATAGAGAGAACTGAAGTCTTCCCAGCCCTGTCTGTATGACTCATTGAAGCAGTCCTGTAATTTGGCCTCAGATGGTCTCTTTTCTCTGCTGCAATGTAAATATAATGTTGTTCTTGCTACTTACAGATGGGGCAGAGGAACTGACAGAGTCAGAATATGGTGGGAGAAAACAGTTCTCCATAAATAACGCATTTCCCAGCATCAATTTAAATTGGATGCATAAATACTGCAGTAGCTATGATGATGTGTATCTGCATGTTTCACTTTCATGACTGATAAGCTAAACGATGAAATGTTGGGAAACTTTTGCTAAAGAGTCACTGCTACCCAAATCCGTGTTACGCACGAGCTTAGAACATGCATCCAGGCCACAGGAAGGGGTTTAATCATTAGAAGTTTTTCATTGCCTAAACCAAAGGTGCCTAGGAACACGTGGGATGTATGATTACTGCTTCAGAGCACATCACTGCATAGTAGCTATCCATCCCCTAGCAACTTTTGTTCCCATATGCCAAAAGCTGTCTTGTTTACTTTGATCTCTGCTCTTCTCCACTCATCCGGGGGGAATGCAAACAGGCAGGATTAAAGATGAGAAAGCTCCAAGATAAATTACCCTGTACGTTTTCCATCTACTTTGTTTTCTTATCGAAGGGTTGGGGACACGTTTAGGGGAAAAAAAAAAAAAATCGGGAAATTGGCATCTTAAAGGCAGGACAAAACAAATAAGGATGTGCCATTGCCCCATGTCACCACACAGCCACCAGACGTAAGCCACAAACGGGGATGGGTTTGTTGAGGGAAGTCCTCCTCTCCCTTCTCCAGTTTTACCCCTGACCCTTCCGTTTCGAGGGACGCGTTTCCCGCCTCCCTACAGAAACCGAGGCTCCGGCGAGGAGTGAATACGGTAACAAACAACCTGGTTTTGACAACACTCTCCGAAATGGCCTTTTAGATGCCTCAGCTACCTTGCCACGCCAGTGGCCAGAACCTCCCTAGGCCAGAGACTGGACCAAGCCGTGCTCAGTCTGATCCCGTCCACCGAGCCAACGCGAGCTCCGTCCCGGGGGATCTGAGGGAGGGGGTCGAGCAGAGGCCGCCGTTCCCAAGAGGGCGGTGGGGGTGCCCGGCTGCGATCCAGGGCGATTCCCGCACCCGGGCTGCAAACGGGGAGCGCCCAGGCCCCTCACCTGCGCAGGGCAGCGGGGTCCTGCGGGGGGCACGGAGCCCCTCTCTGAGGGCGGCGGCCCCGCCCGCTTCCCAGCCGCTAGGTCGCGGCCCCTCCGGCTATCGGTGGCAGAGGCCGGGGCGGCGTGCCCCGCCTGCCGGGAACCACACACTGGAGACCGCCCGTCCCCGGGCGAAGTACCCACGCAGAGTTCTCGGCCCCCCATGACCGAGTAGCAGCCCTCGCCTCTCCCGGCGCCGGCCGCCCCTCGCACCGAGGCCCCGACGGCGGTGGAGATAAAAACTCAGCCCAGCCCGGCCCGGTGGCTCCCACCCTCAGTTCCCCCAGCCCCGCAGCGCCCGCTCCCGCGCCCTCTATCGCAGCGCCACAGCGGAACCCCCCCCCCGGCCGGCGGGCCAGCGACGTACCAGCCTCCGCCGAGGGGGCCGCCCCCACCCTCGGGCAGCGAGATGAAGCTCTGTCCTTCTCCCTACCCCTTCCTTTCCTACCCGCCGTGCGGCCGGTGCCCTACCGCCACATCCCCCGCGGCAAGCACCGCGCCGTAAGCCCTCCGTGAGACGCTCACAGGAGCCTCCGCCGCCCCCCTCCCCAGCCCCCCTCCTCAAACTGCCGAGTCCGAGTTTGCCGGGAGGGAGCGGCAGGCTGGGTGCGGCGAGGTTACCTGCCCCTCCCGGCGCTCCCCTCGGCGGGCAGAGCAACCGCGGCGGCGCTAGCTCCGGCTCTCACGCCCCGGTCCCATCTCCGCTCTGCGCCGCGCCGGCCCCAGACACCACGTATTATGCACGGCCCGGAGCGCCGCTCGCTCCCGCTCCGTGCCTGCGCACTGAGCCGCCGCCGGGCGCCCAGAGAGGAGCCGGGCCGAGCTCGCCCCGCCGCCCCCGCTCGGAGATGTCTCTGAGGCATGCGGGATGCTCCTGCGGTGAGGAGGGTCCCTCTAGCCGTGGCGGGACCCCGGGGGAATGGAGAGGCCACCGAGGTCATCGGGGTGTCCTCCCTGGGTGGCCGGAGCTGTAGGGAAGGTCTCTGATTGCCTTCTCCTATTAATCAGCGCTGAAATGTGAAGAGTCCGTGCTTTAATCTTAGGTTGAGGGGAGAGACGTCACAGAAAGTGATAGGTAAGCTACAGCTGGACTTATAAGAGAAATAGGGTGAGGCTGAGGGCCAAGCATTAGTGTCTGGGATCTGTCCTGATAATAACGCAGTTGGTCATTCAGCAGGAAGAGATTTCAGGAAAGCTAGGTCAGGGAATTAAGGGAGCCAGTGAGAGAAGAGCTAGAGGACATGACAAGGGCAGGGACACCTTCTACTAGACAGACCAGGTTGCTCAAAGCTCCATACAACCTGGCCTTGAATGCTTCCAGGCATGGGACATCCACAGCTTCTCTGGGTAAGCTGGGCCAGTGACCCACCACCTTCATAGTGAAGAATTTATCCCTAAAACTTGCACCACAAAAAGGCAGTGTGTTGTTCCTCTGAAAAAATGAGAATGTAGAGGGCAAGAATGCTAAAGAGTCATTGTAATGCTCTGTTCTGAAATACAAAAAATGGTAGTGCATTAAAATAAAATGTGATAGTATTAGCCAAAGGCAGAACAAGGTCTTTTCAGAGTGCTTAAATCAATACAGTACATAAAGGTGAAGGTGAGATTAATGGTGGTTTCATTAGCAGCAATGCACAAGCTCCTCTGAAAAAAAACACCTGCATTTCATCACATCCATAAGTTTGCACAATTGTAAACTAGTAATCATAAAAATAGCTACTACAAAAGAGGAAGTAAAACATTACATTTGGAGAAAGAAATGCTGGTTTCAGTGGATTTGTTCCTGTTCTTCCAAAGCTGTTGTGCCTTCTATTCAGTACTGAGTAATGCTCTTCTGACCTGAGCAGAGCTACTTTTGCAGCAGTATGCTATTCAGTAAGTAGCACTGGCATGCACCAGCCTGAGACAACTTACAAGGCCATATGCTGACAATTCATTGTGAAAAGCCAGGAAAATATAAATGAAATGAGAAATGAGTGAAAAGCAGGATGGAGTATCAGTCTTGAAAGAGATTTCCTGATTGTCCTGTAAGAATAACACCAGATTTACATGTAGTATTACATGTTAGGACTGAACGCTGCTTTATCTCAGATCAGGAAGATGTTTTATATAGACAAAGCAATTAATCTACGTGAGCTGTACTCTCACTGTTCACAAAGCTGGTTTCTTTTCATTACTTACTGACGACAAAGGGAATAAATGAAAGGAGCACGAAATAGCTGTGTTGGCCCAGTATAATTTTGTTTTCTGACACAGAGCGATATGCCCAGTGAACCAAGACAAATTAGTATTGTAGCACTGGGGACTTATGCAGTAATGTTAAAAATTATCTGTGAAGTCCAAATTAACAACTCTGAAGATTAACCATTGATAATCTAAGAATTTGCTTTTAGTGCACTTTAGTGGATTAGGAAAACTGTTAACACAATCTGAGATCAGAGGTGTTATTGAAGTATGGTTGAGCTTTGTTATGAGAGATGTTGAACAGAAGAGTGTAGAGGTCTTGTTTAGCCTTGGAACCAGCAGCATCAAAGAAGCAAAAAATGTTTCAGAATACCAGGACTTACAGGCCATGTTGTGACTCAGGATGTTAATCTTTTCCTCAGTTCCCAGTCTGCACAAAATTCAGACTGTGTTTGTTCTGAAGGTTTGAACTAAGAGTGGCATAAAGAGCAAGTGTAATATTCTACCTCAAGCTGTAGATCTTGTTAACTTGATTTTTTTTCCTTGTGGGACAGAAACCCAAACCCAGTGCTTTTCTTATCTTTCACCTGCTGTGCTAAAGGTTTGTAATGAACAGCAGTGACCATGCTGAGGAAAAAATCTTTCATTGTCAAGAACTTCTCTAGGTGATGGTATTGGTTGCCACAGAATTTAGAGGCTTCTTTCTTGCTGAGAGGTGAAGTGATTTTGTCAGACAACTCAGCTTCTGGGAGACTGTGCTGAATAGGAAGAGTACAGCTTCTGGAAAAAATTGTTTCTCTTGCAGCAAAATGGAGAAATTGGTGTGATACTCATGTTCACTGAGTTGCAGATGTCTGTCCCTTTCTGCTTAACAGTGATGGCAAGCTTCCAGGGGCTTTTCTTCTGTTCCATGTGCTGCAGAAAACCATGGTGTGAATAGTTCTTCTGTAGTGACATTATTGACTCCATTGCCTGTCCTTCCCTTCCTATCACCTGGCTCTCCTTCCCCTGGAGAGCAAGGCCCATAACATTCTCACTTCCTGGAAAACCTTCAGTCTACACAAAACCAACAGGAGCAGCTTAATCAAAGGTGGTCATCTCTTCATCCTCATTTTAAAGGGCATCAGAATAGAGGTGGGAGAGCTTCCTCCACTGCCCAAGTGGCTGAAGTGGGCCATGAGGAGCAGGAGCAAATAGCTGTCATCTTCCCTGCTTCTGGCTTTGAATCTCCCCCAGGAGCTGTTGCTGCCTTTCAGGGGCTATCTCTAAGTGAACAGAAATACTGAGGAGGAATGGGCCAAAAAGGCAGAAGTCAGTTCAGCAGTGCTTTTCTGGTGTTCTTTCTGTTGCCACTAATGCAGTCCAAAAGGACTTGAGGAGACAGTGAGGGGAAAGCTGGCAGTTTCCCATCCCCTCCCATACTATATTCAGAGAATATGTTCCTCTTAAGATGCCTGGGATAGACATTACTTTCTGATAGCAGAACCTGGAGGACAAATCCATAGCTATCACAAGCACAGATTCAACATGTTAGCTCGACATGACTACCTTTGTGAACATGGGGGGTTCTTGCCTGTCTTTCTCCTGCCTGAAATGGGATTGTTGTCCTCTTTCAGCTATTTCTGGAGAGTTATCTGATGAGACAGGCTGGTTCTGGGGGGGGAGCCATTGCCATTCACTCTGCATTCTGACTTGAACCAAGTAGCCAGAATGGGTATATTTTATATTTTTCATATGTTTGTTTTTGTTTTTTGTTGTTTTTGTTTTGTTTTGGGTTTTTTGGTAGACTCTAGACAGATAGAGCCTGATGCTCTGTTCTTCTTTTATTCAATATGATTTACCTGTTGATGTTGTCTAGAAATCTGTGCTTGGCTACTTGTTTTTCAAATATTGCTGTATTTCCCAGTGCTTTCTTCAGAATGTTCTAGCTAGGAAAAATGATTAATTGTGCTAATTTGTCATATTCTGCCATCACTATATTCGTATATAGATTTTTTCCTTCTCCCCTGAGTCAGAAATACAGAAGATGCTTTCTTGACAATTGAAATAATAAATCTATGTTGTTTTTTTTTCACCTTACCCTGAAAATATGTGGGCTAGGAATTGTTAGTGCTCTTTTTCATTCTTGTTGGTGCTGGTGAATTTGAATATTGTGATACCAGGGAATATCTGGGAGCTGTCAAATCCAAAACACATTGTTTGAAGTCATTAAAAGCAATAACAGGGAATTTATCAGTTGCCTGTGAGGGAATATTGAGCAAAGAGGGATATCTGGGAGGAATTAGAAGTATTCAGTGGCCCATTTTTCTCTCAGGGGCTGCCTCCATTCATCATATTTGTGTTTCCAGTGTATAGCCATAAACTTCTTTGGCCTAAAGCCTACAAAAAAAAAAAAAAAAAAAAAAAAAAAAAGCATTGCAGATGCAGTGTGTCTGCAGGATTTAGAGGCACAAAGCCTTTATTTTGGTACAAATGAAATGAAAAATTCAAACCCACCATTTTTCTAGAAGAGTCAATCATTGGGCAGCAAAAGTGTGTACTATTATTTTATTTGCAACAGCTAGTATGCTACTAGCTAGATGCAACTGCTAGATGTCTGTGTTATCTTAACATAAACTGACTATGAATATTAGTGCCTAGGAGCTTAGGTTAATTTAAAAAATTTGGTTTCTCAAGGGAAGCATAATTCAAAGTCAACAGCAGGTGGGGAAATCATTCGAATCAGTCTAAGAAATTCCGTTTTCTCTGGAGGAGACATGGTGTAAGGTGCATTCAAGTGCTGAGCACCCCTCTCAGGCTTTCTAGACTGCTCAGCTTCCAGGGGGACAGTTTCCAGGCCAAATTTCCAGGTGTGCTGAGCTGTGTCTGCCACAAGTGTAAGTTAATGTGCCCAAGTGTGCTCAGCCATGAAGATGAGTTTCTGTCTCTGCTGTATTCCTGCCTGCTGTGCTTGTGAGGTATAATGTGTGAACCAAAGCATCTTTCTACTAGGAACTCTTGCATGCCTGTGTTTTCGGGTCCTCGTTGTGAGGGTAGAGATGCTCCACATGCCACGTGCTGAGTTCCTTTGTGTTTTGGTGCCCACACGGAAATGGGAGCATCTGAAAACTTGACTTATGTTACGAATGCTGAAGGTCAAGAGGGTAACATATAACTGCTTTCAAAATGTGGTGGATTCTAAATGTTTTGGATGGATGATGACTATCCCAGAAGTCATGCACCTTCCTATAAGCTTTTGATAAACTAGATGGCTTTTATAATGCAACCATTTAAAGTTTATAATGCAATTACTCTGTAGCTGGTCTCTCATATACCTTTATGTATAAGCCAAGTATTAACAACACATCAGAGTGAAGGTAGTATGCAGATACATGTAATCAATTTTATCAGAGTTTTAAAAGCAAGAGTAGTTGCTTCAAGCCAAGTATCAGTTAAGTGCACTGGGCAGTTGTGTGTCACTCTAACCACCCGTGTCTGGTGCTGGCTACCTGTAAGAGAATGTGAAAAGATTATAAAAACAGGGCAGTCATATGAGGTTCTAAGATCTTAGCTTCTGACAGCTGGCAGCCTAGACACTTCTGGACTAGAGCAAGTCATAGGTTTGCTTTTATTTTATTTTATTTTATTTTATTTTATTTTATTTTATTTTATCTGAGGAAATGAAACGGATACCAATTCCCCAATAATTTTTTGCTTGGCAATAATTTGATGACCCTGGTATGGTTTGGTGGGTAGTGACATAGCATAGAACTTTCAACTTTTTAGTTAGCTAGCTTCTGGTGTTTTGAGTAGAATCTGAATGCTGTACATTCATGATTGATATATTCAAAGAAAATTCTCTAATTCACTTTGCTTATGTTATCGATTTCAAGGCTGAAAAATAACCACTGGCAAGAATTGTGTTCTTTAAGTCTTTATGCAACTTTTAGAATTATTTTTACCTATTACATAGATGAAAACATAATTTTATTTTGACAGGTTGTAAATTCACTGGGGAAAAGAAAGATTTTTCTGGTGGGTTGGGAAAAGGAAAATTTATTTTATTTGGTTCAGTGAAAAAAAATATGGAAGAAATTAAGCATTTCCAAATTATTTTCTGATAAAGCACTATTCAAAATCAAGTATTTCAAGTGACATTTGAAATGTCAAAATACTTCTGTTTTGAAACTTTGGCTTTTCTATTTAAAATAGTGGTTTGTTTTTGTTTAATAAATGAACGAAGACATATAGAGAAAAAGTGAATCAAAGAAATGAAATAGTCCAAAAGTTAAACAAACCCTCTCATTTTGTGTCAGTCCAGAATAAACATTTATATTTTCTAACCAATCCAACCAGCCCTATGTTTCTCCAGATGTAGAGGGGTTAATAACTTTCTTTGTTACTTTTTCTGGGGGTAATGGTCTTGCCTGCTTTAAAGGTGCATTTTGGTCATAAAGTAATCTGTTTAATGACATTGAACTAGATTATGGCTTTCATAGGGAAGGCTTTTGAGTTGATTTATAGCATTTTCATTGCTGTTATCAACAGTATGGCTATTGTAGTAGAGGCTATTTCTGGTAGTTAATGACTGTCATCTATGAGAAAAGGTATTGTAATAAAGATGTTCAAAACAAATTCAGTGCTAATGCAGGCTAGAAATGAGAAACATTATTCAAACTGTCGGGTTAAGTAATTATTTTAAAAATTTTACCAGGGGGTTGCTAGATTCTTCTTCATTCCTTTTCTTAATCAAGATTGGCGGTGTTTTTGAAAGGTGCCTTGGTCCACAGGAAATAACAGGCTTCATTCAGAAGTTCTCTGAAATCATACAGCCCGAATTATGCAGAAGATAAGAGACTTTTGTGCTTTTCAGTGTTGTCTTAAAAGAGAGTAACACAATTTACTTACCAGTGTAGCTCCACTGAAGTCAATGGCAAAATTCCCCATAATGTCAATAGAGTGCTCACTTCACCACTGACTAAGCAGTAAGTGCTTCCTCAGTTTAAGTGGCTGTGTAAATCTGAGTAAAATCTGAGCTTTTTTTTTTTTTTCTTCACCTTAATTGTATGGGTGGGGGTGATAAAAATGTTTTTGTCACTGAATGACTTCCACCCTGACTCTTGTAACAATAGCATCCAAATGCCATTTCAGTGCAGTTATGTGGAATAATAGCCTTGTAGCACTCAGTCTCAGATTCTCTCAAGCCTCAGGCCAGGGATATTTTCAAATGCCTCTAGTTTCTCTCGGAACAACTGAAGTTACCATAAAGAATTTAGAATTAGTACACAGAGATAAAGTGTTGTGAAGAAGTTTTCCAGGTTTGCTTTGACAAAGAGGTTAGTTTCTTAAGATCTCTTGTCACTTTGTGTTATCCAGAGTAGGGGTTTTGTGGTGATTTTTTTGTTTGTTTGTTTTTAATTTAAGATCATGCTAGATAATGAATTAGCATTTCAAAATAGGGTTATTTCATTTCTTCATGATAAATCACAAAGGAGGAATTGACTCACCAGAAAACCCAGTTAAAAGCTGCTGCCATCATGATTTAAGGGCCTACTGAATGCGTGATTAACACTCTTGTGCCCTTTGACTTCCAGTTAATAGGTATTTAGTCTATTTTGCTATTTAAAACCAGCTTCAGGAGGGTATTATAATGAGGTTTGCTCACACCTGTTGTGAGAGGGAGTGAGGAGCTCCACTTCCTTTCTGGTAGTCAGTAGTAGGGTTGTAGACCTGTTAAGTGGTAAGTGTGAGACCGTTAGTATTGAGTCTTTCCATTCTGTGGTGTATGGCTATTGATTAGTTTTTCATGCCATGGCTTAAATTGCATGTTGGAAAGTAAAAGTAAAGTTACTTTCAAGAGCAACCTTTGTCCCTGAGAATGCTGGATGGAAAGCAGCTCATCCACTAGTTCTGTGAGTTGTCTAGAATTTAATGCACTTATACACTGTTTGTGCATTTGACAATGGTACCCTCAAGACATAATGCTTGTGTTGTAAGTTGACCAGTATGTACTTAACTCAGAATAAGTATTACTTTAGAAGTGTAAGAGGAGAGAACTGGGTCTTGGCCAGCATCTTAAAGTTTACTGCTGCTTTCATCTGCTGCTGCTATGTTTTCCTCTCTTGAGGTCCCATTTGTTTTGGCTCTTACTTCCCTTGTATGATAATTGAATTCATGCTGTGCTCTTGTTGACGAAGAAGGGTTGACATAGAAAGGCTAGCAAGGAACTTGGTCTTTGTTCTGCATATTGATTTGATTTAATAATGCATGTGCATTCTTCTGTTATGTTCTTCGCATGTTTCTCCAATTGTGATCTTGGAAACCCTAAGGTAAATTAGGGAAAAACTACTGTAATCCATTTGTGCCAAGAAAAAAAATCATTTTGCCATCTGTTCTTTTTTAACTGGATCAGATACTTTATGGACTTCTGATGTCTTCTGTCTCTAGATCATGTTACCTCTTGGTATATATCTGAGCAGGCCTTAAATGCATTTCCTAAGAGATACGAGGTACTGGGTTCTAACTGTGGGGTAAAAAGAAGCTGTTGTTCTTTGCTTTTGGTCTGATGACTGGTTTGATTGCTTCATTTATTAAGGTCATGTTTTGGAGGTAGTGGGTTCTTGTACCCACTGTTCTTTCATCTGAGAACATCCCAAGCCCTGGGTGGCACTGAGGTAACAAATGTACTTCCCAAAAGTCTTGCCAGCAACACATCATTTTTCATAGTAGACAATTAGCTCAGCAAATTGCTACGGTAATGTAGTTGGAGACTTGGGAGTACAAACTGGAAAAGGTGCAGCTATAAGGTCTCAGATCTTAGGCTTTTGGGTACCTTAGATCACATCCTTCACAATTCCATTCTATCCTTCTGCAGCATAATTATTTGACATATAAATGTACTCAGTGTCTGGTATTATTTTGAGTGAGATAAGACCAGAACTTAATAGAGGCAGGGATAGAAAAAGGACTAAGTTGTTTGTTATCTGGCAAAGGGTTTCAAACCTATGGAATTTCAGTCACTGAAGCAGAGGGAACTGTGACACATCGTGATGCCGGACTCTGCTGAGGCAGAGAAACCGTGACATCCAGGGAAAAAACAAACAAAAACAACAACAAAAAACCAAACAAACCCTAAACAAACCAAAAAACAAATACAGAGGCTCTGACTCAGTGTGGGTGGAGACCTGAGTGGCCTGAGCAGCCCAACACCAACAGGTACCAGAGCATCCCTCAGGGAGCACAGCAAAAGAAAAAGATGGCGCGATGGGAAAAGATGGTGCGACGCCTCAGAAGGGAGCAGCAGTTCACAAGGGAAGGGTTCCAGGGGCCCAGAAACTCACTGAGCTCACACTGGTATCCACCTGTCAGAAGACAAGGGCACCCCTCAGCTCTGCACACTCTAGGGCTGACACAGCTTCTCAGGCTGAGCTCTCCTGGGAAACCGGCAGCATCTGGGTGTCAGGCTGCAGGGTGTGCCCTGCTCAGGCACCGCTGTGGGATGGCAGTGAGCATGCCTGTGGGGGGGGTGCTCAGGTGGAGGAACTCCTCTCCTCTGTCAAGTTATTGGAGCTCCAGGAGGAGGCAGGCAGGCAGGCTAAGGACCATTAGGGAATGTGAGAGGGAAATAGATGCTTGGAGTTGAACCCTGCCTCCCAAGGTATAAACCCAGCAGACAGTGAGAGCCCCAGTGACTGCAGACTCCCTGTCCTCCGACCAACTCAACATGATGCTCTGGAAAAGGGGACAATGGCAAGATGTTCCTGCTCGGCACATGAGGTGAGGCAAATGCGTCTGCCCAACAATTGCATCTTCCCAGTGCCACGGAATAACAGATACAGTGCCTGCAAGTGGAACAGGGTAATGGGGACAACAAAAATTCTCCTAACTTGGAGATGTCATTGAGGTCTAGCCAGACCCCCACACTGATCAAAACATCTGCAGCAGAGAACGAAAGATGGGCCCTTGTTGTAGGGGATTCGATTCTACAGGGAGCAGAAGGTCCAATTTGTAGACCAGACTTGCTACATAGGAAGGTTTGCTGCCTCCCTGGTGTCAGGATCAAAAATGTACAATAAAATCTCCCTACCCTACTTAAGCCCTCAGACTACTATCTATTACTGTTTTTTTCAGGTTGGCAGTGATGAGATTGTTACAAGGAGTCCAAGGGAATGAAGAGAGACTTTAGGGACCTGGAGCAGCTGGTTAGGGGGTCTGGAGTGCAAGTAGTGTTTGCCTCCATCCTTGTTGCAAGACAAGATGAGGGGATAAACAGGAGGAGCCTGCGGATCAATAAACGGCTGGTGTTACCAGCAGGGCTTTGGGTTTTTTTATCATGGGCTGCTATATGAGACCCCTGGCCTGCTGGTGGCAGATGGGATGCACCTGTCTCTGAGGGAGAAAAGGATTTGGGGGGCAGGAGTTAGAAGGACTCATTGACAGGGCTTTAAAATAGATATGAAGGGGGAAGGGGAGATAACAGGGCCTGTTGGAAATAAGCCCAGTGGAAGCATGCCAGGGCTGGAAGGATGGTAGGGAGGACTCTTGCTCTATCATTTCAGTTGAGAGAAGGGATAGAGATTTAGACATCATGGAAGCTTTTGAGGAGGGTCTGGTAGGAAATGGGGCCCACACTCACAAAAAGGTGTTGATTGGAATCATAAGCTCATCTGAAATGCATCTATACCAATGCATGCAGTATGAGCAACAAACTGGAAGCTTGAAGCCAAGATGCACCAGGAAAACTGTGACATAGTGGCTATCACAGAAACATGGTGGGATGCATCACACAGATGGAGTGCCACAATTGATGTCTACAATATCTTCAGGAGGGAAGGAAACAGGAAAGAAGAGGCAGTGGGGTGACCCTGTATGTAATTGAATGCTATGAGAGCTCAGAAATCAAGATGATGGGCTTGACAGTGTTTGGATTAGGTTAAGGTCCAGTAAAGCTGATATTGCTGTGAGACTCTGCTGTAGACCTTACAACCAAAGCAGTGAGATGGGTGACTTTTCTGCAAACAGCTGGGAGAAATTTCACAGACACTTGCCATTTTTCTTCTGGGGGACTTTAATCTCCCACGTATCTGCTGGGAATACAACACAGCAGAGAGGGAACGATCCAGGAGGTTCCTGAAATATGTGGAGGATAACTTCCTCGCACAGCTGGTAAGTGAGCCAACCAGGGAAGGTGCCCTCCTGGACTTCGTTCTTGTCAACAGGGAAGAACCTGTGGGGCAAGTAAAGGTTGGAGGCCTTTTAGGGCACAGTGATCATGGGATGACTGAGTTTTTTGTCTTTGGAGAAAAATTAGAGGCCTGAATGAACATGTAATTTGTTAAATAATTTGACAGCATACCTTTGTAAACTCTAGTTATTTCTCATTGCACATGTACTTTACATTTACGGGATGGTATTAACTTCATCCTGGAGACATGAGACACAAAAGCCAAATCTGAAGGCTCAAATAATCCCTTTGAAATTCAAGGACATATCTCAAGATTTTTGTGTTCCTAGACCAGGCAAGGAGTTAGGGAGTGGAATACAGCTGACATCTTAATCAAGTTTTATCTGAGGTGGTGGTTATTGTAGATGACATGATTTATGTTCATCATTACATAGGCTTACTAAATTCTGTATCTAAAATCTGGTTGTTTCTGCTTAGTACCAACACCAAATGTTGCAGAAAATTTTGGTAAACCACACTTTTATTCAAATGTATTTCTCTATTCCAGTGAGACAGAAGTTTACAAAGTATTTGTGCTGCACTCTGGTTTACAGACACCTTGCAAAAAGGGAATGGCCTACAATGTGTTACTCCTTACACAAAAATTTTGCTCAAATATTAGTGAAAGTAATGTAATCTATGGGGTTTTAGTAGAAATATGTAAGAATACTGTTATGATTTCAGGGGGTATGGACTAATTTCATGGTATTGGAATGAAAAGAAGCCACAAGGGACTTTCTGACGCTTACATCTGCAGTCATTGAGATCAGATTTTTTGTGTATTTGTTCCTCATCCCACGTGTTACTATCCCTTCCTTGTTGCAGTAAACCTGTTACAGCTTTAACTTCCAACCTTTAAGTGTCTCATCCATATTCCCTTTTCATCTTCCCCTAGGAAGAGCAATTCTTGGTTTTGAAAATACAGAGAGCTGCTTTTTTGGTCACTGTTTGGGCTTGGTCCGACTGAATAGTCCAAGTTGTCAGAACCACATCAGAAAGCTTCCCAAGTACCTGTTGTGGAAGTAATCTCATCTCAAACAAAATACAGGGTTGTTTTTTGAACTGTTGGAAATACTTCAGAGTCCTTTTAAGGAAAAGCTGGTGATGGGCTGCTTGGTTGATGGGGCTTATCAGAAGCAACATATTGCTGTAATCTATGTGAGGGAGAAGACCTGATTGCATTTTCTCCTTGCTATGTCCTCTGGCATAAGGAGCTATATTTGGGAGATGCCTTTCCTTTCTGCTGACTCATCTGTGTCAAAAATACAAATAATTTTAGGCTTTTTTAGACCAAGGGAACAGTTACAGTTTTTATAGTACTTGGCATCTCTTAGGAACAGAAGCAATTGTCTCTGCAGTTCCCAGTACTTTGGTCATGTAGATGTCTATAAGTAAATAAAATGGGCCAGGTCTTGAGGTACTGTGTGGTCTTGAGGGCAATTTGCCCAGACCTGGCTTCTGTCTGTTGGCTTACACATGTCTGTCCCCATGTGCCCTGTGACCATGTCCTTGCATTATCTGGGTGAGAAGGGCCAGTGCTGGCTGGTTCACCAGTGTATAGACATGGACATGGAGAAGAATAACAAAACTCCATATTGATGCTCTGGAGTAACGAGTTCAATAACACCTCCTTCTGCCTCTCCTGAGTTCATATCCAGATCTTCTGGCTAAATCTGAAGGAACTTAACTTTCTCTCAGCTCTAAACCGAGAAGAGCTTATCATAGTTGTGGCTGGAGAAAATAACCATCATGGTCAGAGTGTATTTGAAGCAGCCTTGAAGGGCTCCAACCCCATTTTGTATTTGAAGTAGTATTAGGATAGATATATATTTATCTCCAATATATATATATAAGACACTTATACATATTGACACTTGCTTAAGACAGTTGCAAAGGATTCCTGATCTGACACAGTAGGGCTGAGGACAGCTCACTGTGTAAATTATTAAAATCATTAACTCATTAATTGACTAATTTTTCAAAAGCCTAATCTTTCATATTTTCTTCCATACTGCCCGTACTTGTTAAATTCATTCCTAAACTAGAAATAAATTACTTAATGGCACCAAGATTCTGCCTAAAACCTGCAGGTACTGGGGTGGTAAATTATCTGATAAGTCTGCTGTGAAGTTATAATGTCATTTTAAGAGCTTGCTGGATTACTGCAGAGATGTCTTTTGTTAGATATTAACACCTTCCTAGGGTGCTAGGGTCACCATAGCATTTCTTATTGCTTTCCTCTGTCTTTGGTCTCTGTTCTTACATTCTGTGTGCTTGAATTTTCAGTAATGTGAAATAATTTTTAAGTATCCATCTAAAAACCTTTAAAATAACATGCAGGAAATGTGGTGTTCTTTTGATAACATATATAGTGCATCATGTTAACTTTTTTGTCCCCTAGGACAAAAGGATTTTGGAAGATTTTGGAGCCATGGTCACTTAGGACCTAGTTTCAGAGTCATGAAGCCAGTGCCAATGAACCTTGGTAAGAATATGGAAACTGAACAAGATAATTGGGGTTAAGTCTGGATTCAGCACATCTCTGTGAGTTAGTCACATCTTGGGATTGCATGGGGCATCTATCATTGAAGCAATGTTTTTTAATAAGGGTGCTTTTCAAAAGACCGAATCAAGTTTCTTCAAACTGGTACGTGATCATTCTGGAGTAGTCAAAGAGTAATGAAAAGGAGGTCTGGTATCATTACCAGCTGTCTTACAATAACTACTAGGGGATGGGTGTCACTTTGAAGAACAGGATTAGGTCTAATTTTTAAAAATGTTGAGGAAAATTGAGGAGGGAATTGAAGTAGAGGACCTGAAAAAGAGCTAGCAGAGGCTACAAACATAACTAGTCATCAGTCTGATGTTTTTGCAGGAAGGAGAGACCATTCCAAAGCATATCTAAACAGGACAATTGTATGCAATATAACATTCCTCTTGGTTTTGCTAAATTCTTGTCCTTAGTCTTGAAAAATTCAGAGTGTGTTGAAGATTCAGAGATAGTAAAACTAAAAAGCTTTCACAAATATGCCCTTTAAAGGAAGTACTGAGGAACTGTGCTCTGAAAAAAGGACTGAAGTTGGAGGGTAAGTTTTCAAGACTGCCACAAAAGTGGGGATGATCATCTGCCTGGTAACAGTGCAGAGAACAAGACATACTGAACAGCTAGAGTTTGTCTTGAATCATAGGGACTAATCTTTAACTGTGAATTCAGCTACACAGTTAGATTCTTATCTTAGAGATTTTATTTCAAACAAATTCCTTAGGATAAACAACCTCTGCTATGTTTTATTCTATAATTACTCCTGTCCTACTTCTTTTTTTTTTATGACTAATTCCTGTGGGACCCAATAGTAAAAAAAGCATGCTTGAAAATCCCCTGAATTACATGCTAAGGTGCTTATCTGTGAAAGCCCCTACGCAATAATGGGTTTTAAATGCCTAAAATGTGCCTGAGAAATCAGACTATGAGGCCTTCCAGAATTTTAAAACAATGACTGAAGAGCCCTGAATTTGAGCAGAAATTGTTCCTATGTTTTCTGAAAATGATATTCATAACAGGTTGTTCTAGCCCCTTGAAATCTACCTCTTTTTCCTGGGACACTGTGGTACAGATGCCTAAAAATATCTGATCTGAGATTCTCAGTCTCATGTACCAGCCTAAACTGACATCTGAACTGTGCAATGTACAAAAGTTAACATCCATTTGTTCTTATACCTCATATGTGCCTTCTGAAAATATTTCCTCCTGTGCTTCACACAGTGTATGTTAGCAGACCTGTCAAGGATGCTATAGCTCCTGTTTAAACTGGTATGGTTTTGAAAATACCCAGTTTGCTAGAAGAGGATCCCCCTGCTCTGCTGATTAGTCAGCTTCTAGAAACATCTCTCTTTCAATGAGGTAACTTCTCTCCTATTGCAAAGATTTTCTTGAGCTGATACTAAAGCCTGTGACCTTTGATTTTGTTTTTCTGTTGTTTAATTAAGAGCTATACTCAACATCAACAATGCCGTCCTAATACCACATAACCTCTGTGTTCTATATACATGCATAGCACTTCTATGTAAAACTTGACAACCCTGCTGGTTGCTGGGTTCTTCTGCATCAGAAGATTCCTTATTTCGAACACAGTGAATGCTTTCTAGTTCTACAGACAGCTTGCTGTGGGGTAAGGGCTTGTGAGGAATCTGAAGCTAGCTAGCAAGGCTTCTGTCCTTTTGCTCAGATCTTCACATGTGTCAGAGGTCGAACTCGTGCACATTTGGAGGAAAACTTTCTTATAAATGTCTTGATTCTCCTCTCCCTGCCCCCTCAGTCTTTGTGTACCTTCTTCCAGTGACTTAGGATAGGTTTTGTGATGCAGGAACGAAGCTTGAAAATCTGTTGGCATCTGATTTTGCACTCAGAAACTTCTGATGTAAGAAATGAAGCTGCACACAGTGTCGCTGTGTAATGTATGAGGTGCTCACTTAACTGGGGAAGGATGGTTGATGTTCTGAGAGCACTCCATGACCTCTTCCATAGTGAAGCTCTGTGAAGCAGGGGGTTGATCATTGTGAAAACAACTTTAAGAGGCAAGCTTTAAAAGTGAAGTAAGAACGTAGTTTTCCTCAGCAAAGCAAATGCTTTTGTGAGCATGCAAGTGTTCTATAGCTTGGATGCTTTTGGGATGAAAGATGCCAAAAATCAAGTGATGGATGCTGCAGTGGTGCTAGATACTGTAGGTGTTTCAGGTTAGAATGCTGTTCCAAAGTCCATGGAAATAGTAGCCACAGCTTAATGTGAACTGCTTTGGGCCTGGGTTTAAGCTTTCTCCTTCATGCAGCAATATTCTCATTTTCTGTAGCATGAACTGTGCTGTGTTTGTCCCCAGCTATTTGCAGCACTGTTCAACTGTGCTGTAGGAAGTGTACATGTCCCCATCACTGTCATTTGTGCTGCTAGCTTCTGTGTTCTTGGTGATTCACCAGTCTTATGTCTACCTGAGTCAGCCTCAGCCCCTGACTGTTTCCATCAAAGATGCTTTTAATGGAACAGGGGTTAAAAGGAAAGGGCAGAAAAGGGAAGGTCTGACTTGGAATTTTCTATTTTGGAAGTCAAAGGGGCTTGCGTTCCTTCTTCATTCACTGGAAAAAAACCTCGGAAAGTAGTCTGAATCAATTATCCATGTGAAAGGTATTCCTTGGGTTCATGGTTAGACAATTTTCTAATATAAAACAAAAGCATGCAGTTAAACCTGATGAAAGGACAGGTTGCAATCTACATACGTATTTTAAGAACTTGGACTTGGTTTACATAAACTAATACATAAAATCCTAGTCCAGATGGTCAAAAAGTGCTATCTAGTTTTTGTTTGTCTTTATATATATATATATATATATGTATAAAATATATACTATATATAGTCACAAAATCATAGAATGTTTTGGTTTGGAAAGGAACTTTAAAGATCATCTAGTTGCAAACCCTTTACATAGGCAGGGACACATTCCACTAGACCAGGCTGCTCAAGGCCCCATCCAGCCAGGCCTTGAACACTTCCAGGGATGGGGCAGCTACAACCTGTTCCAGCAACTCACCAAACTAACAGGGAAGAATTTTTTCCTGATGTGTAGCCTAAATCTCCCCTCTTTGAGTTTTAAACCAGTTCCCCTTGTCCTTTCACTACACACCCGTGTAAAAAGCCCTCCCCCAGCTTTCTTGTTGGCCCCTTCAGATATTGGAAAGGTGCTACGAGGTCACCTCAGAGCCTCTCCTAGGCTGAACAACCCCAATTTCCTCAGCCTGTCTTCATAAGGGAGATGCTCCAGCCCTCTGATCATTTCAGTGTCTCTCCTCTGGACACACAGGGCTCTATGTTCTCCTTATGCTGGGGACTCCAGAACTGGACACAGCACTCCACATGGGGTCTCACAGGAGCAGAGCAGAGGGGAGAATCCCCTCCCTTGAACAACTCTTATGTTTCTTTAGATGCAGCTCAGGACACAGTTGGCTTTCTGGATTGCAGACACACATTGACAGCTCATGTTAAGCTTCTGGTCTGCCATCCCCCCCAAGCCCTTCTCCTCAGGGCTGTCCTCAGTTCCCAGCTGCTTTCAAGAATGAATTTCAAGGAGAAAACTTCCAGAACCGGAGTTTCATTCTAAGGATGCTTATTTTTGCAGAAAATCAGAGAGAACAGTGCTTTTTTGATATAGTTTTCAGATATTTGAATTATTATGATAATTTTCACAGGATAATTTAGGATCATTTTCATTGTTGTGAAAAATATAACAGTCATAAGGCCTTCTCCCTAAGCCCTGCAATGATATTCTTGGTTTCCCTTTATTGCTCCTTTCTGTTCTTAGGGACAGAAGTGTACAGAATTATTTTCTGCCTTGATGTTCCAACTTCGTTACTGAGTGAAAATATCTCTCATCTGTCTGACCAGGTTTTTTTCTTCAAAATATTAAAAGCATGGTTTCTTAGAAAAGCATGAAAATGAGTTTTTAATTATATCCTTTAAATTGTAGTTGGATACTAACCCCTCAAAGAGATATATTCTTTGAGTCTTTAGGCTACACCAGGAAAATTGCTGCAGTAACGTCAAACTGTGTGGAAAGCTTCTGCTCCATTACCCAGACAGTAATTAGTGAAGTGCTGGAAACTACAAACATACCACTTCTTGCAGTCCACTTGGTATTACTGATTCTACAACTGTTTCTAGGATGGTAGTACCTAACTCACTGGGCATTTAGAGGAAAGCATGTTACGTTTGCAAGTCGAGGGGGTGGTATGCCTAGGCCCCTTGCCTTTGGGCTCTGCTTGCTTTCCTCCCACAGTTGTGATAGCAATGAATGGAACAGAAGCTTTATTTAGTCCTCCTTAGTGAGTCAGAGGTAGTTATGACTGAGGCAGAATGACTGAGGAAAAATGCCTGAGAATATTGAATTGCCAACCAAGTACAATAGTCCTGAGATCATACAGGAGTATGAAGGCTGACTGATTCTGTCACAGGACTAGCGATATAAATGTAACTACTGCTCTGCTATTGCAGTCCTCTCTGTCAGGTCTCATGCATGTTAAACTCTGCTTATATGTTGGACTGGGAGGAAGAGCTTTTCACACCAAAATTAGAAGTTACATGTACTGCTAAAAACACAGAGTAAGTTTCTCTCTTGAAGTGGGACAAGATGCTGTGGATCAGTGGCACCTCAATTCTTTGTGATGGAATGTCCCTTGTCCCTACTTCATCCTGAGTGGGCACTTGCTGGTTTTCACAGCACCTCTTCAGGTACTGTGATCCCCACCTCTGTGTGTTCATTAAGTCCTGCCTGTGGATCTTTTTCTTGGCTTCCTGAACCTGAGGAGGATCTGGGGGGCTGGTGTGACAAAGTGCACTTTGGAAGCTGGCAGCCCTACTCTAGCTTAGATGGGCTGAGGCTATAATCCTCTTAACTGTGAGAGAAGGAATAGCCAGGTTTTGGAGTTCAGAGTGGGGCTTTGAAAGAAGTTAATATTAATTTGGAATATTGAAAGTGAGGGAATAAATCAATCTGTTCCTCTCTAAAGGAAGTAGTGCTGTATTTCCTATGGTGTAATTATATAGATGTAAGTAGATCCACACAACCCTGTGTGAGGATGCTTTGATGAGAAAGTATTGGCTCAGGTGTGTGTGTACAAGTGCAGTTGTTAAGCAGCTATGTCACACCAGTTTAAATTCATTCCTTGGATTATACAGAGCACATTAAAGCTTGCATATTGTGTGGAGCTGAAACTAAAGCCTTGTAATTACCAATGGTATTCTCAATTGGGGTAATCACACCCTTGTATTCTGGTAAGCAGATTTTTAAAATGAAATGCTAAAATACAAGCATTAGCAAGTCACTCAAGTTAGTGACTTCTGTGAACGGCTTGGTGCATCCCCAGGCATATAGCCTGTACACTGACAGGTATTTGGAAAGGAGAAACATTTTTACAGGTGACCAAGCATTCCAACTGATAGTGAAAAGCATTCAGATGAAAATATGTAACCTAAAGACAAGAGCTTTTAAACAGCAGCTAAGGACCTGAACTTGATTATTGAATATGGGATGTGAACCTCTGTGCTCTGGGGCATGAGCTGTCTTAAACAGATTGATGGAGAGTAAAAAGCAAGTACTAAGCATCACATGGCAGTCAGGCATGGACTTCCATGTGCCTTTCTCTGAAGTGCATATATATCTGTTGATTCCCAAACAGATCTAGATGGGCCTCTTCTCTGCTTCATGCTGAAGCTTTTTCTGTGTGGAGCCTCCTAACAGCATGCATATCTGTGTTTTATTGCATTCAACATCTTAGAATCTAAATATAGCTTGACTGATTTCCAAAGCCTGGGTCTGCTACTCATTCTGATTCATCACTGTAAACTTAATCATTTGATGTTCTCAGTAAACAGACACACTGGGAGGCAACTGATGACTACTTGAAACAAATCACTGAAGGATTTCAGGCTATTATCTTAATTCTTCATCATCACAGCCTCATAATAATACAAAGAAATCCATTCACCTTCCCAAACCCAAAAGCCATCTCCCTAATTGCTGAGAATTTTAAATATTTAGTGTGCATTTTCAAAATTTTCCAATATTTCAGTGTTTCTTTCAATATGAGGCACGCTGTGTGTTGCACATCTTTATCACAGTAGCATCTTTGACAGCGTGGTGACCATAGTATTTTAGTGGATAATGTGAAGATGTCTATATAATTACATTTATAGCCCAAGAATCTTTGAAAGTGCCAGTAAGGTACATCTGTATGCTTATAAATGTAAAAAGGCCAGACAGGTCATTCACCATATTCACAAATTGCTTTGGCTACCACAGTGCCGCAGTGTGTTAAGAATGTGCTAGTGACTGCCAGAAGTGCTATAATGTTTTTTGCCTCTGTAGCACATCTTATTATATTTGTGATAAACATTGGCATTTTTCCATGGTTAGGGAGCTGTTCGTGGCCACTGTCTAGCCTGCTGCTATTTCTATGGGTGTTACCATGGGCACTGATGGAAGGAAATTCATATTGAGTAGAAAACAATTGTGGAAAAAAAAGGTATGAGGCAGAAAGGAAGGGACAGCAATAATTGCGTTAGGGGTCAGGAGGGTCTTGTAACTGTGGAAGAGCTGTGAAGCTGCAATGGCATTGTATGGTACATAAATATTCAATGTATATATTGCTGCAACTATGGAGGAAATAAGACTTCCAGCCCAAGAGTGAATCAATCTGTTGCTGTCATCCTAATGATCCTGGAGCCATGACTCTCTAGGTCACTGTGCTAGGATAAAAACCCATGTTGTTCTTCATAGAGTGAATGTGTGTCCCTAAATCACTTCTAAAGAAGCAAGTTGCCTGTACATAATCACGTTTGTGTGCAGCACGGAGCATGCTGACTTGGAAGTACTACAAGACCCAGGCCACTTCACTGATGTGAGAGGCTGCATTGGCCAAGATGAGTCCATGGAACTGAGTTGCAGTTCCACACTGCCCCTGTCTTTCATCTCTTCTGCCTTCAGCTTTTCCACAGCTGTTATCTGTTTCCTGACTCAGAAGCAGACTGCTTTTTTTGCAATATGCTGGGGATGAAAACTACTGTTAACATTTTCTTCTTGAGCACCTTTGATTTGTGTGGAGTTGCTGTGAAGAACATGAGCTATCCAGTGGAGAACCTTGGAAGCACCTGCCAGCATAGGAGGTATATGGGAGGAAAAGTTGGAATGAGATTAAAAAACTATATATTGGGAGGATTTTGAAAAGTGTGTTGTGTGGTAAAGATGTGGCAGATGACAATCCTTCATTCTCCTTGATGATAAATTTTTGTTCCTCAACCATCTTCCTTTTGTTCACAGTGGAGACACCTGAGTGGTTTCCTGTCTCCCGTTTTCCATCTGCTCACTGTGTGAGCAAAGTGGGCCTTATTTATTGTGACTACTTGAGCATTTGACTCTGTCTCCCAGCTGTTAATGTGTGGCAGTTAACTTACTGCCAGAGGACTGATGAAAGTTTGTGGGGAAAATGGTTAAATGATTAGCAGTGCTCTAAAAAGTAATCTTGTAATACTTGGAATTGTGGTTTTCCAAGCTCTTTCTTTGTATGTCAAAAATATTTTCCTAGGTCATTGATACTTCTGGTTTCCTAGAAAGGCAAATAAAGTAATGTGAAAGAAAGAATAAAAAATTGTCTCTTTGAAAACCAAGGAATGTATTTATACAGAGAGAAGACTCTTTTTTTACTTTACATTCAGTATTATCCTTAAACTAAGTCTTAAGTATACTGCATGCATGAGCTTCCTTTCTTTCGCCTGATCTCCTTACTAAAGAAATCTTTCTTTTGCTCATGATAAGGAATACCAAATCTGTTAATCATTTATGCCCTACCTGATTCCTTGTGGTACTTCAGTTTCTATGCATATTCATGTAAGACTTTATAATGTTTTACATCCATCTTGCACTTCTGTAACTTAATAAAAAAGCCCCAGGGCAAAGCTAAATTGATTTCAGAAGCTTTAGTAATGATACAGCATTTCTGCATTGGGAAGTATTGTTTTAATCTGAAAGTTTAAGGTTTCAATATGAATTCTCAGAACAACTTTTACACTCTTCAATGCAGCATCTTGTTTTGTTTTGTGTTTTGTTTTTTTGACAAGAAGTATTTGTGACATACTGATCTGTTTATTAAAATTTCCAGTAGCAGGAGCTAGTTGGTGTGGACAAGTGCAATGCTCTTCTGATAAAACTATGTCAGTATTTCCTTTCACAGCTCTTTCTCTAACCCATTTTGAGGAGAGAGAGCAGGATAGAAGATTGCTCTTCTGCTTGGAAACTTTGTAGTGTCATCTTAATAGTCCAAAGGAGATTAAAACACTGCTTAGGTTTACTTTTCTTGTCTGTTTTTTTGCATGTAGTAATAAGATTCAGTACACCTTTCTGTTAAATATGTATGTAGTGTTCTGCCTGCACATTGGGCAAAGAAGGTGGTATTTTCTGCATTTCAGTTTAAGGGAAACTGGGGAAAATGATCAGTTTTGCCTTGAGAGGTATGAAGTACCAATGTGTAGCTAGCTTCATACTTGCTGGTGTAAGATGGGTTAGTAACTCCCAAGATTCTTTTCAGGAGATGTAAGTACTTCTCATGTGAAGTCATTCTCTTTGGTTTGCTGCTTCTACGGCACCTTTTCTTGCATTATTGCTTCTTGGTTTTCCTGTTATATATACTTGTCAACCCTTGTATAAAAAAGAATTATGAGATGAAGTTGCAGTCCTCAACAGTCATAAAAATGTGTGAAAACAATAAAGAGCCAAGGCATGTTTGAGTGAGAAAATGACATTTTTATGATTCCTTTTCAGACAAAGACACACTTATATCTGCAGCTTGGAAAGAGCTGGAGCACTGGATTTGGAAACCAGCCAATGGAGAATGGAGTCCCAGAGATCCATGTGGGCAAAAACACTGGGAGTTCATGACCTGTTGTTCCCTGTGACACTTACTCAAATTAGCCTTTACTACAATTAGAAACAATGCTATGGAAGGGCATGTTACAGAGCAAGAAAATAAAAGAGAAGCTGAAGGGCGATAAAAAACAGAGCAAATGTTAATGTGAAGAGGAATGAACTGGATTTTGCATTGAACAGGTCACATAGAATATGGAGAAAAACTTCCCTAGGGAGAGCAGCAAGCAAAAGGTAGGGTAGCTAATACTGTTTCTTTGCTGGCTGGATCTTTCTGAATACCTCCTCAGTATTTAAGATACTCCTAGAGAGGGAGACTCCCTTAAATGCACAAGGAGAAGGGACATTTTCCACAGCTGGAGGGAAGCTAGTGGCAGCTGATACAAATCACCTTTCTGTGGTGAAACTGGGTCTGAGATTTCATCATGTTAAACATCTGAGTGAACTGTATCTATAAAAGATGCTGCCTGTGCCTCTAGGAGAGGTATTAAATGCTTAGCAAGTGTACGGAGGTGTTCTCTTAGTAGCAGAAATGCAAGAAAACATGGTTTTGTTTTTCTTTAACTGATATTGTAAGAGTAGAGCCATATGCTATCCATTTTATGATACTTCTGAATTAATTAGAGCATGATGGTGTCTCCTGACTAATGAGGCAAATACCCTCATTTAGGTTGGTATGTGGAAAGGTTTCTGTCACCATACAGAGTCTTATACAGCAGCAAATAGCAGCTGCTGCAGTGTGATCAATAGAAGAAGCTGTATTAAGATCAATAATTATGGAGGGTGATAAACAGACTTAATTGAGCATTAGGGGTTTTGTAAACACAGAGCAACTTAGCTGGTGGTGCATTTCTGTTGTTACTGGAAAAAGGCTTGTTTGGTTTGTTTTACTTTTGTTTTTTTTTTTAATGAGATCTTAATGTGTGTGTCTGTACTACTTTATGTCTGTTCTAAATACAGAGGTTCCTCAGAGCAACCCTGATGTACAGAGGGATTTAAGACATGCTAAATTAAGAACATGGGTTAAATGATTTGCAGAAGTACTCCTTTACTTTACTCTCCACCTTTCTAGCAATCTTGAGTTTCGTGGGAAGGGATGCTTTCTTCTCATTTTGCAGTCTAAGGGCAGCTCCAGCAGCCCTAGAGCTGGCAGTACAGGGCTGTTCTTAATTGTGATAGACTAATGCTATTTGATTTGCAAAGGCCACACTGCAGAAACTCTGCTTCATGTTATGCTTAAGGAACACAGTGACAACCACTGAATTTTCCCTGGGTGGACCTGTGGTGTATTTTGGGATTTTTTTACCTTCTTCCCTCCATCTTTTCCTGCATTAAGTTTTGCCCAGGACAATAGCCTTGGAAAACAAATTTTGTCGTCTTTTTCTTTTAAATTAGGAAAAAAATCTTATTAAAATTTCTCTAAGAAATTTTTTTCTGCCTGTATAGTTGTGCCTGCAGGAATTTTCTGTGTTGAGGGCCAGGAGAGATGGCAAGAGCTTCTGGTCCCAATGCATACTGTTGCATGAGCATCACTCTGCACCTACATTAATGATCCTGACCTAGAAGGTTATGTTTCCCATCTTCCTGGACCTCCTGGCTCAAAGTGTGACTAGACCTGTGAAGACATCCAACTTAAAGAAGAAAATATAAATACTAAAGAATTTTTTTTTCTGTGACAGGTTTCCAAGATACTATTATTTTGTTCTAATTAATTTACTTTACACAATTCTTAGTTGCATGGATTTGTCCTGGTCCTAGCTGAGTTTGCATCCAAGGAAAGCCCAAGGAGAGCTGTCACTTTGTAGCAAGTGGTCTGGAGTGTTCACTGCAGAGGGACCAGAGCTGTGGGGAAAAAAGGAATGCAGAAGTAATAAAGACTCAAAATGGGATGTTACATCTGTGAGCCCAGGACTAAAAATGACCACAGTGAAGGCAAACCTCTCACTGAAGAGGTATGGTGACCATGGGTTGGCAGGGGCTGTCTCTGCACAGTCCTGGGGGGTATGGGCACCTCTGGGAGACATCTGCTCCTGTGGCACCAATGGTTTTGCTGTGCTGCTCTGACTGTGTGAGTGACATTGGATATTGGTGTTGGCAGGGGTGGTGTCTCATTATGTTGGAATACCTGGTCCATGTTCTTATGCTGCCATCTTGGTTTTGCTGTGACAGTGTTGGCAGGCACTGCCGCTTATGTTTCCTTTACCTTCCCTGTCTCTCTTGCTCTGTTTGCATGTTGTAGTTCTAAACATTTTACGTTTCTTTTCCGTCCTGTTCCTTTTCTTGTCTTCCTCAGTGGTTAATCCCTAATCCTGGATGGCAGGATCCATAATCCTTGTTGGCTGTGTCTGTGGTGGGGTGGCACAGAGCAGTTCTCTGCCTCAGAGCGCAGCTCAGATTAAAAGGGTGAGAAAATAGGTTACAGCCACAGACAGCAGGACTCTACAGGTGCACATGTTTGTGTGCATGAGGAGGCTTTCTAAGGTCATGTTATACCTGGGGAGCCAGTTTCATGCATGAATTCTCTAAATATTAGTCAGTTGCTTGAGCTTTGGTAGTGGAAGAACAGTATTATCTCTTTGCTTCTGTCTAGTAAGAGAAATCCAGACAAAAGAAGCTTATGGACTAAAAAATAGTAGGGTACAAGGCTTGTGGCTTGCCAGGAAATTTTGCTACTTTCAGTTGAATGAATGAATATAGAGGAGAGTACCTGCAGCGTCCATGCAGGTAGAGCAAAAGAGTCAGGATGGGTTCCTCTTGGCTGCCCTCGCAGTTGAACTTCATACAGATCTTTCCCAAGGGTAGCTTATTGAATTAACTGCTTTATTTTGGAATTCTAATAAAAAAACCCAAATGAAAACCCTCAAAAAATCAATAACCCCAGAACCAAACCAACAAAGAAAAGGAGGTGGCAAACACATTCCTTCTGAAAAAGGAGCAAAACAAGCCATGCTAACTGCCTGCCAAGGGAGCTGTGAAACACTTATCATGTACGTGACATCATACATCAGGATATGTTGTTGTACCCTCAAGAAATGACTGCATCTTGAATTCTCTGACTTTTTACCCTTAAGTGGCATTTCATCTGGCTGTGGTTTTATGGTGTGTCAGGGAGTACCCCTACTTGCCTCTTCAGAGTTGGGATGGTAGATTTGACTACTCTCTTTCAAAAAAGGCAGGTGTCTCTTAGTATGGCCTTTTGGTTTTTTTCCCCCTTTGCTTTTGTTCTTCTCTGTTTATCATTATTTCAGATGTCTCTTTTATCTCCTGCTTTGTTGTTCTTTTAGTTACTCTCTTCATATATGAGAAGAAACCATCTATATTACAGACAAATGTTAAATATAATATTGCTGACAGATGTGCTAGATTTCTCCTTCAGCCTACTTCATCAGGCACCATTGTGCAACACTGCTGCTTAAAACAGACCCTGACAGTGTTGTCTGAAAGCTTTGGTTGGAAAAAGAATAACCCAAGTGTGCAAAGAGCTCCTGTGAGATAGCTACTTAGTGCTTTGTTTCTAGAGGTGCTGATGCAGCTTTTTTACAGGAACGCATCACAGAGGGCTATTGGCTTACTATATAAACTTTTTCATCCCACAGCAAATACTTGGGTTTTTCAGTCCCTCACTGAGGATGGATGAAGGGATGAGATTTCAGAGTACTGTTTGAGTTCAGAATATGATGGAGAACATGCAGGTAACATGCTTCCTGTGCAAAGCTTTCCTTAGTGCTGCCAAATACTGCACTTAGTAGCCTCCTGATTATCAGCCCTCTCCTTAAGAGCTGTGAGATGAAGGGATATTTGGCACCAGCTGGGTTTCTCAAGCCAGTTGAGGGGCTGTTTGGCTCAGGTGCATCAACTAAAATATGGGCAGTGAGGTCTGTATTCCCTTCTGCTTCAAGAAATGAAGCTTTTGCAGAGGGCTTTTCCTTCTCCCTTTGGGAGATTAGGATTGTCAAACTGATCAAAAGACACAAATTAGTAGAGAATACAGTTAATTGGGAAGATTTATAGGCTTGTTAGCAGGAATATTTCTTGATTTAAAATATCAGTGTAATCCCTGAAGGGGGACATTATTTCTTGTTGAGGCCTTAATTGGAGAGGGCTGATTTTCACTGCAGGGACTAATAATAATAATAATAACAACAGCAAAAAAATATTCCTTCAATCTTGACCAGAAAAAGAGCTATTTAAATTTCACAAGCTGCAGAAGTGTCAGAAACATTGTTTTTCAGCTTCCTCTCCAGACACCACAGAGGAGACTGAAAGGTGAACCCCTAGTACTGGGCAGTAGCAGAAAGGTATTTCCTTCATATGTTTTGCCTAGCACTGACTTGGAAATGTTATATGATTTTTATTTTTTCCTTCACTTAAGCACTGTTCCTAATGGACTCATGCTGAAATTGCTGTAAATATGGGCATCTTGGTAGGCTGCAGTTTTAAAACTGCTCACAGACTGGGTAAAATTGAGATAGCTTTCTAGAAATGTATGCTTGTACAGGGAATAATCACTAGGATTATCCAAGTTTTTATTTTAATGTTTTGAAATGTCACCAAGAGTCTATGTCAGCAAGCATGTCATGCCAGTAGAAGTGCTCTATGTGTGATTTTAATGTCCTGTATATATTTTGATGTTATAATGTTATTAATGTTATAATGTTCTCTCATATTTCTTGAAATAAGCTTGCTGAATCTATGTTTTCTGTTATTTTAGGCCCTTGTTCCTACCTTCTGTATTATTAGAGAGCAACATTTTTCATGTACAAATAGGCATATTCTCAAGTAGAAAGTCTAAAGTAGAGATACATGTGCAACAGAAAAAAAAAGGAATAACTATACTCCATTATGCAGAGATTTGCAACTGCAGAGAAAACATAAAAAGCATTGGCAATCTTTGTGATGCTTTGGATTGGGTTAAGGTACTTAGGAAGCTGGTGATGATGGTGTACAGAATTGCCCTCCTGATAGAAAGGAATATTAGGGTGCTCTGTGCCAGCTGATCTTGAGTGATGGGACTGCTGCTGATGCTGGTGAGCATGTTTAGGATCTGTAGGCTACACCCACCAATGCAGGTTGGGACAGCTCTTCAAGGTTGCCAGTATCAGCAAAATGGGAATCTGGAAACCAATGGCTTGCTGACCTTAAAGCCAACCTTGGCTTCAGGTGGGGCCACTCGAGAAGTGGGCTCATGAGGTTCCACCAAGGTCAGGTGTAGAGTCCTGCAGCTGGGTCAGGACACCCCAGGTTTCAATGCAGGCTGGAGGATGAGGAGACCTGGTGAATGAAAAGCTGAATGTAAGGTGACAATGTGCCCTCCACCCATATCCTGGGCTGTACCAAGAGCAGTGTGGGCAGAGGGTGATGATCCTCCCCCTCTGCTCTTGTGGGACCACACCAGAGGTGCTGTGTCCAGCTCTGTGGTCCCCAGCATAAGGAGAACATGGAACTGTGTGAGTGGGTCCAGAGGAGGGTCACAAAAGGATTAGAGGGATGGAGCACCTCTTCTGTGAGAACAGGCTGAGAGAGCTGGGCTTGTTCAGTCTGGGGGAGAGAAAGCTCTGGGGAGACCTTACTGTGACTTTCAATGTATAAAGGGGATTTATAAGAAAGATAGGTACATACTTTTTAAATGGGTCTGCAGCTATAGGACATGGGGTAATGATTTTAAATTGAAAGAGGGTAGATTCAGACTAGGTGTAAGGAAGACTTTATTTTTTATTTATTTATGCTGAGAGTGATGAGAAACTGGAAGAAGTTGCTCAGAGAGGTGGTAGATGCCCCATTTCTGGAAACATTCAATTCAAGCTTGCAAGATCTTAGCAATGTGATCTAGTTGCAGATGTCCCTGCTCATTTCAGAAGGATTGGAGTAGATGTCTTTTAAAGGTCCTTTCCCACCCGAATGATTCTGGCATAGAGGGGTGGTGTGAGATTTCCATGGAAATGAGGTGTCTGACTATGGGTCATCTATGACTCCAGTCCAGAAATAACTCCTCAAACCTTCTGTAAGGAAATATGTGCCTGGAGCTTGATCCTTGTTAGTGCAGACTTGGGTGGCTGCTTTTGGTAGATGACTCATGCTGTGAACATATAGCTTGTGGAAAAGGAAAAAATAATCTACAGTTCCCTGATGCTTTTTTACGTTTTTAGGAAATATGTCTCCTTTTAACTGAGAGGTTTTTTTTTAATACAAACGTAGTTTCCTGAAAATGTTTCATAACATATAGCCTTATGAGGTCTACCACATCTGTTATGAAAATCTTCCATAACTTAGTTTACGAGGGCAAAGGTGGAAGGAAGTATATTAATCCATGTCTTTGACTTAGAAATTCTAAGTTCTGGAAAGCTTTCCCAAAGTCAGATCATATTTTGCATCATGTGTGATTCTATTACAAAAAGCCTAGATTCTACTGTTAGCTCCCATGCAGAGAGTCATTCTAGTTCTAACTTCTCTGCTTGTATATAAAGCTAGAGAAATCACTACAGAGTGACGCTGACAGTCAAACTAGTTTTAAGGATCTGACAAAAAAATTCAGAGGGAAGAAAAAGGGAAAAACTTTTCTGGGCTAAGACTTAAGTTAGATTTTAATTAACTTGTCACACTATTAGTTTTATTTTCTGACCTTTTCAGTATTGTAAACAGTGTCCATTAGTATCATCCCTTTGGTTTCCTTGGCAACTAGGGCAATCAATTGGATGACAGTTTCAACAGCACTGAAAGGCATCAGCTTCCAGAGTTATAGACTGAAGTACAAAAAGCAGGTAGGCTGAACTCTGTCTGCAGACCAGCTTTATTTCTGTTCCTTTTTGTTTTATTAGTTCCAAGGTATGTGGTTAAACACAAATCTCTTCAAAATTGTGTTGTGTTTTTTGCATCACTTATCCTTGATGCTGACTAAAGAAGTTTTGGATCAGCTGAGCCCAGCTATGAGGAGCTTGATATTTGAGCTTTATAATCCAGACCCCTTCTTAATTTTCATATTTTGGAGTGTGTGTGTGTAATAATAATGGAGTAATAATTAGAAAATGGAAACATCAAGGTTATGCCTTGGCTTGTTTCACTGGGCAGAAGAAAGAGACCCAGATACTGCTGCTGCTTCCTATTCTGCCTTTCCATCCCAAAGGCACAATAGCCATTTTGGGTTTTCTCTCACAGCCTGCCTGAAGAAGAAATTCAGAAAGCCAATATTAGTGTAAAATGTCCATAAGTTGTCCTGCAGTGCCCACTTGTGAAGGAATATGATCTGATGGGGACATGTATTCTTTTCAAACATAATATACTTTTAAAATTTTTTATTTTCTAGAGAGACTTATTTAGAGTCCTGCTACGTCTTCAAACCATCTATCTAAGTTCCCGTCTGTCTGCAGAGGAGTTTATTTGTTTTAATTTGCGCTGCATTTTCAGTATCAAAATGCCAGTAAGGAGGGCAGTAGGGGTATGGTGACGTGTTACCTGTAAAGCTCCATTTACAGGAGAAGGATTTTATTGATTATATTTTTGTTTATATTTCTTCAAGATCTGAAAACTCAATGCACCCAAGTACAGCATATAAAGTAGTTGCTGCACTCATGAAAACATGACTGTCAGCTGCTTCTCCTGAAGTATAGACTGAATTGTTGTTTTGATGCTGAAGTTCATTTAGATTCTTAGAAAAGAATTAAGAGCTTTATATCAATCCTCATGGAGTGGAAGCAGAAGGTTCTTAAGGTTTCTCTCAGCACTGACCCAAGTTAATGAGAGAACATAAAAAATAATTGAAAGATAAGTACATGGTATGTGTCACCTCTGATGACCACTGTTGCGAAACTCCAACAGCTCCTGGGTTAGTTCTCCCAGTCTCTAAGCCCATGAGCATTGCAACCATGAATGATTTCTTGGAGATTTCTGAGTTCAGAGATGGGAAAAAAAACATGTTGGCAAGTCAGGGTTGCTCAGTGTTGTGAGTACTGGTAATAGTACCTCACTGAAGTAATGATGCTGTAGAATGAATCACAGGCTTTTTTGGGACTGCTTTCTCCTGGATGCTTTGTGATTCATTTCCTTTAGTTGCCAAAAAGTAGTTGTGACAGAAGGGTGAAGGGCATGGACAACATATGTGATGCCACAAACTTCTTCTTAAACATAGGAGTCTCTTCATTGTTTCACTAATCCAAGCATTCAACTGAAAGCTGTTCAACAGTATTCCAACACCTTTATTTGATATGAAGTGGAGGAGGGAGAAAGTTGGTCTTTTATACATTTTAGAGATGTTTCTTAATACCATGTGTGAGTGCTGACACTCTTCAATATCCGTATTTTGACCCTGACATAAGGTAGTTTTCAGTGTGTGTGTATGGAGGTTTTATGTTTGCTTACATTTTTGTTTTAAATGCTTGCTTGAAAAATACAGGTGTTCCTCTACTAAGTATCCTGCCCAGAATTAAATTTTTATGTGAAAAGTCTCAGGTGTTTGCAGGTTTGTCAGTTAGAAACATGGTTCTCTATCCAAGACAGGGGAGCAGGAAGGAGAATGCAATTTTGGTGCTGAAATACTTGAGCTACAAATGTGACCATTTTAGTTATGTGGGATCCTTTGAGGTTTCATCCTTTGAGAATTTTTCAGCTGCACGCTGTTAGGCCTCCTTTGAGTATTTGGAAGTTTCTCAACCAGCAGTTTGTGAAAGTCCTCTCAATTCAGAGAACCTCAGTTGGGTCAAAACCTAATAATTATTCTGAGACTAAATAGTCTTATCTCCATGTGCCTGGAATGAAGCATAGCAGCCATTACTGATGCTTCAGATTTCTGCACTGTCCCTCTTCCATGGTGATAGAGAAGTTCAGTTATAGGCAGTTGGTGCAAGAAGGTGGTATTGACAAAAAAACCCCATTGCTAGCATACATTTTCATTTGGCATACAGATACCATAGTGATTGTACAATTCAATGGTTGCTTCTACAAAATAGTGAGATATGAGTTAAGATGAGTATTCATCTTCAATATGATCCATGCATTCAATGGTCTTAATTGTTACTGCAGGTTGAGGGTGAATGTGTGAGCAGCATAACAGCAGGTGACTCATTCTCTCTTTACCAAGTGCTAGGAGAATGTGTGTTTATCTCTGTTAAAGGCTGCAGAAAAAACAAACTAATTGATTGAGTTATACTTTTTGTTCTACTTAAGACGTGGTTTGTGAATCAACTGTCACAATCATGTCTTCTGACATCACAGAATCATCCGGGTTGGGAAGGGCCTCTGAGATCATCAAGTCCAACCATTGATCCACTACCACTGTGGTTACCAGACCATGGCACTGAGTGCCACATCCAGTCTCTTCTTAAAAACCTCCAGGAACAGAGAATCCACCACCTCCCTGGGCAGCCCATTCCAATGCCTGATCACCCTCTCTGTAAAGAATTTTTCCTAATATCAAACCTAAACCTCCCCTGGCAGAGCTTAAGTCCATGCCCTCTTGTCCTACTGATAGCTTCCTGGGAGAAGAGATTGACCCCCCGGGCCCCGGCTACACCCTCCTTTCAGGGAGTTGTAGAGAGTGATGAGGTCTCTTCTGATCCTCTTCTCCAGGCTGAACACCCCCAGCTCCCTCAGCCCTTCCTCACAGGACTTGTGCTGGATCCCTTCACAGCCTCCTTGCTCTTCTCTGGACCTGCTCCAGCACCTCAATCTCCTTCCTGAACTGAGGTGGGCATACGACACAATATGGGTGTTCTGTTATGTTTAGGTATCTAGTGAGCTGGAAAAGTGAAGTATCTAATCAGTGATGAAATTAAAGGACTTCTGTGGCAGGGGAGGGGATTTTCAGAAATGGTGTAGAAATAGCCAGGATGAGTTCAAATGTGATGACCCTAAGTCTAAAACACTTTTGAAAAACAAAAGTAGAAGGTTCTGTTCTTGAGATTTCTGTATGAAATCTCTATTTTCATGTTTTTAATTCTGAAAAATCTTCATTGTAGTACCTGTCTATGATATTTAATTTCCTAATGTTGTAAATACTTATATAAGCAATTACATAACGCATCAAATCAGGACATATACATTGGTCTGGTGATAAAAAGCAATTTATTTTCCCCTTTCCAGTGAAAAGGAAAAAACCAGAATAATCATATCACATAAATATCATTGAGAAGGTATGAAGTGTTCAAGGACCAAAGAATTAGAAGAATGTTAGCTAATCTTGCATGTGAATTTTTTTCCCAGCAAATTAATCTGCAAACATGGTTATATTTGCTGTTAATGCTGTAAAGCATTTATTTGTTTTTATTATTATTTATTATTTATTTACGGAATATCTTTACTGTAAAGAATGCTGTGTGAAGTATCTTATTTCAGAAATAGTAACAGCAGCAGGAGATATAATGGGACTTCCAGAAAGAGAGGAGTGTTGATTTAAGCTTTCATCCCTTGTTCCACACCACTGGTCTTCATAAGCCATCTTTTTTTTTTCTCGTAGGAACTATTTTAAACCTCAAGCATAGTATGGCACTATCTGTGTCAACTACCTCGATACAGATTCAGTGGTAAAACAATGTCACCCTAAGTGCCTTGAGCAGTCATCCTTATCATGTGAGGCTCTATGAGCTATCCTGTGAAATGATAGCTACATTGCCTGTTGGAAGTAAACAGCCTGGAACAGGGGAAGACTGAGTTGTCTGCCATCAGCCCTCCTTTGACAGCATAGTAGTAGGATTGCATTCTAGTCTGGCAAAGTGTGGTTGAAATAAGCAGCTTGTTTGTCTGAAAATGTTTACAGCTGTTTTTAGCAAGCAGCTTTGCTGAGGAAGAGGTGCCATTAGCACAGCAATGATCCTGCAAACAGCCCTCTTCTTGTAAGGCATAAAATAAAATATTTTTATTAGAAGGAAAAAAAAACCAAGTAAAAAAAAATGTTGGTTTTTTTTTTTTTTTAAATAAGGAAGGAAAAACTTATTTTCTTTTAGGAATTTGTTACCTCACAAAAATGAGAGTTTCTTAAAACTAGTCTTCTTGAAATCCTATTCTTAAAAGACAGAAGGAAATTCCCATGGAAGTTACAGGTTAGCACCCTGGCAAAGTCCTAAAACAATGGCAGTGTCTCTGGCTTGCTGGGTGCGCAGGCACTTTCACATCACCATGTCATGATTGCACTAAAGTTATCCTCAATCCAAAATTAAAATACTCTGAAAAATGGATCATTTTGCTGTTTCACGCTGTCAAATGAACCTGTAGGAAGGCAATGATATTTCACTGGGAGATGAAGGTGAATGAAAAAGGAAATGAGCTGAATGCTAAATTTAGCACTATACGTAGGAAACCAAAGACTCAGAAACCAAAACTGATGAATCGTGCAATAACTAAGCACTGCGTTTGTGCCCTTAATGATCCATCAATTTCATGTTTTACCAATGCTATATAAAGAAAATCTCCCTGCTCAGTTCCTTGTCTGAATTGTGATCACCTTGATGAGATTTGTTAAGCTTAGTTCAGTTCTGATGCATGCCAACATGTGCTATTTCAGACGGTATTTTAATATGTTGAGATTAGAATTGCCTGCATCTGATAAATCCAGAATAGTGCCTCAGCTGACTACAGTTTGAACTGTACTTTAATCTCCCAATGTCTGATGAAACTTCACAGTATGTTGGAAAGTTTTTCTTTGAGTTGACAGAATAATAATATGAAAAGTGTGCCATTTTCTTTGCTGCTAAGTGGTGGTAATAGTACAAGAATTTAAGATAGGAAACTAGTTCAGTTATTGGAAGAATTCTGGGTCCATTCTAAATAGAAGACTGTTATATTCATTATATTCTTATATATATATATATTCATATATTCTTTTTCCATCCAAAGCACACAAAACAGGAAGGTTGTGGCACTGTACATTTTGCACTGAGAAACTGTCAGGAGACATAGGAGAAGATTTGGAAGGTGGTACATAATTTTAAAAAATATTTTTCACCTAAACATTGATAGTAGTATCTTCATGATCCAGACTCTCTTTCTTAGCCATTTCAGTTCTAGTTTCTGTTCTCTGCTTCAGTGGTTACAAAATATGCTGCTTTAGAGTTCTCAGTCATAAACAAATTGCTGTTTTAAAAGTATTTTTACTATTCAGGCTTCCAAAAGTAATTTATTTTTTGTAAAGACTGCAACTTTTCTCCCTTTCTCAAAGAGTTAACATGTTGAAAAATCTGAACAAAATTTCATTGTAGAAATTCGAATACAATATTTAGTTTCCTGACTTCAATTTGTCTCGCTCTAATTTTTAGAGGTTTAAGTAGGAAATAGGGCAAATGGGAAAGCTTGAAAACCAGCCAGGATAGTGCAAGATCACCGTTACCTCATTTCTGCCAGCACTGGGCTGTCTGTGACCAGTCGTGACAGTAAAATTAATACTGTTGTTAAGGTAGCTCTGTGTGTCAGAGTGGGGCTGGGCAGCTGGGTGATGGGCAGCGAGCAGGTCTGCTCCTTGTAATGCTGTGCCATACAGACACCAATCTGCTCCCAGGGGCATGAGGGGTTGTGGTGCAGCAAAATCAACCTATCATTTAACGGCAATTAAAAACCCCACTTTTTTACTTTTCTGTTTACACCACAATGTGTATGTCTCCTAAATGTCTGCTAAATCAGTGAAAATTTAGATTTGTATGTGTAAGGATTATTTGCCGTTCTAGCCTGTAGAAAGGAGATAATGAAAACTCGTGCCTAGGTATGGGGGTGGGAGAGCAGGGCCCCCTTCAGTGGTGACACCTTGCTACTGGACTGTCTGCACTAAAACCTGAGTTAAAACTGCTTTTGAAAGGCTCAGCCCAAATTGCTTCAGCAAGATGTGAAAGTTGCATTTAACAGCTTGACTTCTTGTCCTTGACTTGATGTTTTCTCTGTCTTTTATCTGCTTCTAATATTTACACATAGTGCTCCAAAGAGATCAAAAGAGAAGAAATGGCCTTGGAGCTGAAAGGCTGACTTTTTTTTTGTTTTGTTTGGCTGGTTTGGGTTTTTTTGCTGACTGTTTTGTTTTGGGTTTGTTTGCTTGTTTTGGTTTTGGTTTTGGTTTTTGGTTTTTTTGACAACGTCAGTTTTATCCCCATACAGTTCTTGTAATGAGGGCTGATTAGGAGCATGCACATGCAGAACAGTAAGATAAACTGCAGGTTACAGGAAAACTAGATGACTGTCCTCCTGGCAGCAACCCTTGTCAGAGCAAGTTACGATACACATGTGGGAGAAATTATTTTTCTGCAAATGATCAGGCTTTAACCTTGACTGATCTAGATGTTTGTCTGAAGTTGTCAGATCTACTTAGAACCGACTTAGAACTTGTCACTTAGAACCTGGTCAAGAGTATAAAAGATTTGCTGTTACATTTGTGTTTGAGCTTCTCTTAAAAGTTCAACCAGTAAAAATATTTTTGTAAGTAAAACTCCTGTCATCCTGCAAAGAAAGTATATATTTGGGCTATTTTGGCAAACTGTTGATAAATCCTTTATATCTCTGTATACTTTACTTCTAACCATGAAAACCTTGTACTTAGACAAGGTCTGAAATGCCTTCTAGCTTAATTTCCTTCTAATAACAGCTATGGTGTGTCCTTAAAGTCCTCTTCATGGAGTCTGCTAGTCCTTCCTTCCCCCTCCAAAGATACAAGTGAGATTTTTTAGTTCTTAAGGTTATTTCTACATTATGGAGAGTAGAACCCCCCCCCCCCCCCCCCAAATCCCCCAATATAAGTAGTGAAGCTATGGCATTTATGCTTCCAAAGACAGAAGGAAACTGAGGAAACTGTAAGCTACACTGCCAGGGACCACATCCCTGGGAGAGTCCCAGAAGAAATTCTTCTGACTTCGTGGTCCTGAACTGGGACCTTCTCGTTCCTGTTTGAACAGCTCAGATTGTTTTCCTCACCTGCATGAAAGCTGTAGGTCTGCAGAGAAAGTAGGGAATTGAGCTGTGCAAATTAGAGTTTTTTCATAAAACAAACAAAAAAACCCAAACAGGAAACAAACAAACAAACAAAGCCTCAAAACCAACCAACCAACCAAAAGGAAACACAAACCCACAACAAAAAAACCAAACCAAAACAAAACCCCATCCCTAACACTCAGATTTTCCTTATATTGTTTGTTTTCTCACCATGTCAGCCTGAGTGGAATAAAGGCTCTGGTGGCAGGATGAACTGGAGGTTTCTAGGCATTTTATACCATCTGAACTCATGATGCTGTTTTAATAGTCTATCAGAGATGACTCAGCCAGCTCAGACTGTGTAAAATCATCAATTATTTATTTTTAAGTTTTGTGCATTGCTGGTTCATTAAGATCATTAAGTCTGGATGGAAAATTACTGAGGAAAGGTGGTGATTTGCCTCTCTTGCAACATCATTTAAAATATTAAAGTGGAGATTGTAAACAAGGATGCTTCCTCTAGAGCAATTGTAACCTGAGCATTTAAGGGAGTATTACCAATGTAGTATTCTGTGCTCAGTCTTTCTGACACTTACCTGGCCAAATAGCAATTGCTTGCTGTTGCAGTTGGAAAGGCCTAAGTTCATCCGCATGTGAATTTTTACTTGGGATATTATGGGGGCTTTGTTTCCATAATAATCTTCCCTGCCATTGCACAAAATCATACACAAATCCAGTGAGTCACAGATGAGTGCAGCTGTGTCATTGTCATTTTGCAATTCAAAATGACTTGATCAAAGGTTCCATTCTCTATTCTCTCCTCTGGTCTAGGTACTATTATGATTTCTATATTTTTTCTTTTTAAAGGGTGATGATTTGGGGGTTTTTGGAAGTGATTTTGTGGCTTATAGCCATGATATATTGAGGAGATGTTTGTAAAAGTACTACCCCTTTATTAGCTAACTGTTGCAGTTAGAAAAGAAAAGAGTACACGTTTTTCTGGATGTAATGACTCCCTCTGAAGGGTAGATCTTTTGTCAAGAAAATTCATGCAAGTGTAACTCTTCTGATATGGGATCCATGTATGGAGAAAGTGTGTGTAATACCCTTCCCTGTGTTCTTTATCTTCACTTCTTTTTCTAGGTTCTCTTTTTCACTTTTAACAGAGCATCTCTCATATAAAATGCATAGAAATTTAATCATACTCTAAGAAAATGGGGAGAGTTCTGTTCAAATTATTATACTAGACTGTGTCAGATCTTGGTGTTACAGCAAGGTCTTCAGAAGCAATCTTGTGCCTAACCCAGGACTGCTTTTAAATTATTTCTTTAATCTCTGCAAAATACCTAAGTCTCTCGTCATCCAAAAAATTGTATCACAGCAGGCAAAAAATCCAGGAGTACCTGAAAATAATTCTCACAGATCTGCAATATTATCCTGTAATATTGCAGTAATATTATCCTGTGGAGCAAAAGGCAAAGAAATAAATTCCTAATTCAGGGTACTATTTTCTTTTCTAATGTATCCAAGATGACTAGTAGGTATCTCAGCTTTCAGGCAGTATTTTCTTAATTTTGGCACTGTATTTGGGACATAATTTCATTCCCATTATGTAGCATTAAAAGGATACTTTGCATATGCAGCTTCTGGGTGTTTGTAGAAAATAAACTGTCTAGAGAATTTTATAGTATCCTGGGACTTAAATGGTATTGCTTGATAGATGTATTTTGAAATATGAAGATATCTGAACTGTAAACAGCTCAAAGGCAGTGGTGTTACCTATTTCACATGAACTCCACAGTCTGCTTCTAAAGGGAGAAGGCTTCATGCTCTCCAGCAAGTTGAAAACTTCAGTAAGGCTTTGCCAGGGATTCTACTTGGTATTGGTATTGTGCTAGGCTAGTGAATGCTGTAAAGGATTTCAGCTTTGCCTTTGGGTTTTGACACAAGGTGCTTGACTTTCCAAATCTGATACTGGATTAATGCTAGGACACTATTTCTCATAGATTAGAAATAACTGTTTCCCCTTCACTCCCACTTAATTAATACTAATGAACCTATCAGCAATTCACATTTGGGAGAATCTGAAACACTGATCAAAAGTGGTGTTCCAAAAATGAACATACTTGGCAAAGTTAGGGTAATATTGTCAGAGCAAGAGGAGCTACTTACTGTACATGTATGTGCTTTTTTCCCCAAGCCTGTACAGTGACAAAAGCTCACCAAAATGGGCATAATCAAGTACTTCAAATAAATCACCAAATGCCATGAAATGTCATAACAAAAAACTGTTCCTGGGACAAGAGCAGAAAACATTCTGCTTGCTGCTTCCTGCTGCTTAGCATCTCTTAAGATAAAAACATAAAGAGGAGCTGTAGAAAGCAGAATCTTGCCTCATGGGACACGCGCTTTCTCTCTTTTGGTATCAGCCACCATTGCAACAGAACACTCAGGTTCTGTTCAGAACTCTTCAGGTTTTGCTTTTCAATTATTTACAGATAAATCATGAGGTGGTTTTGGTTTAGGCCTTTGGGGGTTAACAGGGTTGTCTGTGCTTCTTGGTTTCTGTACTAGTGCCACCTGGTGAGTAAATGTTCTTGCGGAGCCCTTTCCTTCTGCTGCTGGAAGGCTGAAGGGTTGGGCTTGGCTGATGAGTGAAGTTTGGGATGGGGAGGAATCTTGGATTTATGCAGAGTGATCAAACTAATCAGCCATTTCTAAGAACAACAGTCCTTACAGTGAATTAGTTTTAATGCTGGAATCATCAGCTGAACTGCTACAGTTCTTAATCTGTCAGAGCTGAAGAAGCCACATTTAGGGTCATTTCATCTGGAGTAACAATGTGGTTTTGGAACCAGCGGTCATCACCTTGCATTTCAGCTTGTCCTTCTGGCAGGAGGCTCAAAGGATGGACTCCTTGCTGTACACTTGTGGTATGATTTTGATATAGGAAACAACCCTCTGAGCCTTTCCAGACTCTTCCTGAATCATCTGTTAATAATGCACTCTCCTTTTAGTCAGTGCCATTCACTGGCACATTGCTAAGGTCATTTTAGGGTTCCTAAGGAGAACTAGATTTTAAAGATCAGTTCTTCCAGAGCACGGTCCAGAAATTATGTGGAATGATTTTTGAATAAGAGACTAGAAAAAAACCCTCAGGCTTCCCAGCATCCGAACTGTAATATTATGTTCTTATTTTCATCTAAGTATCTGTTAGAGTGTTGACTTTGCTTCTAGCTCTTGAGCATGCCCAGTAAATGTCATCAATGCCTTTGTTTCTTCCCTGTTCCCCCTCCTGTATCTCACTGCCTTACTTACACTAAGGCTAGGGGAGCAAGAGGACAAGGTACCTAGAAAAGGATGAAACCTGCAGAAAATGAAGAGCTGAGAAGTAGGAGAGGAAAGAGAAACTTCTGCCTTTGTCTCCTGAGCAGGGTTTTCAAAGGTCTGTGTGAGCTGCCAAGCTCTTTGCCATAATGCTGACCAAAGAGTGCTGAAGGTTGGTTGGTAGCGAGGGTCTTGGCACCTGAAATTTCACCGTGGAAGCTGCAAAAACAAGTAAATCTTGGGCTATGTTTGACTTGTTTCCAGCCTGGGGTTGGAACTGTGTGTAAAAGCAAAGCAGGCTGCTCTCACTGCATGCCTGAAGCCCTGTAGGCTTTGCAGGGCAGCCAAAGAGTTGAGATGGGCTTCTTCTGAGTGCTTGGTTACTCGCTCTCTTTCTGGCTGCAAGGGAAAGGATGGACTTGGAGAGGTCCAGGAAAGTAAAATTATACATGGAAAACCTGTGCATGGGTATGATGAACCTGCTGATAACAAGCATCTGTTGTAGTGTTATTTTTATTATAAAACTTGAAAATATAATGAAAAAATATATATATAAATAAAATTTGAGAATAGTACTTTCTTCCTGGAAAAAGACTAACGAGTTCATAGACGTGTATGGCACCTCTCCGATGATGCTGCCTCTTCTACACTTCTCAAGATATTCTGTAAGGCGAACTATCCACCTTCCTGAGCTCCTGCTGATGTTTAAGTGGGTGACCTGAGAGCTCTTCCTGATATTGAGGAGGGTCAGCCTTCTTGGGATCCTAGTGATCTTGATTTGGATTCACCTCCACTGCCTCCACCAAATGTGAGGTGGATCCACCTCCATGGGCTCTTCGTGGTCAAGAGGTGGATCCACCTCCATGGGCTCTTCCTCGTCTTCAGGTGGATCCACCTCCATGGGCTCCACAGCATCAGGCACGATTGCAATGGCCATGGAGCTCATGGCACATTCCCTCCTCTGCACTTCCTCAGACAGTTCTTCCTTCTCTGCACCTTCTGCAAAAATATGAGATGAATCATCTTAAGTTCAGCTGCAGAACACCTCACCTCACCCCCCCTCTAATCCAGACCACACTTCCTCAGTTTATCTAAGGGGGTGCTGTGGGAGATGGTGTCAGATGCTTTATTGAAATCAAGAGAAACCACATCCAATACATTGCCACCATCTCTCCTCATGCATGTCCTCATGAAAGGCCATGGGGTTGATGAAACATCACTTCCCCTTGGTAGAACCTTCTACTGACCCTCTTCTCCTTGATATGCCTAGAGACGGCTCTGAAGTTTTTCCATCACCTTTCCAGAGATGGATGTGAGGCTGACTGGTCTATAGTTCCCAGAGTCGTCCTTGTTGAGAAGTGGAGTGACATTTGCTTTCCTCCAGTCCTCAGGCAGCACTCCCGTTCCCCATGACTTTCCAAAGAGGATGGAGAGTTGATGATAAGAGTCATTGCCTCCTGTCAATGTCTGTGGCCACCCATCTCAGAACCTGTGGTTGCATCTCCTCAGGACCCATCTGTTTATGGATGTGCAGATTGCTTGACTGATCCCTAAGCCAGTCTTCATGAAGCAAGGCACACTCCTCCTTTCTCCTGACTTCCTCTGAGGCCTCAGGAGTCTGGGGCTGGTAAGGACAGTGTCCAGCAGTAGAGACAGAAGCCAACAGGATCTGTCTCTGGCATCTCTGTATCTTCTGTCTCCGAGGGCACCCACCTTATTCAGCAGTGAGTCTCTATTAACTTCTAGTGTTAGTTTTGCCTGCACTGTATCTGAAATACCCCTTTCTGTTGTCCTTGACCTCTGCTGCAAGAGTGAATTCTAAGGAGGCCTTGGCTTCCTTAGTTGCCTCTCTCCACCCTCTGACAACCGTCTGATATTCCTCCCAGGTGCTCAGCCCCTCTTTCCATGACTTTCTTCTTCCCCTTGAATTATCCTAGCAGTTCTGTCCCTGACCATTTCCTGGAGAGCCTTCAGCAGTGGAGATCACTGGTAGGCAGCTGAAGGTCAGGACCTTAGAGGACTAGAGAATCTATCTTTTTAATACAGGCACAGCAGGGGACAAGATGGACGGACTGAGAAAAGTAGACTTCAGAAGGCTGAAGGAGAAAATCAGGCTGCTTGCAGGGTGGAGGAGGCATTGGTGAAGGGGAGTGTGTGCCCTTCAGATCAACTGAGCTGTACCAAGGAGAAAGCACGAGGAGGGCAGAGAGAGAAGTATGCACTTACTCTGATGTCTGAGCCTTCCCTTCTGCTCTTCCAACCTGAGGTTTTCCAGTCCCTCCCAATTTGCCACTCCAAGTATTTGATGCCTAGAAACGAGTGAAGGCTTAGTTAAGTGCCAAGTGGTGGGCAGAGGTTTTGTTGCCTGCCCTTGGGCTTTTGTGCATCTTTTGTATTTGGGTGTCCTGGTTGGAGAGGAGCAGGACAGAAAAACCCACCTGGCACCGGGTCAGCATCGGCAACTGCCACTCCGTCGCTGGGCGGTTGTCATGGGCAAGAGCGCAGCCAATGGGGAGGAGAGGGTGGGTCAGGTGACTGGAAGGGACCAATCAGCATTGGTCCCCATGGAACTCAGTGTACACTGGCTCCCAAGAAATCCCTCTGGGGGTTCTTCTGGCTGGAGTGCTCGATGCCTCACTGGAGAAAGAACAGCACTCCCCCCGAGAGGTCGCCTGCTGCCTTCCTTCCCAAGCAGGCCTGGCCTGGTTGCTCTCAGACTCTTGTGAACTGTGACTGAGACCCTGCACTTGGCCACCCCCATCTGCTGCCCAGTCCAAAGTGGGACGTTTCCAGTTGGGAAGGAATTGCCAGCTGGGGAGGGCGAGCTCCATCTTTACAGATTTTGATAGGCATCGTTTGTAATTCGCTACTTCTACTACTACATCATCTACTGAACTTGTTTCTTCCAACCTCTCTCCCTTACTCCCTTCTTTACCTTCCCCTAGGAGGGTAGTGGGGAATAACAGAGCATCTGTCACCTAGTTACTTTTGAAAGCCATGACAGTTTGTTACTTCCAAAAAACCTCAAAAAATAAAACCAATAAAAAAGAAACAAAGAAGCAAACAAAATCTCTTTTGATGTCCAAGATTGAAGACCAAAGATACCAAACATTATGGTGCTGTGATGCAGCAGTTACTGTGGGTAAGGGTGATACTGTTATGGTTCAGCTGTGAGGGAGTCACAGGCAGCCTTTGGATGGGGATCAGTGGGAATGTTACAGAAGTCCATAGCTACTCCATTTCTTTGCCTTTGGAACAGAGCCACAATGTGTCTGAGCTTAAGCAACTATGTGGTTGTACCATAAGCAGGAACAAGTCTCCGAGCCAGAGTGTGAAGATGGTCTTTTTTTTTTGGCACTGAAGCTTCTTCATGTGATTTGGCAGAAGAGTGGGCAAAATTGTCTTTTACTTTCTCTGACTTGGGCTGTTTGTACCCTACTGGAACCAAACAAACCCAAACTCCAAAGCCCAGGTTCCTGAACAAGGTTAACTTTTTGAAATGTCTTTCTTGGGCTGGCAAATACTTATGAATCCTGTAGGTATAAATACAAGTGTGTGACTCTTTAGAGACGAACTCACTCTTGTAGGTGAGAATAAATGAGCTGTACTTTCAAAGCACCTTAGACCTTCCCCCCCTTTTTTTTAGATTTTTTTTTTCTTTATTTTTTTTATTCCTAATATAGTCATATCTATGTTTAGAGAACTGAGACATCACCTAGGAAAATGTAGTCATACATTGATTTCTAGCTTAGGTGTTTATTATTTCATCTTGATTCAGACGTAATTGAACTTTTTCTATGTCTTGTAGATGCTGCAGATGACAGTCAGGAAGCAGAGTGTGTGCTGCTACCCTGTGCCTTTCTTAACAGGCAGATCTATTGAGGGGGGAAACCCTTTCCTCAGTGTTTTCCCAGCAGCCTGTAACTCCCTTTCCATGACACCTAGGTGATACAGGAACTTATCTTGTAGAGAGCCTTGTGAGGACTCCTTTGTTTGAATGGGTCCTATGCCTTCTGTTTGCAGATATGCCCTGGTAGGAGAGGAAGGTGCTCAGAGGTGCAGTAGCTTTGTTCACCTGTGACCGTGTTTTGATCCAGTTTGGCAGCAGACTAAGAGGTAGGACATAGTTTTAAATCACACATGGAGAGGATGCTGCATGTATTGAGTTGGGTCCACCTCCAGGGGCTCCACAGCTTCAGCCACCAGAGCAATGGCCATGGAGCTCATGACACTTCCTCTCCTCTGACACTTCCTCTTTCTCTGCACCTTCTGCAAATGCTTCTCTGGTCAGACTTGTCCCCCTAATAAGATGGCAGGACCATTCGCCCATCCAAAGTGCATCTACAGCAGTGCACTCAGCATGAGTAACAAACAGAAGGAGCTGTAGGCCACAGTACAGGATGAAAGCTGTGATGGTTGCCATCCCAGGAATGTGGTGGGAAGACTTGGACAACTGGAGTGCTGTAATTGCTGGCTACCAACTTTTCAGGAGGGAAAGGCAAGGCAGGAGAGGTGGTGGGGTGGCTCTCTCTGTTAGGCTTAGATATGAATGATATATGATAGGAATCATCTTTGGTTCAGGTGCAGAACACTTCCCCTCGCCCCCCCCTGTAATCCAGACTACTAAATGTCCTCGCATCTGTGCTCTTTGCCTGAGTGTGTGGCCACAGCTGCTGTCAGAGGAGGTGAGAGAGAGGCCTGGAGCCTGGTTAGAGAGAGTTGCATTTCATCTGCTCTGTGTTGCCCCTGGCATCAGGGGCTGCAACATTTCTAAAGGGCAGTTTTAGTGAGCTATAAGGGGGAGGGGCAGAGATGCAGTCAGTTCTTCAGAAGGCATTTTGGTTCATTCATCAGCTGAAGGTAGGTGAAAAAACTTTTTTTCCCCTCAAATACCAGGTAAATATTTTCTTCAAAACTTGACAGACACAGAAGCTTTTACTCCTCTTGAACTCTGTGGGTGAACCCAGTAGCTTCTGAAAATGGGCATCCAATCCCTGTTCACCAGAATACTGCTTTTGCTTTTGTGTCGTGGGTTTTTTTTGTCTGTTTGGTGTTAGTATGAGTGCTGGGTTGCTTTTCTTTTTTTTTATTTTTCCCTTTGGGTGTTGAGTAGTACACTTTCATCCTGAGTATTAATAGTCAAAGTAGAGGATGCCTCCTGCAATCTGAATATCACATCAGTGATCTTCATTTTTTTTCTCTTTTTTCTTAAGTTTTTCTTTAAGGTATAAACTTCAAGATTAGTCGTTTAAAAATGAGTAAACTTAGAAACCTGAAAAATGAAGGACGTAAATGTGGAGCAGCTGTTGCCTTCTAAGCAATTATTACTAATGTAAGCGGTGACACTTTCTGCTTTTATTCTGCATTACTACACATTATTCTGCTTCATGATCTCTGCTGGAGAGAGGCTGGGCTGCTTGAACATAGAAATTGTGCTAAATGTTCAGGTGAAATTTCTTGGTTTGTTTGGTTTTTGTTTGTTTGTTTTGGGCTCTTTTTTTGCTTTTTTTGTTTGTTTGGTTTTTGTAGATTTTTGTTTTTTGTTTTTTTTTTCTAGTTGCTGATGCTTTATTGAAATTAAATGCATCCAATTATGAGATAAGTGACTCAAATTTCATCTAGATTTTTTTCAGAAGTTGACTTGTGCTCTGTCAAACCTTAACATTTCTGTCTTCCTTTTTTTTTTCCTATTGAATGTAGTTTTATGTGTTCTTGAATCCCATAAACTAGTGTGCCAGTCTCCTGAATGTTATCCATTCTCTACTCTCTATAGATTTAATAAGCCCTATTAATTTTTCTCCTTTATTTATTTGTGGAGCATGTGGTTTTCAGGTGCTGAACTTGATGCTCTGAATAGAAAGAACTTGAATTGCATGGGGTAAACAACGTGTTCCTAGGTGATTGGCAGGCTAGGCACAAGGTAGCGAAATATCTTTTACTCAGCTTAGTCTTTATCCTGGCAGTGTCTTAATCTTTTTTTACCCAATTAGCACAAGCATTTAAATGCATGTTTATGTATTAGTGCTATGGGAGGAGGGCTTTAAAGGCAGTGTACTGGTTAATTGAAAAGTGTATGTGTTATATAGGTCCCATAGGGGGTTGCCTCGACTCTCAAACCCTGAAAGAAAAAAATACTCAAGAATAGGTGGTTCCCAAATTGAAATCTCTGGGGTTGAATTCCAACAAAAGAGGTGGAATAAAAGTCTTTGGGTTTGCAAACTGACTGAGGCAGTTTGGGGGGGAATCATTAGCTGAAGGGTGTGAAAGCAAAGCAGGCTGCTCCCACTGCATGCCTGAAACCCTGTAGCTTTGCAGGGCAGCGAGAGTTGAGATGGGCTGCTTCTGAGTGCTTTCCTTCTGTCTGCAAGGGAAAGGATGGACTTTGTGTGGTCCAGAAAATAAAATTTATACATGGAAAACGTGTGTTTTTGTATGATGAACCTGCTGATAACAAGTGTCTAGTTTTTTTTATTATGATGATGATGATGAAACTTGATAATATATTGTGGGGTGTGATATCTATCTCCAGTAAGATTTGAGAATAGTAATTTCTTCCTGGAAAAAGACCTATGAGTTCATAGGTGTGTCAGGTGCACATATATATATATGTATGTATGACTATAGGTATAAGTATGCAGATGTGCCCGAAATCCTAAGACAGGCCCTGGGTTTCTGAGAGGAAAGCCTGGCCTGAGGTTTCAGAGGGCAGATGTTAAGTGCTTTTTGAAAACTCTGCCTCTTCAAAACAGCTCTGGCTTGGAGAGTTTTAGTCTGCAAACTCACATGATTTTTTTTTAGCATTGCTAGAGATGTTTTTTTGTCCTGGACACATCTGATGGGTGATGCAGGAGGATGATGAGGAGGATGTTTGTACCACGGGGGAATTAGACTGAGGAAACTGAAATTCAAATTGCGTAATGTAATTTTTCTGTATCTATATTGTATATAGTTATGGAAGCACATGTTAAGGAATAAGGGGTACATTGTCGTGGTTCAAGAGGAGCAGGATAAAAATTGGCTGACCTGAGAGTGCCTGGGGACCCCTCCCCCCAAAGCTGCTGCTGGGCTGTGGCTGGGGCAGTTAGTGGGGGGGCAACTGTGCCTGTGGGGAGAAGAGGGTGGGTTGGGTGACCCAAATGGACCAATCCCAGTGTTAGTTCTCCTGGTGCCGAGTCTAAACTGGCTCCTGAGGGAGGCCTTCTCTGGGTGGTGTGCTGGCTGGGTTGGGGCTGTTTGTCATTGCTCCCTCTGCATCCTCTTTTCTCACTGGAGCAGAACATGGTTCAGTGAGACAGGTTGTGTTTCCCTGCCTCCCCAAGTAGGAACAGCTTGGCTGCTTCAAGGCTTTTGTGGTCTGTCACTGAGACCCTGGACACAGACTCCCCCATTTCCTGCTTAGTCCGGGTGGAGACTTTCTGGTCAGAAAGTTATCGCCAGCTGTGGAACATGGGTTCCATACTTCAGTATTTTTGTAATTTGCCATTGTAGTGAGAGGGCTCAGAGTAAACGCCAGACAATCGATATTATGTAAAGGCAATTCTCGTTTATTCACTTCAACAACTGTGTTTATATACAAAACAAGCCTGTCTCACTGCTCAACAACTGGCTGCCACGCTGTGACCACGCCCCTAGCCAAGCAGCAGTGTTCACGGGCAGACTACAAAAGGCTGTTTCGGTGGATTGCTACGTGCAACTTCCTCGTGTTCTTGTTCACCGTCTTGTCACGGTCAGTTCATTAATACCCCTCTGTACATGGCTCGTTCAGTACATGACTGTTACCTTGTAGAAACTCCACAAATCCCTCGTTTTGTTTTTGAAGGAGCCAGGCCTCATTGACCAGTTTGGTTGATGCCCATAGTAAACACAAAAATAATAAACATCCTCCTAACAATAACAAAAGCACAATTCCCAACCACCTCAAACCCTCTTTAAGCAGGCCAAGTCCCCACTCAGGAAGTCCAGAAAAAGGCCTTGTAACCACCTATCCCAGGGGCTTACTTACTACTGTATTTTACTGGTGTGTTCCTTTAAGTATTGTATTGCCTTATGAATTGATGTGCCATGATCAGAAAGATTCAGGCAGCACATCCCTTCAAAATCCTCACACCCATGCCCTTGCACCAATAGCAAAAATTCAATGGCAGCCCTATTTTGTAACAAAGCATGGCATAGGCTATTTTGGTCTACCGGTTAACATTTGCTTGCTTACACCAGGTAAAATCTATTTCATCTATGAAAGCCCTAAGTGAAGCCGAAAAAGGCCAAACAAAACTGTTTAGAGACAGAGTTTGAGTCTTTAAACAGCAAAGGTATTTATTTTTGGATCCGGGGAACCCCCCAGCTTGCGCCGGACAAAGAGTTCCAAAGGGTTAAGGGAAAAGGGGTTAGGGTATTTATACAGTAAAAGGGGGAGGTTACAACATTACTACATTCTCAGTTCTTGCTGACTTCATTAGGTTGTTACAAAGCAATATTGTTACAAGACCCCAGCCATAATTTCTTCTTATCCTTTGGTGATGATATCTTTATAGTCTTCTTGTGCGGATGTTCACATCCTTTAGTGTCCAGCTGGCCTTGGCAGTACCTTGCTTTTAGAACAAGACTTGTTTTAAGAAAAGAGTTACAGAACAAAAGAGTTACACTTTAATTATTTGCTAGCTAGAAATTAATCCCGTTAGGACCTTGTATTGGTTACATTGTTCTAGTAGAAAAATGACATGTCTCAGCTGCTTTATATGGGAAAGTGAAATGTCTCGGCTGCTTTGTAAGCTTCTTTCTCAGTTTAACCCTGAATTATTAGTAGTTATGAACACAAATTCATTAGCATATATTACAAGTCTTAATTTTTCATTAAGTAATTCACATAAACAGTTTGGCCTGATCCACTCTCTTCTTCATAAGAATTGCTTTGTATGAGACAAAACCCCTTTTAATACGGTAAACCCAACAAACATGTTCTAAAAGGATCAGTAACAGAAGCCATAGCAAGGCAAAATTCCTTAACACCTGTCGGGTTTGCCCAAGTAACCCACATGTTCTGTCTGGGATTGACATGTGGGACTCCAGGCACTTTAACCATAAGAGTCCAAGTCCAGCTGCGCTCATCTCGGCTCGATGTCTGAGCTCGGCTCCTCGTGAGGCTTTTCTGCTACTTCCAGGTAAGTTTTAACATAGCGTTGCGGATACCAGCAAATACCGGAATCTAGTACAGCAATAGCAGCATGCATGTGTCAAGTGACATGGCGTCCAGTTTCACCAGTGTGTGCCGTCGCCCAGATTGCCTGAGAAAATGTATCAATACAAACATGCACATACTTCCTTCGCCGAAATTCTGCTATATGAGTAACATCTGCTCCAGTATCCACTAACAAAGACAATCGCTTTTCCTCACCACGGCCATTAACAACACTAATCAACTCCCGAGGCTGTCCTTTTGTGGTATCACTAGATAAATTGACCAATGCGAATCCTATAGAACCAAAAGCTCCCTCTCCTCGTTCAATATTTGCATCCAGTAACGGATCTCGAGTAATTCCCGTCCACCGCACGCCTCCTTCCCCTCCCCCCTCGTCCGGATCTTTTCGAGACCTCCCCTCCTCCAGCCCCTCCCCAGAGGCGGTATAGGTAAGGCAGGCAGGGAAGGGGGGTCGCCAAACTCTCCGAGAAAACGTGAGGGGCAAGGTGGGGATCGATTCATAGTCATGTGTCCCGATGGTGGCCTCCGCATGCCTCGCAGTTCCTGCTCCAGCTTCTCCAAGCGTCGTTCGAATTCCCGCAGGTCGTAGTGTCCGCCTCCGTGATACATCCTTTTAGGGAGACGAGCACTATCGGGCTCCTGGCCACCGGACCTCCTTTTGCCCCGCTTCTCTTCTTCCTCGGGTGGCTCCTGCACCGGCTCGTTCGTTGCCTCAGGCGGTGGTGGATGAATGAGCTGGGTCATCAGTACCAAGGGCTGCGACGTGCCTCCTTCTTGGGGTTCTAAGGCGGAGCAGTCGGCTGGGGGTCCTGTTACAGTAAGAGGCGGAGCTTGCCGCTCATGTGCCTTTTTCTCTGCCTGCGGCACTGGAGGCTGCTGTGAAGCCTGCAGATCTTGCAGCCAGGAGGGCAACCGAACAGGCGCTACCGGTATTCCCGGCACCAGAGGTGGCGCGAACAGAGAAGGACCGACAGGCTCTGTATTTTGTGGCCCCAAGGCGACAAATGCGGTCTGCGCAACCTCCCGCTCAGCCTTTAATTAAAAGACTCAATCACCAGACGGCACGTTTTTGCCAGTTTGATCGCGTCCTTCGAGCCCCCAGAGACCTCTTCCCAGAGGGTACCGCCTACCTCTTCCCAAAAGTGCAACCTCACATGTGCTGCTTTACCCACAGCAGTAACTGCTGCAAAGCGCGGTCATCACACTTAATCCTTCACGTGGAGAAGATCTGGTGAAGGAGTTTCACCGCTGCCTATCGTGTCTTGGTCAGCGATGCCCCCATCTCCTTCCTGACTTCCTGAGAAGCCTGTCCCAGGTTTTCAGACCTAGCTAGGCTTTCCCTCAATATGGGCTCACCGCGTCCGCCGCACAATCCTGCGGAGCGTGTTCTCCAGAGCCGGGGCAGCTCTGCTTCAGCCAGCCTCCTCTCTACCCTCGCCCGAGCTCTTTTTGCTGCACCTTTTTTGAGCAATCATCGGCAAGGCTGGTCCATGAAGTCCCTGTTCGAGCGACAGTTGTTGCGAGAGGGCTCGGAGTAAACGCCAGACAGCCGATATGATTTAAAGGCAATTCTCGTTTATTCACCTCAACAACTGTTTATATACAAAACAAGCCTGTCTCACTGCTCAACAACTGGCTGTCACGCTGTGACCACGCCCCTAGCCAAGCAGCAGTGTTCACGGGCAGACTACAAAAGGCTGTTTCGGTGGATTGCTACGTGCCAACTTCCTCGTGTTCTTGTTCGCCATCTTGTCACGTTTCAGAGTCGCGGTCAGTTCGTTAATTCCCCCCTATACGTGGCTCGTTCAGTACATGGCCGTTACCTTGTAGAAACGCCACAGCCATCATCATCATTTCTGCTTCATTAAACCTACTGTAGTTTTTTTCTTCTAATCTTCCAGTCTCTCTCCTATCCTCCCCTTTTTATCTTCCTCTGGGAAGGTATTGAGGGAATAACAGAGACCATGTGTCACCTAGTTACTGGCAAAACATGAGACAGATTTATTGGAATCAAACCTGGTGCATGAACAAATGTGGTGCCTCTCCTGTGATGCTGCCTCTTCCTCTGCACTTTTCAAGATCTTCTGCCAGGGGAACCATCCACTTTCATGAGCTCTTCCTGATGTTCAGGTGCATTGACCTTCTTGCTCTTCCTGCTCTTGAGGAGGGTAAACCTCTTTAGGATCGTCCTGATCTTGTGGCAGATTCACCTCCAAAGCCTCCACCTGAAGTGAGGTGGATCCACCTCCATGGGCTCTTCCTGGTCTTGAGACTGATCCACCTCCATGGGCTCTTCCTAATCTTCAGGTGTGCCACCTCCATGGGCTCCACAGCATCAAGCATGAGAGCAATGGGCATGGAGCTCATGCCACTTCCTCCTCTCTGACACTTCTTCCTTCTCTGCACCTTCTGCAAAAATATGAGATGAATCATCTTTGGTTCAGCTGCAGAAAACCTCACCTCACCACCCCCCCCTTTAATCCAGACCACACTTCCTCAGTTTATCTGTGAGGGTGCTGTGAGACATACTTTATTACAATCAAGATAAACCACCTCCAATATACTACCACCATCTGTCCTCGTGGATGTCCTCATAAAATGCCATCAGGTTGAGTATTAATAGTCAAAGTAGAGGATGCCTGAAAGAAAAAAATACCCAAGAATAGGTGGTTCCCAAATTGAAATCTCTGGGGTTGAATTCCAACAAATGAGGTGGAATAAAAGTCTTTGGGTTTGCAAACTGACTGAGGCAGTTTGAGGGTAACAGGGTTGTCCGTGCTTCTTGGTTTCTGTACTAGTGCCACCTGGTGAGTAAATGTTCTTGTGGAGCCCTTTGCTTCTGCTGCTGGAAGGCTGAGGGGTTGGGCTTGGCTGATGAGTGAAGTTTGGGATGGGGAGGAGAGGTCCAGGAGAGGTCCAGGAAAGTAAAATTTATACATGGAAAACCTGTGCATGGGTATGATGAACCTGCTGATAACAAACATCTGTTTTATTATTATTATTAAACTTGACAATATAATGAAAATGTATATATCCAATAAAATTTCAGAACAGTACTTTCTTCTAAGAAAACCACCTACAAGTCCATTAATGTGTATGGCGCCTCTCCGGTGATGCTTCCTCTTTTTCTGCACCTTTCAAGATCTTCTGTAAGGTGAACCATCCACCTTCCTGAGCTCCTGCTGATGTTCAGGTGCTTGACCTGAGAGCTATTCCTGATCTTGAGGAGGCATAACCTCCTTAGGATCCTAGTGATCTTGAGGCACGTTCATCTCCACTGCCTCCACCATATGTGAGGTGGATTCACCTCCATGGGCTCTTCGTGGTCTAGAGGTGGATCCACCTCCATGAGTTCTTCCTGCTCTTGAGGTATGTCCACCTCCATGGGCTCCACAGCATCAGCCATCAGAGCAATTGCCATGGAGCTCATGCCACTTCCTCCTCTCTGACACTTCTTCCTTCTCAGCATGAGTTCATAGATGTATATGGCACCTCTCCGAGGATGCTGCCTCTTCTACACTTTTCAAGATCTTCTGTAAGGAAACCATCCACCTTCCTGAGCTCCTGCTGATGTTTAGGTGCGTGACCTGAGAGCTCTTCCTGATCAACCTCCTTGGGATCCTAGTGATCTTGATTTGGATTCACCTCCAGAGCCTCCACCTGATGTGAGGTGGATCCACCTCCATGGGCTCTTCGTGGTCTAGAGGTGGATCCACCTCCATGGGCTCTTCCTCGTCTTCAGGTGGATCCACCTCCATGGGCTCCACAGCATCAGGCATGATAACAATGGCCATGGAGCTCATGGCACTTCCCCTCCTCTGCACTTCCTCAGACACTTCCTCTTTCTCTGCACCTTCTGCAAAAATATGAGATGAATCATCTTAAGTTCAGCTGCAGAACACCTCACCTCACCCCCCCTCTAATCCAGACCACACTTCCTCAGTTTATCTAAGGGGGTGCTGTGGGAGATGGTGTCAGATGCTTTATTGAAATCAAGAGAAACCACATCCAATACACTGCCACCATCTGTCCTCGTGGATGTCCTCATGAAAGGCCATGGGGCTGATGAAACATCACTTCCCCTTGGTAGAACCATGTTGACTGCTTCTACTGACCCTCTTCTCCTTGATATGCCTAGAGACAGTACTGAAGTTGTTCCATCACCTTTCCAGGGATGGATGTGAGGCTGACTGGTCTATAGTTCCCAGAGTCGTCCTTGTTGAGAAGTGGAGTGACATTTGCTTTCCTCCAGTCCTCAGGCAGCACTCCCGTTCCCCATGACTTTCCAAAGAGGATGGAGAGTTGATGATAAGAGTCATTGCCTCCTGTCAATGACTTTGGCCACCCGTCTCAGAACCTGTGGTTGCATCTCCTCAGGACCCATCTGTTTATGGATGTGCAGATTGCTTGATTGATCCCCAAGCCAGTCTTCATGAAGCAAGGCACACTCCTCCTTTCTCCTGACTTCCTCTGAGGCCTCAGGAGTCTGGGGCTGGTAAGGACAGTGTCCAGCAGTAGAGACAGAAGCAAACAGGATCTGTCTCTGGCTTCTTTGTATCCTCTGTCTCCAGGGGCACCCACCTTATTCAGCAGTGAGTCTCTATTAACTTCTAGAGTTAGTTTTGCCTGCACTGTATCTGAAATACCCTTTTCTGTTGTCCTTGACCTCTGCTGCAAGAGTGAATTCTGAGGAGGCCTTGGCTTCCTTAGTTGCCTCTGTCCGTCCTCTGACAACCGTCTGATATTCCTCCCAGGTGCTCAGCCCCTCTTTCCATGACTTTCTTCTTCCCCTTGAATTAGCCTAGCAGTTCTGTCTCAAACCAGAGAGCCTTCAGCAGTGGAGATCACTGGTAGGCAGCTGAAGGTCAGGACCTTAGAGGACTAGAGAATCTCTCTTTTTGAATCAGACACAGCAGGGGACAAGATAGACGGACTGAGAAAAGTAGACTTCAGAAGGCTGAAGGAGAAAATCAGGCTGCTTGCAGGGTGGAGGAGGCATTGGTGAAGGGGAGTGTGTGCCCTTCAGATCAACTGAGCTGTACCAAGGAGAAAGCACGAGGGAGGGCAGAGAGAGAAGTATGCACTTACTCTGATGTCTGAGCCTTCCCTTCTGCTCTTCCAACCTGAGGTTTTCCACTGCCTCTCAAGTTTGCCACTCCAAGTCTGTGACGCCTAGAAACGAGTGAAGGCTTAGTTAAGTGCCAAGTGGTGGGCAGAAGTTTTGTTGCCTGCCCTTGGGCTTTTGTGCATCTTTTGTATTTGGGTGTCCTGGTTGGAGAGGAGCAGGACAGAAAAACCCACCTGGCACCGGGTCAGCATCGGCAACTGCCACTCCGTCGCTGGGCGGTTGTCATGGGCAAGAGCGCAGCCAATGGGGAGGAGAGGGTGGGTCAGGTGACTGGAAGGGACCAATCAGCATTGGTCCCCATGGAACTCAGTGTACACTGGCTCCCAAGAAATCCCTCTGGGGTTCTTCTGGCTGGAGTGCTCGATGCCTCACTGGAGAAAGAACAGCACTCCCCCCGAGAGGTCGCCTGCTGCCTTCCTTCCCAAGCAGGCCTGGCCTGGTTGCTCTCAGACTCTTGTGAACTGTGACTGAGACCCTGCACTTGGCCACCCCCATCTGCTGCCCAGTCCAAAGTGGGACGTTTCCAGTTGGGAAGGAATTGCCAGCTGGGGAGGGCGAGCTCCATCTTTACAGATTTGATAGGCATCGTTTGTAATTCGCTACTTCTACTACTACATCATCTACTGAACTTGTTTCTTCCAACCTCTCTCCCTTACTCCCTTCTTTACCTTCCCCTAGGAGGGTAGTGGGGAATAACAGAGCATCTGTCACCTAGTTACTTTTTGAAAGCCATGACAGTTTGTTACTTCCAAAAACCTCAAAAAATAAAACCAATAAAAAGAAACAAAGAAGCAAACAAAATCTCTTTTGATGTCCAAGATTGAAGACCAAAGATACCAAACATTATGGTGCTGTGATGCAGCAGTTACTGTGGGTAAGGGTGATACTGTTATGGTTCAGCTGTGAGGGAGTCACAGGCAGCCTTTGGATGGGGATCAGTGGGAATGTTACAGAAGTCCATAGCTACTCCATTTCTTTGCCTTTGGAACAGAGCCACAATGTGTCTGAGCTTAAGCAACTATGTGGTTGTACCATAAGCAGGAACAAGTCTCCGAGCCAGAGTGTGAAGATGGTCTTTTTTTTTTGGCACTGAAGCTTCTTCATGTGATTTGGCAGAAGAGTGGGCAAAATTGTCTTTTACTTTCTCTGACTTGGGCTGTTTGTACCCTACTGGAACCAAACAAACCCAAACTCCAAAGCCCAGGTTCCTGAACAAGGTTAACTTTTTGAAATGTCTTTCTTGGGCTGGCAAATACTTATGAATCCTGTAGGTATAAATACAAGTGTGTGACTCTTTAGAGACGAACTCACTCTTGTAGGTGAGAATAAATGAGCTGTACTTTCAAAGCACCTTAGACCTTCCCCCCCTTTTTTTTAGATTTTTTTTTTTCTTTATTTTTTTTATTCCTAATATAGTCATATCTAAGTTTAGAGAACTGAGACATCACCTAGGAAAATGTAGTCATACATTGATTTCTAGCTTAGGTGTTTATTATTTCATTTTGATTCAGCCGTAATTGAAGTTTTTATATGTCTTGTACACCAAGTGAAGGGAGCTGCTGCATATGACAGTCAGGAAGCAGAGTGTGTGCTGCTACCCTATGCCTTTCTTAACAGGCAGATCTAATGAGGGGGGAAACCCTTTCCTCAGTGTTTTCCCAGCAGCCTGTAACTCCCTTTCCATGACACCTAGGTGATACAGGAACTTATCTTGTAGAGAGCTTTGTGAGGACTCCTTTGTTTGAATGGGTCCTATGCCTTCTGTTTGCAGATATGCCTTGGTAGGAGAGGAAGGTGCTCAGAGGTGCAGTAGCTTTGTTCACCTGTGACCATGTTTTGATCCAGTTTGGCAGGAGACTAAGAGGTATGACGTAGTTTTAAATCACACATGGAGAAGATGCTGCATGTTGGAATGACCATACTCCTGACCATCATCTTACAGGTTGGAAACAGTTTTTCTCTCCTGTAGATGGAAGATGTAGCTTTTGCATTTGGTTTCTTTTTGCTCTGCATCACCTTACCCTTGTTTCCCACTGCCTAAAAGTAGATGGAACACAGAACTGTTTACATTACAAATGAGCTGCTCACAAATGGAAAGAGACTGAATCTGATTTTGTGGTGGAAGTTTCTCATGGATAAAGTTCCTTCCTTTCTTTTCTCCCTCTTCCCTCTCCAACCTCATACCTCTGCAGAGGTACATACACTTCACATAGTGTATATCTTCTGACTGACCATGGATGAATGCAGAGGATGCCCTTTTTCTTGTGCATCTCTCAGCTGCTACATTCACCTCCTGCTTTTACTAGGCTTCATCGGCTGTGGCAATGTGGGACAGAACCTGTGTCTGTCAGATGAATTTCTCTCGTGGTTCCTTGAGGAATCATCAGCTCACAGCAGTGTCTGTAACAGAGTGGATTCCTGCTGAGCTGACTCATCCCTGCTGGTTATCAGTGGAGAACTCCAATGACAATCAGAGGGCCATGGGGAGCTGTTGCTAGTGTTAGAATATTTAAAGTATAAGTTAAAGGTATGAATAAATAAGTACTTACGCAAGGAAGAATGAGAGGAAGAGGTTTTACCCCAATTTCAAAGTTATGTCCCATTCTGGGTTTACTTTTCCTTTTATCCGTGCATATCAAAATAATAACAAGGGGAGGAAATTCAGGTGACAATGACAGACTTTCTGCCTAGCTCTGAGCAGATTCTCTGTGGTGGGAATGCTGAGGTTCAGTCCTATTGACTTCATCTTTCAGGACAAGGGGGTTGAACTGGTTTGTTTGGTAATTGCTTTCATGGACAATGCTATGGGTGTTTCTTCTCTATTTCACTAGACATCGGGTTGCCTCTCATAAGTGGTAGGATATTTTGAATTAAAAGTCATTTAAATTCAAGAGACTTTTTTCAAGTCTTAGGTGAGTTTCAGCAAAATGTCTATCTGGATAAAATCTTCAAGCCTTTCTGGCTGGATAACTAGCTGTGGGCTTTGGGGTAGAGTATGCCTAAAGGTTATGCAGAAATGGCAAAATAGGACAAAATTACTACAGAAATACTAAAAGTCCACATAAGATCAAGAATGCTAGGAAAAAGATCTGGAGTTATGTAAATGATAGTAGCTTTGGATTAGTGGTTTTGAAAAATGAAAAATTTAAAATCATGTCAAACTGACATCTAATGTTTACATTTCCTTTGCTGAGCTTCGGACTTTAAGATGAAACAATTAATTTAGCTAGAATGGAGTTACTTTAATTGAAACAAACTTAAGAATTTTTACGCCTTCATGTTTAAGGTAAAGGCTAAGATTCAAAACTTTGTGTCATTCAGAGGTGGTATTTCAACTCAGGTGTCCTGCCTCCCAAGTGAGTGCCTGAAGTGTGACTGTTTAGTTTTGTTTCTTCCTTCAGCTGAATAAGCAGTAGGTGAATTTTCATTGGATGCAAAGAAAATGCCAAGTAAATCATCCCATACAACTTGCATACAAATTTGTCATAGAACAACAGACGCATTCTGTAACTCAGCCTGCAGCTCAAAGCAGAGCTGACTTAGGGGTCAGATCTAGCTTCATCCAGTTAAGTCATTAAAAGTTCCAAGGATGGACACTACTCAACCCCTTTGGGCTGCAAAATCTAGACTCGTCAAAGAAACAGGTCAAAAAACAACCTGGAAAGTCTTAAATTTTGCCTTTTTTTGCTAGAAGTAATTTTTAACTCCTGTTGTTCCACAACTGGAAACAAGAGTTGTGTTTCTATCAGAAAAATGGAAAATATCTCCTTTCCAAATATCTAATTTTTTTCCGTGACTTGTCGTGGTTGGACTTCAATTTTGCAATGATTTTCATACATTTACTAAATTTTTCAAGGTAGGAGAGAACTCTGGAAAGGAAAGGTTTGAAGGTGTTAGGAAGTGGCCAGGGAGTGAGGATGGTACTTCTGCTTGTGGGAGGTTTTTCCTGCTGTGGTTGCTGGTCCACACAGCTCCATTGGCACCAAGTTGAGCACCAGCTGGAATGTGTCCTTCCAACCTAAATGATTCTATGTTTCCAAGATTATTTCCTTACTTGCAGGAGGTGTACTGACCAAGAGGTGTCACCACATTGAGGTCAGTCTAAGGAAGGTCAACAGACATGCACCATCAAGAAAGATGGAAAAAGCAGCTGAGAGGATATCCAGAGACCCTGCAGAGATGAGACCCTGAACTCCCAACTGCACAGAGGAGAGGCAGCCAGAAACTGTTTGGATTTGGGGTAACTAGAGACTCCCATGAGGGAGAAAGCTGGAAGTTTGGTATTTTCAGCATCAGGGGAGTATCAGCTTCTCCACCTGCAGATCTGCAACTGCAAGGTAGCTCCAGTGCCCTAGCAGTTGATGAAGGGCAGAAAGCCACATCTGAGGAATCATTGGACTCACCTGATCTTAAGCCAGGCAGCAGTACCAGGACGCCAGGACGATGCACAGCCAGTAGATAGAGGAAAGTGTCTCTCCATCTCTATTGGATTTATTAGACCACATCTAGAGTCCTATTTTCCTTCTCTGTCTTTAATATACTAGATGTTGATGAAATGGGAGAAGTTTAGCAGGGGATCTCTAAAGTGGTCAGGGGCTGGAGCCCTTGCCCTATAAGGAGATGCTGAAGGACTGGGCGCTGTGCAGCCTGGAACAGGGAGAATTTTAATAGCAGCCTGCCAATACCTGGTTCTTTGTAGTGAGTTGTGGAAGGACGATACAACAGAGACAAGTTGACTGGAGACCTCCTAATGTCTTTACCGATCTTAATTTTCCAGTGAACAATTTTTTTTCACCTTTTCAGCCACTCCTATAGAGCATTAGCTACCATCCAGGAATCAGTGTACAGTTAAAGTACTGGCCACTTCTCCTGCTAAAGGCCCTGAACAAATCTGATGGGTGATGCAGGAGGATGATGAGGAGGATGTTTGTACCACAGGGGAATTTGACTGAGAAAACTGAAATTCAAATTGTGTAATGTAATTTTTCTGTATATCTATATTGTATATAGTTAAGGAAGCACATGTTAAGGAATAAGGGGTGGATTGTCCTGGTTCAAGAGGGCCTGGATAAAAATTGCCTGTGGTTATACTGACCTGAGAGTGCCTGGGGACCCCTCCCCCAAAGCTGCTGCTGGGCTGTGGCTGGGGCAGTTACAGTGGGGGAGCAACTGTGCCTGTGGGGAGAAGAGGGTGGGTTGGGTGACCCAAATGGACCAATCCCAGTGTTAGTTCTCCTGGTGCCGAGTCTAAACTGGCTCCTGAGGGAGGCCTTCTCTGGGTGGTGTGCTGGCTGGGTTGGGGCTGCTTGTCATTGCTCCCCCTGCATCCTCTTTTCTCGCTGGAGAAAAGTGTTCATGAAAGAAAGTGTTCATGGAGAAAAGTGTTCACATGGTTCAGTGAGACAGGTTGTGTTTCCCTGCCTCCCCAAGTAGGAACAGCTTTTGTGGTCTGTCACTGAGACCCTTTTTTATCTTCCCCTGGGAAGGTATTGGAGAAATAACAGAAACCAGCTGTCACCCAATTACTGGCAAAATATGTGACAGATTTATTGGAATCAAACATGGGGCATGAATAAACCTGGTAAGGTAAATAACGTCGGCTACTCCTTGTCTTGAGGTGGGTCTGCACCATCAGCCACCTGAGGAATGGCCTTGGAGCTCTTGGTGCCTCTCCTGTGATGCTGCCTCTTCCTTAGGGCTCTTCCTGATCTTGAAGAGAGTCAACCACCTTAGGATCCTTCTGATCTTGTGGAGGATTTACCTCCACAGCCATTCTTATTTTCCTCTGTTAGAGTGTTGACTTGGCTTCTAGCTCTTGAGAAGCTCTTGAGCATGCCCAGTAATTGTCATCAACGACTTTCTTTCTTCCCTGTTCCCCCTCCTCTATCTCACTGCCTTACTTACACTAAGGCTAGGGGAGCAAGAGGACAAGGTACCTAGAAAAGGATGAAACCTGCAGAAAATGAAGAGCTGAGAAGTAGGAGAGGAAAGGGAAACTTCTGCCTTTGTCTCCAGAGCAGGGTTTTCAAAGGTCTGTGTGAGCTGCCAAACTCTTTGCCATAATGCTGACCAAAGAGTGCTGATGGCTGGTTGGTAGTGAGGGTCTTGGCACCTGAAATTTCACCTTGGAAGCTGCAAAAACAAGTAAACCTTGGGCTATGTTTGACTTGTTTCCAGCCTGGGGTTGGAAGCGTGTGTAAAAGCAAAGCAGGCTGCTCTCATTGCATGCCTGAAGCCCTGTAGGCTTTGCAGGGCAGCCAAAGAGTTGAGATGGGCTTCTTCTGAGTGCTTTGTTACTCGCTCCCTTTCTGGCTGCAAGGGAAACGATGGACTTGGAGAGGTCCAGGAAAGTAAAATTTATACATGGAAAACCTGTGCATGGGTATGATGAACCTGCTGATAACAGGAAACTGTTGTTATTATTATAATTATTAAACTTGACAATATAATGACAAACTATGTATATCCATTAAATTTGAGAATCGTAATTTGTTCCTGGGAAAATACCTCTGAGTTCATAGGTTCGTGTGGTGCCTCTTCCTCTGCACTTTCAAGATCTTCTGCATCCACCTTCCTGAGCTGCTCCTGATGTTTAGGTGCATTGACCTTCTTGCTCTTCCTGATCGTGGTGAGGGTCAACCTCTTTAGCATCCTCGTGATCTTGAGGCGGATTCACCTCCAGAGCCTCCACCAGATGTGAGGTGGATCCACCTCCATGGGCTCTTCATGGTCTAGAGGTGGATCCACCTCCATGGGCTCTTCCTCGTCTTCAGGTGGATCCACCTCCATGGGCTCCACAGCATCAGGCATGATTGCAATGGCCATGGAGCTCATGGCACATTCCCTCCTCTGCACTTCCTCAGACAGTTCTTCCTTCTCTGCACCTTCTGCAAAAATATGAGATGAATCATCTTAAGTTCAGCTGCAGAACACCTCACCTCACCCCCCCTCTAATCCAGACCACACTTCCTCAGTTTATCTAAGGGGGTGCTGTGGGAGATGGTGTCAGATGCTTTATTGAAATCAAGAGAAACCACATCCAATACACTGCCAGCATCTGTCCTCGTGGATGTCCTCATGAAAGGCCATGGGGTTGATGAAACATCACTTCCCCTTGGTAGAACCATGTTGACTGCTTCTACTGACCCTCTTCTCCTTGATATGCCTAGAGACAGCGCTGAAGTTTTTCCATCACCTTTCCAGGGATGGATGTGAGGCTGACTGGTCTATAGTTCCCAGAGTCGTCCTTGTTGAGAACTGGAGTGACAATTGCTTTCCTCCAGTCCTCAGGCAGCTCTCCTGTTCCCCATGACTTTCCAAAGAGGATGGAGAGTTGATGATAAGAGTCATTGCCTCCTGTCAATGACTTTGGCCACCCGTCTCAGAACCTGTGGTTGCATCTCCTCAGGACCCATCTGTTTATGGATGTGCAGATTGCTTGATTGATCCCCAAGCCAGTCTTCATGAAGCAAGGCACACTCCTCCTTTCTCCTGACTTCCTCTGAGGCCTCAGGAGTCTGGGGCTGGTAAGGACAGTGTCCAGCAGTAGAGACAGAAGCAAACAGGATCTGTCTCTGGCTTCTTTGTATCCTCTGTCTCCAAGGGCACCCACCTTATTCAGCAGTGAGTCTCTATTAACTTCTAGAGTTAGTTTTGCCTGCACTGTATCTGAAATACCCTTTTCTGTTGTCCTTGACCTCTGCTGCAAGAGTGAATTCTAAGGAGGCCTTGGCTTCCTTAGTTGCCTCTCTCCACCCTCTGACAACCGTCTGATATTCCTCCCAGGTGCTCAGCCCCTCTTTCCATGACTTTCTTCTTCCCCTTGAATTATCCTAGCAGTTCTGTCCCTGACCATTTCCTGGAGAGCCTTCAGCAGTGGAGATCACTGGTAGGCAGCTGAAGGTCAGGACCTTAGAGGACTAGAGAACCTGTATTTTTAATACAGCCACAGCAGTCGGACAAGATGGACGGACTGAGAAATTTCTGCGGTGCAGGGCTGAGGAGTAGCAGAGCCCAGGGAAAGGCTGTGGTCCCACAGACCTAAAATCGCAATGTATTTTCCTGAAGAAGGGAGCCAGAGCTGATCAAGCAACTGGTATCAGTATCTGTCCAGGCCGTGCCTCCAGTCCTGGCAGAAAGAGTCCTGGGGCTTGTTCTTTTTCCTCTTTCTGGTTTTGAACTCGGGCAATGGCCCTGGGAGAAAAGTAGGCTGCTTGCAGGGTGGAGGAGGCATTGGTGAAGGGGAGTGTGTGCCCTTCAGATCAACTGAGCTGTACCAAGGAGAAAGCATGAGGGAGGGCAGAGAGAGAAGTTTGCACTTTGATGTCTGAGCCTTCCCTTCTGCTCTTCCAACCTTACTGAGGTTTTCCACTGTCTCCCAAGTTTGCCACTCCAAGTATTTGAAGTGTGGAGCCTAGAAACAAGTGAAGGCTTAGTTAAGTGCCAAGTGGTGGGCAGAGGTTTTGTTGCCTGACTTTGGGCTTTTGTGCATCTTTTGTATTTGGGTGTCCTGGTTGGAGAGGAGCAGGATAGAAAAACCCACCTGGCACCGGGTCAGCATCGGCAAGTGTGTGTGTGTGCGTTCAACCTTTGCCCTTAAATTTCTTTGAAGTCCACTGATAGCTTTCATCTCTTGAACACATTTCGGGACATATGTGTGCACAATGTGAACTTGTGTTATAAGCCTCTCCTAGGAAGATCTTTCTAAACTGCTCCCATTATAAGTAATGACTTTAAGCCTCAATTGCCTTCAATGTCACTTTTTAAGTACACTACACTTTCTTTCATTCATTGAATACTTGCTGCCATCTACCTTTCAGCAATGGGTTTCTTAATCCCCTAGTGTTTCCTTACATAAATCAATCTATGTACTGTTCTGTCATACACATTATTTGAAGATAATTTTAAAATTTTCCTGTGCCTGACATGGCTTTCTCAGGAGATTTGTCTGAATGTAGGCTGAGTTCTTAGGAGTTGCTGGTTCTGCATCTGACCTGAGCATTCAGTGTTTTGGTTTTTCTTAATAAAGTCAAGCCTACTCTAAATATCTAGCTAACCTGTGCAGTGATTTGTTATGGTTACTATCTCATAATGTAATCCAGAAGTTCTTAATCTGTTTAGCTACTGGACTGATGGTCAGTAAAAGATACCACTAGTTTGTCTTTGCTGCTCAGTCGTTGCCTCTATAAAGTCTTCATTGCTCTTACTGAACTGCAGTGCTGAGACTGTTAACTGTTTTTAAGCTTTTTCCTTCCATCTTCTTTTATGCTTTTGTGAAACTGTGTATGTATTATACAGAAATAAAAAAACCTCCTAATCTGACTTGTTGTAAACAATACAATTGTCATGATACAGTAGTCTCCCAGGCTATCTATGGAAGTTGTGGGGTTTTTTTTCGCTAGTTCTAAATCACCTATGTACAATCCGTGTCTTGTGCTTCTGTCTGCATGGGCTGGCAGAGCCTCACAGGCACCCAGAGCTTGGACACAAGGCTCTAGCAGGTGGGTCTGTCCCTGCTTCTTCACTTGCTTGGTACTTGTTCACTGGGCCACATGAGGATGGTTGCAAGGCAGCCTGGTCTGTGCTGAGCTCAAGAAGAGTTAACTCGAGACTGTAACCATGTCTTTGAAGGGAGACTACAAGAATTTTTTCCTCATCTCTTGCATGAAGTGTTGACTTCTTGTGACCCTTTTAGTTTGGCAGGTTTTTCTACACTAAAATGAAAGAGCTTTCTTTTTATTCCCTTCATCAACCAAAAAAACCCCCCAAAAACCTGAGAAGATAAAACAGTATTGGCTATTGTCCTCTTCTAATGAAGACCTAGTAAATTGTCCAGAGTGATATAGTATTTTACTTAATTTCTACATCCAGTGTCTAATAGCTAATCATTTAACTGCTGGATAGAAAAGCATTACTGAATTTTTCCTAAGTGTAATTTTTTATAAAGTTATGTTCTCTTGCTGCAGCCATTTTTCTCTAGCTGATTAAGCAATAATCCTAGACTAACATAAAAATAGGATAATTAAATTAATGTTGGCAATGAAAAATGGGTTTCTAAGCAGCTCTAGGACAGATACTGAATTTTCTGTGGAGAAGTTTGTGATGTTATTAGCTGAAACTTGAAAACTTCAAGTGCCTGAATGTTGGCTTGCACATCTAGTTCTAGCCTGCAATTACTGGGCACCTGATATGACATAAGAAAGTCTCTTTTCAACAGAGCTGTACTCCAAGTGTCAGAATAAAATTGAAGATTAATCTAAAAAGCAGTTAATATTCTGCATAGCATTCCCTAGTTAGCATTGTTATCAGAACCTTCTGTTTTCATACATGGCTTGTTGTTTTGGCACCATTTTCTCTCCAGAAGCTCTTTTAAACTCCCCCAGTTCAGAATGTTCTGTGAAGGGTAAACACTTCCATATCCTGGGCTCAACACTACCCTTAGCAGTCGTTTGCTGAGTAACCCTCCTAATGGGGCCCTCAGCCAGAGAAGTGCTTAAATATTATTCATGTGTTTGAATACTGTCCAAAACAAAACCCACTCATCGTGTTCATCTGAAATGAGAAGTCTCTGGTTTGCTCACAAGCTGTGAGAGGCGTAGCTGGATGCAGTGGACACATGGGCTGTGGAAATGTGCAGCCTGGGGACTGCCTCCAGTTGTTCCACTTGCTAATCTCACAAATATTTCTTGCTGTTAACTTGAATGATTGCAGACAGATCAGCTTGGCCCTCTGCTTGCTATTGGGAATTCACCAAGGCAGAACTCAGTTTAGTGGTGATTGAATTTTCCAAGTGATCCTGCTAAGTTGGAGGGAGAGGCAGGGATGTTATCTCTATGCTGACAATGCTGAAGCATGAACCAAGTGTGTATAACGTTTTATTGGATTCATATGGGTGCTAAATACAATTCTTGACAAGATTAAAATGCTGTATTACTGGAAGACAGCTGCTTTTAGGGCAGCTGAGAAAAAAGCAAATTAATCTTTTCGTAGGGTGAAGGAACTGCAGACATGGACAAACTGACTAGGAATATATTATGATCAATGGCAACTAACAGGTGATTAGGTATCTGCCATTGTGTATTCTTGGTCTTTGTGGCTCTCTGAGAAGATGGAGAACTAGTCCCTGTATCATTGCCAGCCATTTTTAGAAAATCTTACCATATATATACATATATAAAGTCCAATATATATATATATATATATATATATATATATATATATTTATATATATATATATATATATATATATATATATATATATATATATATATATGTTTTGGGGGGGTTTTTTTGGGTTTTTTTTGTTTGCTGGTTGGACTTTTTTCTTCAACAGAAAGATGTATGCAGTTTCAAGAAAAGCAAATTGAGATTTGGGATAGGGCAAATTAGATTCAGTCTTTTAATCAGCATGTAATCAACCACTTCTGCATAATGTTGAATCTCTTTTTCTTATCAAGTAATAAGTGCTGCAGTTTTCTTGACTGTCCTAGCTTTGCTTTGTGCATAGTTTCTAGACTGCAAAATAAATAACAGGCACAGAACACATTCTGCATGCACATAATTGATCTCTGTTCGGTGTTAACTAAAACTGGTGACTGAGATATTGAAATGCTATACAATACAGAATTTACATTAGTCTGTTTACAGTAATAGCTTTCACTTCTATGCCCATAAGAGGGCAGTAGCAATTACACCTCTGCATAAATGGCAATGATTTTTTACATGAATATGTAAAAAATTGTACAGTAGAAGTTGCAATAGTTCTGTGTGCTTTAAAAAAATTTCTTAACCTTAGAAAGTTTGGACAAGAGAATAGGTGAGTTGTGACCAAATGTGTTTCTACCTCTAGTATGGCATCTACAGGTATGTATTCTTCATCATAATAAGAAGTATTTCTTGCACAGTATGTCTGATATATATTCAGATGCACCAAAGGAAAAATGATTGATTATAATCTTGGCAACAGTAATCCCTTATAAAAAAAAACAACAAAACAAACAAACAAAAAAAAACCAAAAACAAAGGGGGAGGAAAACGAGCAGTGAAATGCCTGATTGCAGTTAGATGAAAACACAGTCTGCTTTCAGAATAGGAATTAGAAAGCAGATAACCTTTCCAAATTAAATTATGTTCCATGGTCTGGTATATAGCACCAGAGCTGGCTCACAAAGGAGTCTGAAAAAACTAATCTATCTGGCAAACGTTTGCCAAAGGCCTAAAGAGGCATGATAGAAAATGATGTCTGTCCTTGCTGTTTTGACAGTAGGAGCTCAGTTTTTATCGAAATCCGTGGCAGCTCTGAGCTAGGAATGACTGTGGCTGCTCAAGTAGTCAGTACTTTGCTGGAGATGTCTTTGTTCTTGCCTTTTGTGCACATGATGAAAATAAAAAATAGGCAGAATTCTGTATCGAGGGAGCTCTTTTAACTCTACCTTGGCTGTTCTTTTCCCATTTATTTTTTTCTTTTTTCCTATTGAATGGACAGAGTGGAGGAGAGGTGGCAAGAAGTCTGCAGGCATTCAGGAGGAGGCTGCTTTAGCTCATCTTTCCCTCCTGGGGAGGACATCAGTGTTTATGAAGCTGTTAAAGTAAAAAAGCCTGTCTGTGGTTTTTGTTGAGGACTTTCTTTGAGCAATACAAAACACAGCTTTCTACTACTTGAAGTACTGCAGAAAACTGTTTAAATCACCTGGTTATACCTAGAAAATATTATTCCTCCAGAGCAAATAGTCCTTTATTGGATCACTATTTGAAAGCAATTTAAGACACTTCTCTAGATAAAGGACACCCAGAACATGCAATTTTTTATTATTTCTTTTAAATTTTTTCCTTCTGTTCTCTTCCCTATGTGCTGTCTATGTAACTGATTTCTTCAGGAGGTGGAAAGATTGTAAGTGCTAGAATGGCACAGAAAGCACATTGGATGTTTTTCTGGGTTCTGCAAGTACCTGTAACCTTAATTTTGCTTTAATCCTACTCTGGTAATCATGCCAGAGGTAGGAAGCATGTCTTATTTATTACTCCACAGAGGATGACAAGGCTTTCAACTGATTTCTGCTACAACTTTATAAAGGTATTTCTTTTGATTGTCAAATACAGTCACTGGCAGATCCACAGAAGAAAGTTCCAGAGCTGCTAATCCTTCCATGCAGGTTGTAGTTAGTGCAGATGATGAGGCAGGAGCATGTCATGGTCTCTGGCTAAGCTTTGACTTGGAAGAAGCAGCTTCCCACAGATTCTGCATTCTTCATAAGCCTGTGAAGCTGTCCTTCAGTCCAGTATGGTGCAAACAGCCTTTGGAGATGTATTTCTCAAAATCTCAAAAAAAAAAAAATTTTTTTTTTTCTCAAATCCAGTTTTAAAAGGACCTTTACAAAAATTCTGCTGGTGTTGCTATAATAAAATGAAGTAAAATATCTGAGTCTCTTCATGTGTCCTATAGATATGCTTTTGCTTCCATATGGAATATAAACAGAGATGTGAAAAGGAATTTGATTAATCTATAGTTTTCTTTTTAAATTGCTGTGACACATACAAAATCACTCTTGTAGAACATTTCTGCAATTGCATAAACTTCTGAGTATAGTTGGAGGAGATGTCTGGTGCATTACCTCTTAATTGCATAAGTTCTGTTTGGGAGAAGACAAGTCTAAACCCTCGTCTGCTACAAAACTAGCTATTTGCTGTTCATATAGCTCCATTTCTAACCTCTCACATCAGAAATAACTTCTTCTTTTATCTTTCTTGAAATTTTAATACCACCAATGTTTGGCATAGCTCTTACAACATTGTTTTTAGCTAGAGAAATACTTTGCCTTGTCCCACAAAATTTTGCTCAGATATGAGAACTTCCTTTCTAGTTATCATTACTTTTTTTCTACTAATGTTCTCAGCAGAGTCTGCTGTGATGCACTGCTTAGCACCAAGCAACAGAAGTTTGTGCTAGCACCAGACCATGACTGTCACTGAAAATAATCTCTCTAGGCTTTTCCTTCACTTTCACCCAGAAACCTATTCACCCACATCTGCTGCTGCTTCCCTGCCCCCCCAGAAGAAACGACAATCTGCTCTTGCTGCCAATTAATGAGAATAAACCTTGTCTTGCATCCTGTTGGGCAGCACTGTGCATGCAGTGTGTCAGCCCTTCTGATAACTAATGATTAGTGTGGGTTTGGGTTCTCTTACCTTTTTAAATGTTAGTTTTGCTTAAGGCTAAGGCCATGAAGAAGCTTGTTGATGCTGAAAAGATAAAGTCTAGCTTTTTCTGAATGTGCAATTTACCTTCATCTTAACTAATTTAATTTAACTCACTGAAAGGGCAGCAAAACAGTTTTTTTCTCCTCTTCCTCCTGGGTCAGTTTTAATTAAATATTTGTTTAATGGGAAGAGGGAAGAGGACAGGTAATGACCTTTTGCCATGTCTAGGTAATTTCTTTAAAGAAGTTAAGAGCAGTGTGAAAGCATGTGCAAGGTAGTACAAAAAAGGAAAGTTATTTAGGTTGTGAAAGCAATTTTTCAAGTGTTGCGGCATTTCAAGTGTTTAGCCTAAATTTCAAAACTTTCTCCTCTTCGTGTGTACACAGTGGTAAGTCTACATGGTCACATATTGTGTATTCTGAGACTGGCTGTCAATGCATGGGGCAGATGAGATGAAATACAACCGTAATGGTGAACTATCCTATATCCCTGTCACTGTATCCTGAAAGGAAAAATATTGCTGAGAACACACATGGTCCGTTGTGTGTCTCCCCCAGTTTGTTTGCTAGCTAAGCTTGCAGGAAAATGATGCTTACCTTTATCACATAATTTACTAAATAAAAGTGGATAAGGGCATTATTCTTCTGCTGGTTCATTGTATTTTTGTATACCACTCATGGAAAGAGGAGAGCTGCTGTGTAATGTAAAAATGATTTATTTTCTTCCAATGCATCATAAGCAGCAGTTTTAGGGAACTCTCAACTATAAACCCAGTTCATAACCCATCTGGAAAAGATGCATGCTGTATTTTTACTGAATAAAGGTAGGTTCAGTGCAAATGTGTGCACATCAAAAATGCTAATAATTCTTACTTGTGTATAATTTGCTCGTGTGGATGAATTAATCATGTGCTGGAAATCATTAAAAGCAGACTAGAAAGTCAACTAATAAAGCTCTTCTATATATATTTTACATGTCCTATTTTCCTTAAGAGAATTTTTATATGAAATTGAAATATGCAAATATCTCAAAACTAGTGGGTCAGTGTTCAATGTCTCTGCTAATGTTTTCTAATTTTCATGCTGTTTTTAAAAAGTAACGAATTTATTTGGTGGTGTTATGGTGTTTTTCAGGCTTAATTCTTCTGCTAGTTTCTGATTTTTTTCTCATTGTTTTCTTATTATTTTCCTATTACTTCTTTGTTTTGGCTTTTAGGTGTCTGCCTTCAGCAAATACCACAGCATTTCTGTTTTGGTTCTTTGGTTCCTTCCACCCAGTTCCCATGAGCTGGAGATGAGTTTCCATGAGATGGATGTTTCCATCTGGACAGCTGCTCCAAGCCATACATTACATTGATGCTTAGAGGAACAGATGACAGATTGATCTCCCAAGCACATCTGTGCTTTCTAGCCTCTCAACAAAGTGCCATCACTGTATCTGAATCACCAGCAATACCACAGTCTGCTGTTTCAATTGAGTCTGAAATGCTGTGTAAAAGACTGTCAGTGGGGGGATCAATGCAGGGTTTGTTGCTTCCTTTTGCTAATCAGGAGCTTTTGGTGCCAGAGACTCCATGGGCTCCTTGCTGGTCTCCTGCAATGCATCCATGGATGCTGCATGTCACTATTAGGATTAGGCAGCAGGTGGTGAATTAAAAGATTCATCTGCAAAGAAACAAAAAAAATCTGTTTTTAAACTTTTTTTTCTGATTTCTTTGTGGCTGGTGGGAAGAGATGTGGCAGGTGCTAAAGCCACTACTGCTGGCTGGGGGCTCTTGTCCTGCCTTTGTTACTGCCCTTTCTGTCTCTCTTGCTGTTGCTCTGTTCTTGCTGCTTGTATATCAGAGGCTTGTATTTTGCTAGGAAGTTGTCTGACACATCTTTGGAGATGGAGAAATGAAAGTATTTTGGATCTGACTGAAAGACAAGAAGGGTAGTAGCCTTTTCCTGTTTATCTTTGATTTTGTGGTTTGGTTTTTTTTTTTTTTTCCTCCATATGTCTCTGGTTGGGTTTTTTTCTGGTTTTTTTTTCTGGTGGTTTTTTTTTTTTTTTTTTTTTTTTTGTAAACTGTCTCACACTTTCACCAGCCAAAGTCTCGTTCTTTGAAGATTTATTCCTCCAGACACAATAATGCAACCAAGAAATGCTTCCTTGTAATTCTGCTTTCCCTCTGAAGTGATTTCTAAATAACAGTGTCAATGCTGATGCTAATTTAACAGATTCTATTCTGTTCAATGCATGTTTCTGAAAGATTCCCTGATATTCTAACCAAATTCTTCTCCTTCTTCCCTTCTTCATGTCTGCTTAGGTTAATGGTTTAATTTTTAATTCCTTCCTATCAGAATACTTACAGCCAAGTGAAGAAGGACTTTTTTTTTCCTTAAGAAGAGTTGTCCCTTTATTTTGGCTGGCAATAGCTGTAGTTATGTTCTGTGGTCACAGTTACAAGCAAATATAGATTTCCAGTTTCATAGCATAAGTTCATCACTATAGAGATAAGAAAAGGCTTCCTATGTGTCAGATGTTGGGACGTTGATTAGAGTAGTAGTTTATTAAGTACTTCAGTGTGGTAATTCCTGTCCTGTTGTTATAGGTGGTGCATATATTTATCTTACAGAGTCAGATGCTATATGCTTGTGATGGGATATTCTCTGGAACTCTCCTGGAACCTGATTAATTGCTAGTGATAATTTTGCATTGGGATTTTAGGCTTTGCATGAATTGATGTCTTTCAAACATCATGTTCCACAGGAAATTAGCTCTGATTAGTAACTGATTTAAGTCCATATAAGAAAAAAAATCTATAGAGCTGGGGTAAAGGGGTGGAAAATCACAGGAACTGACATTTCTTTTGGTCTGCACAAGTGTAGCTTTTCCCTTGTGCAAAGTCTACACTTGACAGCTCCTTGCAGGCATCAAAAGCATAACACAGAATTAAATCAAACTTTCCAGTAACCCAGAGATTCTGGGATTGATGTGGATTTGAATACCAAAACACCAGTGAAATTCAAATGAAGACTTCAGCCCTTTCTGTCTGTAGACACTGATCAAAGGTACTTGGCCAACTTCTTTAAAATCAGAAAGTAATAACGTTTTCAGGACACTAAATTTTGCTAATAGTTCCATTCAAAATGTGCCTTTGCACAACTGAGCTTTTGCTTAGTTTCCACTAGTCTGCTAACTCAGAGACTAAGATATCGCTTGATTCATCGCGGACACTTTCCTGGATTTACTCCAACAAAAAGACAGACAAATATCTCTGAGCACTCTGAATTAAAAACAAGGCAGCCTGGAAAGTGCTAATGCATATAAAGTGTATAGTTCGTTGCAGATTTGTTCGTGTTTTAGTGATCGTGGCTTTCATACTTTTATGAGGGTGTAAAACAAGCCCTTAGAAGGAAGGCAGCTCTTTTTCTCTGGTGGGATGAAATTCCATGCTTCTTTGGCATTGTTTTTACCAAGGTGATAGTTCTCTGTGCTGCTACCTGATGACAAAATGAGCAGCCCTGTCTCCTGAGCTGCTCCAAGCAGGGGAGTCTGGTGACTTGCTCCCATTGCAGTGATGTAGTATCTCTCGTTGTGGTATGAACTTCAAAGCTTTATTATGCTGCTGCTGGTGAAATTAATGGTTAATTGAAAATTATGTGCGTGCAGGATTTGTAAGCCCTAGAGTATGATTGACCAGATTGTTAATTTAAGACTACATAGTGATCTCTTGACATAAATGTAACTTCCATTGAGATTATAAATGCAAGTAAAATTCCTTTGGGCCTAATTGCGATCTGTTACACCCAGAGGAAATTTAAAAATCTGGCAAACCAAAACAAAACCCCAAACAAAAAAAACCCCTAGCATTAGGAGGGTCCCTGTGGATCTATACCTGCATACCTGGTTCTGCCTCAGCATTACTTTCTTGCTTTGTGAACTGGTAAATGCCAAGATGTAGGAACCATGGCAGAAGCTGTTCCCAGGCACCCTGGACAGCTTTCCTTTAGTGGCCTGCAGGGAGTACATGATGTGAACAAAAGCTGGTATATGGTTTTTGAGGGCACAGGTAGTGGGCTCCTGGGTTTGGCTTAGCAGTTCATGTTTGTGCCTGTTGTCTCTAGCAGACACATCATCCATCTAACAAATAAATGGAAATGTTGATCCTCACCTTCCCTCCTGGGGTTTGCAATTGTGCAAGAGATATGATACTGCTAGGGACTGCAGACCCAGCCACTCTTCCCATGGGCATCACCTGTGGAAAGCTCACTTCAAGGAAACTCCTGCTGTGTGCAGAGCAGTACCTGGGTGATAAAACTCCCTGCTGGAGTGGGCTTGCTTGTACAGCTGTCCTGGTTTGGGCCAGGATAGAACTAATTTTCTTTCTTGTAATTCTGCTTTTCAGCAAAGTCTCCTCTAAATAGCTGCACTTGCTGAGATTAACAGCCAGCTTCTCAGCTGATGTCTGCTTCTAGGACTGATAACACTCTATATTTACAGCTAAAGGTATGCAGAACCAAGTACACTGATTGGTTCTGGTAAACATGCTCTGGAAAGAGACAGGGCATAAATGGGGTCACACCTTCAACCTTCCTTTAGGGAGAAGCAGAGCTCACAGGTGACCAAAATTGACCACATGGGGTATTCCATCCCATATATGTCATACTCAGTATAAATCTGAGGGATCATGAGCCACTTTCTTCTTCTGCTCCTTCATCCCTGGCATCCATCCTGGGAGGATTTTGACCCTTTGTCTGCCTGTGGAATCCATGTGTTCCTGCTTTGAGCTCCTGACTGCTGCTGATTACAGGAGCCTAGCCTGGGACTTCTTCAGGGTCTTCCCTGTAGCCTCAGTGGTGATGTGGGTGTTATTGTGGGGAAAGAGGGAGGAATGTAGTATTGTTTTTGTGTATATTTGTATATATTTAATAATTTTTATTTTTCATCATTTCTGTTTTATTGAAGCTGTGTAGTTAAGTTTCCAACCCTTAAGTCTCTCTACCTTATTCTCTCTCCTTTCTCAAACAGGGAGGGGTGGGGGATTAATAGAGAGCACCTGTCAGTTATTTAATTGCTGGCCCAGCATTAAACCTTGACAACAGGACTGCCATCATTTACATGAATTTTGGTGAGTCCTTATTGTAATGTCTTGGGCAGTGGTGTTTTGGAAGTGGGCTGTCAAAAGAGGTGGCTGGAAGCTTCTCTGGTTCCAAGTCTGACCCTGCTTCTGCCCAAGGCCAAAATATGGAAAACTGGATGCACCTCTGTGAGCAACATATTCAAGAAAAGGAAACTGAAACTGCAAAAATATAAGAAAAGAGACCTGCAGAGCAGAGGAGGAGGTGACAGAGCAATGCCAGAGCAAAGACACCAAGGTCAGTGTCAGATTTTACTTGACTGTTTCGAAATTGGAAAAATGTTACTGATGTTAGAAGCCAAGAGCAAAAATAGCCTTTCAACAGAGCACTGAAATGTTCAGGAAACAAGAATCAAATGAGTTTTTTTTTCCTATTGAGCACAGAACTCTATTATATGATAAGTAATGACAAAAACAATTGCTTAATTAGCAAATTGTATTTTTATTCAAGAGTTTTCAATGGTGTGCGAAACCCAGACAACAATACTGAGCCCACCCCCACAAGCTCACAGCAGCATTTATCTTCAAAGGTCAACATTTTTCAGAAAACCTAAAAAGTGTGTGAATCATAACAGACCAAAAGAAAAGGGTATCTGTGGCAAGTTCCTGACAAAAATATCTCATGCTGTAAGGTTTTGCTATTTAAGCAGTCTCAAGGAAGATTATTATAGAAAATAGAAGGAGAAAGATCTTCTAGGCTTCTTAGCTGTAGATCTGGGACTAGAGGATATTCATAAAAGCTTACTTATTTCAAACACAGTGGTGGTGTGGGAGGAATAAACAAAGGAATTTTCCCACTGCAGGAAGACTATGCCAGTCTTGTAGTATATATTCAGCCCTGATGAAATATCCCACACGACATCCTGGTCTCCAAGCTGGTAAAACATGGGTTTGATGGATGGACCACTCAGTAGATTAAGAATTGGCTTGATGGCTGCACCCAAAGAGTGTCTGTCAATGGGTCCATGTCCAAGTGGAGGCCAGTGACAAGTGGAGTCCCTCAAGGATCAGTGCTGGGACTGGTTCTGTTTAACATCTTTGTTGGTGACATGGATGGTGGCACTGAGTGCACCCTCAGCAAGTTCACTGATGACACCAAACTCTGTGGTGCAGCTGACACACTGGAGGGAAGGGATGCCATCCAGAGGGACCTTGACAGGCTGGAGAGGTGGGGCCATTCCAGCCTCATGAAGTTCAATGAGACCAAGTGCAAGGTCCTGCATCTGGGTCGAGGCAATCCCAAGCACTGATACAGGCTGGGCAGTGACTGGCTTGAAAGCAGCCCTGAAGAAAAGGACTTGGGAGTGCTGGTGGGTGAGAAGTTCAACATGAGCCATCAGTGTCCACTTGCAGCCCAGAAAGCCAACCAGATCCTTGGCTGCATCAAGAGAAGCGTGGCCAGCAGCTTGAGGGAAGTGATTCTCCCCCTCTGCTCTGCTCTTCTGAGACCCCACCTGGAGTACTGCATCCAGGTCTGGAGACCCTGTTACAGGAGGGACATGGATGTGCTGGAGTGTGTCCAGAGAAGGGCCAGGAGGATGATTAGAGGGCTGGAGCACCTCTGCTATGAAGAGAGACTGAGAGAGTTTGGGTTATTCAGTCTGGAAGGAGAAGGCTCTGAGGAGACCTTATTGTAGCCTTCCAGTATCTGAAGGGGGCTACAGGAAAGCTGGTGAGGGACTTTTTAAGATGTCAGAGGGTGATAGGAATAGGAAGAATGGATTCAAACTAGAGGACAGTTGGTTTAGATTGGAGGTTAGGAAGAAGTTCTTCACCATGAGGGTGAAGACATGAGGTCACCATGAGACACTGGCACAGGTTGCCCAGGGAGGTGGTGGAAGCCTCATCCCTTAAAGTTTTTAGGGCCAGGCTGGACAGGGCTCTGAGCAACCTGATCTAGTGGGACGTGTCCCTGCCCATGGCAGGGGGGTTGGAACTACATGATCCTAAAGGTCTCTTCCAACCCTGAAAATTCTATGATTCTGTGATTATTGTTCTTAATGTCATTTTATATAAAAACAATAAGCTGGAATCAGATGTATTTTAAATAAACTCAACTATAAAGGCAAAGTGAAACAAACCATTGTGTAATGATTTTGTCAAACATAAAAGGTATAAGGACTATACTGACATCTTCTGTATAGGTAGGAATTCATCAGGGAACATAACTCCTTGAGAAGTCACTTTTGATAGATACAAGACACATGCAATTTAATGTGCTGGCATAGCAGAATTTAAGACCACAGTAGGTTTTAAAGAACAGATTGTTGTTTGGTTTGTTGGCAGTTTTGGAAAAACAGGAAAAACATTTCAGAAATTAGCATTTTAAGTGTATTGAAAAATCTTTTTTTTCAAGTCCATCAACACTTCTTTTTATCTGACATGGATTTTTTGGATCCAGATTTTTTTCTCTTGAATACTTTTAAAACAAAATGTGAGCTGTTTCTGAAGAAACTTATTTTTGACAGGTTTGGGGGGTTTTTTTGTTGGTTTTTTTTTTTTCTTTTGAAATATGGTTGACTGAACAGTATGGTTGACCTCTTCAGCTTGCTCTGTTAAGACGTTTTCCCTGCTCACTTGTTTCTGTGAGGGGAAAAAAGTAAATTCAAAGTGTAAGTGGAACAGTGATGCTTCTTCATAGCAAATGTTCACAGATGATTAAGTTCTGTGCTGTATAAAGAAAATAAACAATCAGAATAATATTGTCTTAATAGATTTTTACCTGTTTAAAGGCTGTTAAACAGTGCCATGCATATGGAAAGGGCCAAAGTTAGGTAAGATAGAAAAAGATGATGACTGAAAAAAGTGGAGGATGGTAGTAGTTCCAGAGGGGAAGCCTCTCACTTGGGCAGTGTATTTTGCTTTAAAGAGTTTTAAATTTGGAGGTTCCGTCACTGCTTAGGAGCCAGGGAGTTTGAGGTTTGCTCAAAAAAAGATTTGGGACAGCATCCTCTTATCAGTAAGAGGAACTACAATGATTGTGTTTATGTATGTGTAGCAAGTCAGTTTTTTTATAATCCTTCAGTTTTAGTTATGCTTTTAAAAACAAAAATTAACCAAAAAACCAACCAAACAAAAAAACCCAACACAACAAAAATGGTGCTTAATTTTCTTTACTTAAATGCCATATGGATGTCCTGATTCTCAACTAGACTGCCCATGTTAACTGTTCCAGAGTTAGAAGTGCCGTGTGTGTGCTTGTAGCAAATGTACTTTAGTGCTAGAAGAGTACACAGTATAATCTCAGTATCATTTATTCACTGAAGTATCTATAATCTTTTAGAAACAGATTTTCTATAGCTTGTAAAACACAAATGCATTCCTTCATGGTGTGGAGAGAAGGACATGATGACAGATACTTTGTGTGACTTGCTTGTTTTTCTCATGACTGTACCAGTTGTGACTTATTAAGAGCTGTTGAGTCATCCCATTCCACATGACCATTAATGACATCTGTGGAGTGCTGCACTCTGTTATGTGAGCCAGCTTAAATATGAACAGCTGTATGACTCTTTCACAGAGCTTACCATAGAAGCAAAAATAGTCAGACTTAACCACAAGTTAGCAGAAGTTGTGTAAAAAAAAAAAAAATGTGGAATTTGGTTGGAACTTTATAAGTCTGAGAGGTCTTAATGTCACTTGACACATCCATCTGGGTGGAATGAAACCTCCACCGTAGCTTCCAGTACATCTCTTCACATCACCTTGGTGCTTCAAGGACTTCTGGCAAAAGAGGACAGACAGCACCCAGAATGTCTGCTCAGTACACGAAGAGAAGAAGTTGGTGGGTTTGTGATGTTCCTATCCCAAAAGTCTGCACCAGCAAGCCCCTATATATCTATATTTATACACACACTGACACATTCTAGGTATATATTTAAAAACATACTTCAGTTTGTCTATTCCCTTTAAAACAAAACCTTTTTTTGTAGCATTATTTCAAACGGGTTAATTAGAATTATGTGCATACTTCACAGTACCCAGATACCAAATGGAAAGTAATGAAAGTCTTCTAAAATGTGTATGCTTCCAATTGTACACGATTTCTTCAAAGGCTTTGTAATTTCAGGGGAAGCTGGAGTTGGGAAGAGTGGGAATCTTCTACTGAAATTCTAGGGAAAATCAGTGAACAACTTTTTAGGAAAGGTAGAAAAAATAGTCCTACTGAGTTTCCCCCACTATCTTTATCTGCAGTTACTTAATCATTGTTATGTATTGTTTTAAAACAAAATGTAAGTTCTGTGCTGAAGGCTGGTTTTTTTTTTCAACTATGTTACATGACATTTAAAAATAATTTGCATATAATTATTGCAGATTTTTAAAGTATACCCCTCGTAAAACTAAGAACAGATACAAGAAAATTAAGTGCTGCTATTGCATTTTGCATTTTGTTGAAACTTTTCTGTGTGCATTACTCCTGTGGGAGCACACTAAATGGAGTGGAATTTTCATTCCATTTGCTATGATAGACATAGTTCCTAAGATACTTTTTAGTCTACAAAATGCTTTGTTTTACACATTGCAGCTACTGCATTGCTAGAAATAGTGTGCTTTGTTTGAACTGTACAATAGAAAAACCATACTTGAGGTCAAAACCATTACAGATGAAATGATTCTTCTCCTAAAACCTAGTGTCAGTAATGAACCTTCTTTCTCCCACAGACAGGGTTTTAAACAGAGTCTCAAAAACCTCTGTGCCCTCAAAGCTGAGAAATCCTACTACATGACTTGTGCAGCAATGGCCTCCATTCCAAAGGTGACTGTCTTAACAGGATGAGTGTTTGTCTGTGCTCCTCAGTCAGCTAGGAAAAGCATGAAACTTCATGGTAGCAGATAGGTTTTAAATTTCTGTTTTTAAATTGAGTATCCTCTTCCATCTGGAAGAAATCCTGGTAGTTAAAGCATTTGTTACCTTTCTTCTTTTGAAGTGGTGCATATTCTCTATAAAATGCCTCATCTCTACCTACCTCTGTGTGCTGTAATAACTCAAATGAAAAGGCATTGTGTAGATGCTATACCATTGCATGAACAAAGCACTTTCTGGAGCCAATATTACTATTCTGTACTAATGGAAAAGCTCTTAAAAATTCACCAGGAAACTTCTATGAAGGGTTATTTTGTAACCATCCTTTTAACTGAACAGAGGATTTTATCTATTCTGTGGAATGGCTACAAAGGTCTTGTAAAAGAAATTAATTTTGCATGAAATTCTTTAAAGCTTTGTTAATGCTTTTATTCTAGTGGAGCTTTATTGTCTTCAGTGGAGTTATCCATATTTATGTTGTGATGACAGGGATAACCTCCTCAAAAATCTTTTGTTTCTACAGAAGGTGGTAAGTTATCTGCTTGCTGAATTCTGCAGGACTTCTCCCTAAGATATGGGGACAAGGGGAGGCAGAAAACGCTTTTCATTGTGTTATTAAGTTGCAATGCTCTAGAGAGCATCAATGAAACCCATTTCTGCGTGTCTCCTCCACCTCAGAAAAGGACGGCTTCACCTGCCTGGCTGATCAGGATTTGTCAGATACTTGCTTGGGTCATCAATAACAGGAGAAGGTTGATAAGCCTAGATAGATGGACAGAGAAAACTGGTCATTATGTTGGCATTTTACCTTGAATTATATACATTGTATTTTGTATCTGTATAGAGATTCCCTGGCTGCAATATGAAAATAGTTTTGCTGATGCCTCTCTGGCATGGCGACACATCAGATATATAATCAGTGATCTTAGTTTCTGGCATGAGAGAAAAAAAGCCTCTGAGCACAAGGAAATGAAAGACTGTTTCAGCTCAACATGGTTCCCACACTGTCCATCTGACAGGACAGAGCAGGAGAGTTTTGCTGTGTTGAATTGTGGTTTTCCAGCTCAGGTTTGTTTCTGATCAGTGTCTGACATCTCTCATGTGCATGAGCTGGCTTCCCAGTAAAGTATTACTTAGAAAGCACAAACCAGTGGGACTGAAGGGAAGAAGCAGGCTGGTTGCACCTCAGTGACTCTTATGTAGGACTGCTGAATTTAAAACTCTTTGCAAAATGTGTGCTTACATGCTTACATGCTTACATTTACTCTCTTTCCTATGTTAAGAACCTCACTGGAGTCAAATGTGCAAAATGGTAAAACTTAGATTACTAAGAGTGGTTTTTCTCTATTACAACCAGAATATGATGATGGTGTACACCCCCTGACTATCCTGGGAGCCACCTTCTATCTGATATTTTTAAACAGTTAAATGATGAGGGTTTCTCCCTTCTTCCCTCAGTGCTCCTTTTATCCTTATGTATTGGAAAGGATCTTCATAGGCATTGCTTTGTGTTCAGCTGACCACTGGCAATGGAGCTGCACTGCAGGGATGGGGGAGGGAAAGAGAGGTGCTTAAAAGGGCATTTGTTCTGGGACATTTGCACCTGAAAGTGAAGAAACTAAAGGCAGGACAAATAGTAGGACTACTGAGCACCAGGTGCTGCAGTTGTTAATTTTGATGGTGAGTATGCTTCTGTTATCAATCCTCAAATTACCATGCTTCTCACTGAGGAACAGCACTTGAGATGGAAGCAATTGAGTATGGAAGCATTGCTTAATATGGGTGCCTTGGGCTAGATGACTTTTGAAGGACTTCTTTAAACATCTTCTAGTGCTTTATTACAAGGACTAATTACCACATGATAAAATGCTATGGATGTAAATGCTTGTGAAATCCCAAATTTTTTTTTTCTAAGGTGGGAGCAAAGGAAAAAAAAAAACAATAGTAAGATTCTCAGAAACCACAGCCTGATAAAAAAGCTGTAAAGAGTATGAGGTTTGCTAACTAATAGTTCCTTAGATGTTTCTGTTACAGAGCTTCCAACATACAGAAGGTATCCAGATGCAATGGTCATTCTTTTTCTTGCTCTTATTAGGGAGAAATAAGCCCAAGTTATACCTATATAGTAGAAAAGAATACCCTTTGATTTAGTTCTGATAGTAGGAAAAAACCCCTTCCTGTCTGTTAGCCTGCTGAAACACTGAAAAAGGCTTCACAAGGAGTTTTTTGAGGATGCTTCAAAGAAAAAAAATCAGGGTAAAGTTGGATATACGTTTTCTGTATGTACTGGTTGCTCTCTCAGAGAAGGCGGTGGCTTGGGTCATGCTTGAGGGCTTTTGCATTTCTCTGAGTTTTTATTTTCTATCTTCTGTACTAGCTGAAGTAGTTAAATTGTACTTATTTGACAGCTGGGGCTTTTAACTTGCATAACATTTTGGTGGAAGGTGGAAAGGGCTGTGTAGAAAGTCAGTCAGAAAAGTCACATTAAATTAATTCAAACCATAAAACCTGAATAATCAGAGATTCAATATCAGACCTCCATCTGAACTGTTGTTTAGTTTGGGGTACACTGCTACCAGATAAAACTTATCTGTGACATTTTTCTCCATAAATTGAGTCAAAAAATGGGGTGGCCATAGCATTTTTGGTTGTTCCACTGAAATTTAGATGGAATTTGTATTATTGTTCTTGTTGCTAGTTTTTTCTCTCTAACCAGCTATTTGGACAACCTGACTTGTTTGCCAGATGGTGAAAAAGAGGCAGATTTTGTGCTTAAATTCATCCATTTTAAACAAAAAGGGCAAAATGAGAGAGAGGGACCTTATCGGGGCCCTTGGAAGAAAAAGTAGTGTAAAAAATGTCAGTTGCCTGTTAGTTTTTAAGGTAAGTGCCTCACACATTCCTGGTAGCTGAAGCTTGATAATGAGTGGCATCTAAGGTGCCTTTGACAAGGCTTGCTTGGAAAGATTATCACTGTGTATCAGATGCTCTGCACTTTCAGTATTTCACAGATCTCTGGAGCATGGAGTTGGGAGAGCATTGCTGACAGTGTATACATTGCTGACAGTAGCAGAAGAGGTGGAAGAGGAGATACAGAGAAAGGGTGGGGCAGGTAAGGACATAGTATGTTCCTATAGAGGCTGCAGATAACTCAGCAGAGTTTGCATTAAAAATGAAAGATGAAAATTGCCAGTTCTCTGGAAGCAAACCAACATTTCAAAGAGACAGACTATCTGCTGCTGGGTTACAGCCTGACATCAGTAAATTACAGGCGGAGATAAATATGCCTGGAACTATCAAAAAGACAGATGTACTACATTAGCAAGATATGATTAACTATTGAGTACAGATCATGCCAGTCTTGATTGTCCAAGTACTGTAGCATTAAGAGAGTCATGCTGCTTTTGCAGTCAGTCTGTCTTTGGAAAGCAAAATACATGCAAATATTTAGTTAGTAACTCAACCTCTATGTATGTTGAATCATAGTGTTTCCTGCAGGGATAGCAGTAAGACAATACCGACTCAGGAAAAGGCAAATGTATTTTTTGTATGGTATTGATAACAGCAAGCTATACCTTGATTCAAAATGCCTGTGCTCTGACAGGACCATCATAAACAACACTTGCACTATTTACGTATATCAAAACAAGTACTGTTTAGCATAGGTAGCTGGGAAATGATTTGAACAGAATTTTTCCACAAGCTTATAATAAAAAGAAAATGGACTCACAAAAACCTCCTGCAGAAAAGAGAAGTCTTTTGCTGTGATTCCATATGCCTGAAAAAGATAATGGGGCCGCTCTTCACTGCAGTGTGGATTGTGATAGAAGAAAATTCTTGGGAATTGGACCTGCAGAAAAAGTGTGCTGGGATAAACTAATGGAGTAGGAAAGGTGTCAAGTTTCTTCTTAAGGGAAGCTGCGCAATTTTTCAACCTAAATTTTTTGCCCAGACAGGATGCTAATGACTGAATGAACTGTGGCCAACTGCAATCCCCCAGGTTCATAATAGTACAAAAAACCCCAACAACACAAAGTAATTCCCACAGCACAGAAATTTTGGGAGTGGATCTTGCAGGCCCTTGGCAGGGGAGCCAGAAGACAATATAATTCCATTGCTCTGCAAAAGTCTATCTTGCTTACTTCCCATTTAAACTACCTAAACCTGTGGATGGAACAGGAACTTCAGTTGCTGTGTGCAGTCAGATAAAAGGATTTTATTTGCTGGGAATACCAGCAGCTCTTCTAATGGGTAGTAGGGCAAATTCAAGATGAGGATCAAAGGTGGTGAATTAGTGGTCATATGACTTCAGGAAAGTGGAGCAGAGTAATCAGAGAGGTGCAGATTGCCAAGTTGTTACTGAAATCATTATAAAAAAGTTTAGACATGTGGCAAATAAATCTCTGTCTAGAAAATTTGATTATTGTGTAACCTTGCTTGTAGAGAAGGAAAAGAATTAAAAATATTCTAGACTTGGTATCTAACATGAGACATAAATTTGTGGCTGCCACTCCAAGGGAAGGCTTGCCAGGGTTCTTCTGGTACAGTAATTAGACACTCTCTAGGGAGAACAACTCCTTCTTGGTACCAGAAACCTGGGGATATTTTTTTGTACTGGATGCAGTAGTTAGAACTGAAGAAAGCCAATTGTTATAATTAGTGTGATAATATTAAATTTTGCTTCTGTTAGTTTGACAAAACAGAGAATCTTTTACCATCCTGCTGCCTACAAATTTCAGGTTATATATTGCTCTTAGTGCAGTTGCTTTTCTTTTGCTGACCCTCTGTGGTTTTGAAAATACTATCTGGAGTAAAAATTAAGAATTTAAACTTCTGTTGTGCTAGAAGAATGGAACTTTGGACAAAATCCACCTTGTTTCTAAAGGCTTAATGGATTATCTGGGTTTTGGAGTCATTCCAGTACTGATGTGGCTAGCCTTCAGTGAAGTAGCATTCACTTAATTTTATGCAGTTGCAGTTAGGATTGATGTAGCTGCCTCTCAGTAGCTTATATAGGGGGACTATCAACTTTGACAGAACTAATTTTAGATTATCCAAGTGACTGAGTCTCTTGCCATTTTTATCCCATGCTTTAAATGTCCACACATTTCCTTCAATCTAGTTCATAAGCTGAAATTGGAATAACAGAATAAGTAAAATCCAAACATAGTCTCTTATTGACCTTTCCAATGCATATGCATGTAGCACTGTAAAAGCGATCAGAACTGACAAAATTCTCATTTGTCATATGGCTGTCCTGAGTCATGTAAGCAGTCAGACACTGTAGGTGCTACTGTAACTTTCATATTCTAATCTTGAAGTAAGAATTGCCATATTGCCAAGTTGTCTTTCCTTTAAATATCAACCATTCATAAATGAGGCATATTTTTCTTGGCTTGTTATTGCCTTTAAATCCAGTTTTGGCTAAGATGATATTCAATATCTATAGCCCTTCTGAGAACTGTTTTTGTTTTAGGCAATTTTTTTTAACACGAACATATTGCAATTTCCTTCCTAGGGCAGGATACTGACTTTTTTCATTGCCACATTCTCTTTTGAGTACATGTATCTAATGTTTTATGTCTCTGAGAGTTTAACTATAAATAAACTCTTGTGGAAATTTCACCGCACATCTCTAACCCATGAATCTATGAGAGCCAATTTTCTATTCTGCAATACAGGGTTCTGCTTCCTCTTCTGTAAATGGTGTTGCAAGCATTTGAGATGCTGAATCTCTGGGCAAGCCCCACAGTGGTCTATGGTAGAGTGGAGAAACTCTCTGGAAAGTTGGGATTTTAAAGGGCAACTGTGTAGGAACTGTCTAAAATCTGGGATTGTTTTGTGGCAAGGACTAAGGAATTCAAGACATAAAAAACCCCTCATGTTAGTTCTGTTGTTGCAATTGTTGTTGAGTATCAGAGCTCTGCATGTATGCACACTTGCACTTAAGTCATTAGGAACTTGGGTGGTCCAGGAATTTCCTGTCTTGTCATCTGCACAGATGAGATAATGAACAGATTTTAGACAACGAACTGATTTGAAACTCAATGATTAACTGAACTCCTGAGCATCTTCACAGCAAAGTATTTGACTGACATATGGAGCAGTATTTGAGCAAGTATTTGGTGCAGCAGCTCTCCCTGAAGAATTTTGGGGAGCTTTTTCCTGTACTTAGCCCAGTTCCTTTGCTTAAATACAATTATTATTATCCTGACTGGAGAGGCTGGCTGTCCTAGGGACCCAGCTGCAAGACACCACAAATTATGCATAGACAAGACACCCATAAACCATTAGTAGAAACTGTTCCTACAGGTGCAGGAATGGTCATGTGTGTAGCTGTGATGACTGGGGGGGATTGTTTGTCATTTGAGATAACAGCAGTGGATCATGCATGTACTTAAGTGGTCGTTGTAGGACCATGGGCCAGATGGGCAAAAGGAATTTAATCTGCACAACAGCAGTTTGGGGAGTCTCACTAAATCCAGGGGAAGGTGTCACTTCAAGGACCCTTGTAAAAGACTCCCATTGGTTTCTGGAGAGCAATTAAATTCTCCAGCTGCAGGTTATCCTGTGCCAAAAATTACCCAGTAGTAAACTAAGGGTTTTCTTTAACAAACACTCTGTGAGTGTCTGAGCAAATTTATTTTTGTGAGTCTCCTTAAATTTCTCAAATTCAGATCACATCCACAGTTGACAGGTTTGGTTGTGGTTTTTTTTCCCCTTGTCTTGATAGGAATTATCAGTGTAGGTTCCAGAGAGGTTACTTTGAATCTTCTTGAAGGAGACAATAACCTGCTTTCCATCAGCTTCAGAGTAGTACTGAATTGTATTAAGCTCCACCTGGTGAGTAATTAAGAAGAAATACGTTACATATGTAGGAACAGTCTGGAACAAAAAAAGCTATAATAGTCACTTCTTGTTTAAACAAATTTTTGTTTTAGTATTCATATATAAAAGTGGCTTAAAGAAAAACATAAAGAATAGGAATCCACTTCACAACTAAGTTTATCTTGTTTGCTGTTGAGGAGAAAGAGATAAATGTGGAATAACCATAACTAATGAATTTTGCATGTAGACTCTGAGGCAGAGATGTTACTGTTTTCAGGAACAACTATCCCCATTTAATTTGTTGCAATAATATTTTTACCCCGATTACTCAATATATCTTTATCCTAAGATCTTCTATGTCTTCCTTATATTTTCAGAGTTTAGCAAAGCTCTGCATAATTTTATCTAAAGGTTGAAGTGACTGAAGTTTAGTGCATGTTCTTTTGGTTTTAATGTGGTGTCTATTTGTCTCAGATAACACATTTTTAAATCATAGCTTCTAAAAATTAATGATTTGTAATGCCTCTAAACATGGCAGAATTAGTCATTACAGCTGAGCTTGGCAAAACTGTTGTAAGCAGCAGCATAAGAAGTTAGTCATCCAAATTTTAGATGAAGAAACTCTGGAGAATATACACTCCCGTGCTTCCAATTTTGCCATGAGATTCACTGCTCTGGCAGCAACAGAGGTTCTTAGTAACCTGAGGTGAAGTTACAAAACCTATAGAGAAGGCTTAGTTTGTTGTTTTTTTTAAATTTTCAAAGCTATAAGTTCCTCAAATAGGCTGTGGTGTTTTCAGCCAGGTAGGCAAAAACTTTCTTTCCTTACAGTCAGAAGGAAACTGTAAAGCCCATCTCGGTGGCTTTCCTGACTGTCTTTCCTTCAGACTTTGAGTTATTGAGACACTTTCAGTCTCATTCAGATTGTAATAGTTGTCTTCAAATTGTACACTGTCATCATTTGGATGTAAGGAACTGACTCAGGAGGGCTTTCAGACTCTGGGAAGGGCATCACACAGAGGGGTCTCTTCCCTCCCATTCCCTGCCCATACTCTCTAAGCTCAGGCAGACCCCTCCTCTCTTTCCCCCGCTCCTCATGTCGCTGCTGTTCCCCTGCACTCCTTTACCCCCAGCTCCCCACCTGCTCTCCAGAATCCACATCCAGCGGGTGCTGGGAAGAGCCCTGGAGCCCTCTCCTGAACAGGCCCTGCCTCAAGGGCCCTCAGGAACCTATCCCTGCTGCCATCGAGATCGGGTTGTATATATGTTGATATTTTTGTCATTTATCCTTTCTGTTATTGCTTTTCCCCTATGCTAATAAATCTATCTCCAAATGTTTTAAATTCCCAATTTCAAGTCTTCAGTCTTTATTCATTACCCTTTTATCTTCCCTTTTTTTGAGAAGGGAAGGGGGTGGTAAAGAGTAAATCTGTCCTTTGGTTTTTGGTCCACCCAGAATGCTAAGCTGTGACCTACACTTATCCCTTTCCATTAATCAAACTTCTGGTAATGAAGGCAGTTGAAATAAACTGCAAACAGATTGAAGTATTACTCAAATGTTTTTCTATGTGAATTGCTTGTAGAGAGACTCCCAGCATTTCTGCACAGCAGTGGTAAAGCAGATGTGCATTAGGATGTAGAGGCATAGTCAGTTCCTGAATTTTTTAGGGTTTTTTACTGCTTTTGATTGAAACCTATTCCCTATTGGGATAGTTCTATGAGGTAGGTAGTAGGTAGGCTTTTCTCCATAGTAGGAAAATCTAATTTTTGAAGTAGGAAAACCAAAAATCAAGTCAAAACTGGAACAGTTCCACAGGGGTTTACATGTGAGAAATGGATATGCTGTTTCATTCCTGAATGTGTTGGGTAGTTATATTGTTAACAAAGGACATGTGCCATTTCAGCCAGGTCAGTTTTTTGATAGGAAAACCTTGCTTTCACAGAAATAAAATATTTTCATGAATGTCATGGTTGCATCAGTGTTGGTAGCTATCTAAGACAACAACAACAAAAAAATTATTTCTTGTCTGCTAAAAATGTTGTCTTACAGAAGAAACCAGAAGTATTTTGACTAGCCAGGCATTGACTTAAGGATGAGACAAAAATGATCCAATCTATCAAGCTCATTTCTCACATGGGACACATTAGTTGCAACTTTTCAAATACAGAAATTTGTTGAGTGCTGTTTCTTTTGAATAATTCCCCAGAGATTTACATCCTTATCAACATGCAGTGAAATTGTTTAACTGTGTGTAAAATAGAAGGACAAGGAGAAAAATACTGTAATTCTGAAATGTAGTTTTTCCTCTTCTAAAATCTTTTTCATCTGTGTAGTGTGGAATCTTAAATCTCTTCTTAACTGCTTAAAAAAACCTTAAAAATACCAGGGAAAAGAAATTCAGAACAGGAGAACAAGAGTATTGCTTGAACCAAATGTCTATCTAGCAGAGTATCCTGTTTCCAATAGGGATTAATACTGGATACCTTGGTAAGAATCTATGAACTGGAGCAGCATATAATATTTATAACTCCTTGGTATATTCTCCAAGCCCCATGTTGGCTCAGGTTTCATATTGATTTCTATTACTTACAGTTCTCCACAATCTCTGCTCTGATATTTGGAGAGGGAACACATCCCCACACCACTAATACTGCTTGGGACTGTCATTTCTTCATTCAGTTCTTCATTCTTCTTCATTCAATTTCTTTCCCTTTTCTTTCAGTTGAAGAGTTGTGGGTTTTTGGTTGTTTTTGTTTTTTTTTTTCTAATTCCATATTTGACTACATCTTGTTTCTTTACACCCTAACATTTCTCTCATAAATACTGCACTGTTCCTGGGCTAATGTTTTTTAATGTGAAATAGTATGACTCAGTTTACACTTATAGTGTATGCACTTTTAGTATGGTCCGTATTACGTGAACACAAGGGGTTGTCTTGTGGTAGAATTAAGCGCAGCCTCAGCAAATTTGCAGATGACACCAAGCTGAGTGGTGCAGTTGACACACCTGAGAGATGGGGTGCCACCCAGAGGGACCTGGACAAGCCTGAGAAGTGGGTCCACATGAGCCTCATGAGTCCAACAGGGCCAAGTGCAAGGTCCTGTCCCAGGGTCTGGGTGAGGCCCAGTATCAGTACAGGCTGGGGGACAAAGGGATTAAGAACAGCCCTGTGGAAAAGGACTTGAGGGTACTGGTGGATGAAAAGCTGGTAATGAACTGGTAGTGTGTGCTCACAGCCCAGAAAACCAATTGCATCCTGGGCTGCATCTAAAGAAGTAAGGCCAGTGGGCTGGGGTTATTCTGCCCATCTATTCCATTCTGGTGAGACCCCCACCTGGAGTACTGCATCCAGCTCCGGTCATGGAAAGACAGGAAAGACATAGAGCTGTTGGAGCAGTTCCAGAAGAGGGTCACAAAAATGATCAGAGGTATGGAGCACCTTTCCTATGAAGAAAGGAAGAGAGAGCTGGGGGGTTTCAGCCTGGACTAGAGAAGGCGCTAGGTAGACCTTATAGTGTCAAAGTTTGTAAGGAAGATAGGGAGAAATTCTTGGTAGGGCCTATTGCAATAGGACAGGTAATGGTTTTAAATTAAGAGGGTAGATTCTGACTAGATGTAAAGAAGAATTTTTTTTTACCACTGGAAGAGGTTGCCCAGAAAGAAGTGGTAGATGCCCCATCCCTGGAAACATTCAAGGTCAGGTTGGACAGGGCTACCTGATCAAGTTGAAGATGTTTCTGCTTATATCAGAGGAATTTGGACCAGATGACCTTTAAAAGGCTCCTTCCAACCCAAACCATTCTGGCTGGTACCTACCTTAACCCCACTGCAGTCCAAATGAACCATGTTAGCAGAAACTGAGACTTTTAAACAATCTCATTAAACCTGGCTCACTTAACTGAAACAAGCTTAAGAAGCAGCTCAACAAGATAAGGTTCCTTAGTGCCTCTTTCTTGATTGTCTTTGCTTTATCTTTCTTGCTTTTTTTGCTATGATTAAGAAAGATCAAGATTAATTAACTCTCTCTTTTAAAGCTGAATTTATTCCCTATCAACAGAAAAAAAATACAGGACTGGAAGAGTTTTTGATCTTTTGGATGACAGCTTTTTTTTCTCCCTTGTTAAATTTTTATGTCCACATGAGAAATTTTGAAAGCAATACTGCAGCTGTTGAAATTAATCAACATGACAGTGTTTTTTCTACTTACTTGATGCAATAATTGCTTTTACTTCATTACATTTTATAAAGGATTTTTGTAAATAACTATTATAAACTCATTGGTCTCATTTTTCTAAATGGAGCAGATAAATGGATATTTCCTCTGACAAGGATGCATGTAGTAAATGACTGATAGAGTTTAGAAGAGGTTTTGGTTGAGGTATCTCAGTAATTAGGCTTCTCAAGAAAATAATTTACTCAGTCTTCTGATGGGAAGTTAGAAGCTTCCATTCTACTAATTATTATGGAATACATTTAGAGGTGTTGATAGTGAGATTTTGCTTTGAGTGATTGTCTAAGCATCTATGATTAAGTATTCAGTAATTAGCTTAATGGCAGCTATTGAAAGAGATGACCCCCTTGCAGGCCAGATGAAGTAAGCAGAATGGTTTAACAGGCTGGGTCTTTTCGCTTCTGCAAAATTATCAGAAACTGACTCATGCAACTACCATGTGTAAAACAAGAGGGGGAAAAGGTTTCTTGTGGAATATGAATCTGTTTTTTTTTCTTGAAATTTGCTGGATTTTAATGACTTTGGAAAGGCCAAATGAGAGTCTTCTCATATTTTGATACTTCTTCATCCTTTTAAGGCATACCACAACACCACCTCTGAGAAGTGTGAAGTCACGTCTAGTCAGAGAGTAGACACACTAAATAGGAATAATGAAGGATTCAGCAAAATATCTAGCCAAGGGAGTCAGTTGTTGACAAGAAGGGAAAATATTTTGTGAGGAGAAAATAGCTGAGAGAATATTTGAACAAAGAGGTGTAAGGGGATGGGCAGTACTAGATTTACCAAGAAGGCCAACGGGGACTGTAGCATCCCATTAACATATGTGAAACATGTGCTCCTTTATTACTTACTGTGGGCATAGAATCATAGAATCATCAAAACATTAAAGTTGGAAGAGACCTCTAAGATCATCAAGTCCCACTGTCAACCAAGGCTACCATGCTAACTAAACCATGTCCTGTTTTTTGAACATCTGTATGTCCTGAGCCTTTTGGTTGATGTTCTGGTTGATTTAAAATTGAAGTATTTATGTTGGCTTTGCATGGATTGAACACTTAACCTTCAGAAATAGAAATAAGCTTTCTTGACTTTACATAAAGACCTGGAACTTATGTCTTCAAAGACCTATTATTCAATACATATAAAAAGATTACCATGAATTCATGGTTTATATTGGGAACAAAGAACAAGAAAATGAGACCAGGTTGTGTATTTATACCGAGATAAGGAGTTTTCTGATCCTTTAGCTTTCTTTCATAGGTGCATATGGAGGTAGATGTCTGTCTTATGTTCCACTTGCTGCATGTGGACTTTGGTATGGTATGAGAGGTGGAATATGGACACAACCTGGAAATCTACAGAGTTGATGTTTTGCCTCACAGGTGACAGTCGGTCCCAAGTCTGAGTCTATCCACTTAGACTGAAGAATCATATGGATGATCCCTGGCAGCCCTTTACTTCCTATATGGAGACTGTTGCTCCACAGTGTAGCACTTAGTGTAGTACTAGGAATGTGCAATTGGCAATTTTAAGCTCTGTCTGTAAAGTGACTGAGAATTTGAAAGTGTGAGTAGATTTTGTAAATTGTGGGAAATGGGTATAAATAACTTATTGTATCCAAAATTAAGGACTGTTTTTCTTTCTGCCAGGTTACTATGTCAGAAGGAGAGAGAGAAGAGAGGGCAGGACTGTGGGTTTTGGACATCAAGGAGTGCTAGCATCTGAGGACAGCACCCATTGGCAAGTGTTGGGGAAAGGCTTCAGAATTCACCCTCTGGGTACACAGGAGATGGAGGTAGCTGTGTGTCTATCTCTGGAAGCACGTGATAAAGTTTAAAACTGATATCTATAGACATAGATATAGATATAGATATACATACAAAGCTGTATAACGGAGCCAAGGCCATGCCAAGCTTGGAGTTTCTGGTTAAGCAGATTCATGAAGCAAGAAGGCAGTTTAAACTCAAGCTGCATGCCTGACCTCAGTGTGCTTTATTAGCACATACTGCTAAAGGCACAATCAAAGCAAAGGTTTTAAGCAGCCATGCAGATTAGTTTTACCCAAAGTTGTTTTGAAGTGCTGGTGTTATGCAAGATTCCATGACTCAAAAGGTAAGAAAGAAACCCTCCTTTTAATTTTGGCCATAGCTGTGAGTGTATGTGCATTTGTAGGATTGGTTGTGTAGGAGGATGTAGTTCTTCCTGTCTTCCCTTTTCAGAGACAGCAACAATAGCTTTGTAACTACTTCTTTACATTGAGCTTCTTGACATGGAACAGATAATTTTGAGCTTTTACCAAAGTTATGGAAAGATCTCCAAAGCCTTAATGGCTTTTGAATACTCAGATGAGTGTCTTCAAACTGTAAATATTGTGGACATTTTTTCCCTGAATATGTTACTGAATAATGTTAAATGCTCCTAGGGAAAAAAAACCCTGAATCTGCTATAATGTGGAAGCAGACTACACTGTCAGTCTGAGAAACTGAATTTTTTGGACACTGGAGACAGGACCACGTATTTTTTCATACTTTCATCTTTCTGATTACATTTTTTTTAATTAGCTATTTGGGGTGTTAACTAGGTTTTATACATTTCTGCTTGGAAAGCACTAGGGTGAAAAAATCAGAACTTTTCAAATGTATAAGGCAGGGAAAGTCCGTTTGCCTGTGATTAAAGTGGATTCAGCCAGTGTGTGATTGGCAGGATGCTTGGAGTCATCGTATCCTTGATTTGAGAAAATCGCGAAAGGCAGAGTGCCAGCTCCTTAATCCCGTTTACTCCCTTTTCTCTGCTCTGAGCAGAAAGTGGCGCTGCTCTCCAGATTCCTGCAGCTTCCAGTCGCGCTGGCACTGGGAATGCCGCTGGATGGCAGCATATTCCCATGCAGAGAAGTGGAGGAGATGATTAAGGGAAAAACGGCTTAAAAAAAATCATTAAAAAAAAAGAAAATGGGAAAAATTTGGAGATGGTTGCCACTTTGAAGACCAGCATGCATCTTCGCTTCAGTTATGCAAATCTCCTTTGCAGTATTTGCATCTCTTCTTTTAATTACTTTGCAGACAGGGTACATAAATTGAAATGAGGAAATCAAAGCCAGGGTCTGACTTTATTTTTTTCAATACTTTTCTAGTTAGAGGATCTATCTATTCTAAAGTTGGGAGCTGTCTCATGTCTCTAAGGAGATGTGCAGTGTTCTTGAGTTTTCTCTATTCTCTTTCTTTACCATTATAACCAATATTTTTTTTGGCTGTTTTGGTTTACGCTTCAGAAAGCAAATTGACTTGCTTGCCTTGTGATTTGCCCAAGCACCTTCATGCAAAAACTTTAACACAAGCAACTTATTGGGTTTTTGTGACTGATGTGGTACCTTCTCTCCTATGGTTGGTATATATGGAGGGCACTCAGCCACCTTCTTTCTTTCTCTGCCCTTTGGGAGCAAACATCTTTAGCATGTCCTGCTTCCAGTGTAACCTCAGATATATTGCAGGCTATTACCAAAACTGACCTAAACCCCTGACCTATGAGGATGAGGTTGGTGGCAGCAGTTCCTCTGTGGGTGGTTCCTGTTCTGTCTTTCAAGGCTGTCCCAGCTGCATCTACCAAACTGCGTCTATCCAAGCTAACTTGTTCATGAATGCTTGGGCAAAACTCCCTTGTTTCTTTTTTGGAGATACGGAGCTCATGGTCTACTTAAGTAAAACAGTATAGGAGTTCTTTTCTGCAGAAAGGCTTGTTGGCTTGCTTTCTTTTTGTTTTGTCTTCCCTTATCTCTCACCACGGCTTTCCTGTGCTCGAAAATGTTTGGTGTTAGACAATGTGGTTTCATTTGGAAAAGGTTAGTGGTTTAGAGGAACCACACTGTTAAGTTATTCGAGGGGAATTAGAAGATCAGAGAGGGGAGATAAATTGTGCATCCTTGCAACAACTGTAGTATGAGTTTATTAATTTTTTTGTGCTCCTGTAAGTTAATTTTGCCTAACCAATCTCAGATACCACAAGTGTATAAAAGAGTAGGGTGTCTTCCCTTTGCTCCTTTGTTATCTCAGAAACATTCTGATTCTTCATCAGGAATAGCTACCCTAATTTTCAAGAAAGCTTTGCACGTATTGCTGGTTTCCAGGTTATGCTATTCTGTCTGATGTGGAGAGCATTGCTAGCATTACTGCTGAGCATTCAAGACTGTCAACTCACATTCTCAAGCTCCTTTTATTTTTTCCTTTCATCCTCTGACGTGTACTTGGTCCTATTTCTTTTCTGCTCTCCTTTCCCTTCCCTCCAAAGATAGATGTGTTGAACTGGACACAAGTTATTCCACTCCTGACCTTATCTATTGAATCACAAATATCAGAGAGAGTGAGAACTGCAAATACCCTCAACCTTTTACTTGATCATTAGGATGAAAATACAATGGTATGGGCACCAGCTTTAAAGAGAGGGAGACTTCAGTGCATTTCAGGCCTTTTAGAAATGAAGAACAGCCCAATTGTTTGGGTTCTTTTTGTTTGCTTTTTTGATGGTGGTTTTTTTTTTTATTATTTGCAGAAATGTCAGTTTCAAGAAGAGAAGCCTTTGAATGATGTTTCTGTTGTGCTGCTCAAAAGCAACACAGAGAGCTGGGTGACATTGTTGGCTCTCAGTTCCTTAAGCACTGCTGCACCACAAAATACCACATGTGAGGGTGCTCCTGTGCTCTGACAGACACTGGCCTGAGTTTCTTTTCTGAGGGGCCAAACAGCAGATTTCTGAGCAAAGCAAAAAGAGGATGACAAATCTCAAGTATTAAGTCAGCTTAATGAGTCTTTGGCAGTTGTGCCTTTAGAGTGTGGTGGGCTTCTGGAGGAAAGATTAATTGTAGCGGGAGGAGCCATTCTTGCTCCTGAAGCTCGACGAGCTGCCGGTCTCTTCCAGGACTCCAGCCACCACACAGCGCTTCCAGGGTAGAAGTGTAGCAGGAAGAGCCTTTCTTGCTCTAGAGGCTCAACGAGCTGCTGGCCTCTCCATGCCTCACACCAGAGTGAGCTGAGCTCTGTGGGTGTGTGTCCCACCTTTATTGGCCCCCTGGTCTTGCTCATGCCCAATAGGGGCCTGTCCTAATCAGGCACAGGTGGACTCACACCCACTCTTTGGCAACTCAAGGCACCTGGTTGACAATGTTTCTCTACATTTCCCCCCCCCTTTTTTTTTTTTTTTCCTCTCTTTTTTCTCTTTCAGCAAAGCTTTCCCCGTTTGCCCTAGCTTACAAACATTTTAACACTGATTACAGAATACACTTATACAGGATTTAGACATACAGGATTTTTACAGGATTTTCTACTGACACACTACAGGATTTTTACACATACATACAGGATTTTTTACAAAAAAATACACTTATAACTTACAGGATTTAACCCTAGCTTCTCAGGCAACTGCTCAATGTCAGCCTAGGCACTTTTTCACAAAGTCTCTACCTTTCCGACTTGAATTGTTCTTCTCCCTCCTGTATCTGCTCTTCTCTTGGCTTCCCTCTGCTCAGAGGCTTCCAAAGAGAGAATTCTTATCTGGGCTTCCCTCTGCTCAGGGGTTACCAATCCAAAGAGCTTGCTGGTCATACCTTTCAGGGAGAGTGTTAGCCCAGGCATTTTTTCAAATCAGGGATAACGTTCCTGTTGCCAGCTCCTCACACTGCTGCTTCTTTAGATGTCTGTATGTTGCCTGCATTCTCCACCAAATGTAGCGGGAGGAGCCATTCTTGCTCCTGAAGCTCGACGAGCTGCCGGTCTCTTCCAGGACTCCAGCCACCACACAGCACTTCCAGGGTAGAAGTGTAGTGGGAAGAGCCTTTCTTGCTCCAGAGGCTCGACAAAGCTGCTGGCCTCTCCATGCCTCACACCAGAGTGAGCTAAGGTGCCTTCTGTGGGTGTGTGTCCCACCTTTATTGGCCCCCTGGTCTTGCTCATGCCCAATAGGGGCCTGTCCTAATCAGGCACAGGTGGACTCACACCCACTCTTTGGCAACTCGAGGCACCTGGTTGACAATGTTTCTCTACAATTAATAATGCTTTGGCCAAAGTGTGGTTTGTGTGAAAATAGAAGATGTTGTGGTGAAAATAAAAGATGGATGTACCTGTAAGAAATGTAAAACTGGAGTTGAAAGCATCTGCTGTTGTCTGTCTAGTGAAAAACTAGGCTGTGAGAAAAAAAGATAGATTCCTGTTTTAAAGGTTTCTGTTAGGATTTAGTTCTCTAAATTAAAAACTATTATTCTTGACATTTAAAATAAAATTTAAAAATTGTTCTGCCTAGAGAAATGAATCGTCTTTGCTACCGGCCACAATACCTTATAAAGCAGTCAGTTTTTCTCACCATTAGTTAAAGACTCCTTCCACTTTTCCTTCTCTTCCACCTGTTGGGTAAGGGAGGTGTATATAACTATGTATATAACACATAACTTCAGGTCTCTGAGATAGCTAATGACTTACCCTGAAAAAATGGTCTGTACATGCAGTCAATATTGTCTAGACATTTTACATTAAGTCCAAGTGTGACATGTTAACATTTTTTTGAAGCAGACTCCTTTGCTCTTGGTGACTTCTTTCCCCTTCACAATCAGGCAAGGTAACTGATACACACTTGTTCATCAGACTGCTCCCTGATGGATAGGATTGGAATTGTCTAGTTTGGCATCAGATGCATGGGAATTGTCCAGTTTAGCATCATGTGCATAGCCAGCAGCTAATGAACCCACCTTTGATGGTGTTATAGGGCTTTGGGGCAGAGCAGAGCTATGGCTGTGCCCAGTATGGGTGTGAAGTACTGGGCAGCCTCAGGGCACACTGACTCTTGTATTGCCCCAGCAGGTCTTAGGTTTATGGCACCAGATATTGTATAAGTGTTACACTGGCTTATTAGCCTGGTAAACATGTGTGTGATCATGTCCCCTGTTATGAGGCAGTGTAGGGTAGCTCCCTGTTTTATCCAAATTATCAGCCAAAGTATGGGTGTGATGGTATTTAGGCTGGTGAAGCATTTGGGTGTGTTTTATTTATGCCTGTTCTCTGTGTTTTGCTTTCTCAGTTGTGTGCAAGACAGAAGATGAAGAGACAAGTATTCCTCAAGGGTTGAAAAATGTAAACAGGAGACTTATTCAGTATTACCATAATTTTACTTCTCACTTGTCTCTGTGCTTTTCGCATATGTGTGTTTACTTGTCTACATCTAAACACATATATCTTCTAAAAGTTTTCCAGGGTAGCCATTCTATTTACACACCTTGAACACATCTCCACTCTTGTTTTAATAGACAGTTATGCTAGCAAACAAACTTGTGAAAAATAAGGGTTTAAAATTCTAATTTATTGTTTTGTTGAGTGTATCTTTCAGTTTAATAATGTTTTCTTGGGCTGTTTGTTGAGGTAGCATGTTGTATTCTGTTGTTTTGCGGTGTATGTTTAAGCGTACTTACAAGGAAGAAAAGTCGGAAAAACAGGAGGAGAGGCTGACGGCGCGGGCCCGCGAAACAGGGACGTCAGGTGACCATTCCCCTCAGCAACAGAGCGAAGCCCGCGAAGCAAGAACCAGTGCTGGGAGAGCCCGCGAAATGCGAACCAATGATAAACTGATAAGAGACTAAGGGGGAAGGGGCTTACAAGAAGTATAAAAAGACTGGTTTTACCTTATCGGACTTGCGAGCTGGTGGTGAAGCTGCAGCTCCCTGGCTGCTCAGAGCGCTGCAGTGCGCTGGTTTACTTACATCTCTCTCTCAATAAAAAGTTTTACTGCTGAAACATCGAGTCAGTGTTTTCAACAAAACTGATGTGCAGACTGTGACCTGGAGCTACATCATTGTTAGCATAATAAAAGACAAGAAATATGAAGCTGGAAAAAAGAGGCATTGGTACAGAATTTACAACTTGCTTCCCCTCATCTCCAGTCTTTTTTCCTTATTATTTTTTTCAAATAAAAATAACTAAAATCAAACTAAACAAAACATGACTGATGATTTTTATAGGGCCTGACTCATGACTTTGACCAAGAAAAGTAAAGGACACTGAAACAGGGAAGAACCTTTCTTGTAGCATCAATGTCCCCCAGAGTTCAGGCATCCTTGTCTGCCAAGGACATTGCTCTCCCTTTGCAGCCACCTTGAGCTCAATTCCAGAGCCTGGCAGCTCCCAGAAGCATTCAGTGTGCAGCAGAGGTGACATTGCAGAAGCAATGCTTTGTATTCCTCCTCTTATTGGTAGGTGGTGCTCTTTGCATCTAGCACATGCTTTTCTAGCCCTTTTGAAAACAAACTTGGTCAAAAAAGAATAAGGACTGAAGTGGCAGCTGGCCCATGCACCCTTGGGCAAAGGTAGAGAGGTCTGTGCAGTTGCCTCACAGCACAGCTGCAGTCTGTGCCCGAGATTAAATCACCAAATGCAGAGATGTAGTAGCAGCCACAAACTCTGTGACTTTACACCTCTGTTTGCAAGCTTGGCAAAAACCTTATAAGAGCTGATATTCCTAACTCTTATCAGCCTTCCTCCTTTGCTTGCCTTGTGAAAAGTGAGGAGACGTGGCTGGAGCTTGCTGAGAAAGGTTTGTTAAGGGAGGATGTGCCTGTGGGCAGTATCTGGGAAGCAGCTATAAGTGTAGGTGCTCTGTGCAGAGGTGTGGCAGCCAGCTGCTGTGTAGCTCTGCAGCTCTTCAGAAGCTGTCCTTGAGGTAACACTGTATGATGAAATATCTCTTAGCCTCACTTGGACTCCTAAGCCTACAATAGCTGTAGGTGACCGGCGAGAGATAAATTACATGTTTTTCCGGTGCTGTCCTTTGTAACGATTGTGTTTTAACAGTGTGAGGAAAGGGTATAGTTAAAAGTAGGTTTAATCCCAAAGGGCTGGTTCATTTCCTCTGACTGCAATGCTTGCCCAGCAGCTCTTCTTTTCTCTCAGCCTGTCTCCTCTTTCCCCTCACCCCATTTCTCAGCAAAGTTACCTTTGCAGTCATGGCCAGCTCATGGCAAGGATTAGTGGTGTATTACAATCTGCATTTCATGTGGGAGTGTGGCATACATTCTTATGCATTTTATTGCAATGTGCCACTGTATGTCATTTCATTAAACTGCATGTGCCATGGTTAATTGCTGCTATTCCCCAAACCTCTGTATGCAGTTTTATCAGTCTCAAATTGCAATGAAATAAAATAAATAAATAAAATGGAATAATATCTAATCACATGCAGAGGTGTCAAGGGACCCTAAATGCTGACTACAACAACAAATTTATCGTCTCGTTTATGTGTGTGTAGGGGAAGGGAGCAATTTTTTCACTGTATTTTAATTGTGTTTCACTGCATGGTAGTAAAGATAATAACCATAACATTAGTGCAACTACTACACTATCAAATGCTTGTCACAGCCTAATACTCTCCAACAATATAGCTTCACAATGGAAACATACACAACAAAAGAGCAGCTTGTTTTATTAATTTATTAGGGCACTGTGATTTTGGAAGGCTAGTATGTATTTCTGGGAGACTGATTAAAATAGAAAGAAGTGTACAGGGTAGAGAACAATATTTTTACTGGTGTGGGATTCATTTAACAAAAGTGTTCCTTCAGGAAAACAGAACTGAAATGCTAATGTTATACCTCATTTATTGCCAGCATATTCAGTGACATTTCATAATGTACATCTGTCAGCCAGAGATATAAATGAATGAGGTGAACCATGCAATTTACCCTCAGGAAGTTCCATTAGAGCCCCCAAAGTATAATATTTATGAGGTCAGAATCAATTAATCAGATAGCTGTATTTGCTTTTCAGCTCAGCATGCTCTTCTGCACCAAGCTGTTGCATTGAGACAGTCTTTCCTATTTTGTAACAGGAGTCACTTTGTATGTACTGCATGTGGTCTGCTTTTAAATCAATTGCTTTCCTCACACAGCTTCTTCTCAATACAAACACAAAGTTAAGGGAAAGCAAAATAAATCTCTAGCAAAATACATATCACAGCAGAAGACTTGTGTATCTCCTGCTCGTTGCTGCAGTATAGCCCAAAGCATATCTATATGAAAATGAGAAAATAACCTGGAAGAAAGTGGTGCACCTCAACAAAAGTTAATTCCAGTAAACAGAAAATCTAGTGGGGCAGGGAAGAAAAAAAATTAGTTAATTTAAAAAAGTTTAAAACTACCGATTTAACTGAAGGAACTCCACTTTATTAGGAAGGAACCTTTATGAAGGAACCAACTTTATGAGAACCCACAGTGTATTTTGAGATCTTGTACCAAAATACTTTTGCTTTGCAACCAATTAAAGCTGGTTGCTTTAATTTCTCTTGGAATTGTTTTGATTGATGAGTATTACATTATTCTTGAGGTAAATTACAGTCACTTCTGGGCTATTTTCAGATGTCTTACAGGCAGCCCATTGCACTCTGAAACTGGTGGAGGTGCAGCACAGGCTCTTGACTCTGCCAGGCAGATCTGTAGGGCTGCTGTAGGGCTGAGGTCCTGAGAGATGCAGGTGCTCTGAGCCATAGAACTGTTTTTCTGGCTTTGTCAGCCTTCTGGTCAGTGTCCTAGATGTGGAGGCTTGTTTTTTAAGAAGTGGAGTTTTCTTGGAAGAGATTTTTTCAAAAACTTTAATGTAGATCCAGGGAGCTTTCACTCTGCATATGAAATGAATAATGATTATGTTGTTATTTTCTTTCCTTTTCTTTCTTTAGCAAACAGATGCAAAAGAAAAATTTTGGTTGTAAAACATGAGTCAATATGTTTGTACTGTCAAAACAGATGCCAAAATGTGATCCAGCATTTCTTAGTTTCTTTGAGAAGGAGCTTATTTAAGATGGTTCAAAAATTACCTGTTATCTAATAAAGTGACTTTTGTCTTCCCAGAATATTTCTTGAGAATGAAAGTGAAAGCAGGAAAGGCATATCCAAAATCACAGGCTGAATTATTCCTAGCAAAGGATTCGCTGGGAAAAGCCTGAGAACAATGCTTTGCCTTCACAGTCTTTGAGTAAAATCCATAACTAATGCATTTTGTTTGCAAAACCTCCCATTTAGCTGTAGGGATATGAATATCTCATACTTCAGATTTGGTCTTTTGCTCTTGAGGAACCAGGATGATAAGATATTGGGTTTTTTCTAACCAAAACTGTTGTCAAAAAATCCTGTTACATCACCAAACCAATACATGACAGGATGGGAGTTCTAAGCAAGAGAGGGAGAAGGGCTGAAATCCTTGCGTTTTTAAGTGCTCGCTTCAGAAATGAAGAGCAAAGCTCAACACACAACACGGCCAAGAGAAGGCCATTTGGAAGAGGAGACTGAGTCTGACCCTGGTGTCCCTAGGACACCCATCTTACCAGCTCCTTGCTGGCCAAATGAGAGGAGGAGAGGAATTGTGAGGTTTACAGGTTTTAGTAGCTGACAGCCGTGGAAGGGATCAGTGGTCTAATTTCTCAGGAATATAGAAAGGCAAGTTCGAGTACTTGTTTTCTACAAGCCAGTCCCAGTGATTGGAATACTGTTGTTGCCATTCCCAAGTGAGCATCCCAACCATTGCTTAAGGATTTTCTCCTTTCTTTTTGTGCTGCTGTGCATCAGAATGAAACCAATGACAAAACCCTGAAGCAGGAATCTGCCTGCCTGTGTGGCATCAAAATGTAGACGTAAATACTAAAGCATTCTCTACTGTGGTAGATGTGATTCTCTTTATCAAACAGCTCTCTTATCACTATTTTTTAAAGCATGATGTGTGCAGAGTCTGGGTTGTGTATATTTATTCTCTCAGCACCTACTCGTATGAAGGTGCAGTGAACATCAGTGTGTCTCTGCTTACTTTTACTTTCCCTGGGCTAGTGAGAATTATCGATTGGGTATCACTGACCAGCTGGAATTAATTATGTTTTTCTGCTGTAGGTTTTCCAGCTGAAGCCTTGTAAAAAGAGGGCAAACACTTCTGGAACAGGAGTGAATGCCCTTGTTTGCATATGAATTAGTATTTCTATGGGCCCTTTTTCTCAGCATTTATGTAAATGGCAACTCATCCATGTGAATGGGGGTGAAAATGGGAACAAAAAAAACCCCAGAATCAAAATGAGAGTCTGGTTTCATGAAAATGGTTATTTTCCACTATTTGTCCTCCTCCCCTCCTCTCCTCTGTTGGACAAGGGTGTAAAAAATAGCCCATATCAAGTCTGAGGGTGTTTTTGGTGTAAGGCTATAACACAGCTGACATGACCAGCAAGCAGAAGAGAAGAAAGAATGACTCATCTGCATGGAGGAAATGTCACATAAATGTTTCCAGTCAATACTCCACATTTTCCTCCCTCATCTACCATTATAGGGCAACTTGAGGGACCAAAATGATTGACAATTTTAGAAGAAGATGGGGAAGAAATTAATTCCTTGTCTGGAGTATTATCACAGCCTCCTCTATGCTAGCAGATAAGGCAGTTTAGAATTTTCCCTCTACTGAAAGTGGCACAGAGGGTACATTTCTTATCTATACAGGTGAGCTCTCCTGCAGCCAACCAGGAGTACCTTATATATTCCCTGCCACATGTGCCGTGGAGCTGGGAATGGCCTGGGATGCTGCTGGCTGCAGGGTGGTGCCTCTTGGGATTAATCCACTTGATTAAGGAGTTTTTGCAGATAACTTTTCTTCTGAAGTGGAGGAAGAGAAACATAATTATGAATTACCAAAAGAGTAAGAGAAGCTACAAATTACTGCATCTGGTATTTGCAGTTCTTCATGGGGAGACCTGAAGCAAGTGGGGTAAGTTGTTGCCTCTGGGTTTAGTAGAGATCCTTCATCTCTCAGAGGACCATTTCTTGGAGTATCCTTTTAGACTAACCTATATGTGCCCCCCTAGGTTTTCTGCACACTTATTGTGAAAGCATTTAGTTTTTTCTTACACAGGCCTGCCTTTTATGGTTTTGCTTTTTAAATGGTACCTGTTTTAAGTTTTCACGTGCAGCAATTAATTACTGAGACACCACATCATGGGTTTCTATCCAATATATGAAGATAACACTGCCCCTGTTTAGATCTGTTCCCCTTTATCACATCAAAATTCCCAGTTTGCTGCTAATGCCGTGTGACTGTAGATCAGATGTCCATTACTCGTGTATGCCATCATCCCTCTTAACACTTAAAATTAATGGCCAGCTGCTTGCTTTACAGCAAAAGCTATAACACAGTCACTTTCTCAAACTGGTCTCTAGGATACCTTTTGCATACTGCAAGTCCTTCCTGGTGGCTCCTGAAGAGCCTCTCAAGCTGTATCTTAAAGTAACATTTGGCTTAGAAATGAAAAAAAGGAAAGACAAAAATGAAACCTCTGTAGAGGAAGATAGGGAAATCTGATCATGACACATCCTTTAAACAAGAAAAGTTAAATGACTGTATTTGGTTTGACTGAGAAGATTTATGACCTTCGTGTAGAAGGAAATATTAACAACATCTTGAAAATTAGAAAATAATAGTATTTCTGATCATTTTTCATCCTGAACAAGGAGAGTAGTTTGGAAAGTTTGTGAAGGTAAAAAAAATAAGAAAACAAATTTATTGCAAATGAACATGTATTTGGCCACCTGGGACAGGGATTGGTATCACAGAAAAGAAGGATCTGAAGATTGAAAATGAAATAACGCATGACAGCAAGCTGAAAAGATGAATCAAGGAGTTGTTAAGAACAATCAAGCAAAACCAGGGAAACTCGTTACTACATTCAGTGAAGGATGCTGAATTAAAAAAAAATAATATATATATTACTCAAAAATTATTTGAAATGAGAACAACAGCAAAAAAATCTTTCTGCATCTAAAGTAGTGCACAGTGAGCACTAGGGAATATGCAAAATACTCCTATGAGCAAATAAACCAGGGCAAACTCTAGGACAGAAAGGTCCACTGATAATTCTGTGGGGAAGATAATTCATCTGACTGTTCAATAATTGAAAACATTAATAATGTAATGGAAGATATCAACTCAGTCTTAGTGCTACTGAGGATGATCTAGGGGCTCTGGAAAAAACAACACAAACCAGGAAAAGTGCCTATAGTCTGTCTAAAGCAATGAACAGAGAAGGTGCCCATAGGCTTAGTGTTCTTCAAGTGGTTCAGTAACAAAGCAGACAGCCAGAAGAGTGCCTTTCCATTTCGGTGACTCTAGAAGAAGCACATGAGGATGTGGAAAGTGGCAGTGAAAGAAAGGATGAAAGGAAATAAATCTAAATATGATTAACAGTGTGCTAAGAACTGTAGGGATAAGGCTGGGAAACTGTACTGCACTAACATATATATATATATATATATATATATATGGAGCCAATGGGAACCTGGCACAGAGTAAACCTAGCCTACATAAACAGTCTACAGAAGACCCTATGGATAAATGTATCTTTATTTATCCAAGATGACCCTAAAAGCAAAATAGGAAAGCTTTATGGAAGTTACACAGAAACTTTGCCTCTTTTCAGTGAAACACACACATCCCAGTGAAGTCTGTCAAAAATCTGCTGCCATGAGATTAGTAATATGACACTGCTAAACTGAAGTAAGTGTGCCCCCTCCTTGGAGTGACTAATTTAAATTAGGATGTAGATAAAGCTGTGCATTTGCTATACAGGGAGTTCAGGTTAACTGGTAGTTTGAATTTATTTCATGTTCTTTAATAATTTGCTAAAAGAAAGGCTTTATTCTGAATTAGATTAATTTTCTGTGAGATAATTCCATGGCAGAAAAAGCTTGTGTTTGCATCAGTATTTTCCTATTTCTTTCACAAAATAGACTATACAGGGCAATGTCAGTTATGAGGGATGACAGCAGGGTCAGGAACAATGAAGTGATTTATTGCTGCTCTTGTACTTGAACATAATGTGGAAGGATCTTAGTAGTATAATGAAGGTTTTTATAAAGAGAGCTTAAAGCCCATCAAAGCGTGCCATTATTTGACAGTGGCTTTACAGGACAATGCATTTATTGTCCTGTAAATAAAATATTTTGTTAAGCAATCAACTAGGTTTTCTGAGTGCTATTATCACCAGCCACTTTTCCTTGAAATGAAGGAAGGTTTAAAAAGTGGTCTCATTCCAGGACTATCTCACTTTTTTTTTTTTTTTTTTTTTTTTTTCTTTTCCCTAGTGTTTACCTCAGTAGAAACTCCTCTGAAATCTATCAAGTCTCTGTATTTAATTTCATGCATATCCAAATGCAAGTGCAAGGTTGCCTTGGTGGTTTATATACCAGAGCTGTAGCTGGGTAATCCAGAAGGCTGGTGCACCCCTTCTCCCTCCCATTATTTTGAAGGCAAGCTGCTATCAGTGAAAGGGGTAATTATTTTTTGGCAAAAGCATGAGAGGGGGAAGCTTTACTGGAAATGGCTTTTAGCATATTTGAGTTGCACTGAAACAATAAACCCTCTCCCTGTTTGTGTGACATTCCTGACTGAATACTGCAGCCAGGTAGTACCAGCTCTTATTGGCCACTGAAACTGATTTTTTAAAATATAAAATGCTTTGGAAATTTTGCAGGATAAAAATCTTTTGAGAGTTATCATATACTGTGCAGTTAGTGGTTAATTCTTGACAGCTGAGTTATTTACCTGGTACTATATTTTTAACCATTGCTTAAACCCAATATGTTTTGTACCACTTACCCTTTAACTTAAAATGTGTATCTTTATATGCTTTTTTTATCTCTATTCCTTTCACAAATAGAAACAATACCCCTGGCTTTCTAATAAGAGTAAAGTTTTTAAGTAGATGGGGCTTAGAAACTTGTGTTCATTGAGACTCTAGCTGTGGATTCTGCCACGCTGGATCTCAAAAGGTTTGTTTTAAACTGTTTACAGATTACTATTTTATCTTTAAACTGAGATAAAATGCTTTAGTTCTAATATCCAACTCATGAATGGAGGCTGTTTCTCTCTCCTTTCACTTATATTAAAGTGTGCCTTACCTTTAGCGATTGCTCCCCTGATTTCTAAGGTGATCGTACACAGAACAAAGAAGACTTTGGTCAGCATGAAACCAGTGGGAATAGAGCCTTGGTAATTTGATTTTTGTGCAGTGTCCAAGCCTGCATTCCTCGAGTTCTGGACCCTTGGAATCTACAACACTGCACAGTTAAACTGAAAGGAGACTGGGCCAGGTGGTGAATTACTTTGTGATCGCTGTACATTGCCAGAGCAACACACTGCCCAGTTCCTGTTGAAGTCAGGTGAGGAGGGTAACACAGAGGCCAAAAGGCAACAGGACTAGGAAGCATTTTCTGCAAACATTTTAACCTGGACTGTGTTCTGCAGGCTGTGCAGAAAAGTAAACTGCCAGGTGGTGTACTTGTCATTATCTTGTCCTCCTTACCAATTGTCACGGTTTAACACTGGCCTGGTAATTAAACCAAATAAGAGATGCTCTCTATTCATCCCCCTCCCTTCCCTGATAAAGGAAGGAGAGAGAATAAGGGAGAGAGACTTATGGGTTGGAAAATAAACTACACAACTTTAATGAAACAGTAATGATAAATAGGAAAAATTACTGAATATATACAAATATACAGGAAAATGGATACCACGTTCCTCCCCCTTTCCCCCCAATAACTCTCATGTCACCACTGAGGCTGCAGGGCAGCCCTGGGAAAGTCCAGGCTGGACTCCTGGAGTCAGCAGCAGTTGGGAGCTGGAGGCAGGAACACACAGATTCAGGCTGGCATGGATCAGGACCACAGGCAGACGAATGGACGGAATCCTCCCAGGATGCTGGAGCAAACAGGGACAGGCAAAGAGCTGGAAGCAGGAAGGGCTTGACCCTCATGATCCCTCAAATTTATACTATATGATGTGTATGGGATGGAATGCTCTGTTTCATCAATTTTGGCAGCTATCTTGTCCATTCCTGCCCAAAGGAGGGCTGCAGGTGGGACCTTTTTAATCCTTTTCTCCTTCTGGAGGGCAAAATGTTCCTCAGAGCTGAGCAGTGTCCTTGGCTCTGCACAACAGTCTCTAGTAGTAACTATAAACATTGAGTGTTATCAGTTCTAGCAGCAGACACTGACTGAGAAACTTGCTGTTAATTTCAGTAAGTGCAGCTACTTACAAGAGACTTAGCTAAAATCAGAAGTACAAGACAGAAAATTAGCTTTATCCTGGCCCAAACCAGGACACTGATCTGTTGGGAAGTCTGCAGCTCATTGCTTCCCTGATGACAGAATAGATTGATTTTCTCTAGCCTGTTTTGAGGGACTAGGATGTCTGGGAGGTGGGGTGTGCATGTCTATGAGCTGGGCTTTGATGAACATCAGAGCAACGTAGGGGTATGTGTGTGCAGTATCTTTGCCCCTTGAATAGTAGCTAGTATTGAAGTCAAAATGTTGGCACCGTGGTTTGGAAATTTTGTCACCTTGGTAGCATCACTAGCAAATATCAGTGTTGCAGCATCTATTCATCTATTCTGCATGGTGTACATGCAGAAGCTCACTTTTTTGAATTCTCCTTTTCCCTCTTAGGTTCTCTGTGATTTTAAGAAGAAAGCCAAGTCAAATGGCTCCCAGTCTGAGAGTTCTGGAGTCTGTTTTGGAAAGGTGAGGGGGTAAATGTTCAGACTTCATCACTATTGATGCTACAAAGTGGATAAAACATTGCATGAAGGCTGGGATGTGATACCTGGTTCAGAGGATAATGTAGCAATTAGCTCACTTTTTCCTTTTCTCATGCCAGGACAAGCTCTGTAGGGATGTGCTGATGCTACAAAACAGCTTTTAAAGTAATGGTCAAAAGTTTGTAGCACTTTAAAGAGGATTGCCAGGTGTTAGGTAAGGCTGGGGGGCTGCTGCTCCCTGCGTCCCATGGCAGTGGGGTCTGACTGTCTTCACTGATCCTTCAGTGGGAACCTTGGGTTGAGTATGAGGTGTCCTATCTCCTGTTTGCTATCCTCCTGTTTTGTGGCACTTAGGTTGAATTGTACAGGTTCTGCTTTATCAGACACAAAGAAGGAAAGACCTAGAAGAATGCTGAACAGTGATTAAGCCTTGCTGGAGAGGTTCAAGAAATCTTAGCATTAAAAATAAATTATGTGAATGGTGTGAGTGGTCTCTAGCTTTTCCAGACTTGGAGGAATAAAGGCCTCTGTGTAGAGTGGACAGAGCAGGGGGTCCTGGTTCATGGCTGAGTCTACTGTATTCCAAACAAGAGCTATTCATCACAGACAAGATACACAAGCCTGTGTGTCAGGCACTTGTCTAGCCCATCTCTCACAAACCAGTTCTTAAATCTTTCCATTGACAAAGATATCATCCGTTAGACAGGAGTTTGTATCATAGAATCATAGAATTGGCTGGGTTGGAAGGGACCTCAGAGATCATCAAGTCCAACCCTTGATCCACTACCGCTGTGGTTACCAGACCGTGGCACTGAGTGCCACATCCAGTCTCTTTTTAAATATCTCCAGGGATGGAGAATCCATTACTTCCCTGGGCAGCCCATTCCAGTATCTAATCCTGGATGATCGGCCCTCCTTACTCTTTACTTTCACATCTTTTGGCATACCTGCTATGTTTTTCACTATTTCCTGCAGCTAGTAATTTCTCTCGATCTCTTACAGGGCTGTTTGATCTGTATATGATGAGAAGGAAACACAGTGTTCATGTATTATTCAGCTCAAACAGCTAGTGGTCAAGATTACAGTTTTCTTAACAAAAAGAAGAAAAAAGAAACTAAGGAAAGGAACCTTACATTTATTTTTAATTTCCTTGAAATGTGCCCTCAGAAAGGACAACAGCGGTCTTTGTGTATATAGCTACCTTAAAATAAAAAAAAAAAAGAAGGAAAAGGAAAAAAGAAAACAATTTCTAATCCTTACTGAATCTTTGGAGTTGGATGATGAGTGTTTCCAAGTGTGTTCTGCCAAAGCTTTTCTGACATGCAATGATACTTGCTGTGAATCTTAAACTTCATATGAAAAGAGTATTTAGTAAAATAATTCTTTTCAAAAGGTTAGACTTTCACTGCAGATGTTTTTTCTGCCTATTTCCTTTGAATGTTACAGTTGCATCTCTCTCTTGTACCTGCAACACATTAATAATATTCCTTTGCTTTCATCACACTCCAGTAGCTTTGGTTTTTGGTGTTTTTTTATCAGCTTTTTTAAATCCTTTTGGCTTTCTTTACTTATATCAGCAATGGAAGCTTCAGTGGTGAGGTAATATGGTAAGTGATAATTATATTTAATTACGCCTACAGTCCTCGTTTTCCCCCCCTCCCCACTCTAATGACTTTATCATGAGAGTAAAAGTAAATACAAATACAAAAAAAGGAAAGATCTTCAGATTTTGCTGAGCTTTCTTATTGCTGAAATGACAAATGGTAGATTAATGCTGGGCTCTGTGTACATGCTCAAGGAGTGAGATAGAAGAGCCTAGAGAAATTAAAGTCTGCAAAATGATGCTCATGGCCTCTGTAATCTGATCTCCCAGCTGAGATTATACTGACATTCTTCGGTTAGTCTGGAAAACATGGTTTCTGTAGTTACATTTTTGTAGAGTTTTCTTGATTCCCATCCTGAAGAGGCTGTCTGGACCTACCACCAGGGCATTTCCAGTGCCCCTTGTGAATAAGCACTCCGCAGCAAGAGGGGTGAGCTGAGGTTAACTCTGTTTTGGTCTCAGAGTAATTGGCAAATCAGAACTTCTCTTTCAGTTTTGCTCCCCTTGTCTTCATCTTAATTTCTCCTTTCTGTCCAATTAATGTGAATTCTCTGGTGATTTTAGTGGATGGGTTGTTTTTACTCAAAGGAAGGGCTTTTGTCTTTTCCCATTCTCTCTGCTTTGTGATAGAAAATATTGCTTCCATTTTCAAGCCAATGGGAAATATAACATATTTTCCTCCATTCAGAAATCTGGAGTCAGTCAGTCAAAGGTACAACACGTGTACAACCTGAGTGACCATTGTAAGTGCCGGGAGTCGGGCTACCTGTGGGGTGTTTATATGTCTTGTCAAAGCATCAGTGTGATGGATCTCTGCTATTGTACCTGCTGGGTTGCATGTAGGAAAAGGAATAAGCAAGTGAGTATTTTGGGCATTGTCTACAGTACTGTAGCACTGTGCTTTGAAAGTCTGATGCTTTATTGTTTGTAAATGAAGCCTTGTTTGAGGAGATCTGCAGACATGTTGGGGCAAATAAAGCATCTAATCTGAGTGATTCAATTGCTGACTCTAAAATGCTGTTTGCACATTACACAGTTTAATTACTGTAGTGTAGTAGTTGACTAGCAATGTATCAATGCTGTACGTGCCAGAATTAGGGGGGGAAAGGAATTTATTTTGGTACCATTCACTATGCAACACTTGTACAAAGCCATAAAAGGAGAAGCAATGTTTGTCCATTTCAGTATTTTTTGTGACAGTGCCACAACAGCATAAAATCAGAAAAAAAAACAGATGAGCTTTCCTCTAAAGTTTTATGATTCTCGACAGCAGTAATGTGTCATCTGCAAATGCAGTTCATAAAAAAATTCTAACAAAATACAAGCTAGCATAGTCCCTTCATTGTTCCAACACAGCTCTTCAACTGAAAGGAAATTGTATGTGAGCACGAAGGGAAGAATATATGCAATTAGCCATATTGTGCACTCCACTCTACTTAATTCAAATTGTGAAGAAGAGCACAACTTGTGTTAGGTTTGTATATAGCTCCGTATAACTCATAACTTAGCAATCCTGTCGCAGTCATGTTTATTCTGTACAAGAGATATAAAAATAAGAAGGCTGGTTATCTTTTCAGGACATCACACTCCCTAGTGCATGTATGCATGCATGTCTGTGATTTGCTGTCTTCTTGGTAACATCCAAGAAAAAAGATGTAATGGGAACAGAGTCAATATAAAGCTATGCATCTCAGTCTTTTTAAAGTAAAGACTACCTAACCTTGTGAGGGAAAATACAGATCATTACTACAGTGTTTTCCCTTGGACTTCTTAGCTGGTTATTAATTTGAGATGTTCATTTATTACTTTGATCCTTTCCAATATCAATTGCAGATCTTCTGCAAAGCCTTCACGAGACATCATGCAATGTCTCAAAGGTTACTAGATTTGATTAAGAAGAAGATCATAGTTTCTTTAGAGAATGCTTTCTGGAAAAGCTACCTCACATAAGCCATGCAACTACAAAACAAGGTGTGCTGGTAGTGCCCCTTTGTTGCCCTCTCCCATTTAATGTGATCGTCACCCAAGCAGGTACAGAGAAAAAGAGGAGCATTTCTTTCTTTATGCTGATTTCCCCCTTAGTGTCACACTCTCCTCTGTACAACAGGATTCTGTTGCTGCTTGGGAGCTTTGGATATGAGATTATAAATGCTGCAGGAACAATGTTATTTATATGTTTAAGAGTGCCATGTGATGTTGGTTTGTTTTGAAACAGCTGCACGTGCATGGGAAGCACCTGACCTTTCTGTAATTTCTCAAACCTTGACTCCTTTCCTCCCCTCATTCCAGAACCTTATCTGTTCACAGATGAAATCTTCATCTTTGCTACAAGTAACAGGCTGTGTTTGTTTCAGAGGGATCTTTCCTGTATTGCTAGACAAGAACTAGCAGTATAGTAAGCACTGAAGTATACTCCCTGAAGCTTCTCTAAAATGTTTATGCCAGTGGCAAAGATCCTGTTTGACATTTTAGCACAATGTAGTTGAATGCGAGAGCTGCAGGCGACTGCCACACATGCTGCTGACATTTACTTGCCTGAACTGGGTAGAGAAGACTCCCATTGCACTTGGTCTCTGCTCCAAACTTGCTAGACTCTAGGCTCTTTTTTTTTTTTTTTTTTTTTTAGGCTCTGCTCTTAAACTCAGACTATCTCTTCAGATCACTTGGATGGCACCTCAGGTGCCATGCTTTGGGCTGGAAAGGACCTTAAAGATCATGCAGTTCCAACCCCCCTGCATGGGCAGGGACACCTCCCACCAGACCAGGTTGCTCAAAGCCGCATCCAACCTGGCCTTGAACACCTCCGGGATGGGGCATCCATAACTTCCCTGGGCAATATATTCCAATGTCTCACCACCCTCATTAGTGAAGAACTTATAAGAATTTCCTCCTAATATCTAGCCTAAATCTACCTCCTTTCAGATTTAATGTATTCTCCCTCATCCTATGACTGCATACTCCTTGTAAAATGTCCCTCCACAGCTTCAGGGCCTACATTGGAAGGCTGTCAAAATGTCTCCCTGGAGCCTTCTTTTCTCTAGGCTGAGCAACCCCGACTCTTTCAGCCTGTCTTGATCAGAGACATGCTCCAGCCTTCTTTGTGACACTCCTCTGGAGTCACTCCAATGTCCTTCCTGTGCTGGGGGCCCCAGACCTGGACACAGCACTCCAGGTGGGGTTTCATGAAAGCAGAGTAGAGGGGGGGAATCACCTCCCTCAATCTGCTGGCCACGCTTCTCTTGATGCAATCCAGGATACTGTTGGCTTTCTGGGCTGCAAGTGCACGTTGCCAGCTTCTGCTAAACTTCTCATCAGCCAACTGATTGCTCTCCCAGATCCTTCCTGCATATATCTAATTCCCTTTTATCTCCTCCCCTGCATCAGTCATCTTTAAAGCTGTGCCTGGGGGGCACTTTTCATTTGAATCAGTTGGCCATCCATGGGAACAAATTAATGCTTGTGTTGGCACTGTTATCAGCTACTAGTGTGACCACCACACACTGTATTTTACCCATGTTCTTTTATTCTGAGATTTTTTTTGACAGCTGTGGATGATCTTCAATCTTAAAATAAAATATATGCCAGTCATTTTGCCTTCATAGCTTACCTCTAAATAATTTTTGAAAGCTGTAGAACTTTTTAATTGACACTGGAGCTGAACAAATTAAAATCTCAAATCAAATCAAGATTTTTCAGACTTGGAAGTACTGAAGATGAACATGTGGCTAGAAAGAGTAGTAATGTTCTGTTTCTGACCATATTGGAGACTTGGAGTCTATTGCAGTCTTATTTCTGATACAGATGTAAACTTTGTTCAGTGTTGGTTTTGGACTTTGCTAATTCTCCTGTGCTTAATAAAACAGAGCCCTTCAAATATGTATCACACTCAACTAGTCTTTCTTCTACAGGGAAAGGTCTATCACTTTCCCCCCTTCTCTTTCTTCTCTCTGAACAAGTATAGGAATTCTCAGTAATTTTCTTTCTTATCGACTATATTTATTTTTATTGCAGTATTAGGACTGTCTCAATTGGATAGACATACTAGAGAAATGCACAGTTGTTCTTTAAACAAGAATTAGTATAAAAAACTCATGCTGCTCATGATATGCTTTTGCTTTTCTATAGAGCATAACTTTAATACATCTCCTCCAGCTTTGTCACTTGGGATTTTTCTAATGTACTAAGATGTTTTCCAGTCTTTCTTTGACTAGGTTAATTTTGAGGTCTTGTATCCATTATTAGCAGTTCTCTGTAGTTTTGGAATTCTACAAAGAAAGCAGATAATAGCAGGTCTATTTCTTTAAATATTAATTATAAAAGGTGCCAGTAATAATAAGCAAAATCATTTGGACAAAATAGAAACTCCTGTCTTAATGACTTACTGCATTATATCTTCCAAAATATGTTTGAAACTGTAAAAGTTGACAGTTTTTCCTCTCTTATTCTTTGCTCCTTTTATTCCTTAAGTCTAAAGAATCCAAGTTCTGTGTAGGGGCTGTTTTCACAAACCCAGGATTTGGAGAGTTGAAGTAGGTTCTGAAATTCCTTAGATGTTCAGCTATGTTCATCAAGAGAATGAAAGTGACACTAGAAGAAATATATTCATTAATATTCATTCCATGTCTCAGATGAATTGAGTTTGAGGAAGTATTTGCAATTCATTTATGATCAAAAATGCTGGAAATGTTTGCCAAAGAGACAATTTCTAGAAAATTAGGTATTTAATTTTTTTTAATTAGACACTGTGGAAACTCATAATGTCTCTTCCATTTCCTATAAATAGCTTGTCTTTCTGATTAAGTTATTAATATTGAATAAACAGAGGACTGGAAGTGGAAGAGGCAGTGATTGATGAAAGATATTTCACAGATGGAATATGTTTATTTAGTTCATTCATGAAGCAGCTTCAACCTGCTGTGTATTCTTTGAAAATTTTGATCAGTTTAGTGGTATTACATGAAAAAATAGACTAAATTATATAACCATATTGCAAAATAAGGATAGTCTGATTTGGTTTCCTTATTAGCTGTAATTATACAGTTTGTTTAAGGGAAGCACAGGGTTTGTGACATATGAGATGGTGGCTTAGGACTGTTGAAGCATAACTTTTTCAGTGTCATAGACTTTATAGATGTTCTTTTGATTTCACTGTACCTATATAAATGTACAAGTTGGATCTTTTAGGAATTCATCTTATAAATGTTAAGCTAGATCATAACTGAGCTGTTTAGATATTCCTGTTGTCATTATTGAATATTCATAAGGACAGACTGGGATTCTTAGGAGGACCCAGAAAGAGGAAAAGAGACATAAAAGAGAGAACCATCTCGTTTCCATTTAGAAATCAGTAGTCTAAAAGAAATGCCCTTTTTTGTTTGGTTGGTTGTGTTTTTTGTTATTTTTTTTGGTTGGTTTGGTTTTTTGGTTTTGACTTGGTTTTTTTTTTTTTCCTCAACATTACACACAGATACTGAAATTCCTGTATTGAATTGTAGTTCATATTTTAAATGGAAATAATTATTTGGGGTCGCAGGAGTGAATTACATTCTGTAAAGAAGGCTTTAAATGGAAGAAAAGAATGATTTCTAATATGAAATTAGAAAGGATGTTTTTCTAGACTGATAAAGATACTTCGTTTTGTAGTTTCAAACTACTATCAGAGAAAAAAAGGCTGTTGGTATCAATGAAAAATTGAAAAATTTGGTGCATGAGGGAAAACGAAAATGGCTCATGTACAGGACGAAAAAGGTTGATCTAAGTAACACTGTGTTTTTTCCTTTTCCTTTTCCTCTCCTATTTCCTTTTCCTCTTCCATTTCCTTTTTCCCCTTGTAGTATACTAAAATCCTTTTCATAAAAAGTATGCATGTTAAAGCATTTTTTTTTTTTAAATGTGGAGGCTAAATGTGGAGGAAAGTAAAGAAAGAATGTGAGGTGGACAATGAAAGTCCAGCACTCTCCCAAAGACCTTTAAAACGTGTCTGGACGCAGTGGACAAAAAAACCCCATATAATCCTTCTTGACATGATTCTTCTCAGAATAATAGTGAAATAATTTTTAGAATAATGTTTAAAATATTTCTTCATAATTATAAAATGTTTTCTAGAAATGCTCCTTATTTTAATTTCCTTTCTTTTGAAGCTAAAAGCATATGCAATTTAGAATCATAGAACTGGCTGGGTTGGAAGGGACCTCAGAGATCATCAAGTCCAACCCTTGATCCACTACTGCTGCAGTTACCAGACCATGGCACTGAGTGCCACATCCAGTCTCTTTTTAAATATCTCCAGGGACGGAGAATCCACTACTTCCCTGGGCAGCCCATTCCAATGCCTGATCACCCTCTCGGTAAAGAAATTCTTTCTAATATCCAACCTAAACCTCCTCTGGCACAACTTGAGACCATGCCCTCATGTCTTGCTGAGAGTTGCCTGGGAAAATAGCCCAACCCCCTCCTGGCTACAACCTCCTTTCAGGGAGTTGTAGAGAGTGATGAGGTCTCCCCTGAGCCTCCTCTTCTCCAGGCTGAACAGCCCCAGCTCCCTCAGCCTCTCTTCATAGGGTCTGTGCTCGAGTCCCTTCACCAGCCTGGTTGCCCTCCTTTGGACCTGCTCCAGGACCTTGATATCCTTCCTAAACTGAGGGGCCCAGAACTGGACACAGAACTCGAGGTGTGGCCTCACCAGCACTGAGTACAGGGGCAGAATCACTTCCTTGGACCTGCTGGCGACGCTGTTCCGGATACAGGCCAGGATGCCATTGGCCTTCTTGGCCACCTGGGCACACAGCTGGCTCATGTTCAGCTTCCCGTCAATCCAGACTCCCAGGTCCCTTTCTGCCTGGCTGGTCTCCAACCACTCTGTCCCCAGCCTGGAGCTCCCCATGGGGTTGTTGTGGCCAAAGTGCAGGACCCGGCACTTGGCTGTGTTGAACCTCATCCCGTTGGAATCAGCCCAACTCTCCAGTCTGTCCAGGTCCCTCTGCAGAGCCCTCCTGCCTTTCAGCTGATCCATACTCCCCCCCACTTTAGTGTCATCTGCGAATTTGCTGATGATGGACTCAATCCCCTCATCTAAATCATCAATAAAGATATAGAACAGAACTGGGCCCAACACTGATCCCTGGGGGACACCACTGGTGACTGGCCGCCAACTGGATGCAGCCCCATTCACCACCACTCTCTGGGCCCAGCCCTCCAGCCAGTTCCTAACCCAGCACAGGGTGCCCCTGTCCAAGCTGTGGGCTGACAGCTTTTTCAGGAGGATGCTGTGGGAGACGGTGTCAAAGGTCTTGCTGAAGTCCAGGTAGACCACATCCACAGCCTTCCCCTCATCCCCCAGGCCGGTCACCTGAGCATAAAAGGACTTTGAGTCAGAAACTGTAAGTTTCTTCTGTTTTGGTATTAGCATTTGGAGTCTGTTCATATCATATTGGATATGTCTCTCTTTTAGCTGATAAATTAACAACACAGCTGCTGTCCATTTTCAGTGCTTTAATTTTGTACCTATTTTAAAGATGTGCCTAGAGACAAAATCGATATTTGGCCTTTCCTCTGCAGTACTGCAATTTCTTACATATTTCTAGAGATAAAAATAAAATATATATACTTAATTACATTTTAAACTTACCTGCAGTATCCACTGCATGCTAAGGAAGCTGTTCAATTTATTTATTTTTTTCTTTCACGGACTTACTTTAATAAATGACTACCACTGCTTTCTTTTTTTCCCAGAGTTTCATTATTTTGAAACAGAAAACTCAACAGAAATTCTTACTTTTTTGTGTCTTTGAAGGCACTAGAAATCTTTTCCTCTAAGAGTGGGAGACAATGATTTCAGAGATTACTTGAAGTTTCCAGAAAATTGGACCAAGTAGGTAGGAGCAAGAAATTATGAAATGCTTCAAAAGATCATCTGATGTCTTGTAACATGAATTAGTTCAGATTAATTTTGTGTGTCTGGTGCACAGGGTTGGAGGGGAAAGGGTTGGATTCTGCTGCTATAGATGGGAAGCAGCTATCATTTCTGTAATGAATAGGCACGAGAGAGGAGTGTTTGCTGTGCATTACTGATAGTTTACTGAATTACTGATGGTTTGTTGGTCATTCAGCCTCCGATGGCCCTGCCTGTACCCGAGCTGTCCCCGTGGTTCCTTTTGGAGTTGGCCATGTTTGGGCTGCATCCCTTGTGCTGCTGCCTGAAACCATTTTTCCTTAGACTGTTCTCTTGGCTTATGCTTTGTAAAATGTGAAAGCAAGATGATTTTAACTCGGATAGGCAAGGTGTCCTGTGTGACTGACATTGGTTTTGACACAGCTGGTTTGTACTTGTGGTTGGTCTCTGATGCACAGCTGAGGGAGGGATTCAGCCTTGCTATCTTGAGCCATCCACAGCATCGCTGACTCAGGTGCTTCTATATTAGGTGAAGGGAGAAAGGCACTGTTAGTCCCACACTAAGATAAGAGGAATTAATCACCTCTCAACACGCCAGCCTGATGCAGTCAGCACTGATACTGTTTAGCTGCTGAATGAATTAGGTTTTGTAGGATGATTCTTGTGAAGAACATTGTGACTGCAGAATTATGTTGCAAAGCCAACCTGCTTTAACTGTTAACTCTGGTTTCTTTCATTCTCCACACAACTGTTGGTATTCAAGGGGAGTGAAAACAGCATCAAAAGAACATCTCAATACTGGCGTATGTTTGCCATTAAGTGACTGAAATGTGTGCCCCTTCATCTTTCATGGTTTGGTACATAAACAGAACAGAGTAATAGGTCAGAAAGTTAACTATTAGCCAAGTATCAATGATTGCTGATAAGTGATGGTCGGCATTTCAATCCTTTGGCAGCTTTCTCGCAGTGCTGCTGTAGCAGGTGTTTTAAGTCAGTCATCAGTATTTGATACAGACTTTAAATAAACTCATCTATCAAGAGTACTCATGTTCGGGCAGCAGTTGCCCAGCTGTGCTTAGACTGGGGCACTGAATGTGTCAGGAGGTGACCAGTGCCACCTCGCATGGATGAGGCCAGGAAAAAGTTTATCCTGGGCTGTTAGCCTCCTCCTAAATTCATGTCAACAGACACCTTTTGACAAAGGCAGGGCAGGGGATGGGGGGAGGTAAATGTGCTGTGTGAGCACATAAATTCATGCTGTGCAAAATGCCTGTGGGCTCCAAAGCAGAAGCAGTATTTGAGGAGGATTGCAGGTGGTCCTGTGGTGACAGAGGATGAGAGGGGTGAGCATCTGACCAGGTACAATGGGCTTAGCAAATGGAATTCTTGGCTTCTGTCAAACAAAGAAGGTTTTTAATTAACAAACTACTTAATGAAAAAGCATGGAGAACAGAAACATTAGCATTGAACCTCTGCCCTCTTGCAAGGGTTTTTGAATCTGCATGTGAATCTGCATATCTCTGCAGAACAGATGCAGTTCTTTTGAAGGAAAAACTCTAGAGATGAGCACTGACTACATTAAAATGTCATCTCCCAGGCAGGGGTTTTAAAATGGGATTTTTACAGGGTATTGGCCAGTATTCAAGACTACTTGAATAGTAATCAGAAATCTAAAGCAAAAGGAAACCAACTTGCTTAAATGAGATGGGTTTCATAGCCAGCCTTTAAACACGCTAGATACAAATAAACATGAAGTTACATGTAGCATTCATAAGCTTGTTTTTCTTAGTAGGTAATTTTCATTTTTCTGCTCCAGATTCACAGGTAATGTGAAGTTTTCAGAGTCCCTCTAGGTTTAGATGATTATGCATCCTTGAGGGAAAAATAGATACTTGTTTAATTTAAAGCATAATATGTCTCTTTATCATTAAAATATAAAAATCAAATTAACATGGATGTGATAAATGTGACATCAAGGTACATAAACCTGGGTCTTCACTCAAAACTGAATTAATTTCAACTGTCTCTTAGTGATTCCCACTTTTGATACTTCTGGTATGTTTATGTTAAATTCGAGCATATAATATTTAATTATAGTCTGGTGGAGGCTTTACATTTTGTTTGCACCTGTTTCCTGTGCATGAAAAGTTTGTGGTAGATTTGTATCTTCCTGGGGTGCTCCAAGATAAATAAACTGGAATGTGTGATCTAAACTAAAAGTAGAATGTAGATCTAAACTAAAACACGAATGCCACACAGATAGTGAGGTAGCACATAACTGGGTACCTGTGCCATCATGGTACATGGCAGTGGATCTCTGGCTGGTAGTGTCAGCATATAGAAACCTCTGTGGTAGCTGCAGAAGCAGATTTCACCTGTACTGCACTGTGCCCTCAATGTCTGAAGCATTTGTACTATACTGTGCATGTAGCTAGGGGTGCAGAAAGAGTGAGAATGGGGGAAGAAAGAGAAGCATTTCATTTCATTACAAAGTGCACTGCACTGTACAGAGGTAAATGTACTCAGCTATCATCAGAAAGAGATGTCATATGCCATAGTTTTTAAGTGAAAATCTAAAATTGCACTTTGAATTTATCTGTCAGTAACTCTCATGTGTAGCCATTTGTCTGGTTTTGTTCAAAGTGAGCTTTCTCATCAGGATTTGTGGATTTTTATTTATTCTGGAAATTTTATCTATTATCTCTTTTTTATGCATGGATTTAAAAGAATGTTGTAGGCCTGTTTCTCCAAAATACACTGAGTTTCCAACTGTTAAGTTCATATTACAGTTCATAAAGGTGTTTCCAGAGCTCAAATCCAAATTTGGCTTCAGGTTGCAAAACACCTCTAGAATAAAACTTCGTGGAGTTTAAAGCATATGCTAATATAGTCATACTAATTTGAATGGCAACCCCCATTTCTGTCCTTGAGTTGAGAGTCTTAGACCAATAATGTGGCTTGTGGATTATTATTAGTTGAAGAAAAAGTATCTACACAGGCAACTGAGAATGGTGAAATCTAGAGGAAAAAAACTCAACAGAAGTATCATTTAGGAACAAAAGGAGGGGGTGGGGAAAAAAAAGCCCTAGCAGTACTCATGTATTCCATGGATAATGCCATGGAATTGGCATGCTCTTGGCTCCTTAAGGCTTTCTCATATTCTTCCTGTCCTACTGCTTTCTCTTACCCATATGGGTGAGATACTCAGATGTTGCCTGAGACCATCAGTTTTGATTTACTAATTTCACCATATGTCTGAGAGCTGAGAATCTGGCTCAAGCTACCTTTTTCTGAAGGTACCCACTGGGTGACTCTGGCAGAGTCTCTGGACTTCAGAGGAGATCAGAGCTGGTCCTTTGGAAGAAATCTGGAAAATCAAAGTTCTAATTATTTTCTGATGGAACAAGCAGGACTTAACTCTGCTGAATTAAGTAAATTAGCCCTTCTCTGAAACTGCAAATGAAATGATAAGCAAAAGTAGTTCTTTAGCAACAATCTGGATAATGGCTAATAATAAGTATGATACAGGAAGGGGTGAATGCTAATTGCAGAGTCCTAAGAAAATAGTAACTGTTCATGATAAATGCTCAAAGAAACCACAGTGGGATACATTGCTTGCATGTCTGCTTAAATATTGAGAGTTGTTACTGAAAGTGTAAACACTGTCTGTGGATACAGTGAAATTTGCTCAATTGAAACAACAGAAAGGACTCATTTAATTTTAAAGAATTACCAAGGATATAAATTGTTCAGCCATTGGTGTTCAAAACCTCCTGAAATTAGCTTAAAAACTAGACTTGACAAATAGTGTTTCCTTACGTTGCCTTTTGGGCCACTAGATTTGGGTCACATATTGTTTTCTCAGTCATATAATCCTGGGTTGCTAGTACTTGCAGCTTGAAAAATACCAGTTATTGTCTGCCTGACAATGAAACTGTGAGAGCTAGCAATAGCCTAAAAGTGACACTGAGTCTTAAAAAGATAGAACTGAGTTTTGTAGTTTGTCAGACAAAACTGTCATTCAAATCAATGGGACTTCAACACAGCAGATGATTAAAAAGGGAAAAAAAAATCTTTTTTATAGCTGGAAACAAAAATTGATGCTAAGAAGCAGAAAGGGGAAACTTTGGTTGGCTTTCAGCAGCAGCCTGTCTCTCATCTAATCCAGAAGCAGCTAATTCATTAAGATAACCTCTGAGACAATTAATCTGTCCAAGCCTGTGCAATGCCCAGGAGTGGCACTTGGTGTGGTGTTGCTGCTGGCCAGCAAAGGCAGAGTGATTGCAGCTGGGATAAGTTTCCAGGGCAGCATCACTGCCAGGGCTGCTGTCTTGGCATGGAGCAGATTGGCTTTGGCTTTGTCTCAACAGGGCTGCACGCTGCTGGTGTCACTACAGGATGAAAATCCTGGTATTGGGACTTCTGCAGAAAGTGGTGACAAAAGAAATGGGTGGGAGGCACGAGGTCTCTCCCTGCACCTGCTCCCTGCTTTCACACTCTGGATCTGCTAAGGACTGGTATCTCCTCACCCTGTTGTTCCCTCCCACCTCTGCTTTTTTCCCCTCTTCTTTTAAATTTGATTAAATCCTTCCAACACTTGTCCCAGCTTTGTTGAACTTGTGATAAAGGGGAATGAAAGGACGGCTTTCCAATTGTAGCAAAACCCAGGGCAGGCACAAACAGGCCATGGGTAATTAAGCAGGAGCTGTTGTGTGAGCACTTGGCAGGTGGCTGAGGAACCACGTGAACCATGTGAGAAATGCAAGGATGTGCATTTGCTATGATGATCTGTTTGCAAGTCCTGGGGTAGATCTTTTGCTACCTGGACCTGTAGGTGGATTTATCTGGACATAATTAAAATTTGATCCAACTTCTTCAGACTTTATCCCTTTACCTCTTTGAAGACACTGCATTTTACTCTCTCTGAGTTTCTTCCATGTTCTTTTAGATAAATGTATTCTCACTGTGTTTCTGAAAAATATTTCTGCTGCTTTGATGTGTAAGAAATTAAACGTTAAGGCTGAGAGAGTGACTGACCAAAAGAGCCTGAGTCTAGCACCTGGCTTGCCTCTAGCCATGCTGCTCTTCTGTTCCTGGTATACTGACAGATGCAGGGCTCCTCAGTTGGTATCTTTATCAGCAGCACTGAATCCTTGGCTTTCATGGAGCCCAGCTGACTGCGACTAACTATTGCTCCGTCTCCTATAGACTTTTGTTGGCCATTTACTGCCCCATCAAGAGGCATAGTACAAAAGCACTCATTGTCTACTGGGGTAGGTGGGAATAAAGTCTCAAGACAGAGATGGAGAAAGGGAAAAGATGTAGTGGCATTTCTTTGGCAGTGTCAGTGTTGCAGGCACAACTGTGAAGAGAATGGAGATTTAGAAAGGCAGTAAAGGATGTGTTTGTGGTTATCAGTTGAGACTTAGCAATAAAATGAGAAATAGAGTAGAGGGTACTCTCATAAAATGTCTTGTGCGGGCACCACAGTCAGCTGACTGTGGGGATGAGGAGCAAGTAAATGCTGAGAGGAGAAAAATGGGCAAGAAGGAGCTGACAAACCATGGGGAAAAATGTGGGAAAAGCAGACTGGAGAACATCAAGACTGATGGTTTAAAGCTGTCCAAGCTTAGATGTAAAGTCTGTTCACAGACATTTACAACCCATCCAAAATTCAGTCCTTGGTAGGATTTCATTTTTATGTGGAATTACTAAGTATCAGACCAATCCTCTGTTTCTTCTGTTGTTCTCTATTTGGGGCTAAAGATCAAGAGGCCAAACTTTTGGATAAAGCACTGACTGGTCTATGATTTGCAATGCAAGTTTACGCACCAGCAGGTAGTGCTGCCTGCAAACAGTCGCAGAAATTCAGTGTTCTGAGAGCTGTACACTGAGACAGAGATGACAAATGTAACTTTCCCTATCTTCTGCAGCACTGTGTAAATTATGCATAGCAGCACAACATTATTCATGGCAAAATATTCCTGTCAAGTCATTGCTCCTTGTAAATCATCTTAGAAGGTGAGAAACAGATGCTTGTGTTGCTAAGACAGGCTATGCAAGTCCCACTTGAGAAAAAGTTGCTCTGAAACATCTTGACATGCTTGGGAAGCTTCCGGTTGCTTTGTACTTTGTGCAGTAATGAAATTATTTTGGGTGTGGTGCACCCTTGCATAAAATTATCCACTTTCTCAGTTCATCTTAATGGGAATATGGTACTAGGGTCTGTGTGCTACAGCTGTGCCTCTGACAGGGATCTCTGGCTCTACTCAGGTTCCTTCCATTCATTGTAGCCTTTTTCATCCTTGGGAGGAGAAGGTGTATGCAGAAACAAACTCTCCTTCCTTCTAGTCCATTCTCTCCTTAGTCATTCACACTGTGAAATCCATAAACAAAATATTGCCTGTTGATTTCAAACCTGCTATGTACAGCACACCAGCAGGCACCCTTGATGCAAGATGTTTTAGCTCCAGCTGATAATTCTGCTCCATTGACTTTTACATGTGATCTGGGGGGAAGCACTATCTGCATTACATTCGCAGGCTATCTCCCTATCAAGAGCAGTGAGAGACCTGGTGCAGAACCACAGTGGCTGTTGTGCCTTGTGCTTTGATACCTTTCCTTTAATAATAAAAAAAATTGTTTTTAGGAACAAAAACCTGGTAGGGCCCTGTTAACAGGTTTTCAATGGTCTTATGACACAGGGTTCATGCTGCCTGAATTCTTCCCACTCCAGCTCTTTCCAGCTCTTTCTCTGAGCTGTAGTAGTAATTATCTCTTTGGGGTGCCTGCAATATTCATAGCATGAAGGCACATAACTTTCCCTGCAGAAAAGCTCCCCCACCTCTCAGTGGGATGAAACCCAGGGTTAAAGTGCCTTGACCACTGTCACAAGGTTTGCCACCCAAGAACCATCTATTCTAAATGTGTCTGAACCCTGAGTGACCTGAAATTTAGCAGCAAGCAATAGAAGATGGGACATCTGGTGGACAATAAAACTTTAAAATTTTATTTGTTTTTGCAAAGCGGCTGTACTTGAGCAGGGGCTGTAATTGACCAGGGGCTGTGCAATCAAAGTGTGAATAGCTGAATAAGCAAATTATAGTAGGCTTCTTAGGCACTTATTTAAATGCTGCATGCTCTTTTTAGTTTTTGGTTTATATACCAAAAACCCACAGCACTGTTGGTGTTACAGTTATTAGTGACTTATTTGCTTCATTAAAATTTACAGCACATTTTATATTCACCATCTGGGATAACTTCTCCCATATTTATGGTTAAAATGTAATTTCAGTGTAACCTAAAGTAAAGCCTAATAGTCTAAAATAAATAAATAAAAAAATACAGAGAAAACTCTTTCTTTGGATGCCAGGGTTACCTCTTCTCTCTAGTGTCCTTGTGTGCTAACAGGATGCTATTTTACTCAGTCAGTGTTGTACAATGTAGTGCTAGGATACAGACAAATATTTCTGCTTTCAAAAAAAGATATATGTAAGGAAAAGGGCAGTCATGGTATTACATGGAAAACTGCAGTTTATGGAGAGGGGCTGGGGGTTGAAATTAGACTACTCAGAGGAACTTCATACTAAAGGACCTTCTGGGTCACTGAATCTATAGCCTTGCTATTGCAAGTAACTGGCTTGGATAATCCCTTTCCAAAGGACTGGAGTAAGAATAAGCAGTGCAAGAGAAATGTAAATGTGTTGAAAGGAAACACATGTGAACACAGCTCTGAACCCTGAGCTGATGTAGCTCTGCAGTTGCCAATCTTGAATTGCTAACTGCATATGCATAGCTTTTAATTCTCCCTCCCTTTCCCTGCCTTTCTTTACTGTTGAGTAATGAGGTTGGGAAACCCACTTTCTTGCTTATTCAGGCTGGGAATGTGGAAAAGTTGTGTGATGGGAGGGCAAAGTGAAAGGAGGAGGCCTGTGTGATATACTACTTGTAAGAATGTGTGTTTTCCTCACCATTTGAGCCTGAAAGAGAAGTTGATTCAAAATAGTATTTTTCTTGGTTTTCCCTCTCAGGTTGCTATACTTTGAAAAATTTATTCACTTTTTGATTCCTCTCCCCTTCACAGAAACACAGAATTGTAACAGTTCGAAAAGACCTCTAAGATCAACATGTCCAACTGTCAGCAGTGCCCACCTCCCCGAATAAAATATATATAACAATGTCTGTATCACCCCTTAGATCACGTACTAAAGTGCCTCATCTACATGGTTTTTAAATACTTCCAGGGATGGTGATTCCACCACCTCCCTGGCCAGCCCATTCCAATGCCTAACTTCTCTCTCAGTCAAGAAATTGTTCCTCAAATATAGTCTAAACCTCCCCTGGTGCAACTTCAGGCCACTTCCTCCAGTCCTATCATTGTTCACTTGAGAGAAGAGATCAGCGCCCACCTCCCTACACCCTCCTTTCAGGGAGCTGTAGAGAGTGATAAGGTCTACTCTCAGCCTCCTCCAGACTAAACATTCCCACTTCCCTCAGCCTCTCCTCATAGGACCTGTTATCCAGATCCTTCACCAGCTTGCTTGCCCTTCTCTGAACTCACTCCAGCAGCTCAAAGTCTTGTATCAAGGGATCCAGAACTGAAGACAATAAATACTCAAGGTGCAGCCTCACCAGTGCTGAGTACAGGGGCACAACCACTTCCCTTCTGCTGAGCACTTTCCTGATACATCCTGAAATTCTTATCTTTGAAGCAGATTTCCTGTTTTACTGCCCTTGAATCACAGAATCACAGAATTAGCAGAGTTGGAAGGGACCTCTAGAGACTGTCTAATCCAACTTTCCCACTAAAGCAGGATCACCTAGAGCATGTTACATGGGACTGCATCCAAGCAGGTTATACATATTTCCAGAGAAGAGGACTTCTCAACATCCCTGGGCAGCCTGTTCTAGTGCCTTGTCATCCTCATAGTGAAAAAGGGTTTTTTTAATGTTTGAATAGAATTTCTTATGTTCCACTTATGCCCCTTGCTCCTCATCCTGTCACTGGGAACTACCAAGAAGAATCTGGCTCCATCTTCCTTGCACCCACCCTTTTAGATACTTGTAGGCATTAACAAGGTCTCTCCTCACCCTTTTCTTCCCTGGGCTAAAGGGTTTCAGCTATCTCAGCCTTTCCTCATAAAAGATATGCTCCAATCCAACAGTCATCATCATTGCCCTTTGCTGGACCCCATTCTGTAGTTCTCTGTCTCACTTTGAAATTCACATACCTCTAAATTTTAAACATACAAGAATGAAATAAGTAAAATGCATGTATTATTAATTATACTGCATAGATTCAAATGGGGTGGAGGTTTCAAATGTAAGCTCAACTTTTCTGCTTTTTTAGTAGATTGAATTCAGCTGGAAAGTGGATACTGAGGTTTTTTTGTTTTGTTTTCATCTGCATGTGCAATTTCAGACAATGAATTTTCTAGTTAAAATATTTGGTTACTTCCCCTGCCTACAGATATGTGCCAAAGCTGCTGTTCAGCTTCTTAGTGGGCACACTTTGTCTCTGCTTCTCCTCTTCAGACTGCTAAAGGGAATCCTGGAGACTGAAGACTGACTTCAAGGCACTGCCAGTTTTCTTACCATGTCTGTACTCTTTACAGTTTCTGACATGCATTCCTTGTTTTTGTCTTGAAGGTTTCTTAGATTTTGTCACCTACCAGTTTCTCATATTCCTCTTTAGCATTCTGCTTGAGAGTCCTTTTCCTTTACCCCTTTCTTTCTCTTTTTATTCCTACCTGCAGAAATTTTTGCTTCTCAAACAGTAATAGGAATTAGCATTAAAAAGCCACTGGCCTTTTCTTATATTTCCCTGGATTTTACAGATACTTTAATGCCGTAGACTTGGCAAATCAGAGTTACCTGTTTGTGGATATTTTTTCCCCGTTTCAATATTACATTAGCCTGTGTGCTAACAAGGTATATTTGAGCTGCTCAAGAAGTCTAAGCCTGTAGAGTAACAAGGCAACCAGGTGCCTCTAATTGCCAAGGAGTGGGTGTGAGCTGGTATCAAGTCCACCTGTGCCTGGTTAGGGCAGGCCCCCTACTGAGCATTAGCAGGACCAGGGGGCCAATAAAAGGTGAGGCTCACACCCACAGGTTAGCTCACTCTTGGGCTAGGCAACAGAGAGGTCAGTAGCTCTTTGAGCCACAGGACCAATCTAGGCTAGTTCCACTCTGTGAGCTATAGACTTAGAGCACCGCCTGCAAGTCTCTATTATGACACCTGGTTAGACCTGGAAGCACCGATCCCTAAGAAAGGTTCGTCTCGCAACGTAAGCCCTCTACTGAATTTAAGAAAAACAAGATGAAAAGAAGTTGTTACTACAAAATGGTCTTTAAAATCCCGATGAACATTTTATTTTTAAATGCAGAATGGATGTGTGAATACAATTGAAATTTTCTTTGCATGGGGTGTGACATACTAGAGGTTGATAGAGAAGAAGTGTCAATAATAATTTAAAAAAAAACCCCTTAGTTTTGGTCCTGGACCCCTGAGTTCTAATTGCAAGCATAATGCAAGGTCTTGTTACTACAAAGTGAAAGTCAAAGCTTAATTTTGTTCTGCTGACTTCTTTTAAGTGTGAAGTTGAACACTTATAAGCAATTACAGGAAGAGCTGAATGCAAAACTAAGCACAGGCCAAAGAGGGAAATAACAGATATATTCTTGCATTATGAAAATGCAGTTCTAACATGTTGCCCTATTTTCTATGCTCTTTAAAGCAATATTGTTAAGCATGTCAATATTAAAGGTTCTTCTTCCCCTGGCTTGGTCAGTGTTTCTAATTCAGACTTATGCCTCATAATTTGAAACCCTGCTCTTAGTCAGAATGAATTGGAATTTGATCACATTTGAGTTGTATTGATCATAAAAGATTTACATATCTCCCATATCTCTATTTTGAGGCAGATATTGAAAGTGTGAAAGAGATGCAGTAAAGAGGGGGAAGATCATCTAAAGCAAAAGAAAGCAATTATAAGTAAGACTTTTGCGAGTTTTTTTTCTGCAGAACAGTTTTCTCAAAGCTTCTGTAGAATCACAGAATTGTCACAATTGAAAAAGCCCTCTAAGATCACCACATCCAACTCTTAAATAAAGTGTTAGACTCTACCAGTAAGTTTTTTCTCCTATGTTTTTGGGAGGATTATGCTCTCTCTCCTCAGCACATTGTTATCTCTAAGCAAGAGAGGAAAGACACATTCAACCAACTTATTTATGCACAACAAATGGTTCTGAAGCTAATGGTGGCCTGGAGACCGGTGTTACCTTTGACTTTTCCTCAACAAATAGCTTCTCCTCCTGCCTCTGCTTCTCTCCCAGATTTTAGTCTTTGCTCTAGGGCATTTGAGATGGGATGGGGAAAAATAAATTGTGAGGTTCTTTGCCATTATTGTAAAATGAAACCTTGGAGAGCTTTATGGAGTCTACCAGCAGCTGTTAATGAGGCTTTATGAACCTCGGATGCTATAGCATAAAATATTGTTATATAAAAAAATGTGGTGCCAGGGCCAAGCTGCCTAATAAAAGGAATGACAGAGGGGATTGTGTGCCTAGGTGGTTATGACATGGAGCCTTTCCCCTCTAAGTCACTCTTTTAAATTCAATGTGGACTGGCATTGACCGAGGGCTGTTATTATCCAATGGCCCTTAAAGAGGCCATGGGAAATAGATTGGAGGTCTCAGTTCATTTCTTTAGGGAAGGGAGGTCTATATTCCAGCTGACAGTAATCATCACCTAAGTTCAAGGCTCACCACAGGAACTGCACTTGGAAAGGACACGACCACTGCACAGTGTCTCCTGGCTCAGGGCTCCAGAGCTTTATTTATCACACTGGGGTGTGCAAGTCAATGCTGTGGGCTCTGGCATAGGCTCATTCTTTGGGTAACCAAAAGGCTTTGTTTCAGTCCATTACCAATAATATCCTCAATGGCCTTCTTCCCATACCCTGCTCAGATAAGTTAATACTATATTTAATAGTACTCTTGATACAAATAAATGAGATAACAGGTGAAAACAGGTATAGCTATGGTTAATATAAAGAAGAATGAGGTCCTATGTAATTACTAAATTCAGTCATAAGGAATAATGATTTATTACAGAGTCTTGCTTGGTAGTGAGGAAAAAAACAGGCAGTTTGTAAGACTATTTCTAATGTTTAAGTGGATTCTTGTAGTCTAGTCTAATTAAATGCCAAGCTATTAGATTTTAATAACCTGTGAAAAAGAAATTACAATTGTATAAACCACTGACAAATGATTTCTTCAACAATTCCACCCCAAGAGAGCTGAGTATATGAACATGTAGGAAAACTATTGTAACTTAAAAATGAAAGTAAGCAACAAGGTAGAAAAAAATGGACTATCTACTCAATAAATCAGAAGTTGAGTGAAAATGTTAAAAAGAAAAAGCAGTGTCTCCCCCCCAACATTATGATTTCCTGCTTTTTGTTTACAAATAATCCATTGCCAAATGGAAGAATAAAGAGGAGTGGGCTTGCTAATTTCTTCCTCTTGAAGCAAAATAAAATGAAGTAGATTGAAATTTTTTTTTTTTTTTTAGAGGAGCCAAGGTTTTATTAAAAATATCAAGAAGCTGGAATTTGTAGATAATTTGTACAATTAAAAAAAGAAGAGGAAAAAATGTGTAGAATTGTTCATTTAATTATGTTTTCTGGGAAGAGGAAGTATAAATAGGCACATAAGGTGCTAGTGATGGGACTGGAGTATATTGCTTCACTGAATATTAGGTATTATCCTCATATGGAGACATCGAGTAAGATGATTATGGTGAAATTTTCCTGTGCTCTTGTTCTTCAAGTCTTGAGTTATAATGTAGAAAAGAAACCTACAATGTATCAAGTCCTGGAGGGGTTCAGAGTTGGTTAGGTTCTACAAGGTAAGCGTTACATCGTAATTTCAAAATAAGGCATTTACTAGATCAAAGACAACCATCTGATCTACTCACATAAGCATAAAAATACCCACAAATCCCTCCAAACCTCTGGCCTTCCTTACTCGGAGAAGAATTAAACAGTTTGCTTCTATTTATTTATTTATTTGTTGATTTATTTATTTATTCATTTTCCAGCACCCTCTCCCCTCCCTCATTTGAACTCAGGACTGTAGACTTGAACAGGAGACCTCATCTGGGACTTCATTAGAGGAGCCTGGACTGGGGAATGACAGCCTCGGTACTATTATGCTGCTCTGCTGCAGCCTTTACTTCTCTTTCTGCTGTAAATATAATAAATACCCTCCGCCTAGTCTTCATAGTGGCAGTAACTCCAGCAAGGGGACATTATTGCCTTCTGGCCTGAGGAGAACGCTTGTGCATTCCTGGGCTTGGTGTCATCTGTCAGGCAGATTGGACTTGTCTGTGAGAAGGGGCATTATGCAGTCAGCTGAGGCAGTTGTTTCCATACGTCTTGCGGGAAAGCAATCATTTTTCAGAAATATATTAGATGAGTGGACTCTTTTTCTTCTTTTCCCCCCAAGGATCTATTGCTCTTTCCTTCTCCCCACGTATCACGTGCACCATTATGGCATTCCTAGTTTCTGCGGAGGCCATGGGGGAACTCTTATGTCTCATAGGCTACATTTTATTCATCTGGGAGACAAAAAGCAAAATATTTGCTTCCTGATGTAGAGCAGCAGCAGCTGCAGAACACCTGCCAAGCTACAGCACGTGACAGTGTGGTAAGGTCCGGAGTACTAATAAAAGAGCAGTTTTTGGGACCCACTTCAGCCTCTTTGGTGGTAAATTAGCCACAAGGCTCTGATCCTCATGCCCTGATTCATCAGTCACCAGGGGGACAGGGAAGACATGTCAGTAACCTTCTCCAATTGGCAGTGGCAGTAGCTGACAAGCAACAGAGATCTTGCAGCTAAGAGGGACTGCTTGCCAGGCTAGCATAGTTGTATGTCTGTGTGTTTGGTTGCTTAGTTGGGCTTTTGTCACTTCCAGTCAAAGATGTCAAAGAGTTGACAAGTCTCTGGCTTTGGAAAGGTTTGCAATGGTAACATAAGAGCCACTGCTGCAGGTGTGAGGAGGCCTGGCAGAAAACTAGAAGCACTTCTTAGCAGCTTTATATGTTTAAGACAAAAAAGTTCCTGCCATACAAAGGGTGAGTTGTTGTGGCCTGAGGGAGAACAAGAGTTTCTTCAGCTTTAGAGACTATTTTTGGTGTAAAAAGAGCTTGGCTTGGGGGACTCATGAGTGGGTACTTGGAGAGCACTCATCTGTCAACAATGGAACACCTTATGGAACCTGTTTAGAAAAGAAATGGATGAAACTCTCTTTGTTTAGCTTGATTGCTATGTGTTCCCTATCACTACCACTTCCACTGTCTGACAGAGAGAGCAGGATTACCATGCAAGCAGAGATTTTTCTGTCTGAAAAGGAATATACTTGTGGACAGACACCTTGTTCCCAGCTATCACCACCACCCAGGTGTGAATGCCTGGTGGAAGGAAGATAGATGCACACGCATGTGCAAGGTAGAAAATGTGGCAAAAATGTGCTTCTGTCCCACTTTAATAAAGAGAACTCACACTGTGAAATTCAAGTCCATAAATTGTGCATGAAATTACAGCATTTTTATGCAAAGTTGTGAGAACGCCATGGACATATGGCTGGAATAACTGCCAAGATACCCTGGTGATTAGCACAATGTGTGTGCCTAGAGAGAAGCTGATTAAAGCTGATAGGCAAACTGGTACATTGCTTCTCTCTCAGCTTCAAACAAGACAGTCTTAAAATACCTTCCCAAATATTTCTTCTGTGCTGTTGTGCCAATAACTAGTTCTGAAAATATCTAGGATTTTCACAGGAATATACAGTCTTATTAAAGACAATTAGCTTTCTCTTGAAGAAACGCAGTACAGCACCAACTTGCATTGATCTCAGTTAATTAGAAAACATGATCTTTTTTTGAGCTGTGGTGTATTCTTCTTCCCCAAGCCCAAGGTATGATGAAGAATCCCAAAATGGTCTTTTCAAGGGTAATAGTCTGGAAGCCAAAGAAGTTTCTACATCTCTCCTTGAACTAGAAGTAAGGTGTTCTGCATCATCTGTTCTCTAAATGAATTATTATAATGCTGAGACTAAACTAACCTGGAAAATTGCTTTTGAGATGAAAGGGAAAAAGTGGTCTGTAAAATAGTTTTCTGTGATCACTGCTCAAAGCAGAATCTTGCTGGGTAATTTTAAATTAGAATTGGGCAAGGCAGAGACTTTAGCAAACAAGCTTTCAGAGATATTTAAGCTTTAAGCCCAACCTAGTGGGGTTGTTTAGCCTGGAGAAGAGGATGCTGAGGCGAGACCTTATTGCTCTCTACAGCTACCTGAAAGGAGGTTGTAGCAAAGGTGGGTGTTGATCTCTTCTCCCTAGTGACGAGTGATAAGACTAGAGAAAGAGCCCTTAAGTTATGTTAGAGAAAGTTTAGATTGGATGCTAAAATAAATGTCTTCCATGAAAGGGTTATCAAGCACTGGAACAAGCTGCCAAGGTAGATGCTTGAATGACTATCCCTGGAGGTGTTTTAAAGATGTGTAGATATGTTAGATACATGGTTTAGCACTGGACTGGTAGAGTTAGGTTAATGGTTGGACTCAATGATCTCAAAGGTATTTTCCAACCAAAATGATTCTATGATTCTATAATGCCCCTTCTACTCCATTATTAAGTTTTCTAGAGTATTTACTTGTGTGTTTTTCCTGGTGTGGTTGTGTAATTGTTTTCAGTCTCCAGTTCTGGGCCCCTCAGTTCAAGAAGGACAGGGAAGTGCTTGAAAGAGTCCAGCGCAGAGCTACTAAGATGATTAAGGGAGTGGAACATCTCCCTTATGAGGAAAGGCTGAGGGAGCTGGGTCTCTTTAGTTTGGAGAAAAGGAGACTGAGGGGTGACCTCATCAATGTTTTCAAATATGTAAGGAGTGAGTGTCAGGGAGATGGAGTTAGGCTTTTCTCAGTGATGACCAGTGATAGGACAAGGGGTAATGGGTGTAAATTGGAGCATAGGAGGTTCAAGTTGAATATTCGAAAAAAATTTTTTACTGTAAGGGTGACAGAGCCCTGGAACAGGCTGCCCAGGGGGGTCGTGGAGTCTCCTTCACTGGAGACATTCAAAACCCGCTTGGACACGTTCCTGCACGATGTACTCTAGGTGGCCCTGCTCTGGCAGGGGGGGGTTGGACTAGATGATCTTTCGAGGTCCCTTCTAACCCCTAGGATTCTATGATTCTATGATCCTGTTAGGTCTGGCTCAAAGCAGGCAGTCAGAAAAATAGCTGAATTATTAGTTTTCATTTCTAGCAACATGTATTTGCTGAAAATACATGGTCAAACTGATGGTTTTGTCCTTTAGTTTAGCTGAGGAAAGAGCAAAGTTTTTTTCCCACCTGAAGCACAGGATTTTAGAAGTCTTGTCAGGACTGCTCATTTTGATGAATTTCATTGCAACCAGATTTTTGTATTAGTTACCATCAGTGCCATAAAGAAGCACTGGCATTTTAGGATTGTGTCTGTAGTGCTGGTTGCTAACACTCCACTAACAAGCTGTTCTTTTTCTTTTAAATTAAGCAGATACTCATCTGGGCATTCCTTGTGCTCATAGAGTCATTTTGTTGCAATTTGGAAGGAAGTGTAGTCATTGTTTTCATGCTCAGACCTTCACCTTGGGGGAAGGGCAGATTTTATGTGCTAAACGAGAAGGGAAGTGCTGCATCAGTTCAGATTAAACAGTACCTGCACATGAGAAAAACCTGTAGTGCCAGGGAGCACAGTTTCAGCATAGCAAATCCTTGGTGTAAATGTAGGCAGAAATAATTCCAGACAGAAATAATTCAAGCAGTGTGGAAGGTTCCGCTGAGCCCTATGAAGTCTGTGTTTTGCTGCCCCTACGGAGAATGCAGCCCTAAAATGTCAGTACAGTTTGGAGTAACACCATCCTTGCTGCACCTAAACAGATGGACCAAAAGGATGGGTGCAGAGCTCCCCCTGCAGCCCAGCACTTTTTCTTCAAAAAGCATTGGGGTCAAAAGAAAGGGTGATTTTGGCTTTGTCGTTGGAAAAGATGTTTTGCATCTGAGGCTTTGTCACCCATGGGGACTTGGTTTTGTCTTTAATGGATGTAGGGACTGACATCATTGCTCTTAAGTGCGTCAAGTATTCTGATCTCTGTTGAAGGTTGATTTGATTTGGTAACTTTTTTTTTTTTTGGTGGCTTTGGTTTTTGTGGGGTTTTTATTGGGTTTTTTTAAATGTTTTTGTTTTGTTTTAGGGTTTTTGTCTGCTTTTTTTTAAGTGTCTGAAGCCAAAGCTGGCTCCTTGCCTGCCGCTAATTGTACCTCTTCCCAGACTACATCATGTTTTTCATAGTTTCAAGAGTATATTTATTAACTTGAAAAATATATATGGAGATAGCTAATATTTCTCTTTTATCTACTGTTTTTCTCAGCCATGTTGCACCCTCTGCTTTGTTCAACGCTAAGTAAAATAGCACAGAGAAGATCCCCCACTTGTTGCTTACCATTGATATGACAGTGTTTCTTTTACCTGTGTCCTCCTTTCTGGCTAAATTCAACCCCTTTAGTTTGTGCCAGTTTTCTCTCATTTCTGAAACTCATTTATTTTTATTTGTGTCTTTTTTTCCAGAAGAAGAGCATCTCAGAAACTGGAAGATGAAGACAGGTGGGCAGACTAGAGAAAATGGCTTGATGTCCAGTGAAGTGAAGACCAGTGATGAGTAGCATTCCTCAAGGGTCAGTACTGAGGCCAGTGCTGTTTAACATCTTTGTCAGCAAAATGGGCAGTGGAATTGAGTGCACTGCCCGCAAGTTTGCTGACAACACCAAGCTGTGTGGTGTAGTCAACACGCTGGAGAGAAGGGATGCCATCCAGAGGAACCTTGACAGGCTTGAGAGGTGAGCCCATGCAAAACGTATGAAATTCAACAAGGTCGAGAGCAAGGTCTTGCAGCTGTGTCAGGGCAATTCCTAGCACAATTACTGACCAGGCAGAGATAGGATTGAGAACAGTCTTGAGGAGAAGGACTTCGGGGTGTTAAGTAATGAGCAGCTCAACATGAGTTGGCAATCTGTGCTTGCAGCCCACAAAGCCAACTGTATCCTGGACTGTATCAAAAGAAGTGTGTCCAGCAGGTAGAGGGAGGTAATTTTCCTGATCTATTCTCTGCTTTTGTGAGACCCCACCTGCAGTACTGTGTCCAGTTCTAGAGCCCACAACATGAGAAGCTGTTAGAGCAATTCCAGAGGAGGGCCTCAAAGATCAGAGCACCACTCCTGTAAAGACAGGCTGAGAGAGCTGGGGTTCATCAGCCTGGAGAAAAGAAGGCTCTGGGGATAACTTCTAGCAGCCTTCCAGTACCTGAAGGTGGCTAAAGGAGAGCTGCAGAGGGACATTTCATAAGGGCATGTAGTGATAGGACATATAGTGATAGAACAGGGGGTAATGGTTTTAAGCTGGAAGAGGCTAGATTTAGGTTAAACGTTCGGAAGAAATTATTCAGTGTGGTGAGACACTGGCACAGGTTGCCCAGGGAGGTTGTAAGATGTCTTATGCCTGGAAGTGTTCAGGGCCAGGTTGGATGGGGCCTTGAGCAGCCTGGTCTAGTGGGAGGTGTCCCTGCCCATGTGGGAGGGTTGGAACTAGATGATCTTTTAGGTTTGTTCCAAGCCATGCCATTCTATAATTCTATGAATTTGGGAATTAAGTCCAGCTTGTGAATACAAAATTGAGAATGGTACTTTGGCTGCTCTGATTTGTTTCATTAAGCAACCTGCCCTGTTCCTGGGCTTGCATGTGTAGGAAAATTGTTGTGGATTTTAATGGTTTGCCTTTGCAGGGTAGAAGAGGTATCAAGTACCAACTTCAAGCCTGTGAAGCCACATTTTAGAAAAAAAGTGGCCCAATTTAATTTCGCTTCATTTTTTTTCTGCATCAAATTAAAGCAAACCAAACTCAGGTAACATTTATTCAAGGCTTTTAATGTGGTTCAACTGATCCACTTGAAAGGATAAATCAGATTAATTATCCTGAGTATTCCACATGGATGAGACATGACACATAGCACCACTGTCAAGTTATCTTCCCTCAGGAGACCAAAACATGCATAGTAATGAACAACAAGGGACTGCATACAAAAAAAAAGATCAGTTAGGCAGTAGGAACATCAGATGCAAATCAAAGCTGGACAAGGAGGAAAGGTTGTGGTGTATGTTTTCTGCTCACTGAGCAGCTCTCTGCTGACTGGAAAGTGACTCAGCTGAAAGAAAGGGCTAAGAAAGGTAAGGAAGGTAAGAAAGAAAGGTAAGAAAGGTTTTGGGGCAGACACTGGAATCTTTGTTGTGATCAGGGGAAACTGCTTTGCACAGGAATGAATAAAATTTGGAGGCTGATCCAGAGTCTGGGTATCATGTTGGCACTTCCTGGGGAAAGAAAGTAGTTTTCAAGATTTTTAATTGAGTATTCCAACCATTTTCACTCTATCCTACAAAGCTGCAATGTGAAGAAAACCTCAGGAACACTAGCTTTTTGAAACACAGTTCCTGTGCTTTCATTTAGAGGTACTGAATATAAATATCCATTTTGTGAACTGTATGTATGAGATTTTGACATTCATTATGTGACAAAATTAAATATTACGTGTTTCTGCACTGAAGATGAGCTCCAGTTTTGACCTTACCAATTCATTAAAGAACGGTTTCAGTAATTATTGCCGTTGCTTCTTTATAGATGAATGACTCTGCTCTGGAATGGGATCCATTTGAGCACAGGTGACAGAGAACCTGAGAAGAGGTGGCTGCCATGTTGTGCACAGCTACCAGTGTAGCCTGTCAGAGAATTATGATATTAATGATGTTTATTTTGTCATATATTTCTGGTAAGATTTCCATCATCTGCCATTTGAGCTACACTAAAAGGAAAAGAAGAATGTCTATGGCGGTTTTGTATCAGAGAAACAGCAGGAGATGTACTTGCAATTAGTCTTACAGAGGTCCCTGATCAGGATATCTTGCCTTGTGTGTTTTTTTTTATACTAAGTGAACCTTTGCATAGCAATCTATATGATGGATGAAAGGCCAGATTTCTTTTTTCTCTCTGTGTACATCATACAAATGTAGTGGTTCTTTTAGAGCATTTGCTTTTCTAACAAAGGACAAATAAAGGAGGATTACAAGGTTTGCCAAACCTGTTGTGTCAGCAACCTTGAAGCTATTTGCTGGGGATGGACAGGGGAATGGAAAATGCATTTGGCTGTGGGATCTTCTGCTGCAGGTCAGCAGAAGGCCAATTTGTGCAGTAGATTCCCCTTGTTTATCATCTTTGCTGGACAGAAATGGCTTTGAGTTTGCACAGGTATTCTGAATGGCTGTAAAAGTTTACTTCCTAGTAACTCATGGTAATAAATAAAATAGATGTAAGAGCAGGAGTTAAGCCTGCTTGCAAATATGTGTAGCTGTGAAAACATCTTAGCAGCTGGATAATAAGCAGTGTATGCTTTCCCTGGAGCTGTAAGCATAACAAGTAAGACAAGACAAAGCTACACTTGTGTAGTGCTAGAAATATCAAGTTAGATTCCTTGGGCTTTAGGTTAGTTGTTCAATTGCATTTAAAAGGAAATCCCTTCCCTCTCCCTGCTGCATATTCTTTGTGAATGGGTTCTTATACACATGCAGAACAATGTGATGCCATGCCTTTTAGTTTGGGCTTATAAGTCAAGGTTAACTGCCTTTCTCCCAGCAGGTAAATTATTTTCAGTAAAGAATCTGCTCAAAGAAGAAGTTATACATCTTACCTTTCATTACTAAGCAGCAAAAAGTGCAAGAGAGAAATGAAATGATGTATGGAGGAGTTATAATACCCCCCTGTTTGATGCATATACATTTCTGCTTTTTGCAGAAAGATGGGAATAAATTAAAAAAAGAAAAATCCCAAGGACTAGGCTTATAGTATTAACCCCCCAAGCTTTTTTACATCTTTTCCCATAAAAGAAAAATATCTTTTCTCCCTCTCTATTGGAGTAAATAGCTGCATTTATATAGTAAATAGCTACAGACTGGAGATAGTGAATTGAAACAGCCATAATGAAAGTGGCAGCCAAAAACAAGGGCATTTACAAAGGATAATTATTGCTTAGATTATAAATATCAACTTTCTATTGACACGAAAAAATTACATCTTACAGAGATATTATAAGCATTATCATTCACAATGAAGCATGACAGAAAAGATTTTCGTTTCAGCTGCCTGTAGAATCAAATCATGTGAGCTGTTATTTCTTCAGAGAAATGTGAAGCTAAAAGTTAGAAGGGTGCAGTTTTCTATGTAAAAATAGCATCTTTCACTTCCTCAGATGCAGGGCAATGCTAGCATACAGAACTGCAATATAGGAACCAGAGCTGGACAATGTGAAGTTCTCCAGGCATGGAAAGAATTTCCAATTTCCCAGGCACTTACCTGCCAGCCTGATTTGATTAAGAATGCCCCTTCCAGGTAAGGGGGTTGGAAACTTCCAAAATAGTTGTCTTCAAAAAGAGACTGATATTTTAGATCTGAATTAGCATTTGTATTACAAATGACACCAGCAGTGACAACCTCAAAGTCCTAAGGAGTGAGGAGGAAAAAAGATGCACATTCATACTTTACAGTTCAGTTGAAAATAATGTAATGTAAGTCATATATAATCCATTTTTTCTATGTGATATTCTGACATTCCTTTTGTGTGGAAAGTAAAAATAATGCATTTCCCCATAGCTGTGCTTAAGTCTTGTGGTTACTGCTTGCATAAGCATCAAAATTATTCTGTCTATATAGTTGTTTTTAAATGCTGTTATTAAGAAAAAAGTGCTGCATGTTGTCATCAATACCAATCACACACAAAATCTGTCATGAACATCACAGCCTTGCTTTATCTAAGGCATCATTTTTTTGTGTGCTGTGGTCTGTTATACATTATAACTGTACTATGATGTCAGGAAAAATAAAATCTCCTAGGAAATATATAGGCTCATATATAACCACAAGTTAAAAATAGAGAAAGTAATAATTGAACATTCAAAGCAGAGCCTAATTTTGCTTAGAAATGAGCAGCAACATCACAATACTTATTAAGATGTTCTCTGGTTTCCTTTCAAAAGCTTAGGTGTCTCTTCAAATGAAGGTTAAGAAATCACAGAATCATGGCTTGGAAAGAACATTAGGAATCATCTAGTTCCAACCTATTAGACCAAGCAAAGACTAGGTCCAAGACCATCTAATGAACTTGAAGGTGCACAAGTCCATGGGACCTGACAAGATCCATCTACGAGTCCTGAGGGAATTGGAAGATGAAGTTGCAAAGCCTCTTTCCATCACAGAATCATAGAATAATTTGGGTTGACTTTTTAGGTGACTCTACTTTATGATCTTTCCAAGCACAGAGGTGAAGCTTGCATGTTGGTAGTTTCCAGGGTCTTCCTTACTACCGTTTTTTAAAATGGGTGTAATGAGTCCCTTCTTCCAATCACCAGGGACTTCAATGGAGAGTGACTTGGTCGCTTCATCCACAAATTCTCTCAAGACTCTGGGATGCATCTCATCAGGTCCCATAGACTTATGTGTGTTCAGTTTCCTCAGGTCTTCACAAACATGATCTTCACATACAGTGGAAGGGACTCCACCACTCTGGTTCCTGACCTTAAGGCTTTTTGTCCTGGTGGAGGATACTGAGCTCCCCAGAATGGATTTATTCTTTCTTGGACTAATGTTTTATGGTGCTGAGGACTGGTTTGGGGAGAATGCAAAGTGGAGCTGTACTTTTCCCCCTAGATGCTGTTTGTTGCAACTCTGTTTAATGGATTACATTTCCCTCTTTTAAGTTGATGAGGGCAATTCTGTAATGTGAATTTCTGTAAAGTCTGCAAAATGTTTCTTTCCATCCTATATATGGAACTCATTTTCTGGACTTCATGGCTGCCAGCCATAATTTCAGATGGTGTGATGCGTTAGATGTAAGGACAAAGAGGATCTGCTTTATTTACTGTTTAATTTAGTTATCTTTCCCAATTCGCAATATAGATCCTTCTGTAAATGTGTCCTTCTACCTTTACTTTCTACCTGTCTGAAGTTTTTAGGGAGCAATCACTGTTCATCTGTGAATTTCTTGCAGTGAGGATGTCTTTTCCAGTTTGCATTTCCATTAAAACTTTCTAACAAAAGTCTGCTAGACTGTGTCAGTTCTACCTTTTGCACTCCTGAGGATTTTTACTGCCTTTGTTTTATCTTGTTTTGTAAGAAAGAAATAAATTATATATTTCAGTGAAACATCATGGTATTGGGAATTGTTTTTTATATTGCTGTGCTGTTTTTTCTTGGCACAATTTATCACTGAGGATAGGTGTTTCCTGAGTCACTGGATGTCTTAAGTGTGTGAATAATGGCATAAATTACTTGCTTGAAAAACATCAGTGAGACAAGACATTAGAGGGAGTGAAAATGTCTGCTATGATAAAGTTGAACAGTCTCAGAAAAGAATTTGTTCTCTAATACTGTTCTCAGCTGTATGTATGAATCGAATACACATTAGCAATGTCAGTGGTAAAGATCCACATTTCTGATGCATACTGAGAAGACCACTGGCCACTGAATGATGAAATATAACAGGACTGAACCCATGGGAATGGTAAATAACTTTGGCATTTGCTTTTGTGATATTATAAATGCTGTAGCTCTGAAACAAAGATTTTACCTCCAAAGCTGGGCATTTTCATACAGAACTGAAGTCAAGCTAAAGAAAATTGTTTAATGCTAGAAGTAGTCCTAATGAACTACCATACTACCTCCCACATTACTTTTATCTATAGAATATGACAGAGGGTTTTCTAGTAGAAAACTGGTATGCTGGAGTTCTTGGAGAACAGGTGTACAGATTATCCAAAATGATCAAAGCTCTAAAAATATGAGTTGTAAATTTCAATTATTTTAAGTTTTTAAAATTTTAACATTAAGTACTTATGCTCTTGGGTAGTTCTAAGAACAGTTGTACATACAAAATCAATATCAAAGAACAGTTGTACATACAAAATCAAAAACGAATATGAAACAGCAAGGATACCACTACAGGCAAATCAAATATATTAACCATTATGTGGGATGCTCTTTTTCTTCTCTTTCTGCTGTTAGTTTAGAGGATTTTCCCTGTTGCCTGCCCAAATATTTTCTTCAGATTATGCAATGTGAAAAGCATCTTGTACAGCTTGTGATATGGATCTACCACATGAAATTCCTCACTGGTACTGTACATATTTTGACCATGTTTTACACATAATCTAGCCTCTTTGCTTCTCACTTAATGAAACAATATTTAAACATATTGGGACATTTGTTCCATATAGCATTTTGGGTCATAGTACCCGCCTCTTTTCAACATCAGTCTTACCGAAAAAGCAGTTGAATTGAGCTATGTCTCTAGCAAATTATAAAAATGCTGAAATGTTGGATTACTCACAAACTGCTGCATTCAGATCTCCCTTCCAATTGAAGTTGAGTACATATCTATTACCTTAAGGAAGAAGGACAGCTATAATGGAAAGATAACAACACTTCTAAGAATTCACTGGAATAGATAAAAATGCTCAGCGATGAAAAACATTGCCCTGAAGGGCCTTAACCTCCATATTTGACAGTGAGAATGAACAGGCAAACGAATATATTTTTCTTCCCCAAAACACTATTGAAAGATGAAGTCAATATATTAAAACATGGCCCAAACACCTTCCAAATTTGTGAGTGGATACAAGCCTCATATTTGTAATAATTCATGCTAACGCATAAAGCATAATCCATAGGCTAGTTAATGCTTCATTGCTTTTTAGTGGTCTGTGGATGAGGCTCTTTGTTATTTTCCTTTTATATGTGTTACTTCTATCAAAAGAATTTACTTGTCTGGTGCTATCTGCTGTTGGTCCCCAAGAGCTTCCTGTAGAGCCTTGGCTGGAGCCTCTCCTGCTCAGTGCTGAGCAGCCACATGTGCCTGGTTGGAAGGCACACAAGCTCTTCTTTGAATTTAACATTTGTTTTAAGTTGCACTTTAAATCTCATTGCTCTAATGTACCTCAGGCTGTTGAATCTGGTGTCAGAAGTGCACCTAGCAACAAGAAATGTGTGTAAATCAGAATCCTTTTGCTCTACTGCAACCTGGATTTATGTTCATTAGCTTAAGTACCCAGCATACTTTCCCCTTTGTTTGAGTAATCACTTCAAAACATAATTTTGCAGCAACAGAACAAAAGCTTAAAAGGTGAAGTTTAGCTTCTCTTGCTTTCATGTGAATGTGAAACACCCTCATTGCATTGAGCCTGGCATTACAAAACACACCAGTGGATCAAACAACATATGACAAATTCTTGAAAGGAAAGCCATCCCAAACTGAGCTAGGAGAAAATGAGGTGCTGAGGAGCATCCAGTGGTACCCTTTGTTCTTTCCATGGAGAGCTGTGCTATTTCTAGTAGCTCATCTGTGGTTTTTGGAGAGACATGGGGTGAAATGGGTTTTAACACAGCAAGTGAGGTTTTTTCTCTGCCAGGACTCAACATGTAGCTCTTATGTGACTTCACCTGGTCACTTGTTGAACTTGTTGTCACTGCTAATTCCAATTTCCCTGCTGGAGCACAAATCTGAATCTCAAAAGGCTTGTATTATGGAAAGTGGACAGGTAGGATTTGCACAGTGAACCTGCTGCAGATGGCATATGAAACAGGGAAAAGATAACTGTGGCAGGAATATGATGGAGGTGAAGGTTGTTTATCAAACTGGTTTCAACACTATTTGCCTCAAACCAGTTCACTAATAGTAAAAAAAAAAAAATACTTTCATGAATGAGGAAGGCAACAACGTTTTGACTACCTACTGTGTATTCAAACCACTCATAAATCAAGGCTTTGGTAGGAATGAAGGGAGAGCTATTTTAAGTGGAATTTTTGTTTATGCAAGATTTGTATCCAGGCTTTTAGTTACTGTAAAACAGTAAGGATCTGTTGGACTGTTTTCAGTGAAGTTATGCTAACTTACAGCAGTGTAGTATCTGACCCAACATAGCCTTTCAATGTATCAGTGACCTAGTTTCTATTACAAAATGTCCATGTTAATGGGTTATTCAATTCTAACAGAAAAATTCTATCCTGGAAAAGAAGTTCACTGGAAAAAAATCTCTCTGTGAGCAACTTCCCTCTGTCTTTTGGGAGATGCTGTGCTGCATGTATACCGAAACTCTTCAGTAAAAAAACCTCTCCCAGCTCCATCATTTTCATCACATGTTAAAAAAAGCCTAGTCTGAGTCATTCTCCTCCCCCTTTCTCAGAATAACCACACAGATTATGCCTCAGTAGAAAAGACTGCCTGGGTTGAGACAATTAAGAAAACCGTTTTCTTTTAATTGGCGTGATTTTTCAGACAACAGACTTAATGTACAACGTAGATATGAAGAATTTAAAATATTGATTTCTGCAAGGTTGATATAAGTACAATCTTGCTTTGCAATGAAGTTTTCTGGGCCAGATCCCAACCTTCCTCAATTTCCTTATGTTTTGATGCAGGAACTCATTGGATTTCTTTGTTTTGGTTTGGGTTTTGTTTTGGTTTTTTGTTTTGTTGTTTTGTTTTTAATGCTGTTGGCTGTCTGCACTTTGTGGTTTGAATTTTCTCAAGAAAAAAGAACTTCAAGCAAGCCCTGCATCTTGGGTGCACCAGGCTAGAGTGTATTCAGGAAACTAGAATTACTCCTTTCATTAAAGAATGCATGTGTGTGAGGCATGCAGTTTGGTAGCTTGTTTATGAAGATGTTATTTCTTGAGATGAGGTGCTTTGCTGATTGAGAGCAGAGTTTGCTCCTTCTTCCTGGATTGCTGCTGCGTTCTGTGAAAAATACCCCTGGAGCCAGGAGCTACAGCAGTGCCAGCATCCCTGCTCCTATGGAGCTAGGCTTTGGTGCCAAAGTCAGTGTGAAGGTTTGGGTGGCTTCTTGGAAAGATGGGTTTGCTTTGGTGTCCCTATTGCATTTCTGCCTTTACTCATCTGAAGAATTGCAAAGGGAGCAAGGCAGTATGAAGTCCTTTAGGCTATAAAGCAGAGACTGACTGTACACAGATCATGTTTGAAAATGCAAATTCGTTATATATACGTATAGATAGGTAGATCTAATAGCTTAGCAATAGCAGAGAAGAATGTGAGCTGTAGGGACATTCTTATAATTAGTGCTTGTTACAAGGTAAGGTGCGATGCTCATGTCCTCATCAGAGGTGGGTCTTCTGAGAAGTTTTGTGCCTAGGTGAAATTACAGTCCTTCATTTGATCTTGCTCTTCTTGCTTTGGGAGGAGTTTTTAACCTCCTGCTGAGTAAATGCTATAGGTCTGATGTAATTCGGGAAGCTTTATGCCCAATGTGTGCTGCATAAACAACGTTGCTGAGTGCAGCAGCCAGCTTGGGACCATTTAGTTTTGCATCTGTGCTTTGGGTTTTCACTCCAGGAGGTAACACTGAAATCAGTGCTGAAGTGGCCTAGGGTAGTTTGGAAAGCAACCCAAATAGTTTTCTTCTGTTCATAGTCCTTCATCAAGTCCTTTTAGAACTCTGGGCAGTGATGAAAGTAGTGAAAGAAGTGAACCATTTCCCCTGAGCTATAATAGTGTGGAGAAAACCTTATGTGGCCAATAGCCATTATTTTCTTCAGTTTTCTTCCTTGTTATTATTTGTTCTTTAATTTGGCAGCATCTGCTTTTACGTGTATTAACCAGCTGTTGGAAACAGATTTGTCTGAAGTTTTGCCTTGCAACATTACAGTGTTAAATGCATCATAAAGATGAATATTGAATTAATTGAAAAATCTGTTTCTGAATGTTAAGGTCACCTAACCTCATTAGCCTTCAGGCTTGCTTTCCAGATCTGATTAGTGTTTGTTGACATTGAGAAAGAGGATACCACTTTATATATATAAAAAAATGTTTCCCTTCCTTTCCATCATACAGCATACAGCTATCCAAGAGTAAAATGTCAGTTTTGTGCCATTATGACCAGTAACTGCTACTTATGTAAACTATCATTCATATCGATAGGAAGCTTGTCAAAAATTATATTGTGAATTGTACTACTGAAGGACTCGTTTGATCCAGCTGAAGATCAGTTATATGAAATCCAGTATGCAAAGGCAAATACTTTTATTATTGTTCTAGCTGTTAGAATTAATTTTAATTTTAGGGAAAAAAAAAGTCACAATTTTACATAGCATAATTAAGCTAGACTGGAAGACATTTAATGCAAAAATCTTTGAACGATATGTTACATACCTCTGCTACCTAATTTTCAGGAATTAATATATTTGGTCTTGTTCTTAACCTACTGCTGTAATGAGGTGGAATTATAAAAGCTGGCAACAGGCATGGTGAGAGATATCACCCCTTTCTGTTTTGCTTTGGTTTTTATTTATAACAATGAGTTAAACAGAGTTAGAGAAGACCTCTAGCAAAAATCTCATGATTTAGAAACAGTCTTTATTATCTACTAGAGTATGTAACTTTGTAGCAATATTGGGAATATTTATGGTTACCTCACTCTTCAAAGTGCTCTGTAAATACTGGTTATATAATTCCCATTAGAGTCTTGCAGGGTAGGTATTTCTTATTCTTGTTTTATAGATGGCAACCATGAGACATTAAAAAAAGAAAAAAAAAATCTCACTGATTTTAGTGTCTTTTTTTCTCCTGTGTCAGAATGGAGCAAAACCTCTGAGAGGGAAAGTCCCCTGTTTCAGGTCAGGAAAACAAGTATTCAACATAGTTTTTGAATGAGAAACCTTTAAATTTGGGGTAAAAAAAAACAACTTGAAAGAAGGAAAGAAACAAGAAAACCCTCAACTGTTATTTTTATAGAATCTGCACTTATTCAAGAATAATAATGAATATGGTCAATATATAAGTTGTAATTCGCTGGAAATGTTTATTTGGGTAAATGAAAACATTTTTTTAGGTATTCCCTCTCCCCTTTCTTGTTCCCCTCTCCTCCCCCTGCTTCCCTTTCTTCCTTTCCTCCCCCAATTAAAACAATTCCACAAAAAGTAAGTCTTTAAAAATCACAGGAAAAACGAACACTGTTAAAACTGATTATTTTTGTAAAGATTTTTGTCTGTGTCTCATAAAGAGTGATACTGTAGACACACAGTGCTGAACTACTGATTTTTTTCTGAGAAAAGTGAAATCACTTTTAGGTAATGCTGCTGCTTTACACACAGCAGCAATGAAAGTTGCTGTGGTACCCATCGTTCCCATTGCTCTGCATTGCTACAGCTGATACTCAGAAATTATGTGGGCCCTGGTCCCTAAATGTTCTCAATTTATATTAGTCCCAGTTGCTTCCCAGTGACTCTTCAGCATGTTAAAATAAGCACTTAGATTTTTGCAGAATGAGGTTCTCAATATGTAACTGTGTCCGGCCAAGTCTTGCCCTGGCCTCCTGAACAAAAATAAACCACATGTAAGCACAGAACTCATTAATATTTTCTTGAGTCCTTTCACCCTGGTTCAGTCGCTGTCACTAATTTGTTATGATTGTGGTAACATTTCAAGAGTTTGCATATTTTTATTTTGTCTGAATGACTTCATGGGGTCTTGCTTATTTTATATTACCTAGACCGTCACAAGCAGAATCAAATACAGCTAAAATTATGTAAATTTCAATAAAATAAATTATTCTATTTTTGCAGATGTTCTTCATCTGGGTTGAATTTGATTGTAGATGCTTGTCTCCATGCACAATGAACCAGAGCTAAAGGATGAAAAGTGTTCTTGCTGCAAAGAAAACACATTCTGAATCTTTACTGTAAATTATACACTATACAAAATCAGCCCAAATTGTTCAAACCCTTGGACAATTACAATGTTATTCTACTCACCATACTGAGTACTGTGTAATTATCATGGTTAGCAGCAGTTTGCTTGCTCTCATCCCTGAAGGGAGATGCAAGCTCTACCGAAAAAAATAAATGCAGATGTTGGACCATATTTTGTTTTCTGACTCAGCAACTGAAAATACCCACAAAATGTGATGGATTTTTTTCCACTTATTTAGTTCCTATAGCATGAACAAAAACAGTGCTATTGACCAAATAGCACTGCACTATACATAATGGATAGGGTGGCTACTTGCATGATTAAGAAATTTGCTAGGTTTTACAGTAACCCTAGAGATTATATCTTCAAGGGAATCAAACAGCTCCTGACAGCCATCCAGGAGGATTTTGTGTTAATGAGAGGTGAGTGTCCTGGACTCACAGCTTTCTATGTTCAGGGATCAGCTGGCAGATACCATCACTCATTGCTCTTCTCTCTCATTTCTGGCAAAAAATTATTCATTCAGTTCAGAGAGAGAGGTAGAGAATACCTTGCACACACATGGAAGATTTCCTCTAGGTTCCTATCTCCTTCTAAGCACAACTGAATGGCACCTTGTAGTTCAGGGAAAATACAAAAGTCCTTGGCTACTGCTGAGCTTGAAGCCCACCTCCACCTTTTTCAGCCCATCAGTACATGTGTACACCCTCAAATGCAATACATAGTAGTGCACTCCCTATTGCATATTCTGGTTTTCTCTGGAAGTGTGACCAGTTGGCTGCTTTTCATATGGATTTGGAGGAGTCCTGTGAAAGGATTAGTTGGGTCTCAGCACCCACAGCTGTGAAGTGGGTGAAGGTGGTGGCAAAACTGATCAAACTCCTCAGATACAGAGACATTTCTTCTGATTTAACAGCCTTTTCCCATCTCTAATATCATTAATCTGTAAATGGAGCAACTGGTACACGTTTCTACTTATCTACTGGAACACCAGTTGGTGTCCATTGGAACTCAGTTCACCAGGTGTCTGTGGAACCTGGCACTGTTTTGCCATCCCAAAAACTTGGTGTTGGTTTTACTTACTTTAACAATGTCAGCTTTAGCTAACAGCTGTACCAATGTCAAACAGCAGCTTTATCAATGTCACCAAACTCTGCCTTCTGAGATTTGCCTGGGGCATTATCTGAAGGCTGTGCTGCTGAGCACGTTTGTTGAGCTGCTTAATGTGAGCTTTCTTACAGCACTCAGGACCAGCAATTTTAATGTGACAGAGCTGACAGTACTCACACAACAATACCTAAATTCATACAGCCCAGTTTTCAAGTCCTTTCCCCAAACAGTAGACATTCTCAAGTAGTCTGCTTAGAGGAAACAAACTCCATCAGTAGGATGGTTCTAAATCCAGCAAGATGGTCTGTGGCCATGCTGAGGGCATGCTGTAATGATGTTAAAGCAGATAATATATTGAAACATGGAAATCTGATGTTCCAACATCTGTTATTGCTATGTAAATATTATTAATGAATAAGTAGTTTCTCAAAGACTTGTGAGTGCTTATGCTTTGTAGTTCTATCAATCCTCTGTATATTTGTTTTGCGTTCTTTCCTCCTGTAAAAAGGAAATAGCTTCCTTCCTTGAACTCTGGGGTTAGAGAAGAACTCTGAGGAATCACATTAATTAACTTGCACCCTGCATTGAATGGACAAGAACTTCTCTGTGGCCCACCATTTTCCCAAGATTTTTTTTTTCCACATTACTATGTGGTGAATAAACATGACTGTTCCCCATTTCCCAACCCTCACAGCTCACTGTAGGTGACCAGTCAGCCAGCTGGTGCCAGATTAATGACATAAAACAGATTTTGTTGTCCAAGTGAGCTGTGAAGGATGGGGCTCTCTGCTAATTCCCATGGAAGCTAACTAAGCTGCCAGTTGAAATACTGCATTTACAATTCAGGCTGGGATTGTAATCACTGGGACCATATATTTTTTTTAAAGAACAAAATAAACAACACACAAAGTCTTTGTATTGATCGGGATCTGGGGGGGAGGAGGAGGGAATGGGGCAATTTAATCTATTTTTATAAAGTCTATACCATTGAGACCACTTAACTTTTATCCCAATGGAAATATATGAACTCTGTCTAAGCCTTTCTTCTCATGGGCATGCAGCATTTTCTGCTTTCTCCTTGCCATCTCCAGCAAGAGAAAATTAAAAAATCCAAACACTATTAACTTTAGTGAGCTGTTATAATTTATCTTGATAGACTGGTATGTATATATATTTCTACTATATTATACTGTTTCAAGTATGAATGCTTGAAAGAAAGGAAATACTGGCTCACTAAAGAAATTCAAAGTTAAGGGAAATACTGTTTGTACATATCCTTATTCAATACTGTCCCTGTCCTCTTTGGAGATTATTGGTATTGGAGACAATCCCAGGGAAACTGTGACTTGTAGAATTGTTGACATTTTTTTTTTTATTTGAATTTTTTGTAGGAAAAAAAAATCTTGTATAACCTGTAAAACAAATATACAATGATTACCAATAGAGTTTATTCCTCTTTCACAGCAATGGTTCCAGAACCTCTAAGCTATAATGGATTCAACCTTTAAGCAAGCCTGTTCTTTCCCCCTCTTGTCATGTGTGGCGAAGTAGGTACTATATTTGAAGGAGCAGCTTTTGTATCTAGAGTGCCCACAAATGTTTATTAGTAGCAGACTATTCAGGCTTTTAGTGACAACTTTGGACAAAAGAGATAATTCAGACAAACAGGTAGAAGAACTAAGTTGTCTGGAAACCTCTTTTGTAAGAAAATAGTAAAAACTTAAGGATTATTAAGGCTTGGCTGTGTACTTATGACACATGAAGTAGCCCATCAATTTGCAGTGAACCAGAACCTCAGTGCACTGGCCTGGCAGAACCAAAGCATAGTTTGGGTTGAAAGGGTAGGACTCCTATTTTGAGTTATCAGCAAAGAGAGGAGATGGCTAGTAGGTCCTCAGGAGTGATCTTCATGCTACACTTGGCCTGACCAAAGCTCCAAATGGACAGTGCTACCCATTATTCTTTTGTTCTTCAAATGTGTAATCATCTGTGGGAGGACCAAAACTACAGGCTGATTAATTGTTTTGGTACAAATTTATTTTTTCTTTTTTTACTGCCCTGAGGACTGAAGAAATCTTTGTTGGACAGTCTTGACTTGAGATGAGTGCTGAAGGCTTGGTTTCCTGACTAGCTCAAGGTCCCTGTGCCTTCCTTGGTGACTGATCTTACATCCTTGATTTAAAGGCAAAATCAAACAGAAGTGAATAGGCTTGACTCTTAGAAGCAGTAGTTTCAGAGCTAGCAAGATGCTTGCTTTACCCATGCCAGCAAACAGAGTTTAAGCTTCTTGAATGGCCCTTCCCTGCCTTTCTCTTGCACAGACCTCTGCTTCCACTGCATGTGTGGGTGCAGGGGGGTGTGCAGCAGCATCTCTTGTTGCTCTGTAGCCTGGCTTCCCCTCAGGTACAGCTGTTTTCTGTCAACCCATTCATCTGCAGCACAGGAAGGTGCAGAAGGTAAATGGGGATTGCCTAGGAGAAGTAGGTGGGCTGCAAGGTAGTGGGTAGCAGCTTGCAGTGGCAAATCAGACCTAGTGAGTGTTGGGTGCAGAGCAGAAGCCAGGTATCTGTGGTTCCCAGAAAGGGGGAGCATCATGAAGGCTCAGGTGCTGCAGAAGACCCCAGCAGAATACAAAGGTTTCTTCTAACAAACCGAATCAGTTAATTGGGTTAATATATGCAAGAAGTATATTTTTTAATTAATTCAAAGTACATTATTGATAATTTTAATTACACTTTTATAAGTGGCTGAAGCTTTTGTTGAACACGTTTAACAAGCTACAGATAACTAGCTTATAGAGATATACATATAGAGATAATTAAGATATTAAACATTTAAAGCATGAACTATAATTTAAGAAGCCTGTTACTTGTCATGTAACATTTTAAGCTATCATTTTAACTGCCAATGACATTCATTCATACTTCTCATCACTTCAATGCATATTTTCTAGTAAAATAGCTATAGGATAAATTAGTTCATAACCAAATACAAGACAGTGATCCCTTTATCTTTAGAATACAACTTGCTGATGCAAACTGAACTCAGTAGTGACTAAAATTTGTTGCTAAAGAACAATATTTTCAGAAGAACAAATGGAACCCATTAATAAATTCACAATGATAATTAGAAGATTCTAGCTATCTGGAATAGCAGGCAGCCTGTACAAGTTTGTGGAAGAGTTTTCAGAAGAATATTGGAATGAGACTGTAAACTTTTTTTAAAGATGATTAATCTTGACAAACTTCTGTATGGGATTGTTCAGGATGATTGTAACAACAAGGGGCTAAAATAAAGAAATTTCATGCTGTTCCATCCAGTCCTTTGTTGAATGGGAGGAAATGCAATGTCAGTTCCTAAGGATGAACATGTATATTACGGAATGAGGATGATGAATGTAAAAGCCAAGAACAGAATGGACATGGATCACTTCTTACTGAGCAGAGGTGAATTGTTGCTTACCACAGACCTCCTCTATCACAAGGAATTTCTACTGATACCACTGTTAACAGGAAACTGAGAACTGACTTTCTCTTGGCTGAGAACTGACTTTCAAGAGTTCCTTCAGAGATGATTTTGCATGTCCTTTCTAAGTCTTGCACTGTTAATTTCTATATACAAATGACAACTGGATTAAAATGAAGAGAGGAAATAGAGTTTGTGTTGTCACTTTAGCTAACACTGGAAGAAAGGCTTTATTTCCCAAGGCTGTGACACCTAATGCTTTTTCCCAAAGTCAATAGTTTCGTGTCAATGAAAGTTGTCAAAGATAATTTCAATACAGGAGTTTTACTGATACAGCAGGGACATCTTATCTTCTGTGTCTTTTGTACCAAAGTCATCTGAAATTAAAAACAAACCCCCCCCAAAAAAACCATGTGCTTGACTACAGAGACATATTTGCTGGTGGTCTACCCCAAAAGGGATACTCATTGCTTATTAGTTTTGCTGTGTGAATCCTTTCTCAAAATTAATATAAAGAAGAGGCAAGACAAATTCACTGAGACTCACATCGACATCTGCTGATCATTGCTTTAAACATCCAGCTTTTGGTTCAGGAACATATAAGCAGCTGATTAGTGAATCTGAGAGGACAAATTGGCATAAAGATGCTTGATACACATGTTCCATGTCTTAGACTTTCCTCTAAACATCCACTACCACTGGTTACCAGGACCAGGGCTCTGAAATGGATAGCCTACAAACATCACTTATTGTGAAGCCTATGTTCATTCTGGCTCTTCAAATACATCATTCTCTCTGACTTTTTTGTTCTGAAGGAAATATATGTTAAGAGTTTTGAAAAACCAAAGTATCAATTTACATTTTCAAACTCCTGGTTTGTATTGCCTAGTGACAGAAAGGAATACAGATTAGTACTCATCTTCCCAAGTATTATTTGCATGAACTTGCTCTTGATAAAAGAAATCCAATGGGAAAATCTATGAATATTTCACCATATGTAGGGTTTGTTTGTTGCATGGCTTATGCTGAGTTGTTAACAGATTTTAGTGTGAACTTTTCTTCTGGTAAGTTTGCCATGTAAAATGGACCTCATAATCACAGGACCAGTTCATTTAGGTTCTAAACTCTCATTGATGTTGGTAACATCAGTGTACGATAATCCTGAGACTTTTGGTTGCCTAATAAGCTTGGTATTTGATTCAGATCATCATTGGACCACTATATGTGCTTAAAATCTGGTGGCTGATATTTAAAATGTCATGGAAACTAAAACAGTGAAATTCTACTGAATCAGGTAGTTTACTGATCTGTTTATCAGGTTATTACTTTTAACCACAACTTCAAAAGCGTGTAGTAAATCAACAAGTTTTTGTTTCTCCTCACCCTCACAGCTGTTTGCAGCCATCTAGGCAGTAGAAAATGGTATAACATTTTCTAACCTAAGCTGTTATTTGCTTCTGTTTTTTTCTGTTTCTAGAACAACTTCCCTAAATCTACACTGCTTTTGCAAGTTAAGTGAAATAGTTAAAATAATCTATTAATTTAAAGGGGATGTTTTTTTATAAAGGTCTTCATGTAGAGGGGAAACATGGTGGGGGACTAGATGCCTTTCTTTACAGACCACTTAAACTTGGGGGGGCACAGCCTGAGAGCAGTCATTTGTTTTCTTTGGGTTAATGGCTTTCAGATGGATGCCTGTCTGATGAATATTGAGTGAGCTGCTGTATTAGCCTGTCCCTTCCACTGCAAAACGTATGTTCAGTGAATGGCATTGACATATTGGAAGTTGGAATGACCCTTCCCACTTGAGTTGTTCAAAGGTGATACATTATACCAGAGAGAAATTAAGTAAGGAAATGTGACAAAAAAGGACGATTCAAGGAAGATGATCATGTGTTCTGAATGTACAGCATCAAAGAGACTTTAGTTTTGACATCACTTGTGCCGTTCATTATTTAGTCATTCCCATCCTGAGTATTTATTTTCCAAAGGGAAAAATTGCTTTTCAGATTTGTCCTATGGTTTTGATCTTCAGTTTATACTTGTACTACTGGGTGATGTGGAAAAAATAAACAGTAGAGACCTTCGAGTACTCTCTAAAATTGCTGAGAGCAAAATTTGAAAAGTACTTCAGCAGCATGTAAAATATTTAGCCATGGGATAAATTTATCAAAATTACAGAGAGAATCCTAAAAAATATCCTGCTCTTTCTGCAACAGAGATCAATGTCTGGACACATGGATACAAAACAAGCATCATGGCTCTACTGCCAAGTATACTGGTTTGTGAAATTGCTTTTTTTTAAATTGTGATTACAGATGGAAAACATGCATCATTAGCAACAAATAAGGAAGTGAATAGCCTGTAACAATACGAGGATTGATTTGAATAGCTATTGATCAGATCTGGTTTTGCCTTTCAACTCTGTTTTAAGATCAAGTCCTTTGCCTGTGTCCATGTTCCTTGCCCTTCATTGCTGCTGACCTGCCTGATGGAAGCTGAGTGCAGTGTGAAGCCTGAAACTGGTTATTATGGGTCTGATAGATTTCAATTTAGTCAGGCTAGATTTTTCTAGGCCCCTTTTGTTTCGTTCTCAAAGGCTTCCATCCCCATCTGCCAACCTCCTAGGTCGGTAGAAGTATTCCAGATAATGTGTGCGAGGGCATTAGGCATGCAAAAAGCAGGAGTGGGAATTCATGAGGTCCCATGTGAAAGTTTATTGGCTGCCCAGAATTGCATTCCAGAAATGACAAAAGCTATCAGTCTTGTGGGTGCAGACCCTTCCGATTCACTGACAGTAATAATTCCACCCCTAACTCTTTGGTAATACATTAGCATTAACTGTAATTTTTGCCTTCAGACAGGCTCTGCAGTACAGCATGACAGTTCCTACCCTGTAATTGCAGGATCCTCATTAATCAAAAAGAATATTATGACATTGTGAGCTCACAAGAAAGACAATTCATGACTGACACAATAAAAGCCTAAATTATACTACTTTGATGCTTAGAGGTGCAAAATTGCTTTTTTATTTTTTTTTCTCTTGTGAAAATAGGATTTAGCAGCTGTAAGAAAAAGCCCTGTGTAATGAAAGTACGGAGTGTTCAGAGGTAAGCAACACTAGCTCTATCTGGAAAAGACCTTTATTTCAAAAGGAAATTAAAATTTCAAAGCTGTTTCAGCAGTGCTTTTTTGTTGATAAACCTGAATTTTAATCATGATCTTAAGCAAGAAATATGTGAAAAACACATTGCTATAGCACTGTGTTTAGTAGTTCAATGCTGTTACCCTTTAAAATTGCAGACATTTATGTATGGTTTTGGCCAGCTTCCAAAATGTGTTTTGACATATATGAAATGATTAATATTCAAACACATCTCATAAATTGAATGCAGTTATATATATGCTCCTTTGTTCGTAAGGAGCAAGAGATTCTGAATGATAAATGAAGGAGAGAGGATAAAAATGCTTAAGACAAGTTTCTTCCACTGAGGGTAAGTAGGCAAACTCATCAAGTTCCCAGAACAAACCTGAAGGCTGTTTCAATAAGCACTGATTTAAGTGAAACCTGTCCAGTAGCAAGTCTTTGGAAGACCCAGCATACCCTCAAGACAGAGGACTGAAGTGGTGCTGAGTAGGTGGGATGCTCCCAGAGGAGGACCTTTTCCCTCTTTAGTTGCACAAGATGTGCCCCGTGCATTCTGGAGTGCTGTGATTAAAGAGGAAATTAAAGAAAATTATGTTTTCTCTCCAGGGATTCCTTCCTCTGGAAAAGACTGACTGCAGCAGTTGCAATCCAAGTAACTAATACTTTAAATAAGCATTTAAGGCCCATGAATTTGACTCCTCCTATGTGCAAGAGTTCAGTGACTTACTCCAGACACTGTTCTTCATCCATAGGTATTAACATATGCTTTTAAGTATAGCCCTGCCTTCTAAGACATCTAGATTTCTTCTGAGTGCATTACAAATAGCACCCCTATCTTTTCTGGAACAAAGATAGTTGAGGAAATAAGGGAAAAACGTTCTCTCTCAATAGTACACAAATCCCCATAAATCCCCATCTCTTCTCTCCTGCGTTCTGCACCCATATTCATTGCTTTGGTTTACTTGAGACTGTGGTGTGGAGGATGGTCAAAACTAGCGATTAAGTGTAATTGATGTGGAAAGCCAAAATATTTATTGAAATAATGTATATTCCTTCCTTTTTTTTTTTTTTACTTAAAACTAGTGTTCACACAGTTTCTTTCAGAGAAGAAAGAAACATGCCATTCCATGGCAGTTCATGGAATACTTGATTTTTCATGTCTCATGGCATGACCTATGTAATATGTGCACACTCTGGCATTACCTAGGAAGTGATCTGAGAGGATACCTACAATTTTACTTTTCCTTTGGATTCAGGAAAGGTAGACTCAGATTCAGAGATGAATTCACAGAGGAATTTGTCTTCCTATGGTCACAGAGGACTAGTCGAGTAGAAGCTACTGAAGTGCCAGAGCTTGTGTGTGTCCACATTAGGAGCTGCTTCCTCTGCCCTGACTGTGCTTTTGAAGGGACTCTCCCAGGTGCCCACCTCCCTCTGCTTGGATTTGCAGCAAGGACCATCCCCAGAGGGCATGGACTGAACTTTTCCATGAGCTTCACCCAGGAGCTGAGCTTCAATGGCTTTTAAGTACACAAGACCAGACTGGAGTTAACTTGCTGTGAATCTCCCCTGAAATTCAGGCTGCAGATGCCATGTCTTTAGAATAGAAGGTTTTGGCATATAAATCTATTTGAATGGGGATGTGATACTTATTAACATCTGTAATGCAATGGCACTTAGTGGTATCTCAGATCCTTCTAGGTGTCTTTGTTAACACCATTAAGAAAATATACTCAATACCTGATTTTTTTTTTTATTTTTTTTTTTTTTAATATAAGTGGCATTTATTTGTATCTCAAGTCCTTGTACTTGTATTTCTGCTGTCTTCAGGACTGGATCACAGGGAGCAATCTCAAGTCTCAATCACTTCTTTAGCTCAAGCATTAGTTCATTTTTTTGGGAGTACTCCAGAGGTGCAGAGCATTTGGGCTGTGGGACTTCAGCGCTTGTCTCAATGATCACATACAGATGGGATGAAAACACAGAATCCAGATGGTTCCCACGATATAAAGACAAAAGTATGTGGAACAGTGAATTTCTTCTAAAACATAAAGAATATCAACATGTTTCTATTAAAATTTCACTCCCTGATTTTTTTGTTATATTGGACCTACCCTGGCAGTGCCTCTTGTAGAGGTGGCCAATGTTGCCTTCTCCAGTTGCTCTCATTAGAAGGAACTGCTACATGCAATTGTACTGGTGTAGGATAAGAGAAACACAAGACAAAAGGATGGTTGCCTTTGTCTGCTTCATTTTGAAGAGTCCCAGGGAATAGGCCTCTTATTCAAATTTTCATTTAGGAAGATGGATTTACAACAGAAACAGTAAAACCTAATTGGAAGATTGCAGTAAAGCCAAGCCTGAGGTAAAACTACCTGGAAAACATTGTGTACAATATATATGTTTATTAGCTTAAAAATTACTTATATTTGTGTAGAGATTGAAAAAGCAAGTGTGATGATAATACAACATGCAATATTACTGATGTCAGAGAGATTCACCAAAGTGCTGAAATCACTGAAAGGGTATAAGAATTTGAACAGGAATGATTCATATTGAATAGTGGTGGCTGCAGCTGTACAGTTGTCTGCTCTTCTCATTTGTATTTACCAAGCATTGACATTCAAGCTGTATTGATAAAAAATTATCTTTTTATTTTTTTATCAGAAATTATGCTCCTTCCTAATCATGTTTTAGTAACATGATTATTTAATTTTATCCAATTACTGTGATGTATAATATTAATCTGTGAATTTTTCCTGCCCACTAATAAACATACTAACAATAATCACATGCTTAAAATAGTAACTCCAAAAAAAAAAAAAAAACCCAAACAAGCAAAACAACCAAAAACCAAAAACCAAACACCCCAACAAAAAGTAAAAGTAAACAACCAGAAAGACATCTTAACTGCTTATATCATCAACTGGATGAGTTTTTGTCTTCTAGAGCCTATCAGCAGTAAAGAGAAGTTAATGAAAACTTTTGGTGACTTGAAGAAACTACTTCCATTATACACTGCAGAATGAAACCCACTTAATTTGTTTTAATTCCTGGCTACTCAGAAACTTCAACGGGTTGAAGATTTCAATCTGCATGCACAGTAAGGGTACTGTTCTTGGTTTTATTAAATGTTTCAGCTTTTCAATAGCCTGTGTCTATCTTGCCCCAAGTTTAAAATTGGCTTTATGAAAACCACTGCCCTGGTAGATATGCATCTAACAGGAAAGGGCATAATTTAAAAACAATTTACAATGACACAAGTATAGAAATACTAATGGAGGTAATTACTTGCCAATAGCCCTTATTAAAGCTTTAGTATCTTAGTCTCCCTAACTAGTCACCCTGTATGAGGACAACATCTGACTTTTCAAATTTCTTTCCAAGAAATGCACTGAGTTAGAAGTCCAGGTTTGTGCAGACTCTAATTTTTATAGCTTATAATGGTACTTGGAAAACTGTGGTGGGTTAGGTTTTTTTTGTTTGTTTGTCTGATTTTTTTTTGTTTATTTTGTGTTTGTTGTTTTTTGTTTTGTTTTGTTTTTCTTTATTGTTATCTAGACTTTCAGGTTTATGTGGATCTCCACATCTATTTGTTTAACCATTATATTTTAGATACTCCATGTTATTTTCATTTTTCTTCCTGTCCCAGTTCTTTCTAGTTTTCTGTCACAGCAGGTTCAAGTCTCACTTTGCTTTATGATATGAATCCAAATTACAGCCAATCCTATTAAAAGATCCAGTTATTTGAAAACATGTTCATTGGCAAGGACTTTAAAACACAGAAAGACCTAAAAGGACTTTCTGAAGGCCTTGCAGAGATTTTTACTTTACTCATCAGTATATAATTGAAAAAAGAATTGAGTAGCTTTTCATACAATCCCACCATTATTTTTTATTATTATTATTACAGCTCTATGAAGGCCAGCTGGATAGATAGGACAAGTTTGACTTGCCTATTCATCAGACTAAAGCAGTACAGAAATATTCAAACCCTGCTACTTTCAACACAAAGATAGGTTCCTATATTTTCATAACTCAGCAGTCATGCTGAGTTTGTTTGCAAATCCAGATTTTTCCATTGTATATTTTATCTTTCCATATCATTGCTACGGAAAATAAGGATCAAGAAAATGATCAGTTCTGCAAGGGGTAAGAGGAAGAATCAGCAATGAATTTAATGCAAAATGTTACAATACAGATCTCAGTTGTAGACACTTGCCTTGGAAGCACTGTGTGACAATCCCAGCTTTTTAGCAACATAATTACTGATCCAGAAGCTCATTGTGTTTTTACCAATTTCTGTTGTCCTTCTATTGTAAGTATATATTATTTGACACAATAAGTGTATTCTGTGAAATTTCACAATAGAGGTGGCACTTCATGCAAGAAAAAATTGTTAATACCAAGTCTTGCTGAAATAGCTAAATCAGTTGCATTATCATATTATATTAGCAGCATTTGGGAATTTAAATAAGGAGCTCTTGTCCATAAAGGAGTGGTTTTTATTCAGAATTAGTGTTGTGTCAGCTGGAATGCCCATTTAAATGTTTGAGCATAAATAATGTTAGCATCTTTTCTTGTTCTCTTTCCCCTCCTCTTATGTGACCTGTATAACGGCAGGGAAGAACGGCTGTCCTTCTACTGCAGTTTGGAAGAGGAATAAGATACAATTGCTTTTCCATGTTTTCAATTTAATTTTTACTTCTAGCTTGCCCATCTGAAAGCACATCACATTCACTGAGGCAGTTCTATCCAATAGGTAAGATTTAAATCAAACTGTTCCCAAATAGTATTTCTTTCTTACCTTCCATATTTTAAGAGTAAAATGTTTCAAATTAGAGTTGTTTTGTAACCCATCATTTATTTACTTAATCCATTCCAGGAAAATTATATGTAGAAAAAATAATCTTAAATAATGACATCCAAGCTTGATGATAGTGATAAAAATATAGTAATTTTGAAGTTCTGAAATTCATAAAATATCCACATCTAGTTTATTTTGTACTCCCCAGAGCATTAAGCTGTTTAGCACAAATCTAATTTCCCACTGAGCAGCTCAAGGCAGTTAGTGCTCAGTTTGGTTCCAAAGAATTAAACACACTGTTATAAATTGTGATAGTACATGTGACTCTGTAGATAAACCTATTTTCCAATATGTGTTTACCAAGCATGAAACAGATAAGAGGATACTGTTGTATGAGGGGTGATTACAATGGAAATAAAGGTGAAATTAAAGGAAAATTTGCTTCAAGGCTAATTAATAACTATTAATAAGAGAGAAAGCACTTGTAAAGCTTGAAGATAAAGAAAGCTTGAAAGACAAATTGAAGAAATTAATAGATAAAGAATGTTCAATGTCCTAACCCTCATGTGGTGTAGATCTTACCATGGATATTCAGCAGACTTCATCTTTAAGTCTAAATTTCTAACGTCACAGTGATGTGGAAGAAGATGAATTTTCTTTATAACCTAATCTGGAACTATATAAAGTCAGGGAAGGGGCAGTGGTATTTGTAACTTCAGTGTAATAATCTGGGCAACAGAGGACAGATGAGCTGAGAAACTCAGTTCTGCATTTCTGTTTTGCTTGTAGCATAAAACAGTATCAGGGACTCTGAAATCTGTCTCAGACCATACAGGGTGTATGGGTAGACAGATAAGAATTTTCACTTTCTAAACTCAGAACCAAAATGAGCTCCAGAGACTAGCATGGCAATTAGATAGAAATTGAAATGGAAGTTTTATCTCCAAACTGCATACACTGTGACCCGTAGGAGGGGTGGAGAATAGTGAGGTTAACTCACTGTTATATATAGTAACAAATTATTGCATGTATTTTATAGTGCACAAGCAATTGTGGCCATTACAATGACACATAAAATTCTCATAGATACTTTCAAACCTATAATTAAGAGGGAAAAGTTCAAAGAAATTCAGAAGTTTATTTTAAAAAAGCCCTTGCATCTTAGAAATGCCTTTGAGAAGTTGCAGAGACTTTGACCACTGATTTCAGCAAGGATTAAAACCAGGCTTTTACCCCTCCTGTTCATCATGAAAGTTCTCTTTCACATTTCTGAGTTCTCTGCCTGGGAAGAATAAGCAGAGACATTTTGGCTGTGGGAGCCAAGGGTCTTCAAAAGTCAAATGACTGCTCATTGCTAGGATGCCCTTTTAAAAGGTTACCTATGAGGGAGCTTTTATTTTTGTTGGTCCCTCATTGAGGGACCCCTATGGTAAACTCTGCTGGAGGAAGGTGTCTCAAGACGTTCTGTAACACACCTGTTGCCTCCAGATGACAGTCTGGTATCTCTAGATTTGCTGAAGGTGCATTTTCTTTTACCCAAGGGAAATTTGTGTTTCATAGCAATAAGATCTAGATTAAGAGTATACTGCCTGTCTCAGGGAGAAGTCATCATCCTCACCTCAAGAGACTTGGAGAGTGCTTTACAGAGTGATGATATTTGCCTCCATTGTTGTTAATTATATCACACCAGTCCTTTGATATCAGAGCTGCACAGTGATAGACACGAAAGGTGACAATCCTTTGAAGAACTGATGCTCCTAAATCAGGAAGGGTGGACAAGAAGGGAGGATGTCCTAGGGGTGATGCTACACGCCAGTGATGGAGCTGACAACTGCCCCTTGTGCTGTAAACCATGAAGTTTAGATTCTGTGTTCACTACTGTGCCTGCAGTGAAACTATGGATGTCTCTTTTGGACCGTGGAGGTATACGTTAGTTTGCAGCAGGTCCTGTTTTACTGGGTACATGCATAGAACCCATGGGTATGCTGAAAGGCAGCTTGAGAGCAAAAGACCATCAAAGTCCCACTGTTTGAATGCATAAGGAGGACAAGTGTATGTTGGATGGTTTGCAAAAGGAGGAGTTTTGCAAATCCTGTGGGTCAGGCCATGCTATTTGAAAACACTTTTTCTTTAATTGCTTACCCCCTGAGCTGCTTCCTTCTCTGTGCTGTTCTTCCTTGCAATGCCTAGTGAAACTTCATTGTGTTTATTAATCTTACAAGCAGGGAACACAAGGTCCCACTTTGTACTATACATTTTGGGTTTCTAATTAATCCAGTGAATTTCAGCTTAATGCAGTTGTATGACTTTCACAACAGTAAGCAGTGGTGCTAGCACACTTCATTGCTGCTTTTGCTCCAGTGTCAAACTCTTTCAGGGCCAGATGGCCACTATGCTGTGCATATAGTCCTGCATTACACAGAGCAGTCAGAAATATACCTTTGTTTGGGGTGTATTAAAGGAAGGTAATTGAATGTGCATAATTTGCATCTTTGAACATTGTTTAGATTTGCACAGGATTTTCTAGGTTTTGCATCAGAAGTAATCTGTCACAGGAAGAGTATAACAGAAAGTCAAGATTTTGATGGATATAGACAGCATGAAACTTATAATTAGTTTTTGTCCTTAATGCTTCTTTCTTCACTTTCTTCTAGAAGTTTTTCCTATAAGCATATACTTCATAGCAGAGAGATTGACTTGTGTTGGAACATATGCTGCCAAATGTCAAAGAAAATACACATACATTCCATCATAAAGCTAACACAGGATGTAATCTGAAGTATTTACTGTATAGATTGTGGTTATTTGCTTCTTTCTATTTCTCTTAATCTTGTCCTTTAGTAGGAACAATGAAACAGGTGAAGGCTGAGTTTTGCTTTTTGCTGGTGTATTGTCTGTGAAAGTAGAGAAGTGGTGAATCTTGCACTGAGAAGAGAGTTTTATTTTCTTGGTGGTACATTTCCTAGCATATTTTTTAAGGATAATTATGTTGAAATGTCAATGTCTAAACCATTCTTCTACTATACAGCAGGAATAAAAAAACATATATTACCACACTGTATGATCACTGAATACTATTTCTTACAGTCAGAACTGAACAAGCTAATTTCTGCTCATGTCCTTGAACTTCTGGTTTTTACCAGTCAGATGCCTCGGGTGTCTTGAAACAGCAATGAAAGTTGAGGGGGATTTAGGCAGTCTTAACATCACCCCAATTACATTCAAATGAGGAGCAGGTTTTCTGAATGCTGCACTCCTTCTGTGTGCCCTTCGAGTGGAGTTCCTGATTTCTCACAGCCTTGCCTGTATAAATAAGGTTTAGCAGATGAACTGTGATTTTTTTTTTTTTTTTCCAGAATGTATGTGGAATGACAGCAAGAGACAGAAGCTGAGGTGGGCAGCCTGTGCACTGGAGAGGAACTGTTCTGGGGTGGGAGACAGGAGCGGTCGGGGTGGGAGAATGCAGAACAGCCAACTCCAGCCAGGCACAGTCAGTGGGAAATATTTAAGTCTCAAGGAAACGCTGCTGCCTCCAGCATATTCGAGTAATGGGTTAAGACCACCAGGCACCTGGAAAGGTGTGACTTAAAAATGCTCAGAACTGTTTTCCCTACTGTGTTGTACAGCTCACTTTTTTCACACTGGGCTTCCTGTTGGTAGTGCTAGGTGCTTGAGGGAGAGTGATCTTTGTGTTTTTCTACCTGAAGCCTGGCTACAAAACCTTGTCTTTAGATCCTAGTTGCCTGGCTGAAGGTAGCCATGCTTCTGCAAAGAACTGTGACTTCAAAGAAATGACAGAGGACTTTTAAATGCAATATTGCGGATGAAAGAAAGGAAAGTAATATGAAAGGACAGTTCAATATAGGAAATCTATAGTCTTATGATGTTGCAGTTAGAAGAGAAAGACAAAGAAACTTTCTTTCTTTCTGGATTGTAGAAGCCTACTGAAGTGTAATTGTACAGTGTGGAAAGTGAGAAGAGGGGAGAAGGGATGATTCTGGGCACTGATGTTCTCTGAATACAGAGTGCTCTGTGGAAAAAACAATCAGGTTTGCACAAGATCAGCTCTTTGACCTTTCTATTCAAAAGATCAGGCATGACAAAACAATAATAATAATAATAATAATAATAATAGTAACAATAATAAAAATAATAAAGGCCTTTGGAAACTCTCTTGAAATGCAAACTTTTATTAGCCATACTTATGTCTCAGCAGGTTAAACCTCCCTCAGGAACTACTGCTTTAATCTACTTGATTAATCATGCTTTGTGCTTGCCTCCAAACCATTCTCTCTCTCTTTTTCTTTATTTTTTTTTTTTAGAAGGTATTACACAGTTCAGCTCAGTAATGTACTGTGTGTTTCTTTACAGTAAATAACATGAATAGGCCACAGCACTACTGATGTCTCTTAACAGCCCCCCCTCCTATATTGGCCCTCTTTCCCTAGCAGGTATATTTATCATTTCTAGCACTCTGACATTTCCAGCACTGCTTTCCAAGATTGGCTTCTCTCTCTTCTCTCAGCAGATTACTTTGCATTCTTCAGGATTAAAAAGGTTGAGAAAGCAACAGGGAGTTGGCAGGAAGAGCATGAGTTGTTTAGAAATGTCAAAAAGTGTCAAACCAGCAGCCATGTGGGGGACAGCAGCTCTTTTCAATCAGTCTGTGCCAGAAATAGCATCCCTAAGAAAGGGCCCGGGTGTGCCATGAGGATGGTAATAAAACTTTCTTCTGTTCAGAGCTGAGCAGGGAGAGAGATTTCCTCACTCCTTGAGGCAACCAAGGCCCAATGAATCAACCAGCAGAGCTTACAATATAATAAATAGCCAACCTTGCTAAAATAGCTCCATAGGGGTACCTACAGGGGAGGGCAGATATAGCAGGATAAGATCGCTCTTAGCTGCCTGTTTCTTTTCCTTCTTTTGGTTCATTCTTCTTATTGTCCCACCTTCCTATTTTCCTCTGCTGTTTTCATCTTTCTTCCTTTTAGGAAGCATACAAGTCTTGCTCATACTGTTATAAACTGTAATACGCCCCTCCTGTGGCAAAAATTAACAACAGTGCTTTTGCTTGGTGTGGCACAAGAAACAGCAGCAGTATCTTGACAAGCCTCAGAGTTAATCTCTTTGCACTTAAGTTTCCCATGTAAATTCTTCCTCGTAGGAAGTTAAATCCCCTGCCTCTCCTCTGCTTTGATTTTGTTGGTTGTGGCTCTTTTGTAGGCAATAAACTATGTATGGAATAACTTGTGGTTTGATGCAAGTATGGCCTAGTGGGAAAGGGAGAGAAGGGAAGAAAGCCAGTGAAAGACCCATGAAGGTCTCTAGAAAGCCAAATGGGCATCTAGTTTTCTTTTCCCACTGAGGATTAACCAGATCCTTTTCTTTGTCAGATCTGATCCCTTGGAGCTCTAATTAAAATAGGCCATTTCTGTTTGACAGTCTCATCCCTTTACCAACAACTTTGCTACTTCACTCTAGTACCCCACTAGTTCATTGGGTTTGGAAATTGTTCTCTCCAAGAGTTTAGCATCTATAGTTTCTTATTCAGGGAGGGGTGTGATTTCTCAGTCCTGTTGGAAAGAATAGAGACAGTTGCTTGACTGGTTGATTTAGGGGAAGCTTGAATGACTATGGCTTTTTATTTTATCTTTCCAGAAGAAAAGGCTGATAACTGTCAGTGGAAATGATTTGCAGACATTCCTTAGCTAGAAGGGAGTTGGCCAAATGCAGTACCCACAGATATTTTTCTACAATATCATAGCAGCACTGCTATAGATCCTCAGTTTACAGAATGCAGTCCCAAGTACTGCTAAGATCTGCATGGCTGTTTAATCTTCCCACCAAGTTGAAGTGTACCAGTCTAAGGGCATAAAACTAAATCTTGGTAAGCTGTTGCAGGATCAGAACAAAGAGTGAATCCATATACTTTAAAAAAAATCTTCAGCAGTGTATGAACACACTTATTCAAGAATCTAGATGAGCCTGAGAAAAAGGGAATGAGGGGGAAAAATAGTATTTTCTTAGAAGGCCCCCATTATCCGTGTCAAAACCATAATTTCTCCATAGTTCAGACCTATGTGCAATCCATTTAGTCAGCAAGGAATCCATACAGCAAGAACAGAAGTAGACTATTGAATGCTCAGGCCTCTTCCTTTACTCTGGAGCTTTAACCTAACCCTTTTCCTAACTTAACAAACTGTCCTGACATTTATTTTGCCTCTTTCCCACACATGTATATTTGGACTTATTTCTAAACATTCCCATCTACCCCTGAAGCACAGCATGAGCCCAGGAAGCAACTTGGGATAGTAGAGATGCCCCAAGGAAGTGGTGCAGATGGGTAACTTCACAAGATTGCGGTATCCCTGAGTGATATGGACATGGAGCCAACCCAAGACTTTTGCCTTTGTCCTGGGATGCTCTGTACCTCCAAAGCTGGAGTAAGACAGATGAATCATGTGACATTTTGCAGGTAAAGGTGGTAGCTCTGTACACTTTGTGTTTTGTTGTCTCAGGTTCTGCTTTTTACTCTTGCCTTATGCAGTGATATAAACCCCTAGGAGTTGTCTGTAGGTTGGGAAAGAGGTGAAATGTGGGTGGGAAGGCTCTGTTTCTCCCATGTAAGTGCTCAATGGAGAGATTTATATGCAGTACACAAATAATTGTCATCTTCAGCATTTGATTTCTAGTGTAGACTGGGCTGATGACTCTGTGTATGACCACATATTTATATTTCCTATGATGTAATTATAACAGGTTCTGTTACAGCCGTAATGAACCTACAAGCTGCAATCTGACAGTAGGGCAGGCTTCACTCCGGCAAACAAGCACTTGTGTTGTACCCCATGCGGGACAGCTGACCTCTAAAGCTGCTCTTCTGACTTCAGATGGCCGCGATGCTCACTGTGTCACCGAGAAGAAGCAAACACAAAAGATCTCTCCGCTTTCTCCCACTCAGCCCCTTACTGGAAGTTGGCAGAGCCGCCTCGTAAACCTCTGTCATTCCGTCCCGGGGCAGGAGGCCAAGACCTGCCCTTCCCAAAGTGGATCCAGGTGCTGAGGGTCCCCACGGGGGATGCCTTCCCCGGCGGTGGGAGGGGAGGGGGGTACGGATGGGGGTGTGCCAGTGTCCCTAAGCGGGGACACCTCGCTAGATGGCAGCAACGCCACAGCTTTAGGAAGTTGCCTTTGGGCATCCCTCCCCTCCCCCCAGACTGCTCCTGCTCTATAGCAGCGAGTTAAAATTACAATAAATAAATAAATGAATGCCAATAAAATCCTTCAACTGTACAAGGCTCGAACAGAAAAGGCGTGATATGCTGAATTCTGCACAGCTTCATCATATCTCTCTGGTGCCTATTTATGTATACATCGATGTATGTAGCCGAGTTTGATTGCAAATGTATCTATTTGTGTGCATCTATGTTTGTGCCTCGGCTTTTCTTATGATTAGGAAGCAGGATGCTCATAGCCGAGACTGAGTCCCCTGGAGTCACAGAAAAGGAAGAGTCAGAGCTGGGAGATGAGGTTTTGCCAAAGCCACCTCTTTGGCTTGCAGACTCCCCAGTGTCCCTGCCTAGTGGTGGCCCCCAGTGTCCTTTGTCACAGGCTTCTGTACTGCTGGGCAGGAGCGGCTGAATCTCTCCTCCCCTACAAATCTGTAGGAACCAGCCAGCCAGGAATGGGCCTCCTTGCCTCCTCTGCTAATGACACTTTGTGGTAGGACACTTGGTAAGGGAAGACAACTACGTAAAAAACTCTGTTGTGATTTTGTTTCTCACAAACCTCCCAGCCAGTTTCCTGGACTGTCACAGCTGCAGCAGATTTCTACTGTGGGATGGCTCATCTAGTTAATAAATACCGTGCCATACATTTAATGGAGCCTAGGATTAAACATCACATCAGTGTAAGAGAATGTCACTTTTCCTGCCAGCTGCTGGTGAAGTCCTCATCCCCACTGTGACCAGTCCCATATGGTGACTGGGATTTGTTAAGCCTTCTGCAGCAGACAGGCACAAGACAAGAATCAGGAGAAACAGAGATTTGAAAGAAAAACACTCTTGGGTTTTCTTGGCTGTGGTACTCATCCTTGTGGGGCAATGCAAGGTCTGGAAGTTGAGTGTGGCAGGAAGGAAAGCCAGGAAAAGTATTTATCTTAATGCTTCTGCTGGCCTTTCTAAGACAATGTAGATAAAAAAATATAACTTGTGACGAAGTCTGTGAAAAATTAACCTCAGCTCTCAAGGTCACATGTAGCCCTCTACTCGCGTGTGCCTCTAAGTCTGTGGAGTTTGGATGAGAACTACCAAGTTTTTGAAAAACCTATACCTGAAATTTGAACACAGAAACTTCCAGTCACCACAGTAGTTTACCTATGTGTTATGAAGGCTATTTGAAGCTAAGAAGGGAGGTGCTAGGGCAGTAAATCAATTAAATCAGGGTTATTTCCTATCCGTAACTTATCACCAAGCTGTCCAGTTTCTGTTGATACTTGTGTTTAGCATGAGAGAAACAAGAAAGGAGCAGTAGTCTGGGGAATGCTGCTCTTGACATTCAACACCCATATGGGGGAAACAGAAGAAGATATTGTGTAGGCTTTGTAGCTCAGTGTGGCGTCTTTGACAATGGGAACACTCACGCTCAGAGGTGTCTCTTGACTGGGTGACACTGAGGATGCTGTGCTGAGGGGCTCTCCTCCCTGCCCCACCTTGTACTTAGGGCCCAAAGCCAGTGGGTTTGTATTTGACTGGGACTAATTCTTTGGGAAAATAGCCCAGACTACTCTTATCTCTTAATTTGACAGTGCACTTTTATTTGTCTGGTTACAGGTATGCAGAAGCATAAAGCCTTTTTTTGTAGTATCTTTTTATTGTATATATAATTTAATCATATGAATACATGAGTGTGAGGAGTTCTTGCAGTGAATCATCAATCATCAATCTAAAACACTGTTCAGCTGAAAACGATTTGTGGACTTGAAGACTAGGTGCATGATCCTCACTTGTGTGAGTGCTTGGGTAAAGGTCAGCTATGGAACCATATTGACTTTTGTTTGTAATGCTTTATAAAATAAAATATACTGTACATACCACTCTCAGTCCATGGGCTCTGCCTGTACTGCAAGCATAGGTAGTGGTGAAACAGCAGTGATATTATAGCTAAAATTGTGCTTGCATTTCTGTGTCATAACATTTTTGCTGAAGTGAATGAGTGTCAATTTGTAGAAACTGTTAAGATTGATTCCAAATACTTAGTGTAGTTTGTGAGTTGTTTCAATATCTTCATTATCATGGATTAAAAATACTGGAAAGTTGGTTATGGCTTAAAATTTACCTTTGACTTAAATTTTTATAATAACTGATATATTTGAAGATTCTTTGATAGTGAGGTTGAATGTATGTGATTCTTTGATGTGAGAAGATTGTACAAGTGTTTTTTAAAGTATGCTAACTTAATAAATATTTATTTAAGTTTTGACAAATTCCTGCCTCTGATATGTTGCAACAGGAGGTCAGGATTGTTGATGATTCAAGGTAAAATGACTCTATTCAGGATAGTAATTAGCTTCAGAATTATGCTGATAATTATGTCATGTTTTATCATGACTTTATGACTCATTATCTACCTGATGTCCTGGTTACTACCAACAGATGCATTTTCAGATACAATGAAGACCTTTGTTCTCCCATAGTAAGCAGAGCCTAGAAAAGTCAACTAATAAATCATGCTCATAAAAGGTGGTTAAACACTTGCTAAAATGCACACAAATCTGAAAAAAGTGCAGGTCACTTAATCTTGGGGCCACCTTCTTCCCCAACCAGAAGCAGCTCTTGTTTAGCTGGTAATGTTGTGTTTGCAGAAGTTTATGGGTTATCTGCTGCCCTTTACTTAATCCATATGAAATTTTACCAGTGTTTAATGTCACACTTACACAGAACAGTCCATGGGGCATAAGACTCAGTGATTACTCTCACAATTTCACATGGCAAAGAAGCTGGGACACATGTTGTGTGTTGTTGATAGGCACTGGAGAAAGCAGAGAAGTCTCTCCTGGCAAGCTGTGCTGGTGACATGAAAGTGGCAAGGAATCCTGGAAACTTTCCCAAAACTTCTCATTTATAGATTGTGACAATACGGGGATTCCTGCAGTCCTGGGCTGCATCTCTGTCACTTGTCCTTTGCCAACAGGCACTGGTTAGAGTCTCAGTGGAATGACTCTTTCCATGTTTTGGCCCTTGATGCTTTTCCCTTCAAAAGGAGGTTTGTTGAAAACACACACCAGCTGTTAAGGTACTCCAAATTTTTCTTGGTTTCTAGACACCAAATGGATTTTTCTGTAGCTGTGCCTTTTTAAAACTTTTAGGGAGTTTCTTGGAAAGAAATGTACCTTGTGCTCACAGCATTACTTAGGATCTTCCTCAAAACCTGAAATATTGTTAAAAAAAAAAAATTGCTCTCTTTCAAGTGTATGATACTAAATTGAAAGCCAAAAGCCAGATTTCCCTAGAATGAGGTTGCTTAGATTTGACAGCTTACTGGAGATGCATTTTCTTCATGGCCTGTGTTCTTCTTCCTCTGTGTGCCTCAGCCTCATGAAAAGTGTCACTCAAGCATGGCTCACTTTTAGAGTTTTGCATTCTTCAGGACTGGAAGAAAAGGCAATTAGAGATGATAAGATGCTTCTCTGATTCTATGCATGCCTGCATTAATTACCCAGGCTTATCCAGCTTTTGAAGTGAAAGGATGCTTTTGCAAGTCATTGCTGCTGAAGAAAGCTGCTTTGTCTGTCTGGATCTGACCAGACAGAGGTGTTGGGGTGGTGGGGGGGTTCACATCTCAGAGCAGGACAGGAATAGCTTTGGTCCAAGACCTGCTAATCTTATTTAGAAGAGAGTATGGAAGTGGAGCTTGGAGATGGCATCACAAGCTTACAGAAGGCAACAGGTAATTTGAGAAAAAAGAGGAGAACCCCAAAGTCCTCAATAATTAAGGCAAAGTGAAGAAAATGGTGCACTAAAACAGAAGGGCTTTTTTCTTTTTTCTTTTTTTTTTTTTTTTTAGGAATGAACAACTGGAAAAAAGTAGGAAATTAGGGTTGAATCAAGGTGTGAATGAAGGGATGCCTACACTGAAATAGTCTAAGATGTGAGGAAATGTAGTCCTCGAGGTAGCCTCAGTCATGGAAAAAAGAGGAGAGAACATGGATGTTTTCATGGGTAGTTGTCTACCATAAATCTTACTCTACTGAAAGTCTAAAATCAGACCAGAAGGATTAGATGAATATGGATTTAAAATAGCAAAATTATCCACCATCCAACTGTCAACAGAGATTTTTAACTACATGTCAGGGACAGACTGCTGATGTACAGTAGGGATTGTCCAAAATTTTATCAGACTGTGATGGGATAAGCATTTTTGTATGGATGAGAAACAGCAGAATTAATAGGAGAAATCAAGTAATTTTGATTCTGAGCACAAAGACTTACAGAAAATGTGACAGAAAAGGGCAGCAATTAGGAAAGTATGGTTAATGAAAATTGCAAGGAAGCAGACTTCGAACATATGAGGAATTTGATTTATGTTATATTTTGGGAAAACTCTTTAACATTGGAGACGATTAAGTTAAGAGGTAGAATGCCAAGGAGGATTGTGGAGTGTCCATTCCTGAGAGATCTGAATGGATGAGAAAACGGTGCTAGGGGCCTGGTGATCCTGCACTGAATCAGAGGTTACCAACTTAAGAGGTGTCACCTCTTATACCTATTTTGGTGATCTGATGATAAAGAGATGAATATTGAATTTAGCAGGTAAGTCACATCCCTGTTTATGCCTAATCACCTATAATAATATTCTCTATTCCTATGAATGTAACAAACTGCTTTGTAAAGCACTTTGAAACACTGGATAACATGAAAAATACCATTAACATGCAGATTGCTCCCTCACAATAGAAACCATTAAAAGAAGTAGCAACTTAGTAAAGTTGCTAACACTTATCTGATATCTCTATTTTTCCCCCCACTGTACTCACTAACTGTCGTTTTTCAGATCATATTTGATGAAGAGACAAATCACTTTTAAAACATCCATTTAAAGAAGGCATAAATCCATGTTAAAGCAGTTGAAGAAAAATTTCTAACACATTTAAAGAATACCATAAAAAGTGGCCTGAAGTAGTATGAAAATGCCTGTCAAATGTGAGACTGGCAACGTGGAAGGACACTTTTAATGCATTATTTATAGATATTGCTTTACCACCACGAGCCATTGGTGATCAAGGTCACCCAGTGGACTTTTGGGCAATGGGTCAAGACTTGAGAGGCAATATTGATAACAGCAGCTGACAGTTTTTTGGATTCAGATGGTATTTTTCTGAGCAGCAGCATATTTGAACTTCTCATGAACAATCAGAATCTGTTTGCTGTGAAACTGCTTGCGTCTGCCTTGATCGCATCTTATTCACTGTGGTCAGTCCCAGCCTTGGTGTAACTGTCTCCCTTTTTCCTATGTCTTCCTGTAAATCAGCCATATAAATATATTTAATGAATACAACAATTCTAGGTGGGCTTTTTCTTTTGCTATTAAGTTCCCCAACCCCTGGTTTTCCCCTCCCTCAGTTCTCTGCCAGTCATTTTTCTTATTTTTTTTTTAAGTTCTAGAACTAAACACTTTCCGTGCTCTGGGGTCAACAATAATAAACCCTAAGCTGAGGAAAACAAAAAAGTCTCTGTGATTCCCAGGACAATGATTTCTGTGCTTGGCTCTAAAGGTTTCCACACCTGTCATAACCTGTTCTTCCTATTATTTGTCATGATTTGTGCAGCTTTGGTTTTATTTGGTTGTTTCTTTTTTGTTTTGTTTGGTTTTGTTTGTTGGTTTTTTTTTGCTGTTGTTGGGTTTTTTGTTGTTGTTGTTTTGTTTTTTTTTTTTGAGGAGGACTTGTGTTTTTTAAAAATTATTTTGTAAATTTTTGTTTATTTGTCTGTAATGGAAAGGAGAAGCCATTTTGATCTCTCTAGCCAGTTACATTCTTAATTAGCAATCCAAGTCACATTTCATAAGATGTGCTTTCAGATTTTTTTCCCCTGAAGTGCTTTTGCTGGGCAAGGACCTCCTGACCCCTCTAGAAGCTTTCCTCAGGTTTCTTGCTTGGAGTCTATTCTTCCTGACCCACTCCTGTTCCTTCAAGTATCAGTTCTTTATCACCTAGTACATTGGTTTACAGTCTTAACTAGTCAATAAACTGCTGATAGAACATTTTATTGTCCCTTTTTTTTTGTCATTCCTTTTTTGTGTTTCTCTTACCATTACATTTTCAGTTGATTAAAGTAACCATGTTTATATGTTCTTCTCTTAGTGGATAATGTACCTTCCTTTTTTTCAGAACAATCCATCAGCTATTGCTAGCATAAATAATTATTTTCATTGAGTAAATAAGCAATAAATACAAGTGACATCTTTTTAAGAAGAGACTGATATACATAGACAGTATTAACTTTCTTCTGAGTGATCGGAGTGGAAACTAGCTCAATGTTTAAGTTTAAGAAAGAAAAAGTCCTGAAAATAGATTATTTTATAATCCCTGTATTTCTAAGAGTCTTTGGAAGGACTTCATTCAAAGTAAGTAATAATCCCTAAGAGTAACCACAGTGAGGTGAAAATTGATGGATTCTCTCTGTACTTGCTTTAATCATTGGGAAAAAACCTACATTATACAAAGAAATCTGAAATCTGGGCACTGCATCTTCCAGAGCTACTGAGTTTCGATTAGTTGCCAGACATTGTGGCATATTTTTCTCCTAGTAACAGTGGTGTAAATTATTCTTTTGAAACTGAAGGAGTTACACTGAAATTAATTTGGTATAACCTAGTGCAGGCTTCCTCTTCTTCTTTTGCTGAAGCAATTTGGTTTATGTAATGTATATAAAACAATTAATTTAAACCAACATAGCCTATTTATCCTTCAAAAGATTTAGGATTACAAGACTTCGAGGCCAATTTTCAGGTTGACTTCTGTTTATATGAAAAAATCACCAGCAAAATCAAGCTAGGGCAGCAGAAAAAAGAATAAATTCCACAGCCAGGGTTCTGAATTGTTTTGTAGAAGTTTGGCATCAGACTTTTAAATTATTGACTTATGTCCTTGTATTAGTTAAAAAAATAAGATATATCTTTGGCATTCCATGATGGAGGACATATCTGTAACAGTCAAAAATGCCAAGTCTGTAGTCTGCAGGCATTGGTGTGTGCTGTGCTTCTCATCAATCTGTGATTTTGTATAGATGCAGATAAGATTAATATTTGTCACTTGTAAGTGGTGGCTTCTAATCTAATATTTACATCAATTTTAATGGCTAGTGGCTACGTGCATGTCTAAAGAAGAGGGTTTGCTGGGGCAGTGGAGATCTGAGATTGTCTGGCAGGATCATTTTGGTGCCTCTTGGCTTCATTGGGGATTAAGTGTAGGGACTCCTCAGTATTTCTGGGCAGAGACAGGGTTCAGGTCCTTGGCTCTTTCCATACAAGATCAGGGCTGGCTCCCACTGAGCCCCTGGGCTGTGTCTGCAGCAAGTCACAGCTTCTGTCTGTGTGTGTCTCGTTTGATCTGGCCCAATGCAAACACATGGAGTTTGGAAAAGGAAGGTGAAAGACAGCAAGATGAAGAGGCTGAGTGCATGCTGGAGTATGTAGAGAGTGCTCCTGGTGGCATCAGCCTGGATACCACATGCCCAACTGTATTTACATCCAGGTGCACACCCAGCACATTTCTTCCCTGTTCCCTCTGCTTTGGGCATGCAATTCAGAGACACTAAGCCTGGCCCTACATGGCCATAGCCACCATTGAGCAGTGTTGTGTCACACTGTGCCAAAGCTGCTCTGCTCTCTGCAAAGCTCAGCTGGCCTGGGAGATGTTTGCCCCAGCAGCTGGGACATGAGGATCCTGCTGTGGCTAAACAGGAGTTACTTACAGGTCCTCATGTCATAAGAAATAAAATGTTTGATTCAGGAATTGCTTACCAAAATGTATTTTAAGTGTCAGGTGAGACGTAGTGATGACTAATGGCTACATCCTCATCCAGCTCAGCAATCCAGCACCAACTCTATACACAGTCTCAGGGCTGAACCTTGGCTTTCCCCACCCAGCTGTGTCAGGAAATTGAATCATCTGACATCAAGGCTTGTTCCTGTAGTGTTTCTTGTTATATTAAGTAGATTTCAAGGCTCTATGTAATGGATGGCACGTATCCAAATATTTCTCTCTCAAGTGGCTTCCATCCTAGAATTCTGCACCTTGGAAGCTTGTGGGCAAAGAAGAGGTGACCCTTTTCAACTGTTTACAATACTGAACAGAAACATGTTCCTTTGCACGCTGTTAATGTTGCTTTTAATTTTGCTCCAGAGTCTGAATGAATTTTATTCATGTAATTGGGAAGATCTGGCTATCAGTCAGTGTAGTGAATTTGCCAATTTTCATGAGCAGGGGTATCAAATATTCACTTACTTTTTGCAAGGTAGGTGCTCTTTTCTTCATAGAAAGAGCACTGTGAACATGCCAAGTATCTCTGCTAACCACTACAGGGGAAAAATGTTCAGGATAATTTTCAGCTTGCTTTGCTTTAATTTATTTTATACAGCTTGCTGTATAATTACTTTTTCATAATCCAGTCTTTTTTAAGAAGAATCATATATACAAATAAATCCAAGTTGTCTACTAAAACCTGAAATCTGGATGAATTTATCCAAGCTGATGGCATAAGGCTTACTCTCCAAACCATCTGGAGCTGCACTCAGCTGTATGTCACTGTAGGAAAGAATAGTTAACTGTTAACTTTTTGCTGCTTTTATGCCTCTCTCTTCCCAGGGCTGCCTGGTAACCCTGCTTGTCCCCTGGCTGCCTTGCTGTAACTTCAGAGTTCTTGTTTATGCCTCAATACCTGTGGCTCCCAGGAGGCTGATGTCCTGGAGAGGAATGTAGTATTGCCAAGGTGGGGCCTCTCTCTGGCTTCTCATCCTTCCTTTTGGTTATGCCTCTTTGCAGTAGAAAGAAAACAAGAAAATTTTATGTTGCTGGGAGTCATGCACGTGCAAGGCGAGGTGTTCTCCAGCTGTGCTGGCACCTTTGTGCTCCTGGCAAAGCACAGAGCACCAGGGACAGCACAGATTATGTCAACCCTCTGCTGCACAGCAAGGTGTATTCACTGGATATGCAAAGTGTATCTGGCCTTGGGTGTTGCATAGGAGACCCTAGTGAGAATTCCAAGTAGGGATGAGGTTTTGCAGAAAGCAAAAAGTGAATGCGACCAGGAAAAGTTGCATAGAATCCAGTGCAAACGATACTCTCCCAGTGAGCCCTGAATTTGTGTGGGATTTGCTGCTCCAGCTGGATCACTGTACGTCAATGTGGCCTGATGGGATTCATACAGGGGTACGTAAAGAGCTAGTGGAGGTCATAGTGAAAGTTCCCATTTTTCCATGCTCTTGGGAATCTGGAGAGGTACCAGTTGACTGGAATTTGTCAAATGTTGTCCCAGTCTTCAATAAGGGCAGCAGGGATGACCCTGATAACTGCAGGCCCGTTAGTCTCACCTCAGTGCCCGGTAAGGTTATGGAGATTATTATTCTGGGAGCTATTGAAAAACACCTAAAAACCAACATAGTGATTGGTTCCAGCCAACATTAGGGGAAGGTCCTGCTTAGCTAACTTGATTTCTTTCTATGACAAGGTAACCCACCTAGTTGACCAAGGGAAGCCAGTTGATTTAAATCTTTCTGGGTTTCAGAAAGGCCTTTGATATTGTCTCTCACAATATCCTTCTAAGTGAAATGTCTAGCATCCATCTAGACAAACACATTATGTGATGGGTGACCAGTTGGCTGATGGGGTCGCATCAGGCCAGCAACTGGATACTTAACGGGGTTCCACAGGGATCCATTTTAGGGCCAGTTCTCTTTAAGAGATCCATAAATTACTTAGATGCAGGCACAAGTAATTAAGTTCATGGATAACACTAAATTAGGGGGAGGAGTTGATAGTCCTGAGGGCAGGGAGGCCCTGCAGAGGTCCTAGACAGATTGGAGTGCTGGGCAATTGCCAATCTTATGAAGTTTAACAATGAGAAGTGCTGGATCTTGCACCTGGGACATGGTAACCCTGGATATTCATACAGGCTGGGGAGTTAGAGGCTGGAGAGCAGCCCTGTGGTAAGGTATCAGGGTGTTCTGGTCAATGGGAAGTTGCACATGAGCCAGCAATGTGCCCTGGCAGCCAGGAGGGACAACAGAGTCCTGGGGTGCATCAAGCACAGCACTGCCAGCTGGGTGAGGGGGATGAGTGTTCCACCTTGCTCTGCTCTGGTGCAGCCCCATCTGGAGCACTGGGTGCAGTTTTGGGCACCACAGGACAGAAAGGACATAGAGCTACTACAGAGCGTCCAGAGGAGGCTGTGAGGTTGGTGAAGGGCTTAGAGGGAAAGCTATGTAAGGTGCATCTAAAGGCACTTGTTCTGTTCATCCTGGAGAAGAGGAGGCTGAGGGGAGACCTCATCACAGCTCACTGCTTCCTCACTAGGGGAGGAAGAGGAGCAGACACTGACCTCTTGTCTCTGATGACCAACCATGGGACCCAAGGGAATGGTAGGAAGAAGTGCTGGGGGAAATTTAGGTTAGATATTAGGAAAAAGTTTTTCACCCAGAGGGTGTTTGAACAGTGGAACAGGCTTTCCAGGGAAGTCGTCACAGCACCAAGCCTGTCTGAGTTCAAGACACATTTGGATGTTGCTCTCAGGCACCTGATGTGATTCTTGGTGTGTCCTACACACTTGACAGTCCTGGTGGGCTTCTTCCAACTTGGCAGATTCTATGATTTTATGGTGTATGCTGAAGTGAATCAGTAAAATATGGAGAGAGTGACTGCAGTTCCTGAAGATGATGTTGAGGCTGTCATTTGAACATTCACGATGTTATGGGGTAATTTCAATTCCCCCCTTTTTTTTAGATCCACCTTCATTCTTTGTTTCATGGTATTACAAATACTCTTGCAACACCAACATATTTAAATAAAGGAAATTAAAGAAATTAAAAAGGGAAAGGGCTGTTAAGACTGAGTGCTGAATCAGTGAACAGAGCTCTGTTTGGTGTCTCAATTTTAATGTTACATCAGTGGCCCACCTTTAATAAGAGCATCTGATTCATTCCTATGCCAAGGCAGATTTATTCTTACTGTACTATGTATTGGTGTGCTTTGTCCTGTCCATACGCAGTTACCTTGAATGATTATATTTTCATCTATAACCTCTAGACATTATTCTGAATGCTGATACATTGTATCATTGTTATCAATTATTAATGCTTATTTTTTCTAAGAAGTATGAGGTTTACTTCCTTTTTTTTTTTTCCCATTGTATCTATCTCAAAATCCTCTTTTTATGATTTTTCTTGGACATTCCATCATGTACATTTGCTACAGCAGGAAAGAGATAACTATGATAGTGGGTTTCCTATAATAACGGAGTGGACATATATTTCCCATTTTTGTGGATCAGCTAATGGCAAGTGGCATATAAAATGTGCTCTATTCACTACTTCTATTGTACCCACTATGTTCATTTCTAAAGCTGTTGGCATCTTTCTCACCAACTGTGTTGCTCTTGTAGTTCTTATAACTCTGGAGGATCCTGAATGGAGAGATGCCAGTTGCTACACAAAACCAGCACAAGATGTAGGACTTCCCTCCCATGCTCTGAGGCAGGAGACCTCTGGTGTGAATAGCAAGGAGATGGCAGGGAAAAGTAGCTCTGGGTTTCAGTTACTGAGTCTGAGCTCTGATGTTTAGCAGCATAAGTCTGGGTCCAAAGCTTTTATTTTATTGCACTTTATGGGTGTAGCAGCTGGTGAATCTGTTGCCATTGACTGTGATCTGCTCTTCCCTGCAGTTAAATTGCCCACAGGTCTGAGTGGTGTGTGTTTAAACATCGATGAGACTGCCTAAACCTAAGTATGTACAGAGAACTTTAAAATGGCATGCTCTTGGAAAACATGAGTCTGTGGCACTGTTGAGGAACAGTTTCAGTTGGGAAAAGACTGATTGGCACATGGTTTAACTCACAATCTCTTTGTATTGAAGTCTGTGGCTTGGGTAACGGGAGAGGAATGTTTTTGCAAGTGGCTGGACTCCCTGAAAGGGACAATCACCGTCGTGGAACTCATTATACCTGCTGGAGCTTCAGATGAACAAAGCAGGGAGCAGGAGACACTCCAGGGTATATTTTCCATCAACTCTTTCATGTGGAGAATAATGGAATGAGTCCAGAGACCATGGACTAGACTCCAGTCAAAAGCAGCTGGAGTTTTTTGCTTTGATCATTACATTAGGAGTTAAGTTTAAGCCATCTAAAGAGTAGATGTTTGGGCTGTGGCTGACATGACTGACAGGATGATTTTAAGTGAGGCCCATCTAAAAGTGAAAATAAGCAGTCCCTGTTGGATATGACAGAGGAAGTGAGCTCATGAAAGGTGTCAGGGGTGGATAGCTGTGGTAGATAGCTGCTTCAGAGATCAGTGTTTGCAGCAGCATTCTGGAGAGTGTTTAGCTGAGCCAGATTGCGTTGTTCAAGGTCAGACATTTTTCAAGGAGAATGCAGGAGCCAGACATTGTGTGAGGGGAATTTCACCTGTGCAACTGCACAGGAGGAGAAAAAAACCCAGATGTTAGCACTGGGATTCAGACTATAATAATCACTGTGAGGCTGAACAAGATGCAGTTGAACGGGACACCCTATGGCATGCTCCTCACAATTTCATTAGTTTTCATGGAGCCATGCTGCCAGCAGGGCTGTAGAGCTGATCCAACACAAACCTCACCCAGGAAAAGTGAGTTAAGCTTTTTGTGGCAGCTCATGCTTAGGCTGGCTTAAAATGATGGAAACTGCCAAATCGTTCTGCTCTCTGGAGAACATAGCCATGCTGAAAGCCTGAGTGACAAGCACAATAATGGCATTGTCTACAGAGATTGAGAAACCAAGGGGAAAAAGAGGAATCACAGCTCTATTTTTTTAACCACCCTGAAATTCTGCAGACAGCTAAACACCTATGAGGAGACATCAGAGAGACAGGCCTCGATTTTAGCCCGTAAAGGATGACACAAGTCTGGAGCAGAGAAAGGTCTATATGTCCTCAGGATGGAGAGAGTGGATGAGTTTGGATTGGTGGATAAAATTACTTACATTTTTTTCTTGTCTTTATCAGAATTCTTTCCAATCTGTCAGTCGAAATATTTCTGTTAGAGAATTGCTTCACACTCAGCATATTGCGACAGATTGATCTTCATCAAGATCATGATGTGATGTCCTGTATCTGGAAATCTAAACTGTGCTGGCTCCTCCTCTGAATTTGGGATATTGTAAATTTCATGTTTGCTCTTTTCCATGCTTCTGCTCTGAATTTATATATTTTGGGATTTTTCTCCTCTGACACATTAACTGATCTTTTTTTTCAGGGTGTGTTTTTAAATTTCTCCAGGGGCTCTGAATTGCTTCTTACTATCCTTACAAAAATATATGCAGCTCTTCTGATTGTGGGAGTGAACTGAGGTTTGTATAACTGTGTGATATGTAGATCTTACAGCACAACAAGCCTTGTGAAAGGACCACACAGACCAAGTGATCATAAAAGATAAGATGTTTCTATCGGGCAATAATGATTTTCTGAGTATTTCAGAGTATACAATTTGCTGTTTAGCCTGTCTGGCCTCTTCTAGTCTCTCTTTCCTTCCCATATATACTTTGCAGCACTGTAAGTGTCCAGTTCCTATTTTCTTGGCATTAACAAATCTTAATGGATTTTGCATGAAAGTTCTACAGAGTCAATGACATGTTTAAAACAGTGCTGTCAGTATTGTAAAATTAATTGTACTTAAATGTCTTACGTGTAATTTACAATGCATTTGCAGGACATGACAATCATATTGTCAAGCATCACAGATTAATGCAAGCATTGACTGTGTACTATACTATAAAAATTGTCTTTTTCTGTAAATAGCTTCGATATACTCTGAAAACATATTTTGAAGATAAGCAGCCTTTATAATGAAAATCAAAGACAATTTCTGCAGATACAATCAAAAAAATGGTAGAACATTAGGAAAGTGAGAGGATATTTTTCAAATCAAAGTTAAAATTGTATTTCTATTATGTGATTTCCACCATCCTTTAAAAAGCATTTGGAATAAAAACTGCCTTGAAATTTGTAGAATGTTTTGCTCATGTTTGAATATGTTACAAACAAATAGAGCCACTTGGAAATGGTGTATGTATTTGCAAACACTTCACTAAAATATAGAAATTTAAAAAATATATGACACGCCAGGTGAAAAACATATAATCAAATATTTCCAAGTTTCTCACAAAAAGTTTTTAGTGGAGTTACCTGCTATATTTGAATTCAGTTTAATAAAACAGTGTTATTTTGTGGAATAAAATCCACTGATGTTTCATAGAATAAAATACACTTTGGAATAAAATAGTGGAAATAGAGGAATTATTTGTCCACTACAATAAAAAATAAATAAATAAAAGGTTTCAAAGTCAGGTAGTTGAAGGCCTTCTTCCTGGACAAACCAGGAGGAGAGTCAAACCACGAGGAAAAGTCAAACCAGGAGAGACAAGTGCGAAAGCAAGAGAGAACTTTTTCAGCTTAATAACAAAAGCTTTCCATTGTGAATAAGACTATTTTCCAGTCAAAATTATTTTTCTAGGAGGAATTTCAACTGAAGTTGGAAAGAATGGACAACCAGCTTACATGAATAGTAGGATAACACACTGCTGTTTATTAATAGATGGAATCTGTCTGCAGAGGGTGGAGACCAGAGCAGGCAGCCTGAGAAGAATACAGAGAAATCATCCAAAAAGCCAGGGATCAGATTAGGAAAGCTAAAGTCCTAAGATTAGGAAACTTAAAGTTTCCTAACTTAAAGTTAAATTTGGTCAGGTCAAAGGCAACAAAAAAAGCTTATATAGGTATGTTGGTGATAAAAGGAATACTAGGGAAAAATAGGCACTCTCCTGAAGGGATATGGAAAAGGCCACAATGCTCAATGACTTTCTTGCCTCTGTCTTCACTGGGAAGTGCTGAAGCCACACAGCTGAAGCTGTAGAAGGCAAAGCAGGGACTGAGAAAATGAAGAACCACTCACTGTAGAAGATCAGGTTTGAATCCTCTAATGACCCCAAAGGTGGGCAAGTCTATGGGACCTGATGAGATGAGTCTAGGGGGCCTGATGAGATACATCCATACATCCATGGGTCCTGAGGGAAGTGGAAAATGAGCTCTAAGGCACTTATAGCTTATTAGAGAAATTGTGGCAGTCTGGTAAAGTTGCCACTAACTGGAAAATGGGAAACATATCAACCCTGTTTTCAAAAAAGCAAAGAAACTGAGACCTGGGGAAACACATGTCAGTCATTCTCACCTCTGTGCCCTGAAAAATCATGGTAGATGATCCTGGAAACTATGCTAAGGTGTATGGAAAATAAAGAGATGAAAGGTGACAGTCAGCATGGATTCACTAAGGTCAAATTATGCCTCACAAATACGGTAACCTTCTGTTTCTTACAGGGTTACGCTGTTGGCTGGTAATGCAAGAGAGACTGATGTCATCCATCTGGATGTGTGCAAGGCATTTGTCACTGTCTCACACAACACCTTGGCTTCTAAATTAGTGAAACATGGACTTGATGGATGCACCACTAAGTGGATAAGAAATTGGATGCATGATTGCATTCAAAGAGTTGTGTTCAATGGCTTGATGTCCAAGTAGAAACCAGTGGCAAGTGGCTTTCCTCAGGGATTGTCTGGGGCAGGTCCTGTTTAACATCTTCCTTGACAACAGAGTGAAATTGAGAGCACCCTCAGCACGTTTGCTGATGACACCAAGTTGTGTGGTGTGGTTGACATGCTGGAAGGAAGGGATGTCATCCATAGTCACTCTGACAGGCTAGAGGTAGGGTTGTTCAAAATACATGAAGTTCAACAAGGCCAAGTGCTAGGTCCTACACCTGCCTTGGGGCAATTCTGTGCACAAATACAGGCTGGGTAGAGAATGGATTAAAAACAGTCCTGAGGAGAAAGATGTTTGTTGATGAGAAGCTCAACATGAGCTGACAACGTGTGCTTTTAACCCAGAAAGCCAACTGTATCCTGGGCTGCATGAAGTGTGGCCAGTGGGTCAAGGATTTTTCCCCTCTTCTCTCATGAGACCTCACCTGGAGTACTTTGTCCTGTTCTGGGGTCCCCAACATAGGAAGGACAGGGAGCTCTTGAATTGAGTCCAGAGAAAGACTTCAAAGATGATCAGAGGGCTGGAGTACCTCTCCTGTGAAGACAGACTGAGAGAGTTGGGGTTGTTCAGTCTGGAGAAGAAAAAACTCCAGGGAGACCTTAAAGTGGTCTTCCAGTACCTGAAGGAGCCTACAGGAAAACTGGTGACAGACTTTTTACAAGGGCACTCAGTGATAGAACAATGGGTAATAGCTTTAAACTGGAAGATTTTTAAATATTAGGAAAAAAATCTTAACTATGAAGGTGGTTAGACACTGGAACATGTTGCACAGAGAAGTTGTGGATACCCCATACCTGAAAGTGGACTGGACTTTGAGAAACCTGGTCTACTGGAACGTGTCCCTGCCCATGACGGGGGTGTCAGAAGCAGTTCATAGAATCACAGAATCATGGAATCATAGAACAAAAAACCAATAGAACAATAGTACAAAAGAAAAATAGAACAATAGAATGGTTTGGGTTGGAAGGGATACAAAGGTGTTCCAAAAGTTCCAAAGATGGGGAGGTCCCTTCCAACCCAAACCACTCCATGATTCTATGAAAAATGGTAAATCAGTTATTTTCTTTTTTTTTTTTTTCTATTAAAGGTTTTTATTAGTGTTTTCAGGAAGAAATCAGAAGTTGTCTGGGTTTAGTTTAATTTGGTTATGTGTAGACAGATTAAAAAGGATGTTAGAATTGGAATAGGAATGGTAGGTTATGTGATGCAAGTATTATCTCTGCTCTTGCAGAGGAGCACAGAGGCACAGGGGCTCCCTGAATGATCCCCTGCACTGACTGCTCACAGGGGTGCTTTCAGCCCCATGGCAAAGAAGATTATGTTAACTGGGCCTCTGGAACAGAGGAGGCCCTAGGGGCATGGAATTTCCTATTGGATGCAGGGAAGAGCCTTTTGGGATTATATGAGAGATGCTGCGGCATCTTTAGGGGAGGGGGGCACCAAAGGTGGGGAAAAGGAGGTATCAAGAAGGAAGGATATGGTAAAAGTCCAGCCAGCCAGAGGAAAACAGAAAAGGGCTGTTGGTGCTGCTGTGCTTGCCTAAGTGCTGAGTGTGTCTGTGCAGCATGCGTGTGTGTATTTTAGTTAGCATTTGCCTGGAGTCCTTTGAGGAATGTGTGCTTAGCCTTGCTGCTGGCTGGATCTGGGGCATGTACCTGTGGCATCCTTTCCTCAGTGGGACTACTAGGCTTGGTAACCCCTGAAACTGAGTACCTGGAAGAAATCACCAAGTCCATATCATACAATATTCTCTATCAAATATGCCAAGTTCATTTATTATTGAATAGAGAGTAGCAATTTCTGTGCACATGTTCATTGACAGTGAAAAAGTCCTAGTGTGCTAACTTAGGTGAAGTTAGTATTAATTGATATATTGTACTGATAAATGTATCTACAGTATTGATATATTTTACATTCTGTATGTTAATATCCTGTCATCTAACTATACATTTAATCCCTCTCCCATTGTGTTTGGTGTGGTCTGGAAGTAAAGGAAAGCAATGGTAGCCAGGTGAGAGTCCTGCTGCTTTAGAGATCCGAGGGTGAGTGCTTCCTCTGCAAAAGGAATGCTTCTCTTTTGCCCACTTGACTTACAAATAAGGTGTATATTTGCAAGCAGAGCAGACTGGGACGCAAAAGCCTTCATTAAATTCATTTATGCCCATCCAGAGGTGTGTGCTTTCGCTGAGCACTGGGGTAGACTGCAGCAACCTCCATGCTTTGGGTACATTCAGACATTCCCAGGGCAAATCATAGCACCGTGGTGTGTGACAGACAGTATCCAGTTGTTGCCAGTACCATGTGGTGGTCTATATGGGCCCCACAGTGCTAAAGCATCCCACGAGCACTCAGAATTGGATCTCTGGGTGCATGATTATTTTTTCTTTTTTTTTTTAGCCAGATTTGAGGGAAGAGGGAAGATGAGCAGTGACCTAATGCATAATAGTTTGCCTGCCCACTCCTGACCCTCCCTGCTTGTAGCTCAGCTTATCTGCCACTGCATGTATTTTACAGTCCAAATGATGAAGACTGAGTACTCCTGTACTTGGAAGGATCCTCACCTCCTGCAGTGTATCTCAACAAGAGTAACAGAAAAGTGACTTTTTACCATCCTGTATATGGAAACATGAATTTTATATGCAGAAAAAGATGATAATGCCTTAGAACTTATCTCAGGAATTGCTTTGTTTTGTTCTACTGGTTTTTTATTCTGTGCAGGTTCTGAGAGACAAAGGCAGCTCTCTGGTTTTAATTACTGTAAGTAGCTTGTAAGTAGCTGGAACAGCTTTTCATGCAACCTTATTTGAATATATTCCAGGCTGCAGATAGACACCTATTTCAAAGGCACAGCATGCTCATCGTGGCTTTCTGCCAATCAAACAGTTGTCACTTGCTAGACAGTCCTAAACAACTTCTGCTCCTTCCTCAATTTGCTGTCTGCCTGACGGATGGAAATGGTAGAGCTTCTCCCCTTCCCCCTCCCCTTTCTGTTCCCCTGAACCAGTGTCACCACATGGCAGGAGACTTCAGCTACTGCTGCTGAGAACAAGGGGCTGTTTGTGCTGCTGGCCCCAGGGCTTGGATAAGGACCCCCAAAAATGGAGCAGGGCAGATAATCCGTGCAGTTCCCTAAGAATCCACCACTTCCCACAGTTCCTTCCTTGGGGTGGATATAGAGGTGAAGAGGGTTATTTTGCTCTTTAAACTTTTGAAGGTCTCTTGAATAACAAAAATGAAATCCAGATCTGTTTTTTCTTAACTCTGGGCAGCCAGATTATGTATAGGTTGTGTGACTATTGTGGTCTGGCCCTGTAGCAATAACACCCAGACACCTAATCCGAAGCAAAGCTAACTTGATAAGTGTATGGAAATATTTATTTTTCTGTTTTATCTCCATGGCAGAGTTATGGGGAAGCTTTGCTACTATATCAGATCATCAGTGAAGCACCCTCAGTATCTTTTGAACCTCAGTATCTTTTGCTCCATCTCTACCTTTTGTTTTATTCCTTGCTTGCATGATGGGCTATAGGCTCTAAATATTTTGAAGAAAGTGACAGAAATGCTACTGAAAATATTCTACCTTCTGGTTCCTGATCCTGAGACTTCAACCTTTCTGGATCCTTCATGGTTTTATGTATGTTTTTAAAGACTTTCCTTTACGTGGTGACTTTGTCTTAATTCAGTCAAAATTTGGCTGCCAGCCACCTGGGACAAAGGCACATAGTATCAGTCCCACACTTTATGGTTCGTTACTATTTGTGGTTTCTCTTTTTTTTCCACCTAAGATTTCAGGCATTACTTTGCACAGGCAGCTTTGCTAAACTTTTCACCCTGTGATGAAGAAAAATGTACCTTCATTCCAGAAAGTAGTACAGAGAGTGCCACCTCTGAAATATTCTGATCATTTGGGATTCTTAACGATGTCTATATGTAAAATGTTTTTTCCCCTTGGAAATGTAAGTTATTACTGATTATCCCTTGTTACTGATAATGACTCCCATAGCCAGCCATCATCACAGAGACTTTGGGTGCCAGATAACTTGTCTTGTCTCTCTGTTCTTCCTTTGCTTGCCTTAGGTAAGATCTAGCACTCTTGATAACCAATGAGGAGAAAAAGAAGGGAAAAAAAAAGTGTTACCTCCATGTCTCTTTGCTGTGACTTCTGTTTCAGCTCTTTGAAAGATTTCAATCTGCTGAAGGAGACTGGTCATGGCATGAAACACTGTTTTCTCTCTCTTTCTTTATTGTTGCTTCATGAAATGCTATTGCCTCTTACTTTTCCTAGGATTTCATTAGAAGAATACACTTATTTTTATTTAAATCCTTATCTTAAATAACTTGCTGCCTGACAACAATGCCTTCCCTGTGCTGATGGTGTTCTGTGCATGGTATTAAGGTTCCTTATACACTGGTCTCTTGACAGGTGTGGAAATGAAGAACATACCCTCTTAGGTTGTTCAGCACATTTCCTTCACAATGTGGACATAGAACATTCTGTAGTTCTTTCTATATTTCTTATATAATATAAGCTATATTCTTTAGTATTTTCATTTGTTTAGTTTGTTATCTGCTTCCTACTCTAGGCCTCAAACACTCTTATTGCACTTTTAAGCATTTCTTTACTCAATTACTATTAGTAAAATAGATGTCATCCATAAAAATCTACTCCACCTCTCTGACTTGCTCCCTTTTGTGGCCACCCAATGATTTTAAGTCTTCTTAATCTGTTCTATGACAGCACATGCCTAACTACGGAAATTATCTTTGTGCTTGATATTTATGCAATTCAAATATGCTTAAACATCTATTTGTCTTTCCATCTTTGTCAAATGTTTGCCCTCATCCTTTTAATTTTTTTCTCACAAGGCAAGTTTTCCAGGCCCTATGCCTTTGTGCTGGTTTTTGGCTTTTTCTCAGAAGTCACAATCTGTCAATGTTACAGCTAGCTGGGAACTTTCCAATTAAAATATTTTTGTATTTATTTTTAATTTTTTATCTGAAAATTAATTTTGCAAAAGTGGAAACAATTCTTTTGCCGAAGAGCCACTGGCCATGCTCCTTTATATACTTGACATTATTATGATCTTAATAGACACATTTACTTTTATAAGACTAGATGGAAGCTTCTTGATTCTGGTTAATTGTTTGTAACACCCTCATCTCTATTGAAAATCCCAACAGTCATGAGAGATACGAATCTGTGGGATAAAGAAACACCAAGCATATATATTAACCAGTAAGGAAGAAAAGGATAATTATGGAATTAAAACTAATATTGGTGGTATCAACTGCCTTTCCCAATGGCAGTGTTATGAAGCAGTTATGATCCAGACAGCTGTAAGTCTTCCCTAGATTTGACCTCAGAAAAGTTCTGAATGACTTCTCACTGCTGCAAGTCTGCAGCAGGTTCATTCATTATTATGATTACCAATTTCCCAGAAAGATGCGCTTAATTAAGCTGGCTGCTGCCATCACATGAATTTTGAGGCAAACTGCTAATGTGAGCTATTTATTCCATGAACAATTGAACACACTGCCAATTCTGCCTATAATAATACAAAAATGTTGTTACAATTAGTAAGAGTGTGTGCTAAAAGACTGAAGACATTTTGTCATTTGGCATCCATAAGGCTTAAAATATGTTGGCTAGGGTTTAGCTGAAAAAAGAGCCTCTAAAAAGAAAACAAAAAAAAAAAAAAAGAGAGAGAGGGAATAATTATTGTTACTAAATTATGTCACCTCTCCTAAATACATTGTGTTACAGCAGGGCAGCAGGACAATTGTTTTATCTGGCTCTAGCACCTCTCTCCAGCCCCTGTATTTCTGTATTTCTCTCTTTTGCCTGTCTTAGCCTTACTTATAAGTATTTAGTACAACACAGGGTATGCTGGGACAAACGGGAGGAAAAAGAAAGCTGGTGGATGGACATTCAAAGCCTTAGGATTAACAATAACAAATTCTCAATTATATTGCCATGTGTTTCTTCAAAATCCCTTTCCATACACATGGGTCCTTGAGAGAGCTCATTATCTCCTGGTATGTGGAAATGAATTTTGCCATTGCTCAGACAACGCTAATGTATTTATTATTCATCTGATACTAGACCAGGCTTTAAGCTGTGCAATGCTTTCTTTACCATTTCATTGTTTATTTGTTTTAATGAATTTCCACCAGCCAGAGTCTGAATGCAGACCTGTTGTTTTACTGATTCTTGGCAGAAAAGACTTCAAAAGAAAATGTCTTCTGTTTTTTCAAGGTGCTAATCTCTTAACCAGAGTTTGTTTAAATGACAGTATTATTTCTTCTCCTTTTTCATTTATCCATGGACAAAAACATTGGAGCACTTAGCACTCTGCAAATCAGAGATTTTTAGCTTTATTTTATATCATGGTGGTAACACAAAACCAGGCACTGTGAAAATCTTAGCAAATCACTGCTTCAGTTTAGTCCAGAAAATTGCTAGTGTTTTTATGTATTACCAAACTTGAAACTAATTAATTTCTCTGAAAATAATGCTTCTGAGAAAGTCTTAAGAAAAGAACCAATAGAAAAGGTCCATGTATGATATTAGGGATACAAGAGCCAATTTGACCCTTAGAAACCAAAGCAGGGAATAACAAAAAATGAATACAAAGTTATTTTTCGTCGAGTTTATTCTATTGAGACCTAGACTGGGAAGTTTTCATACCATTCCGTATTCATCCAGTGAAAAAAATGTTGCAAGATAGAGCACCCAATTCCCTGTGGTATACCTAGGGAAATTCAACTTGATGCCTTTGTACAAGAAAATAAGAAGAAACTAAAAGAACCTATTTAAACATACTCAAAAATAACAAAATAGGAAGAATATTCTTGTGAAATAGAAGTCTAATTTATAGATTACACTATAGCATGTAACAAAGCTGAAGCAAACAGGTGATACCACACAAAGAAGAAAGCACAGGACTGTGACACTTAATCAGTCATTTGGGCAAGTGACTTAGTGATGCTGCTAAATCCAACCTTTAACCCAATCTACTCCATAGCCAAACGTGGGACAACCGATCAGGCCATCCAAATGGCCCCCATTCTACCAACACAACCCTTGAATCTGTCATTTGGTGTTGGCTGCACTGGGAATCAGGTCTCTTGTAAGGCTGCACCTCCCTGCCTGGGCTCAGCTGGAGCCAGGGGCAGGCTCCCTGCAGAAGGGACCATGCCCCCTGAGCAGCTGCAGGGCAAGGAAAAATTGAACTCTTTTCTGTCTGGTGCTCTGACTGAAAAAATATATCATCACCACTTTCATTTTCCACTTCTTGTGCAGTTTGTCTGACTGGGCTCACTGTCAGAACTGAGTAGATTGTTTCTGTGTGAGCAGCTGAAGTATTGGAGTATGGTCTTGTCCTGGTTTGGACCAGGATAAAGGTGGTTTTCTGTTTCTGTACTTTTGCTTTTAGCTAAGTCCCTTGTAAGTAGTCTCTCTGAAATTAACAGCAAGTTTCTCATGCAGTGTGTGTGCCTTTAGGATTGATAACACTTGATGTTTATAGTTACTGCTAGAGACTGGTATGCAGGCCAAGGACACTGATCAGCTCTGCCGTCTAGGAGGATACAGAGGTCCCACCAGAGCCCTCCTTTAGGGAGGATCAGACAAGATAGATGCCAGAATTGACCAAACAGAGTATTCCATCCCATATACGTCACACTCAGTATAAATTTGAGGCATCACGTGGGCCGAGCCTGATCTTTTCCTGCTTCCCTTCCTCCCCGGCATCCTGGAAGGATCCTGTCCGTTTGTCTGCCTGTGGTCCTGATCCGTGCCAGCCCATATCTGTGTGTTCCTGCCTCCGGTTCCCGACTGCTGCCGACTCCAGGAGTCCAGCCTGGACTTTCCCAGGGCTGCCCTATAGCCTCGGTGGTGACGTGAGAGTTATTGGGGGAAAGGGGGGAGGAATGTGGTTTCCATTTTCCTGTATATTTGTATATATTTAGTTTAAATTTTTCCCTATTTACCATTACTGTTTCATTAAAGTTGTGTAGTTTAGTTTCCAACTCATAAGTCTCTCTCCCTTATTCTCTCTCCTTTCTTCATCGAGGGGAGAGAGAGATTAATAGAGAGCGTCTGTTATTCGGTTTAATTGCCGGGCCAGTGTTAAACCGTGACAGGTCTATATTCAGCTACAAAGAGCTTAAAATAAAATGTTGAGAAAAATCAGTGGGAGAATGGAAAAATCATTCTGCATAAGTCAGAACATGTTTGCCCTCTGTGCAGTTAAGGCTAATGATAATAGACTTGCACACTGGTAAAAACAATAAGGTTTATTTACAGTATGTTAAGTTTCTGTTATTGTAATGCTAGCAAGTATACAGGCCTGTAAGTGTGGTAAAATGACATGAGCCAGGCCAAACCTGGATAGGCATGTGTATTCTGCCAGAATACTTCAGTATGACAACTGGAAAATGTAGAAGAAGAAATTGAACTGTGGGAGAAATAAACAGTGGAGAAAGCAGTACCAGAGTTGTGCTGGCTGTGTGCTCTGTGAAACAAAAGCAGCTTGTATACGGAGCTTCTCATGCTAATATTCCTCTTGGCTCAAATTCCAAATGCTTTGTTATTGCAAAAAATCCTGTCAAAGTCACTCTTCTAATAAGGCAAGAGGCAGGTAAAAACAATAATAAAACATGCTGAGGCTGACTGGGTTGTCTTAGGACAATGGTCTCCCTGGCTACATTCTTGCAAGTAAATAAAATAGATCAGGGGTTGTTTCCTGGCTCTGGGGTCAAAGCATGATTTGTGTCCAGAGACCTAAATGTTTGGTCCTAAAATAGGCTGGCAGAATTCTGACTGTTTATTGGCACTGGCCTTTTATGTGGGCTAACTTGTGAGGCATTATCAAGCATGGCTCTCTTACAGGACTTCAACTTATTTTCTGGTTCACTTGAGCTTTTCAAGGAGCAGCAGGACAGAGGACCTTCTTCAGCTGTCCTTGGCAGGACTTCAGGTAAAGGGTAAAGCAGCTATTTAGACTTTTCCAAATGGATCAAAGGATGTTTTCAAATACAATTTTCTCAACAAGAAAAAGGGAAAGACTTCAAAATCAGATACCACATGAAATCAGTACAGATTACTGAAAATGAATTTTGAGGAAATACTAGGCTATTGAGTATAAAAGATAATTTTTTTTTTTCACGAAACAAAACTATTTTTTCTTGAGTCTCTTCTTCAAAGGGGGTATGGTTGAGTGGGACTTTCCATGTGCCGCTCAGCTGTTTGGTACTTTTTTACATTACTATTGAATACAAAAATGCATAAGAAAATGCTTCATCTGTGACCAGAAACCAAGGACTGCCTCAAACCAGAGACTCTGTTGTTAGCTAGACAGTCTCTGACTTTCTCAGTCTCTGTCTCCTACCTGCCCCATAAAGATGAGTCATCACAAGAAATGAAAGCAGTTTAATTTATAGTTTAAGCAGCGGTAATCACATGAAGGCCACTCAGTCTGAGAGGAGCTTCAAAATGGTTCCCAAACTCTGTATGAATGCTGTACTTAGGAAATTATTTCACAAAGGTGGAGTAGCAGAAGGATGCCCACCCTGATAGGCTTCGTGAGTTCTGAAGTGGCATTCAAATTTTTTGTTCAGATGCCTAGGGAGCTCATTAGTCAAACTGGAGAAATCAATAAATTTCAGGTACTTCGAGGGCTGAGGAGATGTCTGAGAATAGCTTCTCTGAACTCCTTTCCAAATATGAGTGTATTGGGCCTTGCTGAGATGGAGATAATTTTCCCCATCCCTCATACTGCTGTGCTTTCCTATTGGTAGCCAGAAAGGTTCTGATTACATGCAGTGTTTTGGATGTTGCTGTGCAGTGCTTCCTTGACATCAGGGCTGCCTCTCTGATATGCCCCCCTCACCAGCAGAATGGAGGTGAGCAAGACCTTATGAGAGAACACAGCTAGGACAGACCCAAACTGACCACGAGGTTATTGCATGCTGTGTTTTGTCAGCTCAGCAATAAAAGTGAAGAGAAAGGAAGAGAAGAAGATGGGGCATTTGTTATTATGGCACTTGTCTTGTGGAGCAACTGCTATGCATACTGAAGACCTGCTTCCTGGGAAATGTCTGGACATCACGTGATGATGCGAAGCAGAGAATAAATCGTTTCCTTTGCTTCCTCATGCAGCCTTTGCTTTTGCTTTATTAAACTGCCTTTGTCTTGACCCATGAGGGTTTTAACCACCCTGTTTTCTCCCCATCCCCTGTCCTGCTGAGGAGGTGAGTGATAGAGGGACTTAGTGAGCACCTGGTATAGAATCATAGAATAGGCTGGGTTGGAAGGGACCTCAGAGATCATCGAGTCCAACCCTTGATCAGCTACCGCCACAGTCACTAGACCATGGCACTGAGTGCCATATCGAGTCGCTTTTTAAATGTCTCCAGGGACGAAGAGTCCACCACCTCCCCAGGCAGCCCGTTCCATGTCTGATCACCCTTTCTGTGAAAAAATTCTTTCTAATAGCCAATCTGAACTTCCCCCGGCACAATTTAAGACCATGCCCTCTTGTCTTTTTGAGAGTTGCCTGGGAAAAGAGACCAACCCCTGCCTGGCTCCATCCTCCTTTCAGGTAGTTGTAGAGAGCAATGAGGTCTCCCCTGAGCCTCCTCTTCCTCAGGCTGAACAGCCCCAGCTCCCTCAGCCTCTCCTACCTCATTGTGGTATCCACCACAATGACTCCTAGTTCCTCTCAGGTCAAACAGAGGTAGAATTTAAGTGAGAACAATCACTTTCCACATTAATTTCTCCCTCCCTCCCCCCCATCTGTTTTTTTATTCTGCCATTCAAAAAAAGAATCATTCATAATACATGAAAAAGAATGCAAGTCAGGCTTTTTTTCTTTTTTTTTTCTAGTAACTTAAGGGAAATGAAGATACCTCAGATGTTCCCAAGATTCATCAAAACCATGAGAACAGCAAACCAGCGCAGAACACCATTATTATTAATGGGATATTGTCACCATTTTATAATGCTCTGAGCCCTGCAGATTTCTGTCAGCAGCCTCAGATCTCCACCAGTGCAGTTGCTACAGCTGGTAAGCTCATAGTATCTTTTTCAATCGCTCCCTGCTCACATCCTCAGCCTGTTTGCACTGCAGCCTGCTGTCATAGAATCATAGAATAATTTGGGTTGGAAGGAACCTCTAAGGGACACCTAGTCCAGCCCCCCTGCAGTAAGCAGGGGCATCCTCAACTAGATCAGGTTGTTCAGAGCCGTGTCAAGCCTCACCTTGAACATCTCCACAGATGATCCCTCAACTACCTCCCTGGGCAACCTGTTCCATTTTTCCACTGCCCTCTTAGTAAAGTACTTTTTCCTAACATTCAATCTAAATCTACTTTACTTTAAGTTAAAACCCTCCACAGCCTTCTTTTCTCCAGTCTGAACAATCCCAGCTCCCTCAGACTGTCTTTGTAGGAAAGGTGTTCCAGCCCCGATCATTTTTGTAACCTTCCTCTGGACTTGCTCTGTCATATCGATGTCCTTCATTGAGGGCTCAAGAGCTGGACACAGTACTCCAGGTGAGGAGGAGAGCAAAGTGGCAGAATCACCTCTCTTGATATGCTGGCCATGCTGCTTTTGATGCAGCCCAAGATGTGATTGGCCTTCTGGGCTGCAAGTGTGAATTGTTGGCTCATGTCCAGCTTTTCACCCACCAGTACCTCCAATTCCATTTCTGCAGGGCTTCTTTTTAGAGCCTCATCCCCAAGCCTGTACTGATAATGCGGATTGTTCTGACCCAGGTGTAGAACCCTGCACTTGGTCTTGTTGAACTTCATGAGGTTCATCTGGCCCCACCTCCCCAGTTTGTCTAGGTCCTTCTGGATGATATCCCATCCCTCTGACTTATCAACAGCACCACTGACTGAGAATGTCAGGTGGAGGTTCCTGCCCAGGTGGAGTCCAAGGGCCGCCTAAAAACCACTAATGGCTGCTAATGGCCCCCGGACAGCCAACTGAGGCGAAATTCCTGGAGCCTGAATCAGCTTTGAGAACAGTGGGAAACCCCATGCATGTAGGGAACATGATGGTGTTCATTCTTGGTTGCCTACCACCAACCTGCCACCCAGCACCAGACCTTCACTCCGTCTGGAATCAGATAGACATCCAGAAGAAGAAAGATCACCACCAGATCACCAGATGCCACTGGATCTGTGGGTGCTGATATCCCTTTCTCTCTTACTAATTTTCATTTTCATTCTCTCTCTCTCCCTCATTCTTTTCTGTTCTCCTCCACCTAGACTTCCCCCCATCTCTTTTGCCTTGCAATGTATTTGCCATATCTTCATAGGGTTGTATCACTTTGCCTGTGTCATTTGTCAAAAAAAAAAAAAAAAAAAAAAAAGCTAACATCTGACCCTTGGTGGTTGGACTTTGTTCTCACAGATCCAAAATTACAAGCTACAGCAAACTGTAGCAACACCTAAGTATGAACCCTGAAGGACACCGCTTGTTTCTGGTCTCCATCTGGACTTTGAACCATTGACCACAACTCTCGATGCAACCAGTCAGCCAATTCCTTATCCACTGAAAATTCCCCCCATCAAATCCATATGTCTCCAACTTGGTGAGTGGGGTATTGTGGGGAACTATGTCAAAGGCTTTGCAGAAGTCCAGATAGATGACATCCACTGCTTTTCCCTTCTGGACTGGTATCGTCACTCCATTGAAGAAAGCCACTAGGTTAGTCAGGCAAGATTTGCCCCTAGTAAAGACATGCTGGCTGTCTTTTATCACCTCCCTGTCCTCCATGTGCTAGGATGATCTGTTCCATGATCTTCCCAAGCACAGAGGTCAGGCTAACAGGTCAGTAGTTCCCAGGGTGCCCCTTTCTATCCCTTTTAAAAATGGGCATCGTGTTTCCTTTCTTCCAGTCACCAGGGACTTCACTTGACTAACATGATCTTTCAAGTATCATGGATTGGCTTGACAACTACATCCAGCAATGCCCTCAGGAATCTAGGATGCATCTTGTCAGGTCCCTTGGACCTGTATATCTTCAGGTGCCTCAGATGGTCGAGAACCTTGTCTTCACTTAGAGTGCAGGGCAGTTTGTCTCTCTGGTCTCCATCTTTTGAGGCATCAAGATGAGAACCATGAGGAGAGAGGTTGTCAGTGAAAACTGAGGCAAAGAAGTTGTTGAGAGTCTCTGCCTCCTCCTTATCTATTGTTACCAGTTCACCACTGTGGCACATTAGAGGGTTACACTTTCTTTAACCTTCTTTTTCAGGTTTACATACCCGTAGAAGACCTTTTTGTTTTTCTTTACCTCTCTTGACTGGTTACTAGTTCCCTTCTAGCTGAGCCTTCCTGACCTCATCCCTACACAACGAGGCAATGTTCCTGTACTCTTCCCAGGATATCTGTCCCCTCTTTCACTGTCTGTGTAGGTCCATCTTGCCTTTTAGTTTGACCAGCAGGTCTCAACATAGCCATTCCAGTCTCTTTCCTTTCTTATCTGATTTCCTACACTTGGGAATTGAGAGTTCTTGCACCCTATGGAAAGCATCCTTAAAAATCTTTGCTGTTGTCATCCATCTTGGCAAAGATCTTCACTTTGGTGCCATCCATGCAGCACAAGGAAGATGGTCTTGGCTACTATCTCTGAGTTCTGGTGTAATAAAATTTATTATAATGACTGTGGCTTTGCATATGGCAACAAACCTTCATAAATAAGCTTTAAGTAAAAATAGATATATTTTTAATAGCTTTCAGTGGTTTTTAAAATAGTAGAAATATTTTGTGTCAAATGACAACAAATTGTTTGGTTGTTTTCTTTACTATTATTTTCAATTGTAATGCCAGGCTCTGGTGAAGAAAAAATTAAAAACTTAAAATCACTCTCCTCTTTCTTGCAAACACAAAAATGTTTTGTTCCTAAAAAGAAATTAAGTGGGTTAGAAAAAAATTCCAACATTTTCTTTCCAAAGAAAATGCAGCAGTACTTATCAAGATCTTCCTCTCTTCCTTAGTGTTTAGAAGGCTCAATTATATTTTCTTGTTCTTCATTATGCAGTTGTCTTTTTATTTTGGATAACTGAAAGACTGTGCCAGAAAAAGGAGCTGAGAGTAAAAGAAAGAGAGAGAGGGAAGACAGAAACTCATTACCTCTTGCAAACTGCTAATTATTGTAAATGGCCACAGAAGCCAGAGGAGGCTGCAGAAAATTATTATCACGCATGAAGGGAAAAAAAAAAGGAAAAAAAGAAAAAAAAATACCCAAATATCCTAGACTATATTACATAAAAAAAAAAAAAAAAAAAAAAAAAAAAAGAGTAGAAAGAAGTAAAGAAATCTTCCTGGTACTAAGCAACTAGACTGGAAAGACTAATGAAAATCAAGCACAGTTAGAGGTCCTGGAAAGTCCTGTAAGCAAAAAATAAATAAGTGGAGATAGGAAATAGGGGAAAACAGCTTTTATTATTATGTGCTGAAAATACTGGCGAATCCTTCCCTATATTAGAGGGTGCTGTTGGTCTTTTATTATCAGGACTCGGTGAAGCCTTGTTGTTTTTTGGCTTTACATGTCATCTCCCTGTCTGCTCCCTCTCTGTTTCCTTCCCTGTCTCTTAGCTGCAAAGGGGAGAGCATCCCTGCTTCCCAAACCAGCCAGCACCAGGATCCTCTCCTGAGTGAAACAGGCAGAAAGCCCCAGTGCCACCACCTCAGAGAGGGCTGTGGTGATTTTCGGCTCTGCCTTTGGCTCTCCATCTTAAAACCTTCTCCCAGAGCTGTGCTCTTGAGAATGGATTGATGTCAAGGATTACAAAAGAGGCTTGGCCAGGTGCAGATAGAAAGCTCCAGGCGTTGAAAGTAATATCAAGGTAGCAAACTTTGCAGGCTCTGCTTCATGAATTTTTCACAGTGCTGGCCCCAGTGGTCTCTGAGCCATTTAAAGGGTTTATTGCTTGCTCTGCAGACCAGGCTAAAGCTGTGTTGCTACCAAGTGAATTCTGTCTTAAATACTAGCACTGTAGCTAAGATAGCTTTCCTTCTCTGGTTTTACCTCTATCAATATTAAAGAAGATAAAAGTAAGTGACTGGATGGGAATATTGCTCCTAGAGTTCAACAAAGAGACTTAATGAATCAGAAGAGCATAATTAAATGACATATTTCAGAAGAAAGAAAAAAGAAATATCTGTGCAAACAAATGATATTTGAACTTCATTTTGCCAAAGAACAGTTCAGGAAAAGATGGTCAGATTGCAGAAAAAAATTATGCCCTACAGTCTGTTTGGTTTTTTTTTCCTAGTTGAGTTTATGTCTTTTTTATATTTAGAGTTAAATTACATTCCTTGTGATGAATTCTGTCTTCTGAAAATGCTAACCTGACATAAAATCAGGCAGACAATACCCATTGTACTCAAAGCACAAAAGAAACGTTTACATTTTCTAAAAAACCTTAAAATGCACATCTACACTTATGTTAACATTCAGGTAATTTTCAAAAAGGAATTCCTACAGTTCCATAGGCAAGCCCTTTTATGTAAAGGTACTGTTTATGCATACAACTAGAAATAGCCAGTTGTCCAGGTACAGTGGCAGGACATAGTACTCTCTCCTTTTTCTGATAACATAGTCCTTTTGTGTTTCAAGGAGGAATTTTTAAATTCAAAACCAGTGTTTTGACACAAAGTTTTGGTCCAGCTACTCTCTATCTGTGACTCAGCTGAAGGCAGCAATGGTTACACAAGACCCTTAGCTCCCCCTTGGCTGAGGGTCTATATTACCCTCCTGGTAATGCCTAATGTTGGTTCTGGATAACTCTTTATCCTAAGTCCTGGATGTGCAAAACATGACTTTGGCCCAAGTAAAAGTCTCTTTAATCCCTTGATCCTGCCAAGTTGAAAGCAGCTTTATTACTGTGCCCCTCAAGGTTGCTAGGGTTGGTCCATGGAGCCTGGGCTGTATGAGAGAGTGGTCTCCTGTGGGGGGGATGTCAATAGTTCTCCAGGGTGTTATTTTGAATGGGGGGCAGGGAGCAACAGGATGACAGGAGGGTCCCATATTAGGATAATTTCTTCTGTGAATAAGGAGTTTTCTGAATAATCCTTTATTTCATGGGATTAAGTATATGGGAAATGTACTTGTCTTCCCTATTTAGCATGGAAAACTATGGTTACTAAGTTGCACTTTAACAGAGGAGGTTTCCCCTCAAGTTATTTCATTTTCCCTATGTTGTCTGCAGTGCTAAGCCCTTTCCAGCACATTGAGATCTAGCCATGCTCAGCAGCTCACTGTGATGAAGCTTCTTCACTGAGAACTGGAATGGAGGCTTGCAGATGCCATGAGTGAGGATCATGCTTTCTATACATGAAACAAGCTAAAATTAAGTCAGCACATATTATGTATATGCTTTTTTTTTTTTTACTGTTTATAAAATAAATGGCGCTTGACTGCTGTTAGCACTTATGTATTGCTGGATTCAGGATCTATTTTCAACACCAGCATCAGGATCTTGCCCAGTTTTCTTGTGAAAATGAAATTAAACATCTTGTGATGTTCAGATCAAACCTCTCGTGAGGATCAGAACAAGAAATGTATTGTGTAAACACTAAATTCTGTATCAATTCGTTTAGCACAATGATAATTATTATTACAAAATCTCTTGGGAGATGGGTGAAAATATTTAAATTGAGACATTATCAGTGTGGAATTAGGGGAGAGCAAAACCTAGATGTAAGGCACTTCTCAAGTTTCTGCTTATGGGAAAAATGCACATATCCTAGAAAGTTAAGTGTGAAAGTTAAGTCCATCATCAGCAAATTCGCAGACGACACTAAGCTGGGGGGGAGTGTTGATCAACTAGAAGGCAGGAGGGCTCTGCAGAGGGACCTGGACAGACTGGAGAGTTGGGCTGATTCCAACGGGATGAGGTTTAACACGGCCAAGTGCCGGGTCCTGCACTTTGGCCACAACAACCCCATGCAGCGCTACAGGCTGGGGACAGAGTGGCTGGAGAGCAGCCAGGCAGAAAAGGACCTGGGAGTCTGGATTGACGGGAAGCTGAACATGAGCCAGCTGTGTGCCCAGGTGGCCAAGAAAGCCAATGGCATCCTGGCCTGTATCCGGAACAGCATTGCCAGCAGGTCCAAGGAAGTGATTCTGCCCCTGTACTCAGCCCTCGTGAGGCCACACCTTGAGTACTGTGTCCAGTTCTGGGCCCCCCAGTTCAGGAAGGATATCGAGGTCCTGGAGCAGGTCCAAAGGAGGGCAACCAGGCTGGTGAAGGGACTCGAGCATAGACCCTACGAGGAGAGGCTGAGAGAACTGGGGTTGTTCAGCCTAAAGAAGAGGCGGCTCAGGGGAGACCTCATCGCTCTCTACAACTACCTGAAAGGAGGGTGTAGCCAGGTGGGGGTTGGGCTCTTTTACCAAACGACTTTCAACAAGACAAGAGGGCATGGACTTAAGTTGTGCCAGGGGAAGTTTAGGTTAGATATTAGAAAGAATTTCTTTACGGAAAGAGTGATCCGTCATTGGAATGGGCTGCCCACTGAAGTGGTGGATTCTCCGTCCCTGGAGATATTTAAAAAGAGACTGGATGTGGCACTCAGTGCCATGGTCTAGCAACCGCAACAGTGGTTCAAGGGTTGGACTCGATGATCTCTGAGGTCCCTTCCAACCCAGCCAATTCTATGATTCTATGATTCTATGATTTGGTGTTACTTTTTATACCAAAAGTCACTTGTTCATTTTTCTTTTAGGAGGCAGTTGACATTTTTTTATAATTGCAAGGAATGGGCAATGCAGCCACTCTGGAGAAGCCCTTGCTGGGCAGGCAGGATTCTGCACTCACTCTCTGAGGAGTGTTGCATCTGCATTGCCACTCTAGGACTTTGAGTAAGTTTCCATATCAGCTCACATATATGTTTTTCTAATGAAAACCATAAGAGGTTCATTCCTCAAGTAATGTTCAGCTTTAGGCCAAATTTAACAAATACTGGACCTGACCCTTTCCTTTGGCTGATCTGGATTTTTATTAATCCAAACCTTGTGTGTGTTCTCCTTATCAAAACAACAGCACATCAGTAATCTCCCTGAACACACACCCAGGTCAGGAGTGCCAAGAGCATACTTACCTGACCCTGTAGTTCATTTTCTAACCCACATCTTTCCTTTTATTTTCACTTCTACATTCTCACCCCGTTGTCCATATTATGCGGTTGATTTCAAAAATGTGTCTGAAATTGAGCACTTTTTTGCCAGTCCCAAAAAGGGTAAGGAAAAGGAAAACAAGCCTTCATTGTAGTTTTCTGGTGGTTCAACACTTGATTGTGAGTCTATGGCCTGATATTGTCTTTTCTGGGAAAAGGGAAAAATAAATACTACCAGAACATGAGTATATGCCAACTACACATTGCAAAGATACAACCTGCTGCTTTATTCTGACTCTTCCAATCTCCATTTTGTTTGGGTTTTTTTGTTTGTTTGCTCTGCTTGGTTGGTTTAGTTTTTTGTTTTTTTACTTGGGCTAGCATTCCTAGTTTTTTGTTTATTGCTGATACAGATCTGTTTTTACATCTTGGTATCTATCCTGCTGCTGTTCTTATGTACCCCACGTGTTGGTTAAAAAGTGCTGAGCACAACATTCCAGCCAAAGGAGAAGAGCAATGCTATGTGGCAGCAGTGAACAAGCAAATAGCTCTTGGCAAAATTACCTACTTTTCCTAGCAGGAAAATGTCAGGAAACTACAGCCCCAGTGGCAATGATGAATGGGCTGTTTTCTGGTGTGCTGGAGGTGAAATGCTATGGATTTGTTTTGGAAAGGTGAGGTGCTGGTCCTATGCAGCAGATCATCTCAGAATCACTATCCATACTTAACCAGTGATTCATGAAGACATTGATGATAAAATGAGCACTGTGTACTTCAGTTTCACTGTTATATTTCCATAAGCACACAGCTCATTACAGATCACATCAGAAATGACTGACTTTCCACAGATAAGCTATTTGCCAGTAACCTTTATTTTACATATATCAAGTTTAAAGCCATTTTTCTAAAATTTTGTTTCCCAAGTGGAACCTTACTGAAGAGATGTGCAGTCTTGCCAGAGATCTAATTTATGCAAATCTTAAAAAGAAAGAAAAAAGGCAAAGGCAGATTTCTTGAATTTTCTATACTGAAGTGGTGCATGCATGACCTTCTTCTATTCCTCCAAGAAAGTCACGCTTTTCTTTCCGTACTGGAATCTTTCCTCCCATAGAATAATCTGGGCTGAGTGTGCTTGCATTAGACCATGAGGGATTAGAATATAAATATCATGATAGCAGAAGTGCAGTGGTGTGTTCCTTGGCACAGATACCCAGAGATCTATGCGATGAGCTGAAGGCAGATGCCTGGTCTGTGTTCCAGGAGATGGTGCTCCCACATGTATGTGGGAGTGACATAAGTCACAGAACTGTCAGGTTGCTCATAGTGGTGTTGCTAGGCACAGTGTGATAGCACAAGAGCTGGTGGAGCACTGCCCTTCAGAATCAATAGAGGTAGTGTGCTTCCTGTGCTGGTGCCTCATGGCATCTCCTCCATGCAGCACCTTGTAACTGAGCTTGTATCACTAGCTGGGAAACTAAATGCATTTCTTTCTTTCTTTCTCTCTCCTGAGGGTCCCCGGCATGCACCCTGGCCAGATCCTTGTGCAATCCTCATGACTACCCCATGAATTGCATACCCATCTGCTATTGTGCACGGTGTTGTTCTTGACAAGTCAAACCCAACTTGTCTCTCTGCATTGTGGAAGTGAGTTCCTTTTGGTTGTCTAGAGACACTGAGCAATACTCAAGCTCTCCCACTCTCACTGACATGTGCAGAAAGGCAAATTGTGGTCAGCTATCAAACTGCTTTTGCCAAATGACAGTCCAGCGCAGCACTGTGAGTTTGCCAGGAGATTTGCACATGCCTCAGTGGGAAAGGAAAAGGCAAAATGCAAACTTGTTTAATTTCCAAGACTCTTTGGGAACCATCTGAATGAACTGTAACAGCTCCAGTAAATCTGAATTATTGTTTGATCTAATTATTCTGATAAACAATGGAGGATGCAGGGTCCAATGGCAACAAAAGAAATTGATGTGTCCTAAAAAAGATGAAATGAAACATGAATAAAATAATATAGTCATAAAACTCCATAATATTACCCTTCTAAATTTAGAATTTTTTAGCATCTAGCCAAAGACAAAATATGGTTTTGATAGGCTTAATCCTTAGTCTAAAAATAAGAGGGACTTTACAGAAAAGGCTTTGTTAGAGGGAGGATAAGAAGGCTAATTTTTTTTTTTCCTAACATTTTAGGTAACTGGCAATTTTGGCTACTCATTGGAAAACAACTTATGAAAATAGCTGAACTGGGGGTTTGAGAGTTCACATACTTCAACCAAACTCTACTGAGCTTTCACTAGAGAACTGAATGACTAGCAATTCTATAAAAAGATAAAACCATTTTCTTCCTGAGTTCAACAGGATCAGCTGGTAATGTCAGTTGTTATTCTGCTCCATTTTAAACAAATGTGCTTCAGCCCACCTTCTAATACCACCTTCTTTCAAAGAGGGTTTCCTCCCCAGTAGGCAGCTGTTTTCAAACAGTGACTTCAGGTAAACCCAGGGATTTTGTGGTGTGTTCAGGTGATATTTAGAGCATGGTTGGTTTGCAAGTGAGTAGTGTAGTCTTCAGTGGAGTGATTCCAATAGTTATAACATATGTGCTGTATGAGATGCATTTATACACATGCAACCCTGGGTGCCATGTGCTGTCCTGCAGTGTGATGTGTATTGGAAGGTCTGAAGAATTATAGACTTTCCCTTTGTTTTACACTTTTACACCAGAGGGCTTTTTTTAGCTCTTCCATTTTACTCCATTTCACTAGTCTGGAAAGAAGCCAGAGAAGACTGGAGCCAATCTGGTGAAGGACAGTTTGGATATGAGCCCTAGGTGATCCTGCTTTGGCAGGGGGGTTGGACTCAGTGATCTCCAGGGGTCCTAACATTATATGGCTCTATGATTAAATGCAGAGATTAATGGTCTGGGACTGATAAGGCAGGAAGAAGGCAAAAGAAAACTAGCTCTTCTGAGCTGGTGAAAAACAAATATTGGAAGCTTCAGTCCTTCTAAATGCTGGAACATCCCTCCAATAAAAAAAAAGCTTGCCAGGAGAAATTAAATAATAATGTCAATATTTAGTTGTAATTATTTATGTCTTCTTCTTATTCTAGTAATGCAGATTGTTTACTGCACCTTTAGGAAATTCATACAAACCATGCTAACCATATTTATGACCCAAATATAATTAATTTGCATATAATGCCATTTTATACTGTAAGAATATCAGGAAAAAAATAATACAAGTCACTGATATTATCAGACATTGGAACAGGCTGTCCAGGGCAGTGTTTACCATTCTTGGAGATATTTAAGAGTATTATAGACATAGTTCTTAGGGATATGGCTTAGTAAAGGCCTTGTCAGTGTTAGTTTAATGGTTGGACTCGATGACCTTGGAGATCTTTTTCTATCAAGGTCATTCTGTTATTCTTTTATTGTCTCCATCATTATAGTAGATGTGTCAGTGTGGGTTGACTTTCTGAAGCTAGAGGAACACACACTGAATATTATTGTTTGGAAATCTAGTACAGCAACAGTGTCCATGTTGGAAAGTGAAGAGTGCATCAAAACATTTCTTTGCAATAGAAATAATGCTCATATAACTTTATGGACGTGACCCAAACCTGTTGGATTTTCTATTTAATTTTATTCTCTTGCATTTCTTTTACACTTCTGAAATCCTAGGGATTTTCAAGAATGCCAGCCTTTACTATATATCCACATAGTATGTGGATTGTACAGCTGTGATTTGTTCATTGACATGATTAAAAGAAATCACATCTGAACATGGCAAAAATGCCTTGATCTGATTTTACCATGTCATGGCATCAGAAGAGAACCAGAATTTCTAAAGAAAGTCATTCCCATTTCTAAAAGAATTAAAGAGTTAACTGAGAATGTAAAGACAGTCATTCTTTTAGGAAAATGTCACTTTAGCTACCATGTCACAGTTCATAATGGCAAAAAGTGACCTTCAGTTCAGTGAGACTTATCTCTTAATTACATCCCATTTATACATTCAAACATGTTTTGAATAAGCTATAAGCTAAATATGTGCTTGCCTTTTCCCTCTCATAAGAAAATGCCAGACATTTGGCAATCATGCAACTTACTCTGTTCCAGACTTTCTCATATCTTTCTTTAGGATGTAGGCAAAGTGATAGAAATTTTCCTATAGAAAAACAGATAAATTCTGTTTAGGACAAATTATGGACTAGATCTGGTGGTAGCAAATACATACGTGGCAGGCAGATGATACTTCATGTTCACTAAGAAATTACTTAATTTTAAATTATTTTCAACATCAAAACCCAGATGTTCAACCAGTCCCCATGAAAAATCAAGTCAGATGATAAGTCAGTAGGGTACATCTTAGACCCAGCTGTAACAGAGATACTCTGGATATTTATATGTATTTTTCAGCTCCTGAAAATTATAAACATCAGCAAAAATAGGCAAACAAGAATAATAAGAACCATTTCATTTTCCTCTTCCATTTTCTAAACAGCAATAAGAATTTAGGAAACTAACCTGTTTAATAGATACCAGTGAGCTGCTGGGTTTCTTTCTTTGAAATGTTTTTATATCTCATTTCTTTCTACTCAGTTAATAATTTAGACTAGATATAGCTGGTAATTGAGTTTAGATGGTTCATGTAAAACCAATCACATATTCTACATGTTTACTCATCACTTCTCTCAGACATATGTCCTCCTAACATGATGGGGACCTTCCATGCTTTATTTCTGCTCAGATGAAACTTAGAACCAGAACAGTATCATATACTCATTTCTGAGCATACCCCAAGACTGTTTTGTCAAGATTTTATCCAGTATATTCCCACCTGAAAATATACAAACTTAATCAATACAGTTACATATTAGTAATTACTTATTAGAATTAGAATAGAAGGGTTCCATCTCCATTGAGATTTCCATGTCTCACTTTATCATTTCATTTTCAGGGATACCAAGAGAAATACTTCTAGCTTTCTGAAGCATCAGTTTTAAAGACAAGGTTAATACTAATTTAATTCATTTAACAGTAATCAAAATTAAATTTCTTGAAGAAAATGAAGAATCAGAGAGACTTGTTATGAAATCTGATCAGAGTCCTGATTCAGCGGTATGACTTTGTGAAATGATGGGTAGTTAGCAATATTGCTTTCTTTTGCCCATACTGTTATTCTAGAAAGAATGTTGCTTTCCTTAATTGGACTAAAATTATTAGAGCAACCAGTAAATATTTGAACTACAAGTTCTGATCCAAGGATCTCTACCCACCTGGCTGGAAAAGGTTATGAAATTCTGGGTATAGACACAGATACATATAGATAGAACTGTATCTATCTATACACCTATTTAGAGATGGACACCTGCAGATATCAGCATAGGTGAATGCCTGTAAGTCTAGATAGATATCCATATAGATATAAATATCTACATCTAGAACTATATACCTTTATCTACATAGATAAATAGTTAGATCTCAAGACCTATATAGAGAGGGCTAGCTAGATATTTATCTTCTTAGGTATAGATAAGATATTTGGAACTCATTATCATAATCTATTTTTATATAGATATAGTAGATAGATACACATATAGATACCCAGATATCTTGAAATTTACATCTCTAGACAAGTCTTTCTATGGAGATATCTAGATGCCTATATGTATCTATCTTGCAGAAAGTGGCATCTCTCCCTGTTACAGAGGAGCAGGTGATGTCAGAAAGCTGTTTAGGTACAAATGTTTTATAGGACTTTCACAGGAAACAGATCTCCTCAGTTTACAGTAGATTCAGGGCCATGGCTTTGTTCTTTTGGGCAGGAGGAGAATCAGAATGGCCATCAACTACTTCACTTGGAAAAGGAAATAATTCACAATGACAAAGGACTGAATTTGCTGTTTTCTGATCCCTAGCTCTTAGGATTACATGAGTAATCTACTGCCTCTCAGCAAGGAAGATAAGATAGGTGAAAGCCAACTCTCTTTCTCTGGAAGTCCAATTTGGGAGCAAGAGTCTCTGACAGTGACTAGGTCTGCTAATAAATGCGATATACAATAATTAAGAAGTAAGTCAGCCTAGAAAGCTGACAAATTGAGCAGAAACAATCATGTTTCAGCAATGTTTTAAGCATGGTGGTGTTATTGAAACTGGCACAAAGCTGAAGGTAAAAGTGAAGATCAAGATTCTGTGGTCTAGGTCATACATTATCTCAGCCCCTGACTGAGAACTTTTCACCTCAGTCTCTCTCTCCCTCTCTGCTTCCCCCTCAGCAGCCAATCCCAATAGTTAGCCCAATGTCTCCTGTGGGACCGAGACATTTTTTGCTGGGTTCTGAATAACAGTTTGGAACTATAATGTGCTGGTCTCATAGCAGCATGGAATTCTCTTTAAGGGCTGTTAAATAGCATCTAAGGGTTGAGAAGCATCAGGTTATGAAACTTGAAAAAACCCAACAGATTGAGTCGTGCTACAGAAATTAAGTTCTTTCCTATTCTTTATGCATGCACATCACACCATCATTAACACTAATAGAAGATGTGCATGCAGATGTGGCTGCAGAAGCGACTGCTTGCTGTGTGTCTCTGTTAAGTTATTTATAACACTGGAAAATAGAAAACCTTGCAACTTTTACTGGCAGAATATAGTTTTCTCCTTAAACCAAAAGTATCAAAACAGTGAATTATTTATTGATTATAGTTTTGTCAAAAAATGATGGGCTTCAGCATACTGAAGGGACAGACTTGCAGCATAAAACCAGAATTAGGTTTAAAGAGTTATTGGTACAAAACAACCCAAAAGCATATCTATAATATTATACACAGCTGGCTTAGCAAATGTACACACAGATATGATTTATAATGAGTTCTGTGGTTTACTCCACATTTTCCAGACATGCACTGTCTCCTGCCTCACGCTGCTAATTTGCTTGATTGTCTTTTTTCTGTGTAAAAAAATATCTGTTCAAATTAATTACTGGCTTTGTAGTTGAAATCCTCAGGCTTCAGGTAGCAGCTTCACTGTCTATCCTGAATACAGTTTAATCTTGTCACTACAGTGATACAGAGCTTCTTCCTCACTACTCTTGTCCTCCAGTCTTGTGAGGAATAATGGGAAAAACATCGAGTGCTTGTGATGGGGAATGCAAAGGGCCCCTTGGGGCTGCTCTCGTCCAAGTCTGAAAGTCCTTTCCAACTCAACTGATTCTATGATTTGCTGAGGGATAGTGAGGCCTGCAGGGATCCCTGAAAGGGCATAACCCCACTAGACCTGAGCCAGGTGACCAAGGGCAGTCACAGCCCACCAGAGGCTGGGGAATGTCCTCCTGACCATACTTTGCAGTGAGTCCATGAAGAGCCACAAAGTATGCCCAGAAGACCTGTGGGGTGAGAGCTCAAATCCTCAACAACAGATAACAATCCTACCATTGCACACCCTCCAATAAAAAAATCATGACTTTGGGTCTCATGCCACGTACTGCAATTATAGTATTTTATAATGTCCCCTCCTTGTCACCTTCTCTTGTAAAGTAATGTCATTCAGTAAGGCTGATAAAGGGAGAAATCCCTTAACAGTTTTATTATGCTTTTATAACCCATCTTTCCTCTTTTTAAATTTTTATCTTACTGGGCAGCTGAAGCAAGCTCCCTTCAAACCCCAGCTAGCTGCACCATGTTTAAGTTCCTTCCATGAAACCTGGATGATTTGGTTTCCTTTCCAGTCCCCACCTCTCAAAATTTTTAGGAGTCCTTTCTTTGAAAATTTCTGTGGTTTGGTCTTGCTTAGCTACCAAAAATAACATTGCCTGACTGGATGACCTTGCATGGAGCTGGCTGGCTTGTTGCCAGGATAGTCTATTACCTTCCTTGACTTGTGTGCTGTGGAAAGTCAGAGACATGTTTAATTTTGAACTAGTCATAATGATGAGTCAGTTATTACTGCTTGGAACAAACTTGGTTTTGCAAGGTCATTTTTACATAGAAAAATTAAATTGTTTATTCTGTGAGTCCACTTGCACCCACGTCAAATTCAGCTCAGCTAAGCATTTATTCTCATAGGTATATTACTGAACAACTGTGTTATTTTGAGTTCTCTTTTTGTTCATCAAAATATTGCTTATGAAAAGAGACTGAAGAATAAACCATCTGAGATAAGTATTAATTGGATATTTTTTAGTGAAAATGAACAAAGTCTTGGAAGGCTTTTTGTAGAGCCCAAATGTAATCTCTAATTGTTCACATGAAACACTCTGTATGTGGGAGCTTTATGCAAAGAATATTTTACTTCATTAGTGATATTTAATATATTAAGCAACTATATGTGATCTATGCAGTAACTTGTAAAATTCATGTCTCTTCTGTGATATTTTTCACTGACCTAACAAAAATATTTTTCAACAAAATAAAGCAATCAAAATTTTGCTAAGGAATTTTTCTAGCCCTCTGTATGTGACATTTGTTAGTGAGAGAGGATGCCTATACCTGCAGGGCAAAAGCTGTGCAACCTGAGAAACAAGAGGAGTATGAGACCTTCCCTCCCTGCCTAAGCAAGGCCATACGCTCATCTGTTAAGGTTAACTGGAAATGAGCTCTATCCATTTGCTTAATGAAGGCTCAAGAACAAAGAAATTTAAATGCAAATAATTAACTTAAACCCCCTATAATTAAAAGTATGATAACATTGATCTAATTTGGGAAGGCAGAAATCAATACATAAGGAGATCAGATAGACTGCAGCCAAACCTACTGAAGAACCCTCAGGAATATGTCCAACAGAATTTGGATAATGCCTTGGGGTGTTGAAATCAGTGGTGCTGCTTTGTTTGTCTATAATGTAGAAAGTATTAGTGTGTAGTTATCAGCAAATTAGGCTTTTATTAATAAATAATGCTTTGGAATAATAAAGTGGGGGCTTGACCACCATGTTCTTTCTGTGCTGGGTACCAAGGAAGATGGGGGGAAAAGAGCATCTTGTAACAGGCATGGGATGTTGAAAAATTACCCTGGAAACTATATTTTTCCAAAAAGCTTACACAGTTAAAGCTGAATAGATGTGATAGATTGGGGTTACGTTAATACAGCTTAAATACTACAATTTTGTGTTATGTGTTTTATATATAGTCCATGTTAAAAATGTCCTGATAGAGAATATTTCGCTGTAAGGCACCATAAAATACTAAAAAGTGCTGCCTTTGTTCAAGTTTAAAAGTTATTATACCTCAGTCAAATACAAACAATGCATAGTGTAACTGTGGGGTAATGTAGAGGGCTTATTTTAGGGCTGATGTAGACCTACATCAGGCAAAGGTAAAAATCCACTTAATTCTGAGTTGAATCTTCTACCCAGATAATAGTTGACCTATGGCCACTTTAGGCAGAGCTTTGCTTTTAATGCCTGATGATCTACACCTGAATAATATCCCCACTTTATCTTAGCTGCCCCCAGATAAATTAATCAAATATTGATGACCATGACTTTGGGCCAGAAAATATGGTGCAGAAACTTTGGCACAGAGAGAAGCAGATTGCATTTGAATGGAGAAATTTATCATAATGTCACTGAATACCTGGGGAGGTGAGTTAAGCTGATTTATTATTACATTGTTTTTCACTTTTACTGGACACTGTTCAGGCTTAAGCTAAAGCAGTCTCATTGTGATCTCCAGTCAAGCACTGAGAATGAAACTGCTATTTCATAGGCACATTTTTAACAGGTTTTTTTATTGCTGCTAGGTAACAAGGAGCTTTTTGAGGCTGTTAGCTCTATTAGTGTATACTCACAGCATCCAGAGCTGTGAGACTGCAGCAGAATCCACAAAAGAGAGATGTCTTGAGAATTTCGGTAACAGAAAGCATGTGTCTGCTTACAGGATAAGATGGGCTTTATCAAGAATGAACAATGCCATGCATTCAACAATTCTTGAGGCAGGTCCCCTCTGATTGTGAGCTGCACTTAGAAATGTGACATTCACAACACTAAATAAGGATCTTTCTCAGCTACAAAATACCAAAGTCACAAAATTGGAAACTAATGCAATAGACTGGCAAAGCTGTAGGCAAACAGAACTTGCGTTTCCAGCCTGCTATGCTGGGAAGTTCTGAAGTTGGTGTCAAATATAGGGAAAGAGATCCATCCTTCAAGCTAGGAGTCATGATGTAACCCTCTGCTCCCCCTTTTCCAACCTTGTCCAAGTCATTTGCTCCAGAGTTATGTGAGTGAAAAAGTCAACAAGGGAGGGTGAAATTAGTGTACCATACACTAAACTTCATTAGTTGAGGAGCTAGCCTATGATGCTTTCAGTTGCCCCACTGTAGCAGAAAAGGTGATAAAAAACTGTAATCTCTTAAACTGCCTCTTTTTGCATTATAATTTTACTGAGTAGAATTCATACTCTTCCACCCTTTGTATGGCTATGGGCTTGTTTGGGTGCTGCTACAAGGGTGTGATGTCGAGGCTGAATGGTGTTTCCAGTGCAAGAGGCTGAAGTTTGTGTAACAGTGCAATGAAGAGGGTGTGGCCTGAAGGAGTGCTCAGTACCCAGAATTTAGGCTTCCTGCTCCCTTTTCCTGTGTGTGGAAGTGGCTCCCATGATTCCCCTGCCTCCTCCCTTTTCAAAAGCATAGGTTTGGGGTGAGCTTCTCTTCTACCCATTGTATCTGCCCCTTACTCCCCTGTGATGACTTACAGAGGGGTTAATACATCCCTGCATGCTACAGTGGGTCTCGTGCAAGAGACAGAAATTACCATCCAACCGAGGAGGCTGAAGATGTTTCTACACAACTGGAAGCTTCAGTTGGTGTCAGGTGTTGGTCCATTTCTTTTTGCACCAGAAAGCCTGTCCAGCCACAGACAGGAGCAAACTCTTTCATGTGACTTTATGATGTTTCCCTCATACAGAGCCCCTTTCTTATTAGAGTATGCAGTTACTGGTTTTATTCCTGATTAAACATACACTTGGGAATACAGGTGATTTGTGACTTTTCTACTGCATGTGTGTGTGTGCATATATGCATGTAAAATATCAAGACTGGTAAATTCTGAGAAGTGAACCCCCAGAAGACTTGGATACCACATCTTTATTTTAGCCAGCCAGGGTGCTTTTGCCAAGCCATCAGGATACTGATTCACATAATTTCACTATAATCTGTGCAAGAATGTCTGCATCAGTGTTTGTCCAATGTTAAATCTCTTTCTTTCAAAATTTAGAACTTCACATGTTCTTTACCTTAAATTAAGTGCATTTCCAAGAACTTAAATTTATAAGTATTTTTCCATATTGCTTTTTTCTTACCAGCATTGAAAGGATTATATTATCTCAATATTTGACCAGTTTTTCTCAGCACTTTGACTTTCAAATGAATGTGGAGCATAGGTTTCTTCTAGTAATAGAAGGAAGTATTTTGTTAAATACTATCATTTAGTATTTTACTGCTTTTTAGTGGGAAAAAATGGAAAAGTAAGGAGGCAGAGAAAAACTGATGGGTGGGTGGAAAAAAATGGAGGAAAGAAAAACAAGCAATAGAACATAACTGGGACCTAAAATAGAAAAAAAAAAAGACTACCTCTTATAGAAAAATGCAGGGGTGTACATGCAAATTGAGAATCCTGGATTGAATGGTGAGTTCGTACCATGCTGCTTATTGTGTTTTAACTTTAAGACTGCAATGTACCTGAAGTTTATTTTAGTTTTGTTTTCTTTGCCTAGCAATGAAATTAAGTGGGTGTGATAATTTCTTGGATCTTTGTCTTGTTTACTCGGCATAGAAAAATAATTTTCAGCAAGACCCACAGTTTTGGGAAATTTGCATCATTTACCTATCTCCCTGATATGAATAAAACACTGAGAATAAACATTATGGAGATTAGGCATCCTTATTTAATGCAACAGTCTGGTTTGAAAGTCTTCAGGAGTAACTACAGACTGTTAAGTCACATCAGATAGCTCTTTACATAAAAGAAAGAGTAAAAGCTTTGAGAATATGATCTTTTCAGAGAAGTGTATGGTTTCTGCAAAGACAATTTCCATCTCAGAAGCCTTCTCAGGCTCTTGGACTGGTCAATGATGTCTCAATAAGCAGATGCATAAAAGGGCTCCCTGCAGTCATAACAGCCAAAAGCTGTTCTTAAGGCTTCAAACCAGAGGTTATTATGGAAACTAAGCAGCCATGGGTTTGCGTGAAATGCTCTTTTATAGAGTGAAACCTAGTAAAAGGATAAGAAGCAAATAGCTGTCCTTAAAGGTGACTTTTCTGGATGGAGGTGAGTCAGCGGCTCATTCCCTCCAAATTGGTGCTAAAACTTTTTTTATTCATTGCCTTCATCAAAGATGTGGTGGTGTGAGTTCACAGTGCAGTCTCAAGGGCTGCAGCTGGCACTAAGCTCCCTTTGACAGCCAAATGCCAGGCTAATGGCAAGGAACTTCAGAAGGACCTTACAAAACCAAGTGTATAGGTAACAAGGTGGCAAAGATGCATCAGTGAAGATAAATATGAAGAAGTGTATCTGGAAATAGATAATCTAAACAGGCCTACTGCATGGTGTTTGTTAGGGCTGGAGGTTGGGCTGGCCACCAAATGAATGACAGATGCACTCCATCAACCCTTTCCATTCCCAGAAGAGGAAGGGAGAGAGAAGAGGGAGAGACATGATTTGGAAGAAATAAAAACTGCATTAATTAAATAATGACAAAAAGCCAGAAAAAATATAATAGTAAAAATAAGGAAATATGTACAAATATATACTAAACCAGTACCACACCCCTTCTGATTACAATCATGCTACTAGTGCTGCTTGAGGGCAGGCACTGGACTAAGTGACAGATGGGAACTGGATTCAGGAATGTACAGAGTGGGAATGAGTATACTGAGTATGATGCATATGGGATGGAATATTTTATTTGGTCAATTTTAGGTCACCTGTCTGGTTTTCTCCTCCCCACAGAGGAGTTGTGGGCATGACCCTTTTTCCACTCTTTCACTTCTGGTGCAAAAGGAGCTAAGCAGAACCAAGCAGTGGCCTTGGTTTCTATTGCTATAAGTATAAGTAAGAGCCTTTCTGCATACCACTCATAACATTGTCTCTGTAACAACTGTGAACATTGAGCATTATGAGTGCTACAAGCAGACGTTGTCTGAAAAACACACTGCTAACTTCAGACATTGCCATAAGTTCAAAGAGATTTAACTGAAAAGTAAAATTACTAAAAAGAAAAGATTGGTTCGGTCCTGGATCAAACCACAGCAGTGTTAAACATGGAGCTGGCAATTACAGCTCAGGAAAGAGATCTTGATTTTTCAATGAAATCATCAGCTCAGCATGCAGCATCAGCAAAAGGAATGTTGGGTGTTGTCAGGAATGAGGAAGGAGGGCATTACATAAAAGTTTGATGGGGTCTCATCTTGAATGCAGCATATACTTCTGATCCAGAAGGATATTGTGCAGGAGGGCAACAAAAAGTTCAAGAGGATGGAGGAGCTGCTTTACCAGGAGACACTAAAACTCTAGGATTGCTCAGCTTGAAGAGAAGGCTGGGTTAGGTAATATGTGACAACAGTTTATGAAATTGTAAAAGCCAGTGGATAAGGCACATAGAGAATTCCTATTCAGCATGCTCCACGACTACCAGACTTGAGAATATCTGAAGAAGAAATCTACTGGTTTAAAAAAAGATGAAAGGGTGTATCTATTCAGAGGGTCTTGAGCTTTTGCAGCTTGTTGCCTCTTGAAGTTGTTGAGGCAGAGAGTGCCATCAGGCTCAGGAAAGAAATAGATAAATTAATTGACAGAAGATCTATACAAAGATCCTAAGTGGAGTAGTCACAGATGCCCTGGAACATCCTTGAAACAATCTTTCTAGAAGCTCAGGGAGTGTGAGAAGAACAGACCTGAAATGGTGGCCAGGCTCATATGCTTTTCCTAAATTGTCCTGCCCTTTTAATGATCAGCTTTACCCAGCAGGGCATTTTTGTGTTCTTAGAAATAAAAATAACAAAATACAGTTGTGAACTTGTTCACAAAGAACTCTTCGAAGTTATCCTGCCCTACTTCTATACAAATGGCTCACATTTTTAATATCAGAGTGGCAATGATTTTAGAAAAAATATTTTAACTTTATGAAGCTGTGCTTTCTCAAGAAACAATAGTTCCATGTTCTTTCTATCAGCAAAACACTTCCCAGATGTTTCTGTGAGATTTATGTTATCCCAGACCACAGCAAATTGTGTCTGGAAAAATAAGCCTCTTCTGCTTTTGAATGCAGCCCAGAATCAAAACCCAAGGAGATTCAAAGCTTAAACTTTTCCTTCAACCTTGACTTTCAGGGACAAGAGGTGTTCAGTTTTAAGGTTATGATTCAGACTACTTTCCACTGAACTGCTTCCAGTCATTCTTAAAACTGAATGGCACATCGTTTTAACACCCCTCCCCCTGACCCATTTGAAACAGATTTTACTCATGTATTTTTCCATCAGAAAAAAGAGAAACAATATGCAACCAAATGCACTGATGACATAGAAACCACATTAGCTAAGGTTTATAGAACTATGCCAGCATTTCATAACAGAGGTTTTCTCCAGCTCCTGTTCATGATTGCAGCAAAACTCCCAGTGGCATCCACAAATACAGAATGGAGTCTTGAGTCCTGAGTAAAGTTGAATCAATGGGAAAAAAGATGTGAAGGAAGATACCAAGGTGACTTCAAGAATATTTACTCAGTATCTCATTACAGGGAAGAAACAAAGCTCAAATACAAAAGGGACATAGAAAAACTAGCATCAGGGATAACTGGATTTTAAAGTATTATTTCATGGAGGGCAAAAATTTTTGGAAGGCAGTGGAAATTAAAATCATCAAGTGGATGATATAAAGAACGTAGACACTGGAAGAAGGTGAAGAGAAGTTTGAAGCAGTTAACCCAACAAGCTAGGAGATAGCACCAGCCCCTTTCTAGAAAGATGAGGCTGCTTTTGTTAAAGGAAGGCAGATTTCAATATTCAAAACAGGGAATGAGAGTTTCTGCTCTGAAGGAAATACTGTAAGAGCTTTAAAGCACAAAATATTAATGTGCATTAATGCAGAATCTTGATATAGTACCTTAACATAAAGCTTTAATGGAAGATGCCTTGCATAGAGGATTTAACATCAGGAAAAAAATAATGATGGTGTGATGAGTTGACCCTGACTGGACGCCAGGTGCCCACCAAAGCCACTCTGTCATTTTCCTTCTTGGCTGGATAGGGGAGATAAAATATATCAAAACTTTATGTGGATCAAAAGGACAAGGATATCACTCACCAGTTAATGTCATGCACAAAACAGACTCAGCTTAGGGAAATGGGTTTAATTTACCACCAATCAAATCAGAGTAGGGTCACAAGAATTTAAATTAAATCTTAAAAACACCTTCCCACCACCCCTACATCCTCTCTTATTCCTTCCTCTTTCCCTGCTCCAGGCTGGAGTTCCTCCCATGGGTGATAATCCTCTATGAACTTCTGCAACATGAGTCCTTCCTACAGGATGCAGTTGTTCATCAACTGCTCCATCGTGAGTCCCTTCCACAGGGTGCAGTCCTTCAGGAGCAGACTGCTCTGGCACGCAGTCCTCACAGGCTCACAAGTCCTGCCAAGCAATCCTGCTCCAGTGTGGGATCCTCTCTCTGCGAGTCCACAGGTTTTGCCAGGAGCCTGCTCCAGCGGGGACTTCCAACAGGGTCACAGACTTCTTTGGGCATCCAGATGCTTCAGCATGAAGCTGCAGGTGGATATCTGCTCTACTGTGGACCTCCATGGTTTGCAGGAAGGCAGATTGCCTCACCGCAATCTTTACCACAGGCTGCAGGGGAATGTCTACTCCAGTGCTTGGAGCACCTCTTCCCTCTGCTTTTCCACTGACCTTGGTGTTTGCAGTGTTGTTGTTCTCACATATTCTCACTTCTCTCTCTGGCTGCAGTTGAGCAGGTTTTTTCTTTTCCTTCTTAACTATATTATCACAGAGATGCTACCACCATCATTGATGGACTAAGCCTTGGCCATTGGCAGGTCAGTCTTGGAGCAGACTGGCACTGTCTCTGTAAGATAAAAGGAAATCTTCTGACAGCTTTTCATTTTTCATTCCTGCAGCCCCCTACTACCAAAACCTTGCCACCCAAACCCAATACAGATGGTTTCTCTGGTGATCTGTGGGGACTGAAAGGGAAAATAAGGAGGACTTTTGCAGTAATACTGAACTCAAGCTAGTGTAGCATATTCACAAGGAAATGTTAAGGACATCACCAGAGATGTAGGGTCTATACATCAATACCTTAACAGATTTTAGGTATTTCCTGTTTAAATATCTGCTCGCTTTTGCCAGACTAAGTTGTTCTAATTTAGTTGTGTGCACAATGTTTTGTACAGCTCCTTAAATTCTCATTTCCCTATCACTCACTTTTAGCTTTTATCTGAGGTACTTTTCACAGTTCTGGCTCCTCAGGGGGTTCTCAAAACTTCACACCCCAAGGGGCTGGTGATGCAACTGAGAAAATGTGTTATTAGTTTACCGACAGTTGTTTAAGTACCACTCATTGCCTTAATGAGGCAAATATTTAACATGCACAGAAAGTATTGTAAACTGAGAAACACTGCAAATTGCATTTTGAATATCCTCATTAAATTTTAAACAAAACTTACTAGAACATTCTTTCTGTCCTCCTACAGTCCCCTCATCTCTGTATATCAAAACACCTGAGCACTTATTATTACATACAAGGGCACTCCCATCTCATCTTGCTCCTGAGACAGTTGTTAAAATTTAGAGCATGACCACAGTACGTGTGTGCAAATGCCATCCATGCTTAGAGTTTGAGAAGACTGTCCCCACCACAGTGTTTCCTCTTTCCTCATTGGCTTTCCAAAGCTTTTCTTCAGGCCTTGTCTGAACTGAAGCTGACAAAGGTCTGGGACTTGGCCCTGCCAGCAGGCTAAGGGCAGCCCTTAGCTTTCACATTTGTGAAAAATTTCTCATCAAGCAACTGTGGATGACCCAACATGTAGCTTTCCCACAATAGAAAGTTTTTTCAGAGCTTCAGAAACAGTTACCAAACATCCAAGTGTGTTTAGTAAGTGCCATATCCTGTGCCACAAATTTCTGTGTAATCTAGCTGAGTTGCTCTAAGCCACAGTTGTCAAATTTTTGGAAATCAGATTAGATTCCATATACTCTTATCTGGCTTTTTTTCCTTTTCTTGAGCCAAAACGAGCAAAAGCCACACTGTAGGATATGTGACTTTTCCTCCAATTTCAAGATGTCCATATTTGCTGTCCTCTCTGGCAGATGTAGGCCCATGGGCTTTCCAATATCATATGAATGTTTATGGATCTGAAGACACATTTTACTGAAGAAAGCAAGAATCATTTTCCTTTACCTTTGGAGGTGAAACATATACCCTCTTGAGCAAGAAATAAATAGTATCTTCCAGTATTTTTCATCTCTTGATTAAGGTAAGTAAAACTTAGGCTGTCTCAGTGTGTGGAACAATGGAAAGGTGGTCTCTTACACCAGTGGTCTCTTGGTGTTGTATTTAGCTATTATCTTATATGCATGATTAGTCTCAGCTCTCTGCAGTTATTAATATTCAGTCATTTTTTCATTTTGTTAGTGTGTAGGAAGAGGAAGTGATAAAAAAAGTCTTTATTTTGATTTTTAACCATACCTTCCCACTGGAATGATTTAAATAATGAGCATATTTGGAGATGGGTAAAAAGATATAGGGAAGCTGAAAGGTGAAGGAGGGTGTAAGAAACTCTTACAAATGGCTCCAGATTTTATAGTGTATTTTTGCTGTCAGAAGCATATTTTAATTGTTGGGGGCATAATCACTAGGGGTCAATTTGCAGATGAGGGTAGTTACAAGTTCCTGCTGTTAAGTGTTGGAGTGAGGTGATTAAGAGGCTCTCTCTCCTTGCATCTATAAAATCTGAATATTGATCAAATGTCATTGCTTTACAGGTTTGAACCTGGCCTCATAAATCCACTTTCTTTTTCAGAAGTAAGATTTTCCTCACCAAACTTCTTTTTATTAACCAAACCAAACTCTGCATTCAATTCAGCTAGGTGAGTTTAAATCTTTATAAGCCTTTAGTTCGCTTATTAAATTAACACAAAGTCAAAATTAAGATTAAAGGAAATTTCCACGTATGAACAGTCTAGAAAAACACATTTAAACTCACTCAAGCAATTGTCTCAATAGGGACTGGCTTAGGCAGCTCTGTACTTTCACACAGGTACAGGGTACTGGAAGGGGTATATGTATTTGGGAATACATCTTCTCCATAGAGAATTGTGATAGAGTACTATTATAATCCCTTTGATGATTATGTGTAGACATCATATAGATGGCAGTCAGATAAATGGCAATGGAACAAGCATGTGACTTAGAATATTGTAAAATACCATCATGATAAAATATTATGAGAGAGGAGCTGTGCTGCTATTTCTCAGGCCTATGTTGTGCTACTATTTCTATGCTATGCTGCGCTGCTATTTCTCAATCTGTGATTGATAATTCCCTGTAGTTCTATGTCTCCCAACCTCTTCATGATCTGGAATGAAAAAGAATGAAAAAAAAAAGGAAAAAGAAAAGGAAAAAGAGAAAAAGAAAAAAGAAAAAGAAAGAGAAAAAGAAGAGGAAAAAGAAGTGGAAAAAGAGAAAAAGAGAGAGAGAGAGAAAAAGAAAGAGAAAAAAAATTGCATTTGTTAAAGCAGTTTTAAAAGCACATAACCTTGAAATGACAGGATGAAGTTGTCATTTCTCCAGCCTGAGTGATTCTGAAGAGAAGGTAGATGGTGTGATATTGTGATGGGAAAAGGGAGTGGATTCAGAGGGGACAGTAAGTTTTTCTAATGCTTGTCAGCTGCCTGTGTTATCTCAGTCTTTCCTTATCAAGAGAATTAGAGTGACCTGGAGAGTTTCTAGATCATGGACAAATAGCTGGCAAAGAGTTAGTTTGAGGAAAAGCTCAGGATGAAGCATGTAAAGAAATGGCTATTGTGTAGAAACATGGAAATCACGAGTCAGCATTGTCAGGAAGGAAAGTGAGGTACAAGTTATATGCCAGTGTGATACCAAATGGCAGACTGAACCTTGGGCTTGTCACAGTCAGAGCTGTGTAACTATTTTGGCTCCAAAAGAGAAGCTGGGGACAGTCTTGCCTAATAGTGTGTCAAAGCTGAAAGCCTACAAAAGGCTGTGAGCCCAAAACCCTTAAGACAAAGCAAGTTGACATTTTGTTAAATGATCTGAGCACTAAAAAATCCACTAAAAATGGATGTTCAGACAAAAGGAACTGTTTGTATGCAGTCATAAATCAAATTCACCCATGCAGTTACCTGCACATTTAACTGATCAGAGATACTCAGAGATGCTGTGTCTGGGTGCTTATCCCTATAAAGTGGGAAGTCATGTGTTTCTTGCAAAGTTACCTTGGCACTGGGGCCCTAAGATTATCAGTGGGAAGTCCTTATTTTTAGGGAAACAACCAATGTCAGTGACTCCATAAGTGTCATTTAAGACAAATAGTCTGAGATGTTACTCATTCCAAATGTTTAGAAGGCAGATTTGTTACAGGCTGAGAAGAGTCATGCATACACACTATCTGGGCCAGGGGACTCTATGTGAACACCACATACAACATCAAGAAATTGGAAGCAGGAAAATAATACCACCTCTAGTAATAGTAAAAACCTTCTCCTGTATCGGTGATATTCCCTAGGATATAATTTATAATATGAGATTTTTCCATTTTTCCTGAGAGATTTTGTTTTCCACAGTCCAAGTTGGACATCATCTTTTGGAAGTCCAAGCATACTTTACACCCTATTTATCTTCTGTGTTCTGTGTACAAACCCTCTGACTCCTGTCCATGTTCTGCATGAAGATACAGCCTACTTTGAAGGAGTTTAGATGGAATGAATTGAACTACATGGATTGGTAAATCAGTGTCTCAGAAAGCCACGATGTATGCAATCAGAGATACGTCACTATTTTGGCTCCAAAAGAGAATCACACAAATCAAAAGGTTGTTCAGCCTTCCTGTTCACCAGCACTCTGCACAGGTAGGATAGGATTTACCTTCTGCATCATAAATTACACCATTATAATTTATGTTTGTGGTATGTGGGCCTCATTCTGAATTTGTCATCTGTGTCTACTTTAACTCATAGTAAGGCAGTTTTGTCCTTGAGAACCACCTCATTCACTCCATGACTTGGCTTTTTTCTTTATTTAGCATTTTAAAAGATGAAATTTGTAGCTACACTGTGAGAGAGCCTGGTACATTTTACCTTAGGAGGTAAGGTACATTTTACCTAGGCCACTAGATGCATCACACAAACTGGCTGACTTCTGAGAAGAAGTTTAATCAGCCTCTGATAACTATAATCTCATTAGTTTAATGGTAAATTGTGTATAATTAGCTTTTGAGAAAGAGTGAAGCTCATACTTCTAGTTGCCTGTCCTGACCAGGAATGGTGGCTGTAGGTATTTATGCAGATCCTGAATTATATCAGCTGGAACAGAAACACAAACATTCACAACTTCTTGACCACAGGCCTAGTGGTGCTTGTGAGGTCAAAGTTGCAAAATTAGATCATTTTTTGGTTTGCCAGACTAAGACAATCTTTATTTTCTCTGAGGTCAAAAGAAGCTGAAGTATCAGTCCACAGGTGAAAAAAGTGATGCAGTTGTTTTCCTAAACAGAAAAATAAATAACATTTTTTGATATAATACTAAAATGGTTTGTGATATTTTGTGTGCCTTAGACTGATACACCAGAGAGATCAAAACATTGGAGTATAGTTTATCAGCTTGCTTGTATTCTGAATCTATGAAATTGTATTTTCTCATGTTCTTATTCAATTTATGATTTATTTTTCTCCCAGTATAAATTAGTTTCTGTTCTATGAATTCATGGCAGGTATTCCATCTTGTTTTTCAATATGCTGTGCCTAGAACAAATATCTAGTCAGTCATAGGCATATAAAATATTAATCATACATATTTGAAGATATGTTGCTATAGCAATTCCTTTAGTGAAAGGTAAAACCAGCCTGCTATATGGTCAGGGATATCAGAACAGTAGGAATTACAAAGCTGTAAGAGCACTATTAACACCTTACTACATTGTAATGGTATTATTTCCTAGCCATTCTAGTTCCCAGATGGGTAATTTTCAAGATGGAATTCTTCAGCAGGGATTCCATAAATGACTCCAACACAAAAGACACTTGCAATATGACAAAGATATTAAGCAATCGGAGGAAAATATTCTTTAAAAGAGAAAGTAGAGAAATGTGCAAAATATCTTCTATTCACAACTTAAAAGAACCCCAGTCTTCCCTATTCCAATGTGGTATACCCTGAGGGGTTGAACATAACATGGCTGAATGGAGGAGATTATCAAGACCTATCCTAAAAAGAATTGCTGTAAGCTTAGCATGTAAAGCTGTAGAGCAGGAAAGATGGGAGAGCCAGTAGAAGATATAGAAATGTAATTTCATCTTCTATTACAAATCTAACTGGAAAAAATTAAAACCAAAGCAGAAGACATTGTCTCTGTTAGTTTTTTTTTTTTTTTTTTGAGGAGAAAGGAGGCTGTAAGTTATTGTCCAATTCAAGTCCGAAAAAAAAGAATGCAGTGATAAATTGAACTGATTTGGATTATGGTCAGAAGCACAGCTTGAAAGAGGAGCAAGTTAGACATTTATACACATAGCCTGTCTTAAGGCAGCTAATCCTCTGGGTGTATTAATAGTGCCTTCACAGGGGGGAAGGTAGGGTCAGCTTCAACTAATCCCACTTTTAGTATTTAGCTCTTCGAGTTTGATGCTTTGATAACGTAGATGCTTGCATTGCTTTGCAAAACATCCTGAATTGCTTAGAACAGATCTTGCCTTGCTATGTTGTGTTTTAAATACTAAAGTCTTGAAGCCCAGCTATCTTAGTATCACTTTTTCAACACATTCTTTAAAGAAAAGAAGATGCCACAAACAAATAGACAATGCAGTAGACCTTTGGATTTGTTGCATTGATTTAGTGTCTGAATGAAGAAGAAAAGCATTTCCATCCAAATGGATAGGATCAAATTATAAAGATCAGAGGGAGCTAGCCATGCATCATGCACACCCTTTCTTTTTAATTAAAGACAAACATGAGCTTTCAAGAAAAAGACACAGCAGTTCAAATAGTTGTTAAGCTTAATAACAAACAACTTAAACAAGGATGGATAATTTTATAACTCTTTTGTTAATCTGCAAAGTGACAGTTAAAAGCAAGACAATGAAAATGAGGAAAATTTAGCCTCTTAAAGAAAAAAGAAAGCAGAAAAAGACTCGTCTTATTGAACATTCTTTCCAAGGTGGAGAATGTTTTCAGAAGTGGAAGGCAGGAAAGCAGATGGGTTCAAAAAAAGAGAGTTTAAAAGGACACACTTCCTATTTTCATCTCCTTGGGAAATGTGTGAAAGGGAGCCGAACAAACAATTTAAGCTGTGATGGAAAGAACTACATCAGGAAAATATAAATACCTAGGCATTGGAAATGAACAGTTGTGCTTCCTCATGATACCCTTCTGCTAAGCTGCAACTTGTACCCAGTTTCACTTGCTTATTACCTAAGAGCCAAAATTCAAATATGTGAAAAAAACACTAGACCTATTAGCAGTAACTAACATTTGTATAGCACAAGACTAGGCTGCACAGCAGAGCAAAACATTTTGGTGCTATATAGTGCCAGGCCTGTGGGAAGAAAATGTGATACCATACAAATGTATGGCCTTTCTGTAAAGAAAAACCTCTCAGCATCCAGAAGTTTTCAGTTGTGCAAAAAAGGTTATGTAAATGCAAAGAATAATTACTATGAGAGTTGTTGACATTAAGAATTGATATTTTGCAAGCAGTCCTGGCTGGTGAAATATCTGTGATCAGGGTCTGGAGCACTCAGAAGGTGAGTGTGCACAGCATGTGTGTATTCATGTAAGAATGATACGGGTGGTACATTAGGGGTCTCATTACTGCTATGTGTACGTATACAGAAGTATATACATTTAAATAGTGGGTGCGATGTGTGAGTACCACCTACATATACACACATATATATAGTCATTAGATGTAAACTAAGATTTCTCTAATAATACATTCTTAACTATATTTCCCAAAACTTTGGAAAATACTAGTACTTTCCAAATTAAAAAAAAATAAAAAGGGTTCTTAGATGAATCTTGTATAGAAAGCAGAATATATCCAAGAAACTATTCCTACCTCTCTCTCTCATTTATCTTGCTCTCTCAAAGTCAGTTCCAAAAGTCTTGAGAATGTATCTTTTCCATTTTTTATTAGAGGATCATTTTCATCCATCAGGAAACTGGGTTTTACTGATATCCTGAATGCTCCTTTAAATTACATTTACCCTGCTCTATCTTTTCTAATACTTTATTGTTTAGAAGTAATACACAGGCTCAAACAAAATATAGGATTAAATTGTAAAACACTGAGGAAGGCATCTAGCCAAAGCATACATTTACTAAATGTTGTTGCTCTATTTGTTATATGTTTTCCAATGAGGTACACTAGACACTTATTGATCAGCTACCTGTTTCCATTGCACCTTCAAGGCTCCAACATAAATGAGCACTCTGGAACCAAATGAGAGAAAAATCTGGTCCCACTGAAGGCTTTGGGAATTCTGCCAATGACTTCATTAAAGCCAGGATTATATTTATATAGGAAAGAACTGAACCCTTTAACCACACTACTCCCATTCCTGCCCCTCTGTCATGTGGGCACTCAGGAACACTCGTGCTCAGCATCAGGCAGAGTGGGTGCAGTTTATTCACTTCTATTCCGAGCTCAGTTGGGTGTGCTAAGTGAGAGGTGTACCAGCCAGGCTCATCACAAATCGTCTTTTAATGAACTAGTCAAGGACTCAAATTATCCAAAAAACTGGGAAAAAGCATTTTAAATTTAAGACCCTCTTAGGCAATTGAAACCTGACGTTGCCATTGAAAACAGGCCAGGGAAAAAGTGACTCCACCTCTTACTATTCACCACTCACAGGGAGAGATAATGGCACTTCAGGCACCACAGGCTTTTCAGGCTTCAGAGGAGGCTTGGATGTTAGCTTCACAAATTGATTCTGGCTGTGTGGCATCTCAAGTTGATCCTCCAGGTGTGAGAGAGTCTGGTTACTGAAAAGACTGGGTTACTGTATTTTGGGCCAGAGCCATTTTGACACTACAGGGAGGAGGGGAATGAAAGAGAGAGGAAGATTTCTACAGCTGAAGAGATTTGTTTCACTAGCATAAATAATTTGGTTTCTGAAGTGGTGGTTTTTGTTTTTGGTTTTTGGTGGATTTTTAAAATACATATATAAAGATGTGATTTCCTTATATTTGAAAGCTAATCAAGTTGAATATCTTAATACTTAACATATGGAGTGTTTGCAAATTGACAAGTAATCTGACATTCAAAATTTGCTAAATACCCTATCAATAATGCACTTAAAAAAAAATAGCGCCTGCTCAGCTGCATTATTTCTAGAGCCTCTCCACTTACCTCTTGTGTGATGCTGAAAGGCTGAAGCATTAAGTGAGTATCTATGTTATACTGAAAAACTATGTGATGAGACCCTGAAAAAACACCTATAGCAAAAAAATATTCCTGGTAGCTAAAAAAACCCATGAAGTCAAAACCTAACCACAGACATACCACTCATAGATTCAGTTCTCAGGTGCTGTGTCAGGGGCAGGATTGCTTTGCACAAGCCCTTCCTGCCCAGACTTGGGGAAGCCTGGGTGTCCTTGCCTCTCGATGGATACAGTCTCAACATCTTTATGCTGGAGACTACAGTTTAGTATGTTTTTCATCTTAGCTCTGTTACTGTAGTTTTCAATTTTATAAGCCTACAAAAAGCATATGTTGGATGCCCAGTTTCCTACTGACGCATGGAAGAATCAATCCTCCCCTTTACCAGCCTCTTGCCTTCTCACGTGATTTGGCTGCACAAGCTGGGCCAACCAGGTTACTAAATATTGCAGGCAGCTCATCAGTGAAACACTGGAGATGACTGCCTGTGTTCCTGGAGCACGGGACCAGAGGAGCTGCAAAACACTGGCACTGGCTACCTGAGTGCTGGCAAGGACGCTTTGTGGAAGCTCATGAAGGTTCAAAAGGAAGAGCTGTTCTTCATCAAACTGGCTGCTGCTGAGACAGAGACCATCTTACAATCTATTTGCCTTATGCCTTACAACTAAATCCACATGTGCATTAAAGATGAGTTAATGGAAAAACATGGAGGGCTGTGTTTTAGCCAGAACAGCAACCTTCAAGGAGGTAGAATGACTCTGCTTTGGAGTGAGCTGGAGAAAAGGTGCCTGGCTGTCCAGAGCCATGAGTGCTGTGAAATTCACTTTATTCACAGCCCTCTCTAACTGCAGAGGGCAGCAGGTTTTTCTTACTTTTCTAATTTTAAAATATCTTTCATGAGATAGCTACAATATTCGTAGAGGAAAGGACACCCAGGAAAACTAAATTCTTAAGTTCTCCATAATTTTTCAGAAAAACGCAGTTACTTCTAGCATATTCACAGACATAGATGTAAGATAGAGGAAGAGGCATGAAGTTTGCATGTAAAGTGGTTTATATGGATGTTAGGAACTGGTGAGACTGAAGCGGGCATAATGCTGGTGGCTTGATTTGAGTTACAGTGGCTGTTCAAATGCCATTCTTTGCCTTCAGGCAATTAGACAAATACTTGTTTTAACTTCTTATTCTCTGTGTCTTGAGGAACACTGTGGTTGTTATGCAACACTCAACTCTCATGCATGATAGTAGTTTTATGCACTAAATGACCTCTGAGAGCTGGAAAGAGCAGTCTCACATGAAATAATGGAAGGGTTTAAATCATTAGTCAGCCTTTATATACTGTCTTGGTTTTGAGCCAAAAGTGTATATTCACCCCAGTGTTTCAGAAGCTTTTTCTAGAGAATGCTAGAAAAAGACTTTTTAATTATTATTTAATGTTTTAAAAGAAATTATTAAAAATACCTTGCGTGGTATCTCTGAGCCTTGAGCTTTTAAAGATAACAGTATCACAGAATCACAGCAAATGGAGAGATGTGGAGACCTCTACATAGCTTAATATTGCTTTCTTCACTACATAATTTTATGTATTAAATTTTTCATATCTACCAAATCTTCTATTCTTTCTATAGGAAGAATTCAATATTGCTTCCATGCAATGAAGCACTTATGAATCTAGAAAGTTTAATGCTGTATTTCACCTTGCTGTTAAGTAATTTTTGCTTCACGAAAGTGGAGGATGTGAAATTGGTCAAAACAACTATATATTGTCTTTATGTATTTTCTTTTAGGTCACAATAGCAAACAGCTGGCCTCCTGTGTGACTTTGACTGAGCACACCTATTATAAAAAGCCAATTCTCCACTTTTTCAGCTTGTAGAAATTCTGACCCTAAATTCTGGCATTTATAAATGTATGAAGAATACTTCGTCTAGGTTCTGTTTCACATCAAATTGGAAAAGCCAGATCCTAAGAAGAGTCTGAAAGTTATTTTAATGTATAATAATGGATCTAAAACACTGACCACAGTTTTAAAATATGATATAATAAATGAACTGGCTTCTAATGGAGGATTCCTCAGAGTTTCTGTTGCCATTACCATTTATTCTCATGTGATGTTTCTAGGCAAGTCTTACTGCTCTGGGACCTACTTTTTCCAAATAGCAATGATAAGGTTTATGAATCTGAAAACAAGTCAGTTTGAAGAGAGTTAAAATTACAGTGATGCCAGGACTCAGTCTCTGAATGTTAGCTCATGGGGAACAATGAGCTTATCTGATTGCACTTCAAAATTAAATAATTAAAAACAATCCTGTCCCACTTCCCCCTATTTCTTTACAGCTAATAATGATAATAACATACTCAGATGCAGGCAGTGTTATTATCTGATAATGCCTGAAATTTGAAATGGGCCTATTAGCCACCCGAGGCGAAACATAATTGCCCAGTTTCTGTGTACTATCAGATGCCAGATGATGTTGCTGAATGTTATTACTTAAGTATTTTAATTTTTCATATGACGGAGAAATTAAATTTCAACTGTGTACTGCAGCAAAACACTCCAGACTGAAGGGTGTTAGTAGGTTGCAGTCCTAGTACTGTTACCCCTATGGCCACTGGGGAAATTGGTGCTCTGACAGTATAATTAAAGCTGAAAAACATTGTTGTTCATAGCTTTGGTATATATTGTAGTGTGTATTTGCACTTCTACATAGCAATAACCCTGTGTCAGCTTTCCTAAGTATGTAAGGCCTGAGCCCATTTCATTATTGGGCTATTTATTAATTGACAAAGAGTGGATACACACCTCTAACATTAACCACTGCAAGTGAGTTCCCTCCTGGATTGGAGGAAGCTCTGACTTTGCTGGAGCAAGGACTCCTCCTCCTTGTATGTCCTCTAAAGTGTGCACAAGAGGAAGAGAGGATTTGCTTCTTTACATACATAGCTAATAAGACAAAAATGCTTATGTTCATTCATTCTGAAATACTAAGATTGCTAACAGCAGCCACATGATGGTCATCTAGAAGACTTACCTGCTGTGTACTGGGAGGTGCTTGATTTTAGTTACATGGGAATATTTTTTTTCAGCTTTTTCAGTTTCTTCAGGAGAAACTAATTTTTTTCCAAGTCTGAGTTCTTCTTTGTACTCTATGTTTTAAATGCTCAAATTGAATTATCTACTCTAGTTTTGGGTGTTGTTTTTTGTTTTTTTCTTCTTTTTCTTTGAGTAGGTTCGCATAGATCTTCTTTAAAGCTCTGGAGACCTCAGAAGAAGGAAAGCCAGCTTTTGCATCCTCACCTGGGAAGTTTTGTGGGAATAAAACCCAATGAGTTTGATGTTTCAAATAAAGCCTGATGGTGTGCCTCTGAGTGAAAATATCACTTACAAAAAAAGGGATGCAGCTTGAACACAGTGTTACACACAAAAAAATTTAGGACTCTCTCCCTACTGTCCAGCTAGAAGAGATCATAGGGCTTAATAGGTCAGGCTCACCTAGAACAGTAAGAAGATAAAATGCTTGGTAATAATCCAAATGTACCAGTACTCAGCATTCCTTTGCTAGTGCCTAAGGCAAGCACAAAAAAGTGGTTATTCCACTCAGGTGTAAGCTACTATAGCATAACTGAGTATTAAACTCCCTAAGAATTTTCTGACTTAGGTTATGGTTGCTTTGTCCATATAAACCATCCAGATGCCTTGGCTCCCTCCTCATTGTTCTGCTTATGTGTTGCGTTAAAAGAGAGTAAAGAAATTTGGCAGAAAATATACCCCCACTATACTTTTTAGCTGTTTAGCATTAATGGTTGTTAGTTGAAACCCCTTTGAATTACACAGCATGGGATGAATTTTGGATCTGACTCAAGTTTCTGGCTTTAAGAAAAATGCAGTGTCTCTTGCAGGTCATAAACAAATGTAGTCTTTTCTTCCTTCTTTGTGATTCTTTTTACCCATACTTGGGTTGGGTTTTAATGGTCTGAGCAAGTAAAACACACTCTTGATGATGTTTTTGTCTGGACACATATCCTAGACAATCTTCAGTCTCCGGTCTCCGTAAAAACAAGGATGTCACCCCCAAAAACAGTATACACAGAAAGACCTTCATCTGTCCTTCAGCTCACTGGGAGTTTAATGCTGTGAAAAATCCTTCTCTGAGGCCCTAATTCTAGTCAGGACTTCAACTGAAATGTGAAGAACTTACCTGGAAAGCAATTCTTCTAGAAGATGTGAAAAACAGTCTGGATACTGAATGTGACAGGTCTGGAAAGTTTACATATCCTTTTAGCTGCTTTCCCCTGGATCTTGTTCCTAATGGCTGCAAAATGAGGAACACCACCAGTGCTGAGGGTTAGGATCACCTCATCTCAAAAGCAGAGCTTTGAAAATAGAAGAACTAACTTACAAGCTGTGAAGAAATGAACAGTTAGTAACTCAAATGTTTATTAATATAAAAGTTAATATTAATCTCTAAGTTCTTCTGGAGAGGGGGTTGACAGAACTACTCAAAAATTCTGTCTGAATGCAACATGATCAACTGTGCTTTGGTGATGTTACTGCCAATCTGCCCAGAAGCCCTCCACAACACATCAAGCTTCCACAATGGTATAGTTTCCTCTTGGCAAGGGCATTTCACAGTCCACAGACTGCAGTGCCAGAACTGTAAAACAACAAAATAAGCTATAAGCTATAAAGCAAAAAGAAAAAAAGGAAAAAGAAAAAAAAAAATAAAAGAAAAAATTATACTTATTGCAATTGAGTCAGGTTGTTGAGGGACATAAAAATCTAATCAATTGCTTTTGCATAACAATCAGTTATCATGTTGGGCTCTAATTGAGCAGCCAGATGGAGCCTGGTGGTTGTAGACTGTAGCAGCAGTATTCCTGGGACACACAAAACCATGTGAGGCAATGAACATCAGGTTCATCGTTCCATTAACGTGTAAGGAGAGCCCCACTTAACAGGCAAAAACAGATTTCCCAAACCAAACATATTCAGCTCAATGTGTTTCTCTCCCATACATACCAGATAGAAACCTTCTTTTTAATGGATCCTTTCTGGGCTTATAGGTATTGCCAAGTATTCTGAAGCTGGAGGATGAGTGGCTTCCATATACCCAGATGACATGGAGGATGTACAGGAACTTAATTTCCTATCTAATGTTTTTGTATATGCTCCATATCCATGGCACATTTAAAAAGACAATGATGAGACATTTTTCATAAACATTCTGTTCCTTAATGTGTATGAAAGCTTCTTGGGAAAACTGAAGCTGAAATCCATTTCTTAAGTGAATTGATTTTCTTCTCCATCTGCATACTTTGATTTACTTGGCTGTGGGCTTTTTATTAGCAGCAGAGATGAGTGATAATAAGAAACTGAGAGTATTTAACAATTTATCCCTAAAATGCTGGGTTATAAGATATTACTGAAATTTTAACCAAAAAAAATCAGGCTCCATGTTGGGTCTGCAAAGCTTAGTCGCATTCTGTTAAAGAGGATATTGAATCAAGTGTAATATAGAAATAAAAAATGGCCAACCAAAACCATTTGTCCTAAATACAAACTGGATTTTATTACCTCTCTGTGTTTCCTAGAATCTTCTCAGTCCGATAAACTTCATTGCCTTTTAAAAGGTCTCAACAGAGACCTTTAAATATTTAAATATATATGACTATTGACAGGTGGGCAACTAGGCAACAATTTTGACTTAGAGATCTGAAAAAGAAATTGAACTGATTCTACTCCTAGCATTCAATTCCCATTCCAAATATTATTATATTAATAATAATAATTTCAAACGATTATTCTTCTAGAATTTAATGATCCCTCTCTTCAAAGAGAAGAACTTCTAAGAGTACGGGATATGGGGTTTATTTGTGACTGCAGTGCCTGGGTGTTACAAATATCATGGACAGCCACCTTTCTGGTGATGCTTTGGTCAGGCTGACACACAAGTGTCTTGTAGGTAGATATAAGCCTCTGGCTCACTGTAGTAAATCATTTCTCAACAATTAATATCTATTGTTTTCATTATAATTTTTTGTTTTGGTTTGGTTTTTTTGTTGTGAATCTGCCTCTCAAGTTGTCTTTGGATGTCATTTCCTTCCCCCTTTCTCTTATTTTCACAGTTCTCAATACTTTTCTCTTTTGTCTTCTACTCGTTCTGTAGACTACTTATTAACACCAATCCTATTCTTTTTTCTCTCCCCTCCTATGTTTTATAGATAAGATCTCAGTTGCAAATAAATCCTTCCCAGGCTGCAAGGACTGCGGGGACAGTTAGTCCCCAACTAGTAACTGAGCTAGTAAGGACCAGTTTGTGAGTTGTTTTCTTTGCAGCAATTTGATAGCTCCTTATAAAACTAAAGTACTTGAAAAGATTCATCTCTTACCAGAAGCCACCTTCATTTCATTTCTTGGGAATTTATCTACAATTTTTAAAATCGTAATTTCAACAGTTATGAAACTTTTTGATCCACCTTTTTCAGTAAGGCTTCGAACAGGGGACGTTAAAAAAGGGTTCAATTAAATTGCTGCCTATTTTATATACATAAAATATATAAATATATACATTAAAATAATGCATTGATAACAAAAAGTAATACTTAGCACATTTTCAATTAATAGCCCATGTGAAATGGATTAATTGCCAATGGGAACAGAACTTTCTTGTTATCTAGTAATTTTGTAATGATTGAGCTAAAATGAATGAGACAGTGCTTTTTTCCTTTGATAAATCACCAAAAATAAGGTCTTACCAAACATCTCAAAGGACTTCAAAACACCAAGGACTTCAAAACTATCACATACCTTCAGGAAGGTTGACTCTTTTTCAGGGTTTCTTTCCATATATCCATTTTTGAAACACCTGAAAAACTTTTCTTCTGCCCTGAATAGGCATGTGAAGTTACAGAAACCCATTTCTTTTTTTTGCCTTGGCCAACACTTTCCACAAATGAGATGCTACAGTTTGGGTAAAGTTCACACAATGAGAGGGAAAAAAACCCTTTTTTTAGAGTGATACTGAATTGTTTCATTAATAATGAAGTGTTCACAAAGATTTACTTTTTTCTTTTAAGTTGGGGCAGACCTTCAAAGGTATCTGAAAGTACCTACAGTCTGTGAGATGTCTGGTGTCCACATTTGGCTCTTTTTGTTGTCCCTTCATACATACAGGGTCTTTTGCAAGAGGAGTGGTGATGGTATTCTAACAAAGTTTCTTTCTGGAGGTGGTAACAGAGTGCGTACTGATCCTGTGCTCTTATGTGGGTTCTGGGCCTAAGATGTCAGCCTTGGAGAGTCTCAGGATTCATTACTTTTCTGCTCTAATGAGATATCATCAGATAGGTAAGACCCACAGGCCTACCTAGAGTGAAGGTCTATGGGTGATGGGTATTGTTCTGGCATATTGCAAACAGTTCTTCAAGTGTGCAGGTTGCAGATTTCTGTCTCTGAGCCTGAAAGATGTTTAATGTTAAGATGTTTATTTTACCTATATACCTTTGTTACACCAGTGGAAAAAAGCCACCATCCAAAGTTGCTTTCAGTTTTGCTGTTGCCTTTGCTTACAGAATATTACAAGTAGGAACACTGCTGATAGGTCTCAGGCCTTAGACCTCATATTCAGCATGATCAGCCTGGCTAAGCTTTGCAACAATTTATAGGAATCCCTACTCTCCATGCTCAATATTGGCAGCTGGAGAGAACCCAAAGAAAATTACCATTGAGGAAGGCTTAGGCAATTTTGAAACATACATTCATACGTGTCTAGAGCTGAAAAAATTCCACTGACATGAATTTTCCCAAGGAAATACAGATTTTTGTAAAAAAAAATTTCTCATGGCAAAATTTTTATTTTGCTGTTTTTCATTTTCTGGGTGACAGCCCCAGAAATGAAATTCTGCCTTTAACTAAGGAAGCTGTATATGTGACCATACAGCTGTCGATCTGCTTCTGTCCGATTTAATATATTTTGCTAGTCAGTAATGGAAGTGACAAACCTGAAACTTCGAAATAATATACTGTCCCAATTTGGTGAAGAATCCTTGCATGATGCCTAATAACAGTCTCCTGAATCCAATTGGTCCAATGCTTTAAGCATATAAAAAAATTAAGAAAAATGGGTGTTGTTTGTCACTGAAGATCACAAATTACCTGTTATCACTCTGAAAATGTATGTGCTTGTGTCTGGCCTATCCCATCTTCAACATTTTCCTCTCTATGAAGCTGCTTGTTTTGATTAGATTTTTGTTTTAAAAATATTGCAAATCACAAATTTAAAATGAAGGTAAAAGCTTGTGTGTGGCACTGGTAGTTTTACTATTGTGGGCATGGATTTACCTGAACTTCAGCTTCTGGGCATTTTATAGGAGCACTGTTATAGTAAAAAAACCCCACCACATTACATTTTGATGCTTGCTGCTGTCTCCATCAATGTCTTTTAGATTCATCTATCATCATATGTTGTCTAGTTCTCAGTTTTGGTTTCAGAATCTAGATATATTTCATCGGCTGAAAAAAAACCAAAGTGCCCCTAGATAGATCAGAAGCACTCCCACTTCTTTTGTTGTAATATCATCCTGAAATCCTTTTATCCCTTGTGTAACTTTCCCAGAAGTTATTTCTCACCAATATGATGTATATTGCAACAAACACAGATGTTTATCAAGGAAAAAAAAACAAACCAAACAACAACAACAAAACAAAACAAAACAAACTACCTCCCCCACCCTGCATAGTTATAGGTTATTTTGTATTCTTTGAATATTCCTCACATAAAATTAATGCAATGCAATGCATACACACATACAAACCAGTAAAAAAAGAATATTAAATTAGTGATTCAAATTCTGTTTCCAATTAAGTTGTCATATACCCAGAGCAATTCCACAGATTACTGCATTATTACTTTTGATTTATTCCAGGATAATTAGGAAAAACTTATATCAACTCTAATGGAAGTCACAGTCTGAACAATTTAACTAGAGAAATGTAGTTTAATGTACTTATTAACTGAATGAATCGCAATATAACTCAGTATCAAAAGAAGCAGAGATTTAATACTAATATCCTTCTATTGTATTACCTAGAATGTTCTAAGTGTGCATTCCAGTAACAAAAAACCCCAAAGTACTAAAACTAAAAAAAAAAGTATTTTAATTTTTTTTTTTTTATTATTTACAAAGATTGCCTTCAATCATTCACCAGTTAAATTAGTGTAGCAAAACAAACCTCTAGCAGAATGGACTCAAGGCTGAATGAATAAATTATAGCCCATTAAACATGTTCAAAAGTCAAAAATGATCACATTCTTCTGCCTTTCCCTGGTACCTTTCCTTCCCAGTATATTTCTCACTACGCAGTTGGTGTGTGAGTGATACCTTCTTATGGCCTCAAATCAACACATTTTGCTGTGTATCTCAAGATGCATTTATCTATCCCTCATTCTGCTAACAACGTTGCAAAAATTACTTACATTTGTCAGACTCATGGAAGGAGATGTCTTTTTGCCATTAATTTTTCTTTGCTACTTGTATCAGTCAGAGCTTATTTTGAATTATTTCAAACACATGTTTATACTGGTTCAGTGATTATTAAAAACTCTGACCTGTCATATGCAGTATAAGCATGGCCTGGCCTTTTTTTTTTTTTTTGTGGGGTATTCCCAGAATCTGCACTGTCACCGATTCTTGCCAGATGTGAAGTGTCTTCCTGCATTTTAATCTTAGAGAGTGAATTAAATATTGCTGGCCTCTTTGTCAAGTACTATACATCTACTACAAAATCTAATTTTAAACTATCCAGGAAAGTGTATAGTTCTGTATTAGATTTGTTCCTTATGGAGAGAAGAGGGGATAAATGTCAAATTCACAGAGAGAGACTGCTGCTTCACTGCAGAAATAATTAGATGGACCTTTCTTGACTTCTGGGCTACAGAGCAAAATGATTCTTCAGTGTAACAGTGCCCTTTGTTTTGTTTTCAACAGTCAGTGACTGATGTCTCCTCTTGCAAAGGCACACTTCCCTTTGTGATTAAATATTTATCACAGTCACTAAGAGGCCAGCAGAAAGACTAAGTGCCTCCAATTAACTATTGCAGAGGTTCATAAGGGACTACAGTACATTTATAAATATTTTAAAAGATCAAGTCAGGGCAATGTCCATATTGGACTCTCTCCTGGTAGATCAGGGTGTGCTGTTTGTTGGTAGGCAGATGAATATCTACTTACCAACAAAAAAAAAAAATCTTCACTTTATTTGCTGTACAATAGTTATAAATCAGTTGGTAAATTATTACAGTAATCATGCATGTGAAGAGCTTTGCTTTTCCTGGTGGTCATGAAGGGAAAGCAAAAACAATTAAATGTGCTGCAATCTGTTTGTTTGTCTTAGGTTTGGGGTTTTTTTTCCAGGTTCACTCACAGGAGGAAAATTAGTAGTTAATTTTCTGGGCCAAGAGGTGTCTGAATTGATGAGAAACTTAACTAGACAGGAGCCCCATGTGTCCACTTTCAATGAAAAACAAAGAACAGGACAACTTGCTCCAGGTCCATTATCAAAAGCTTTTGGAAGTGGCTGAAGAGAGTGAGTAATGTTCTCTTGGTCTGAATTCTGATCCAGGGTATAAGATCATGCTCTGAGGGGAAGTCTGGCCAGTCCTTGGCTTATATTTTAGGGAAATGAATGATTGCTGGCAGAGCTTTGGAGTTCACGGTCACTTGCAGTTTTTTTTACTTCTTTGGGAAGAACAATTCTAGTTTGTGGTCAGTCTAAAACCTATAGCTGTGGAATTTATCTGGTCTGCCAGCAGCTGGGGAGAACCTCTATAGACACCAGGGTTTGCAGTCTTCTGCTGAGTTTCCATCCGTCTGGCCGTGTCTTGTGTGTGGCAGTAGAATGAGCTGCGAGGGAAAAAAAATAAAAAGAAGATAAAACCTGAAGCAGTTCCTGCTGTTTCAATAGATTTGGAGAATCATAGTAATAATAATTTGTTTTACACTGAAGTGTGGTGATGAAAAAAAATACAGTTCTGGAGGTAGCCAGGAAACTAATTAATCAACAGGTTTTCAAACATATGCCTCAAATCTCCACTTAAACTCTGGAACAAAATGATTTTTATGCAGTCCTCTGAGATTAGGAAAAATGTCCCTATAAGGTGTTACAAAAGCTTACAGCAGTTTAAGGTGTGTGTGAAACATGCTTTTCTACTAAGACTGGGGCAATGACAGGAGTACATTTCGGGCAAGGGTTATTCATTTCTGAGATCTGAATTCTTTTCCTTTAAAAGAACTCAGAAAATGTCAGTTTCTCCATCCTAGTCACATGGGCATGAGTTTACTTAAACTTTAGACTCTCCAGACAGGACCTCTCTAGGCAGATCTGTGTTTTGAGGTACACCATAATACCATGGAGCAATAAAGGTTGCCCTCAGCTGCACTGAAGCCATAATCCACTATACTTCAAACTCCACATGGGAATTGCGTGATGTGAAAAACTCCCTGCGGGACACCCAAAACTCTGGAGGAGAGAGACCCAGGAGGAGAGCAGCTGAGCTACACCAGGGCATCATTAACCATGAGCTGTGTTAATGGGCAGTGCCTGGAAGCAGCAGGGGCTCATTAGCCTTCCTGAGACCCCCTTTTCCCCATACATAAAGGAGAAGAGAGTCAACTGCTCTGGACACTTGCCCATCAGGCTATGAAAGGGCTGTTTATGCTCATGGGACCTTTCTGCATGAACCTGCTTTGCAATCACATGCTGAAAGATATTTCACAGTGTTGTTTATTTCCAGTGGATAAGAGGCCTCTTATTTCAGTAGCCTTTTCCTGCAGAAGTGGAGCAGTGTCTCTTTTTATTTAGGCTAAATAAAGAGGTATTTGAGAGAATGTGAATATTCTTGAGGCTTAATGAGATGTTTGGACTTTATGATTTGGTCAGTAGGGAGAGGTCCTCCTCCTTATGTTTAGGACAGAGAGGCATCTTCAAGGGGGAGATCTCCTGAAGTAGTGAGGAAGTTACGTGGTGCAGAAGCTTTTGTGGAGCACCTTTTGCAAGCTGCTCTCCCCAGCACTGAGCATTGGCATTGCTATCTCCCCTGTGCAGGAGGGACTGCCAGGGTCTCAGCAAAGCAAGACCCAGTGCCTCTGAGAAAACATAAAGCATGGAAGCCTAGCAGCACTGGGCTTTTATTTTCTCTTAAGAAAACACAAATTGTAGTTTCTTTGAGTAGGAGCACTGTAACTCCATATGAATTTACGCAGCCTTGGCTATGCTGAAGGTGCTATGCTGGTCAGAACCTCTACAAGCTATGCACAGTAGGTGTTAAAAAGACCAATAGCTCCTACCTTTCTATTCTACCATATGGAAGAACAGAAAACAGACTGTCCTGGCAGAATACTGTCCAACTGTGAGACAGAAAACAGGTTGTAGCAATGGGCATTACAGCTAAGTAACTTTCTCATACTCATCTTGCCTCAAAGTTCAGAACTGCACACATTTTAGTCAGCACCACCAAATCATGACATGAAAAGACAGACTTCACTTTTGAATCATGCTAAAGACAATGTGGACTACGTGGAAACTTCTGAGTAGCTTTTTCTATAAAATACCAGCAGGTGTGCACCTTCAGTGCTCTCGCTTCTAGGATCTGTTTGTCTAAATACAGGAAACTAAACTCTTTTCTGGCAACATACCATACCTTACTTAGCCAGTAGGGCAAGAAGAATCTGAAATGATTGAATCCCCCAAAAGAAATGCTTCCCAGGGCTGCTGGGAAGAGCCACCCACTGAGATGGAAGCTGGGATTTCTGTGGAGCTGGCTACTCGCAGGTACAGATGTGTTTGGTAGGTTCTTATTTCTTTGGGTGTGATATTTAAAACTGGTTTTACTTGTAATTGTGATGATATTTGTTTTCAGTAAATTTCACTGAGCAGGGACATACAAAAGTACATTTTAGGCATCATATCATTTTACAAAACAACTACATACTTACGTGAAACACCCTAGCATGTTCATTTTTAGTGAAATTAATAATTATCAACACACATCAAACAGGCTATCAAGCTGTGACTAGCTTGACCAACCAAAAGAAAAGATTTCCTTTGAATAATAATATTATCAGAATAAAAATTATCTTTCTCTTAAGTACAACATGTACTCAGCAATTTGGGAAACACACTTCTTAACATTAATGTACTGGTCATCTCAAAGGAATCAAAATTTACCATTTCATCCCCATCAGATTCTCTGGACAGAATACGGCTGCTACAACCTGAACATGTTCATTCTCATTTAAAACTATTTTGACTTCAGTAGTACCTAGAGATCCTATGAAAGGCTTGGATGATAAACATACTTCAAGATGTGGCCAGGAGCCAAGAAACTGTTGTTTCAATGCTTCATGCTCCTACTCTTTGACAGGGTCTTTAATAAAGCTGTGTCTCCCAGGATGGAAAACAGTCTTGTAAGCTATGAAAGTTTATGGTATAAGAATTAGACAGACTGAGGAACCCTGAGGGGATCTGAGAGAGGTTTTATTCATCTTTATTTTTTTTCTTTTTATATGAAAAGGGAAATATTTTGTGAAATTCTTTTTTAAAAATATCAATCATATCATTTTTTTTTAAAAAAGATTAAAATGCCTTTTTTTTTTTTTCTTTTTTCCAGCAAATAAAGTTTTGGGTAATTTTCCAAATATATCTACATGGCTTAGAAAAATGAGACAGGAAGAGAGATAAAGAAAGAGGCTGTAAATATCGGGAAGGAACCTGGATTCAAGGATAGCTAGAGTCAGCTACGGAAATGAAATGAGGAAGGCTGTGAGCAGCAAACAGAATGAGATTTTATCACTGAGCTCCCTGGAAAATATTGTCTGTGAGAGAAATGTGCCTGCAAGAAAGAAGTGTCTCTAGACAACATACCTTGTTTTCAACTGTAATTAAATCCTATTAGTTTTATGTTCTACAAATACATATCTTAAACAGAAATTGAAAGGAGGACGTGCAAAACAAAGCATGATTTCCTTGAAAAAATCAGATTGACTATAGTAATTGTCCATAGGAAAGTGAGTGCCCAGACTTTTTTATCTTTATGACCTTATAAAGAAGAATAAAAGAATCATAGAATCATAGAATCGACTGGGTTGGAAGGGACCTCAGAGATCATCAAGTCCAACCCTTGATCCACTACCGCTGCAGTTACCAGACCATGGCACTGAGTGCCACATCCAGTCTCTTTTTAAATATCTCCAGGGATGGAGAATCCACTGCTTCCCGGGGCAGCCCATTCCAATGCTTGATCAAAGGAAATGCTTGTACTTGCAGATGAATCTCAGAAGATACAGAAGGAAAATCCTCCAGCAAATCAGATATGTTGCCAGAACTACAGAGAATTCCCTTAGGTCTTACCTAGGCCTTTTGTCAAGCTATCTTTAAGGCTTCAAGAACCACTTTCATGCTGAAATCTGGGACAATATTCCATATAATTACTTTCTAGAAATATTTTGGCACAATTCTTCACAGATGTTAAGTCTTGTAAAGATGAAGATGTTTTTTTTTTTTATCAGCTGAATGGTAACACTCTATATTAAAAAAACTCCATACAATAATCTGAAAAGTAAAACTGGAAGACCAAACCTATTCGCAAACTCAGAATTAATTCTGAAAATTCTTCCTGCACAAAGCTTGTACAGTGATACACTAATGAGCATATAGCTGAGGAAACAGATGCTGAAAACACCATCAAACAGTTCCAAAACGTAGAATAAATTCAGAGCATGAATTAAATGGCTGCAGAACTCAGATGAGGATAAAGGCAAAGGAAAGACCTAAGTGAATATTTAATGCCTACAGCTTCAAATCCAAGTACCTAAAACTAGCAACTCAGAGGGGGAATGGCTGTATTTGGTGTGGTATGAATTACTGTGAGGATCTTGCACATGTGCAAGGTCCTTAAGCTGTTTTTCTGATTAGTGCTGAAAATTTTTAAGAACTGTTCGCAAAGGGGGCATGTAACTGGATGGCTGTCTGGTTTAACTGTTGTGAAAATATGACTGGGTCAAAGAAATTATACTTGTAAACTGAAGAAATGATATGCCTTGTATTTGATTTTTTTCTATCAGAGTTTCAGCTGGGTTTCAAAGTTACCACAGTGTCATCCATAAGAGGAGTTTGGAGAAGCACTGTGACTATGCTGTGGAAGGACTATTATAGCAGGCTACCTCTGGGAACAAGATTAAGGGTTTCTTCTGAAGTTTTAGCTAATAAACAGATAAATTTCAAAGGGTTTTTTTTTCTACATGTATTAGAGATTTTTAGGCTAACAGGCTGAGAGGAGGTACTCTGAGTAATGTGCCCTGATTTACAACCAAGACTTAGAACAAATATCCATACTTTTTGTATCCATACTTTATTTGAAAATAATAAAAGTACAGGAAGCTGTGCTGAATTTAAATTAGGTTTGGAGGAGAACAATGAGAGATGTAACACGATGAAAAGGAAACAATGGTGCTGCATATCAATTCTTACCTTTATATTCTGAATGTTAACCAAATGTGTTTTCAGTGGTTGTGGGTGATTTCCTCATAGGCAGAGTATTAGGTGCCTCCACCGTGGTTTGGAGAAAGAAAGCAGAGGTGCTGGTGGAGGAAGGACATCTGTAGCAGCTTGGCATGATTGGATTGCAGAAGTAAATTATAACTAAAAAGCAAAAATCAATTTGAAGTAACACATGTTTTCAGGCAGCAGAGTTGATGCAGGGGAATTCATTAGGATTTTTTCACTTCCTCCTGGGCTGGACTGTGGGCTGAATACATCTCCAGCACCTAAAATGATCTGTTATATAGACTGACACTCCCAGTGGCAACTGGGGACACCTGGGCATCAGCTCTGAGTAGACATGAGTAGCCTGGTCATACATTGTATGGAGTTCATGCAGTATATCACAGAGTGATTGCCAGCCTGGTGCAAGGGCTAAAGAAAAGAGCTGGCTGATGTTGCTGCTGAACCACTCTCCACTATTTTTGAAAAATCATGGAGAACTGGAGAGGTGCCTGAAGACTAGAAGAAAGCTAATGTCACTCCAGTCTTCATAAAGGGTAAGAAGGAAGCCCCAGGCAGCTACAGACTAACCAGCCTCACCTCCATCCCTGGGAAGGTGATGGAGAAGCTCATTCTGGAGGTCATCGCTTTCTTAGATGAAAGAAAGATTATAGGGATTAGCACAAGGTTCAATGGGAATAAATTGAAATGAGAGAGGTTCAGATGGGTTATAAGGAAAATCTTTTTTCCCATGAGATCAGCCACACATGGGCTTCCAGATATTATTCAGTCTTTGAAGAAGCTGTAGGGTTTGATGTCCTCCTGAAGTTCCTTTCAACATGAGTTATCCTATGATCCTAAATATGTGTTTCTCAAATTCATGGATGTTGCTCAAAAACCTCATCCAAAAACATAACTGAAAAATAAAACCAAAAGCATGAGAAGGCTCTTATTTAAAACTAAAGAGAATGTGGTGAGAAAAAAGTAGAAAAACATTAGTACAACAGCCTTTATATGCTATATATGAAAGATAACAAAAGGAAGCTCAATTGTCCGTTCAGCAGGAGATCGAAGAAAACAGAAGAGGTTTGGATGAAAAACAGGCTCTTAACTTGCATTGATTAGAACCTCACAAATTTAGTCAGAATGAGCTAATATGGAAAAGCCATCTTGGTCAAGTGAAATAATTAAATGGAAATATTTTTAAAGTGAAAAAAAATCTTACTGAAAGGATATGACAATCTGACTTATGTCAGATTGAATAAGCAGTTGGAAGTAGACTGAAGTGAAAGCACCTACACAGAATTAAAAAGAAGAAATTGAATATTTTAGTTTGGCTTCAGTACAAGAGCTCAATCACAGGGTCCTCTTTGGACTTGCAGCAACTTGTTCTAAAATTATACTTCAAAAGTTTCTTAAGCACCCTTTAATCCTAGCCTTGTTTTTCTTATAAAACTTGAAGGAAGAAACTTAAGCTAATGGTTTTAAAGCTCTTCAGGAACTTCAAAATTTCATCTTTTTTTTGATATGACAGACACTGTTTTCATACAATGGAATTTTCCCTCATCTGAATCAGAAGATGACATAAGGATTTTTCACTTGACTGAACTTGAGGAGCATCTTTTAAGTCATACAAACAGGGCACCATTATACCTGCTGTCAGAATGGGATGAGAGTGTGGTGAACATGAGGATGCAGTCTGTGATTCCCAGAGTTCTCTGGCACTGATGGAGAACATGGATCTGTACTGAACATACCCCCATCCCTGCCAAAATTTTTCATGATGTTAAGTGAAATGGGAAAAGTTTGTGAATAACAAAATACTTCGACTCACTTGGTAATGTTGAACCTAATTTGTGAATAATTTGAAAGTGTGGAATTTTCATTTTAATTCTGGATGCAAACAAGCACTGAAGTATCTTTATTATCCATGGGATAAAAACTGATTTTGGACAGCTCTGTTCTGCAACCATTTTAGGCACTGAATGGGTTTTAATGATTCACACTACTTCCCATGAGATATGTCAGAACCTTTTGCTCTCTCACTTGTACCTTAAGCATGGTAAAATGGATGAGTTTGCCTAATCTTAGCCTGACAGTCAATGACCCTGTCTAGCACTGGTACCTTTTACTTTCTTTCCCTGTGTAAACATATTAGATCTTGCTTAATAAGAGGTGTGAAGCACAGTATTCTATTAAGAATAGTTTTTACAGTGGAGATTATGATTTGTGTAGCATTAGGATTAATACAATGCAGCTGTGATTAGGATGCTTGAGCTGTCAGATGGCAGTTTGGTGCCTTAGATCCATTGTATAGAATGGGGATGTGGGGGAGGTATCTTCTTCCTACCACAAAATGCCAAAATTTATTGTTGACATGTGATAGGCTCAAACATATTTGCTTGTATCACGAGATCATCTAACAGGCCTACCGGGTTTACATATAGTCTGCCTTACCTGTTGCTAAAGAAAGTGTGTTTAGATACTTACCTGGACTTCAATATAGAATTTATCCAGTCTACACTTTTCTGGGTTTCAGCCCCTTTCCCTTTCCCCCTTCATGCCCATTCAGATCATATCTCCTCTGGGGGCAAGGAAGGAATCCTGGATGAAATTTTTATGTTTAAAGAGCATTTTTCTACTTACTAGTCTTACTATGCTTTGTCTTCTTTGTTATCATCATCAGTATATCTGGCAGTACATATGCTGAATCATTTCCTTGATTGTCAGGATTACACCTGGCCAGCAGTTTATATAATCCCCACTGAATATAAAGCAAAAATGTGCACAGGCTGCTTCTTTAGCATAAATAACAGCATTAAGTGTTATTGTTCATGAAAGTTCACATCAAGCTTGAAAGTCATCTGTTACTGGCGAGCTGGTATGCAGCATCAGTGAACTCTGAAAAGTGAAACTGAGGATCTTGGTGTGAATAACAATGAGTCTAAACATGATCTGTAGCCATGTGCCAAAAAAATCTGTGCGCAGCAATTGCCAAAATAGGAACATTTAATTTCCTAATATCTCTGTTTAGTTTTGAACCATGATGTGCATTCATAAACAGATCAGATTTTGAATTTCATGCTGCATTTAGTGGTTACAGAAGGGCTTGGCAATTTCATCTCCTTTGTCTCCTGTCATGGTAGAATTTAAATTGTTAAATGTCTTCAATAAATGTTACAAAGGAAATGCTTGGTTACTTGGCTCTGAGCTTTTACAACACATAAAGGTGAGCAAGGAATTCGCATCTATTTTCAACACCTTTTGCTTCCATTGGTGAATATCAGATGCAATAATTTAAAACTGATCTAACGTTTTGAAAGTGTAAAAATAAAATGAAAGATCAGAATGAGAGGCAGAGCAATGGTTTGATAAACATTTCTATCTTTGTTGAATGGTTCCTTACATTTTAGCCTGCTTTTGAAATATACACATAAATTTTAAGAATGACCACATAGCATAAGGAGCTTGAAAATAGATCCTAGAAAAAACACAGAAAAAAAATCTTGTGGATGTTTTTGCAGAAGCTTTTGGGGGAAAATGCAACCATCTCTTATCTTTTTGCAGAACAGCTCTAAGATGGGTATGAGGTATGTCTGCATCACTAAGACTATGCCCAAAGCAGTGGCATGGAATACAGTGAGGTGTGTAGAATTATTTCTTTTTTTTTAATGGATAAGCACTAATGAAAGAAGTCCCAAAGGCAGGCAATAGTTGACCAAAGTCAGGCTAATTTGCAAAGATCAATGGTCTGACAGCACTCATCTATCATCTTGAATGTGTGTGCATGGTAATCAATGGTCATCCATCTCTTTCCTGTAGGTCAATTAACCTTTTAAATTTTGTAGGCTTGCTAGCTTTTACAGTATGGTACTTTTCACAATAACTGCACAAGCTTATATAAAAGAAAAAGCTAAAATGATCTAATCTGGTGTGGCTCTTGAAAGTCTAAAGGGAATAACTGGTATGAAGACGGTGGACAGCCACTTCTTCTTCATGTTTTGAGGACACTGTTTCAAATCTCTACCTATGATTATTTTCACCTCAGTTAAATAGCAAAAATTTTCCTTTATGAAGCTGAACAAATTAATCCTGTGGGATGGTAAAAAAGAGTGCTGTCAGAGAAGATTGGTGTGGTTTTGAACTTGTAGTGAGATCCATATCTTTCTGGGGAAGAAACATTACTAACAATCTGTCTTGAATAGGAGAAACAGCTATGTTAAATGCTTGTGCCTCTGAACATTTAACTTTGTAATAAAAATGACCATCCTTCTGGTAATGCTAGATCTTCATCTTGATCAGATAGACTTAATCAAATATCCTTCAAAGTAGATCTTCAGCTAGGTGGAATAAATGGCCATCTGACAGCTTTTAAGCTGTCTTAATAAGAAAAGAAGAGTTGTCCTTGGGAAATCCCCCAGAGTGCAAACTATGTAGAGTAAGGAGGTATCTTGCTGAATAACACAACCTCTGCAGTCTTGATAGAAAAGGCTTTTCATCTGGAAAAAAAAGTAGAATATATCTGGTTAAATTGTCACCTTATATAAGGCAAACAATACCTCCTGCTTTTGTCTTTTTGTTTTAACTCTTACATAAGAAATACATGGAAAGCTGTATTATTAACAGGAATTTGTAAAATTAGATAACTCATTGACTATTATTAATAACAGTATCCATTCAATTATTTTCTCTTTTGTAAAGCTTTCTCTGTTCTAGTGCAGCAGGGTTGTGTGAGAATATGTGCCTCGTGAGTTCCATTTTTATAAGTACTTAATGCAGAGTGAAGATGGATAGAGTAAGAAATGCTATAAGGGTAAGAAAATAAGTTGAAAACACAATTTACTAAGTGGTTTACATATGTATTCTTACAGTAACATATTATCAGGTTATTACATATTCATTTTTATTTTAAAATATTCAGTTCTTCAAGAGAAAACTTAGGGCACTTTATCCTAGGTAGATTAACCAAAGTTGCCTGAATGCTATTATAACAAAATGATACACTAAAAGATAAGTAAAAAAATTGAGTTTAAAACATGTTTAAACAGATATTTTTTGAAGTAGACCTCTTGCTCTCAAAGAAGAAAGCACTGGAACTTCCCTGAAGTTATGTTGCCTTTTTTTTTTTTTTTAGTACCTAAGGTCAGGTGTGTTCCAGGGTGATTAATATTATTGCAAAAAGTACACATCAAGCTGATGCTATTAATCTAATGATCTTTTATCACTTTCTAAACTGAACTCATCACATAACTGAGGAGTAAGCTAATGCATAACTTATAAAAAAAGGCCCAAAAACCTTGTATCTTGGTTAGCATCTCACAGGAAGCCTGGCAAAACAAAGCACCCAAATGTTCCAAGTCTTGGATCTGTTCCATAATAATTTTCACAGAAGACAAGTGTACTATGCAACTGCCATTCAAGTTGAGTGTAGTCTGCATTTCATTTTGACTCTGAGGTGTCGATGTGCTGATTAGTTTTCTGATACAGCTTGCATGTCAACATTTAAAACATTTTTTGGAAGAAGAAAAATTAGTTTGAACAGAAGGCATTCTGTTATACCTATATTTATACATATTTCTCTGCATCTTAAAACTCAGTTTTAAAGCAGCTTATTGGAAGAGCTGTCACCATTACCTTGGAAACTGGTCCATTGACAGCATGTATCAATCAGTTGTCTTGCAAGTATGTAGTTTGGTTGTTGGTTTTGGGATTTTGTTTGGTTTTTTTCCTAAGTGTGTTTGAATAGTTTCATGCTTTGCCCGAAAAAATGAAAACAGGCTAAATTCAGCATGTGTATTGTAGAAGGTGGCATCTCTCATCAGACAGAATAACTGACAGGTTTTTGTTTTTGTTTTTTTTTTAATTGCAAGTGATGTAGGTTATGTAGGTCATAAACTTATGATCAGGATGCTTGCATGGGGCAGAGAATTTCCAGCCCATGCTCCACAGGCTGCTTCTGTCTCATGTGGAACAGTCTTTGATTGTTAACTTATCTACCTGGTATCTACTTGTCAAGGCACTTCTACTGTCTACTATTTTGCTGCAGGAGGGAGTAGTACTTTTTTTCCAAAATAGCTTGCATCTTTAACAGGCTCTTAGGAGAGATGTAGCTGTGAATCCCCGTAGGCTGAGGAATACAATGAAAGGGGCCCTTTTGTAGTTTTTCAAAGGTGATCTGTTTATCTAAAAGTTTCAAGCTATGTCCTACCATAGATTTTCTCCCCAAGAGGCCAAAAAAATAAGCTCTTTTGGTCTTGGAAGGGAGGAGCTTCTGCTCTAACTTTGGAAAGGGGGGGTTGTCTTTTGTTTGCACTGCATTGTGTATGTGGCACCTGGCAAAGCACAGGATTTAAGTCATGCGTCTGTCCACACCAGTCTTGTTGCACGAGTTAACTACCTCTGCAGTACCTGGGAATGATCCACAAGTACCTGACTCACTGTTATGACTTATTTTCTGGGACTTTGACCCCCTCAAGCTGATCACTTTAGTGCTCATCATTGCAGACTAAGCCCAGTTTTGGAATGGGGATCTAATCAGTCACTACCTGTGGATATGAGGCCTGACCTCAGATGAGACCTGAAAATATAGATTACAGGCTTTTTACTTCTGCATCAGGAAAATGAAGATATTTTCCTGTGTTAGAGGCACATTTAGAAGAAATATATGTAAAAATGGCATCATTCTTGCTGAAGTATCCAATCTTTTTTATGGAAATAGAACTGAATGAAAGTGGTTATAGGTCCATAATGAGTGAAATGCATGTTCTGCATATTTTTCTAGGGAAAACATCAACAGAAGTAATTTCTGTCTGTATTATTGCTTGTTGCTATAAGTAGTGCCTAAAATACCTTACAGAAAGGACTAGAAGGAAGAAAAGGTTTTGTCTTTTTAAATGTCTATGCTCTCTTGGCAGTGCTTTATGTATAGTCAGATTCATTTTCCCTATGAAGTCAATTACTTAGTCTCTTTGTTTTCTGATCTTCTACAAAGCAACAGGGGACACATAAATGTTTTAAAATGTGCTTGTAAGCCCAGAGACAATGATGAGAGGACTCAGCAGCTGATAAAAACTTCTAAAACTGCTTTTAACTCTCTCTTTATATCAGTCTACTTTTCAATTTAATGGCATCTGTGGTCAGATCCTCTGCCCAAGGCACCTCTGTAGCCCATGCAGGCCACGAAGACTGTCCTATACAGCTCCTTTAAAGGAAAATTTCACCTATATATGAAAATTTACATGACTGTCTTGAGACATTGGGCCAATCTGTTTCCAGAGTAGACTGACAGCCTCTTTTCCGCGAGGTAATTCTGGTGGTATTTTGCTTTCTTGACAATCTACTTCAGATAAGGAGCTGCAAAAGTGTTGATGAACGTAGGCAGTTCCCCAGTGCTCCAGGAGACAGATGCCCCCACAGTCCTCTGTCTAGGGCACTTATTCTCAAATAAGTGGTTAAACCCCCTATGCATTAAACACCTACACTACACTTTGGGATGAGAGGCCACACAGAAATGAGGTCACAGTAAAAAAAATCACTTGAGGTGATGTGCCAAGGGGCCAGGTTCCTTCTCTACAGGTCAGAGGAGCTCAGCAAGATGAGCTTCTCCACTTAAAATCAGACACCCCAAATCATTTCCTAACGAGGTCCTTGCAATTCTGCATTAGTACAGTCCTGAACCAGAGTCTTCCAGCTGCCCTTACTGATTTGACAAGAACTTAGCATGGTGCAAGGGAATGAACTTGTCTTTTCTGGCTTGAAGAGAGTAAGGTACACTTGTCCTGCCTAAGGATCCCAAAAGATGTAGTTCACAACCCCATTTCACTTTCCCCCTAGCCTGTGTAGGATTGTGTCCTTCAGAACCTAAATGAGCCAGACAGTAGAACAAGAATTGGCAGATACCAACTTTCTCCTGCCTCCCGTGCAGACAGTCCCTCTGGATACAGCACTCCTTTAAGTGTTTTACTAAATCTGCACGTGAGCTCAATCTGCCCATAGAAGAATTTCCATTTGTGCAGATGGTATCATTTGGCAGATAACTCTGATGTTGGCAGCATCACAGGGGTCATATTTGTGCACAGATGGACTGTTCTTCATCTGTTTCTTTATTGTAATAGACTCAGATAGGTTTTCCCACAATAGTGCATACATGCATTACAGCTCTCCTTGTTCCCTGTCAGACAACTTACTTAATGAGAGCACACAAAAAAATTCTCTGTCTTACTCTTTGTTCACATATTAACTCCTGTTTTATCAGTATTTTCATTTTGGGAAGATAGGGTGAGGACTGAATCTATTTTGTATCTCAGAATTTCTAAACCATAAAATCTGATGCCATAGAAGTCATCACCAAGATTATATTCAGAGCACTGCTATGAGCTCAGGGAGCTCTCCTGTAAAGATGGGGTTTTTTTGCACATTCCACATATTAATCACAGTTCTCTCATAAAACAAGAGCACTTGGTTTAGCTGACACATGAATGGACATTTGGAGGGACTGGAGAGTCTAGTGAATTCATAATTCAAAACTGGAGAATTTTAATCCAGAGCAGTGAGGCAGCTCTAGTAGTAATGACCAAAAGCTGTTATCATTTGACAGCTGTTTAGACAATTATGTTAAATGTACTCATTATTTAATGGTGAGCTATTTATATTTTTGAAGCAACCATTTTCATCCTCAATGCAATCTCAGTGTGGCAGCAATAAAATGAGTAGGTATCTTCAGAAGCTGCCCTTCCGGGACTGGTTTATGGCACAGCAAAAGGACATTTTGGAAAACATGCACTACTTCTATGTTGCTTTATACAATCACTTGCTTTGTTACTGGAAAACTTTATCCCTGAATGCCTTAAATTTCATTAATGATAAGACAGTGTTCTTGTGATTAAACTGTGTCTTTCTCAGTCTCCAGGTTGACAACTTTGGCTTTTCCTTTTCCTTCTCACTTGCTGATCAAATCAATGCCATATAAACTTCTCTACTATGATGTTACAGGTAGTGCAAGTATTCCAGTGTGGGCACTGTTTGCTGGCTACAGCTATCAAAGAAGTTTACACTGGTTATAAATGAGCTAAAAATAGCTAGGGAGCTTGGACAGTGAATTTCTTGGCATTTATATACCAGGTTCCTAAATACAGTGTCCCAGTAATGTAACTTTTCAGGGCATGTGAAGCAGCATATAAAACAGCCATTTTTTCTTAAAAACATACTGTTTGAAAGGAAACAGGTTGTATGATATATAAACGTTGCTGAAAAGGCAATTCCTTCTATAACTGCTTCTAAATGAAAACTCACTAATTTACTGGTTTATTTCTAACCTTTTGACAGCCTTGTGAGCAAAGGGTATGAACTGAGTTCCAGATGAAGCATTCTGAATCATTCTAGGTAGAAAATGAGAGAGAAATTCCAGCATCAAGTCTTGATAACTTCTTGGTTATACTGGGTAACAGGGAGAATAAAATTGCTGACTCCCGCCAAATGAAGGTTACTTGGGAAATATATAAACACCGAAAACCAACAGAAACCCCGAACTTTAATTTCAAATCCATCTGGTAAGTCTTCATAACCAGTCCCTAATTATCTACTTGTTAATGCATTTCTGGTTTCTCTGACACATTAGGAATTTTTCTATGCGTAGATTTCTTGCCCAAGGCTATGGAAAGTTATACATTCTGGTATACATGCATGGATACAACTGGTTTCTTTTTAGGGGTGGGAGGTTTTTTCCATCACATTTACTGAATGTATCTACAAAAGCTGCTACACTGAATTTTACTTTTTCAGTAAGGGTCTGGGCCTTGAAAATCAGTTTAAACCAGAATTTTCCTAGCAGAACTGCAGGTACAGGTAGAAAAATGTTGTAGAGAAGGGGACAGTGGATGCAATTTTTAATGTAGCTTTGTAACATGTTATATGATGACATATTGATGGAGAGAGAGACCAAAAGTTAAAATGCCTCTTGTGCTGTGGGTTTTGTCTAGGGTTTATGGTTTTTAGGCATTTCTTATTGAACAGTAGACTAATCTTTCTCTTTAAAAGGCTTAGTACAGGCTGTTCCTCTTACTGGAAGGGTTCCCCCCCACCCCCTTAGTTCTGACTAAGGCAATGCATCAGACATTTCAGGCAGCTCACTTGCTGAATGGTTTACCTGAATTATTCTCTAACATCTGAGCTGCTTCTTCAGATTATTTGGAGGCTTCAGCAGTTTGTGAAACCAAGTAGGAGAGGACTACTTTAAAGAGACTGACTACAGACTAGTAGTACAGATTCAAGTCAACAAGCCAGCTGACATCAAGGCCTCTCAGAGACTTCCCATCAAAGCAATTTATTTGCAGGAGGTGTATCCTAGAGAAGATTTCACTTCCTTCTTTCTTTCTTAAAATTCTGAAATCATCAATATTTGAGTAACTGTGACAGTCAGACAGACAGAAAGATCCAGATAACACTACAATATGTGCAGTTTACTGGCACATTAAAATACAAAAATATTCTGCCCACCAGAAGATAACAAGAACTCAAGAGCTGGGTATCCTGTTGTTTGAAGGTGAGCAGCAAACATGTTGAAGCTGAACTGTATTATAAGTTATAAGGGGAAATTAGCTTGGGCAGTGTACCCAGCAGGCCTCATGAGTGATAACCTGAGTAATCTAGTGAAACAAGATGCTGGAACACTCTCACATACTGCCTGTGGTCATTTGAGTATCTTCCACAAGGAAATGGAACAACATGGAAGGTCCTGACTGCTGATTTCTACTCTAGGGCAGCTGAGCAGATCCATACCCCTTGTACATCATGGCTTGATTGCACAGTCCCTATATGTAGAACAGACATTTCTTGGCATCATCTAGTCATTAAAAAAGGCCTCTGAGCTCCTTCTTCTTTGAAAAAGATAGGTGAAAACCATTGCAGGTTGCTCTGGTGTATCTTTCTACAGCGACTGTGTAGCCCCAAGCAAGGAGTAAGAAGAGCCTGGGAAGAGGTAAGGATGGGGTCAAGGATAAATATGGAAGAAAATTGGCCCATGATAGTTCACAGGCAGGTGTTCTGCTTTGGCTGTGAACTGCTTCTGGAGATTCTTGGTACTATTGCTGTGTACAACACTGAGGTCCCCCACTTATCTCAGAGAGCAGTGATTGCTTTGAGGACAGTGGAGGAAATATGGTACTTCTGGCACCGGAACAAGACTTGTGGAGCAGCTGATGTGGCAGCTGGTCAGAATATGTCTGGTCTGTGTGACCTGACCAGGTCATATATGAGGTGTGTACCAATAAGTGCCCACAAGATGGTGGTAAGCATAGAAGCAAAAGAGATTCTCTGAGAGGGCACCTGAATGAGGTGGATGGAAGTTTTAGGGTATATGAAACTCCTCTCATGGTAACTACTGCTGATGAGGGTTTTTAGATGTTCCCTACAGGGCTGAGCAAAACAGTGCTGCAGCATCATAACACAACCACTGAGGTTTCTCAGCAGTAAATGTGCTGCTTCTCTACCATCTCAATCTTCCCACCAAACCATGAAGTAGGAATTGTGTATCCTGAAAAGTGGGCACTCACAATATGGGTTCAGAAGAATCTAGATACGTGGCCTTTTGTCTCCAGTTTCCTGTCCATTGCACTCAGAGGGCAATGCCCGAGCTCTGAAAAGCAATGGAAAAGAAACTTCATTAAAATGGCAATATGAGACAGGAAAGCCAGACAGAACAAGCAAAAAAGCTCTTTTTGAATCCTGCAGTCTTTGTGGAAATAGCTTTCAGCATGAAAGTGGTTGATGCTGCTTACAGTACATGTCTCTGAGGGCCAAGAAGGTTGCTTCCCAGTCAAGAGGTACAGGCAGGTGCTCTGCTTCATGGAATGTAGAGATGCCTGCATTCATGTAGAATTTTAATGTAGATGCTTAAATTTTGCCAACACAAGTCATTTTTTGAAGGGACCTAAAATGGATTAGATGCCTAATGCAAGCTAGCTTTACACAAACTAAGGTAAAGCCAGGTCAAAGTAAATGAGAAGCGGGCCTGAGCTTTTTGTGCTGTCACAGCCTGAGATATTCTAATGGGCACCTGAGACAAGGATTTTAGGAGGCTGTGGATGTTTATGTGTTGGTGAGGGGAGGAGAAGGGGAAAAATTGGAAGATAAAAGCAATCAACATTACTGTGGTAAGATTTGTCAGAATTTGCATTATCAGAGTCTGTTTAAAGGTTGTAAGTATTGCCTTTGGCCTAAGACTTAAAATTCAAGGTCATACACAAGAAATTATATTTATCTTTGCTGAATTAAAACATTGGTTCAGCCGCTTTAAGAAAAACTAATCACAAGAAAATCCTCTGGAGTGCTAGTAAGTAGTTCAGGTACTTCTGGCTTTTTTTTTTTTTTTCCAATCTACATTTTCTTTCTGCCTAATAAACATGGCATATGCTGAATATTTTAAAGCTTTGACCTGTTGCTCTGACATTAGTAGCATTAGTAGTAGAGATATATTGAAAAGTAATGTGCTAAAAGTCTTTCACCTATGAATACACCTTTTCTTGATGACATTTTCTGCTATTTTCCCTATGAAGCTCTGTAGCGTAGTGTTCCTTCTTTATATGTATAAGAGGATTTTATTATAAATAAGTCTTAACACTATGCAAATAGAGTAATTATTTGGTTCATATTAACATTTTCTTCCCTACACAATAATAAATATATCTTTAAATTCTCTGGTTTGAAGGTAGTGTAGCAATTAAAATGCACTTAGAGATTCCTTATTTACATGGAAATTGCTATAATGAAGGAGAATGGAGATATGCAGAATAATCTGTAATTTTCAATTACATATATACACATACCAGTTATTATTATAAAAATCTTCCAACATTTTTTTACTTCCGATTGTATGTTGTCATTCTTCTTGTGATTTAGAGTATAATTTCTTATTCAGATTACTAAACAGTACAGAACTTTATAGTCTCCAATATTTTTCCCCCTCTAATTCCAAGGTAAGCATGAAAGAATTCATCTCTATAGGGCCAGTCAAATTGTCTGAGAATAATTTTCCGTTAAATAGCATTCTGGCAAAGAGTTTTTTATTTCCCAGAGTGTTTCAACTGGTGTTTACAGGAGCTGATTGAATACTGTCCGTTTACTGTATTGGCAGATTTTAATGCTATGACTGAATACATTATTCAGTTAATCATCTCTGTAACATGGGACCAGCTATAGGTTTTGCTCAGAGTAATAGATCTGATGTGAATTCACTTACCTAGGAACTGTCTGCAGTTTGATCAAACTTTTTCCCTCACTTATTCAGGTCATAATGACAGATATTATATTATATTATATTATATTATATTATGCTGATAACATAGTTTGGTTAGGGATTTTGCTCCCCTCCCACCATGTGTTCAAGAAGGGCTTTGGAATTAGATGATCTTTAAGGTCCTTTCAAAGCCAAACTATTCTGTGATTACTGTCTATTGACTGACAAGCCTGACTATTAAAAACCAAAGAGACATGATTTGATATAAACATAGCTCCTCTTCTTTCCTTACTACCTGCTTTCTCAGTGTCCATTATACCAGCATTTTACTCACAGCATCCCATAACAGGCTGCTTGTACAGGCTGGTGAAGGACAATTTTAGCTTCTCTCGCTATTGTCCAAAGGGTCCACAAAAACACATTGCCATCCTGAGGGATGAGGTAGCCCTGCCACCCAAGCATTTCAGCCGCATGCAGTGCCATTTGGGAAGGCAGAGTATCTTGCCTCATCTATCAGGATTTGTTCAGTAAATTGTCCCTGGTACCCTATTGTGGAAGAAGAGGTTTACACACAGAAGACAGAATGTCCTGCCAGAAGCTGATAAATTGGGCCATGAATCAGAGGGTCATCAAGATCCCAGACATAACTTATCATGTCAGTGATTAAGAATGCTGCAAGAAGTCAATTTCAAATGCAAAGATTAGACTTCAAGCAGGAAGCTGGGATATGATCCTCACTTTACACCGGTGTAAATATGTGTGTTCCAAATGCTGTGTCACACAAGTTTGTTTGGGCACCAGGTCATTTTTCATCATGTGCACCAGATATTTTTCATCATATGCTTTAGGACAAGAACATGGAAAAGGACTTAGAGTAAAGCAGAATTTGAAGAGGCTGGTAGACTCTTTTACAGTATTTGATGTGGTAGACAAAATACACCCTTTTCTGTGTAATGAAGTCTCTGAAGTACACTCTAAAATTATCAGTGTTGCATAGACAAGTGCCAGATTTGAATGAGGAGTTTCATCCCTTGAAGACAATTCAGATGTGCCACCTTCCCTCTGGCTTACTGGTAACCATTGCTTACAAGATCTCTTTAGGCATATGGAGCTGTGGTGTCTCCTTCCTTCAGCAGCTGGCTGACTTTTCAGCTATGGCAATGGGTGAAAAAAATTAAAATGCTCTTAAAATTGCAGTTATTCTTCTTTTAACAATAGACTTTTTATGATTATAAATGTTTTTCACTTAATATATATTTATGTTCATTCTAGTGAACATAACTGTTGACCTGCCTGAGTGGTCGTTAAAGCATCCTACAGCATTCATACAGCTTATACAACACTACCTAGCTTAAAATAACTCAAGATTTAGCTGCAGTATAGTTATACCCCTGGCATATTTGCTAGTAAGGTTATGTGGTTGGAGGCAGAGAGAGGACATGATATTCAAACTGCCAGGTACAACTTATAAGCGTTCATGAAGAGGTTATTTGTCTCTGTGCTGACGGTATAATCAATACTGAGAGAGAAAGACTTCTTAAAGGGCAGTTTTGTTCCATCAAATTAAGCTTCTACTATTCAGGGGAGACTGTTCCTCTATAGTGGTTGCCTACGGAGACTATCCAATTAACCTAGGCATGAAGAGGTATTCCTGAGTCTATGAGATAACATCCTTCCTCCAAGATAGATGAAAGAATCCATCATAACACTAAGGAATTGATCTATCACAGAATAGCAGGTATAAGACTTAGTGCTACCTAAGCTGAAGATTCAGAAATATGAGAGCCATATGGTGGCTACTCAAATATATACTAGAATTGTTGAATGGAAAACCCTTTTTCTTCCAAAATTTGTTGCTCTTTTATAACAAAATAGTTATATGGACTTCACTTTGAATTTTGTGCTGTTAGCCTGCAATACATACTTAAGGGGTACTATGGAGGAGTGAGTATCTATGCAAATGCATTACTAAAGAGCAGCGAAAAGTTGTTTCAGAATTCTACAAAGCAAACACTGATGGAAAAATGGTCAATGTAAGTTACAACATTTCAACATCCCACCATACTGAAACACTGTCAAGTATTATCTGATCTTCCATATTACAGAAAATATTCATTGAATATATTTGGAAATTTTAATAATATTTCATATTTTATATTAGTGGACATAAAAAAGGAAAATTAGCCCCATTTAATTAAAAATAGATCACTCTAAGCCAATGTTTCATGTTAAGTCAACATCTCATGTTTTCAAGGCAGTTCTGTACAAAAGTAATTGAAATCCCTAGATACCTTTCAGTGAGCTGTGGATTTAGGTGTTTTCTTTTTCCTTCAACTTTTCTCCCTTCTTAAAAGTGAAAGAACTATCTGGTTTTGCATCTTTCTATAGCAGTTCCTTCTTTGGCTTTCTGTGTAGACTTCATGCAAAGACCCCTCAATGGAGACCTACATGAAAAGAAATGTAGTATTTGCTTCACGATCAAACTTCCAAAGGGGCATTAGGGGAACTCAGAGTGAAATGGAATACTCCAGGAAAATCCACTTCAGAGCTTCCATGGAATTCCTCCAACGCCAAGATTTCATACTTTTGCCAGCTCATGTCATTGGTCTGATCAACTTTGAAATGAAGCTCAGTTTACAAAGCTCTTTTCCTGTTCAAACATCCTCTTTTAAGGAAACAATATATTTCATAAGAAACGCAGGAATGAGTAAAATAAAACTCAGAAAAAACACACTAAACAATCAAATTCTTTCCATCAACCAAAACAGTATTGTGTTGTGTTTTTAGAATTCTTATTACGTGTACACAAGCAAATTGTTCTAGTGAATATATTGCAAAACCTGTAGTGATGAACATCTGAGTGCTGAGTGGAATCCTGCTGTAGGTTAAAAAGTAGTGTACCAAATGAACAGAATGGGAATTCTCCTATGCAGAAGAACATAAATACTTTTGGCCAAGTATTACTAGGTAATATCAAAGCAAACTCTTTTACTTAAAAAATGTGTAGTTGCAATAGGCCATCTAGGCTACTTGGTCCCCATGGTTGTGTTGACATAATCTCACTCACACCACCCTCAGAAAGAGAAGGTCCCTATGGATCAAAGAAATTTTCTTCTTCTTCCACCATCTCAAATGAAGAGTCAGGCACTTCTGCAGATCATTCTCAGATAAACAAGCTGTCTTCAGCAATTCACAGTAAAATGCTTCTGGCAAAAATAATGGCTATATTTTAAAGATATTAACATATTTTTCCATCCTTCTGGCAGTTATCAGCTATTCTGGGAAAGAAACAATTGTGGGTAATCTGTAGATACACTAATGTAGGGGACTTGTTATTACACATGATTCTGTGTGATAGGAGCAACCCTTACAGGACAAGGACTTGGACGGAGTAAACTTGAGAAAAGAAATTTTATAAGCACTAAAACATGGAGAGATTTGAGCTGATCTTTATTGCTCCAGCAATTGCTTAAGCATCTCCCCGCCCCCCCTCCACATTTCAGAAGAAGAGAGAATTTAGGCTTTGCTACAATAAAAATTATGTTTCTGAGCAGTCCAGGGAGGATACTTTTTTATATTGTTTTTAAAACAGCCTCAGGAGATGAATAATCGCTAAGTCAGCTGATGTTTACTCTTGCAATTCCAGAAAGCTGAGGAGCTGTAATGCCAGTTGTGAACCTGGGCCACTGACTTATAAAGGGTTTGAGACCTAGATGAGAGGCGAGAGTGTATCCTTAGTAGATTTGTTGATGATATAAAACTGGAAGCAGTTGCTGGAACACCAGAGGGCTGTGCTGCCATACAGCATGACCCAGGCAGGCTGATGAGTTGGTCAGAAAGGAACCTACTGACCCATAACAAGGGCAAATGTAAGGTACTGCACCTGGGGCAGAACAACCCCATATATAAGGATATGCTAAGGGCTGAGATGCTGAAAAGCAGCCCTGAGGAGAGGGATCTTGGAGTCTTCATTGGCAATGAGTTAACCATGAGCCAGTAATGTGTCCTTGTGGCCATGAAAGTAAATGGTATACTGAGATGAATTAGAAAGAGTGCAGCCAGTAGGTTGAGGTTCTTGCCCTTATTCTGCCCTAGTGAGGCCACATCTGGAATACTGTATTCAGTTCTGGGCTCCCCAGCTCAAGAGAGACATGAAACTGCTGGAGATAGCCCACTAGAGGGCAACAAAGACAAGTGGGGGGTGGGAGCATCTGTCTTACGAGGAAAGGTTGGAGAGCTGGGACTGCTTAGCCTGAAGAGCAAACAGCTGAGAAGAGAATTTATCACTATCTATAGATATCCAAAGGGTGGGTGTAAGGAGGATGGAGCCAGAGTTTTCAGTTGTGTGCACTGACAGGTCAAGGGGCAGTGGGTACAATCTGAAACATAGGAAGTTTGATCTGAACATGAGGAAAAACTTTACTCTGAGGGTGACAAAGCACTGGAACAGGATGTCCAGAGAGTTTACAGTCTCTCTGGTGATGTTCAAAACCCGCCTGGATGCCATCCTGTGTAATGTGCTCTGGGCAATCCTGTTTTGGGAAAGGTGTTGGACTAGATGATCTCTAGAAGTCCCTTCCAACTCTGATGGTTCTGTGGTACATCATAAGGTTTTTCAACAGAGGCTTGTAACATTAGTATGATCTGATCTGGTATGCAAGCATCTGAATGTAAGTCCTCACTGGCTGCACTGGCACTGACCATGAAGCTGTGAAAGAGAATATGCACAAGCCTGGCAGAAAATGTGTTGGTGTGTGAAATTAAGTATGTGGCTCCTGGAGTCCCAGGTGAGGAAGGATCAACTCTTCTCAGCTGAATCAAATTAAGAGCGTAGAGCAGCATATGGAAGCAATAAAAGAAGATGAAGCTGGAGAAGGGGGTGTGAGAGTTGTGGGAGGTCTGTGGAAGGGTTGAGGGAGTGTTAGGAGTGTTTTGCCTCCTGTCTGAGGCCAGGGAGAGGAGCTGAGAGGCACACCAGCTGATGTATTTGAACAAGAATTGGAACTTAGACAAAGCAAAAAACGCTGAAGACCAAGGAGGTAAAAGTCTGTCTTAACTCCTCACCTCATCAAGTGAGATCTATTAAAGACATGGACAGGTGGAAATGGAGGCAGCTGATGCTTAGGAGTGGTGGTGGACTGCGCTGCAATGACAAAGAGCTGTTGGTGGGAGGAGTGTTTTTTTGTGTTGAGTTCATGTGTGAAGTGGATATTTTGTGGGCTTTCATGAGCTTGATGTTTATTATGTGGTTGCAAATAGCTGAATGTTGTGACTGGGTGGTCCTTTCCAGTTCTATCACCCATTTAGGATTCTGAGGAGTTAACACATTATGTTATGTGTATGTATGCTATATATATCCTGTGATAGTGGAGAGATGAAAAAAATTCCCAGAATGGTAGCAAGTGAAATAGGAATCCTTGGAGAAGATAGGTGTATCTACAAAGGATACTTAACCATCTTACTGGAATGATACACATTTTTAAGAGAAACACTAGCAAAACAAGAATGGGCAGATTTAGGGTTGTCAGTTTTATAGTGAAAGGTGTTCTTGTAGCTTCATTATTTAAGAAAACTTTCCATTTTTGTTCTCTTCTCACTTACCTCATTATTTATACTCATCTAATGAAAAGGAAAAAAAGTCATGATCCTTTGTCCCCCATAGTTATCTTCTTGCTCAATTATGGACAAACTGAGAAGAAAACTGGAATCTCTGCCCCAAACAGGTTACCACCTAATTGACATTAATAAATGCAGTTACTTCTGTGTTTTCCTCTGCTAAATATGAAGAAATAAGAGCATTCAGAACCATAGGAAGCTGGTGGAGGCTGCAAAGTAGACTTTTGCGGGTTTATACTGCAAAGCAGGAATTTTAAAAAAGGTCCTTAAAAAACAAAGGTCAGCTGTTCACCACCCTCAATAATTTAAAAAAAATTCTGTAGCACAAGGACTAGAAGAAATTAGTTTAGGAAATATCCATATATGGATATATACAAGCATTTTAGCAAAGGTAGACAGGGGAAAAGAGAAGGAGGATGTTGCCCTCTACATCAATGACCAGATGAGTCCATGGAACTCTGCCTGGGGATGGATGAGGAGCTGACTGAACATATGGGTCAGAGTTAAATAGAGAGCAGGGGACATCATAGTCAGGGCTCTGCTAAGATAACCTGGCCACCCAGAATGATGATGCCTTCTATAGACAGAAGAGAGAATCTGTGAGTTCACATGGCCTGCTCCTCATGGGGGATTTCAGCCACACCAACAGCTATTGGAAGGACAACACAGTGACACAGCATCAATCCAGGAGGTTTCTGGAATGTGTTGGTGGCAATTTTCCTTCCCTAAGTGGTAGAGGAACCAAACAGAAAAGGTGCTATGCTAGATCTTGTTCTTACCAACAAGGCTGAACTGGACTGGACTGGTGGAAGTGCTGAAGCTTAAGGGCAGGTTTGGATGCAGTGACCATGAAATGGTGAAATTCAGGATCCTTAGGGTAACAAGTGCAGCAAGCTTATTACCCTAGGCTTTTGGGGAGCAGACTTTGATCTCTTCAGGCACCTACTTGGTAGGGTACCATGGGATAAACCTCTGGAGGAGCCTAAGAAAGCTGTTCAGTATTCAAGGATAGCCGCCTCTAAGCAGTAATGCATGCTAACAAAAAGAAAGGCAGACAAGAATGTCGGGATTCTTACATGGATAAACAAGAATGTCCTGGACACACTCGGATATAAGGGATTCCTGTGAGGAACACAAAGAAGTTCTCCAAGGAATCAGGGCTGAGGTTAGGAAAGATAAAACCCAGAGATAATTTAATCTGGCCAGGGACAAAAAAGGTAACAAGAAAAGCTTTTAAATGTATGTTGGTGATAAAAGAAAGACTTTTATCTAGACTAGAGACAACGTGGAGCCTTTCTAGAGGTAAACGGGAGACCTGATCACAAGGAATATGAAGAAAGGCCAAGGTACTTAACTTTTTTTTCTTCACCAGCAATGCCACACTGCCCAGGTTGCAGAAGACAAAGAGTGAACAAATCCATGGGATATCAAAAAATTCATCCATGGGTCCTAAGAGAACTGGTGAATGAAGATGCAAAACCCCTTTCCATCGTATCTGAAAAGCCAGCAGTCTGGTGAAATTCCCACTGACTGCAAAAACGTAAACATAACCCCCATTTTTAAAATGGGGAAAAAAGGACCACTGTGGGAGCTAAAGGCCAGTCAGTTTCGCCTCTGTGCCCAGCAGGATTGTGGAGCAGGTCCTCCTGAAGGCTCTGCTAAGGCACATGGAAAATATAGAGGTGGTTAGTAGCAACCAAAAGGGTTAAACAAGGGCAAATCATACCTGACAAACTTTATGTCCTTTTATGATGGGCGGAGAAGGGAGGAGCAAATGATATCATCTACCTGGACTTGTGGAAAGCTTTTGACATTGTCCCACACAACATCCTGGTCTCTAAATTGGAAAGATAGGGATTTGATGTATGGATCACTTGGTGGATAAGGAATAGGCTGGATGGTTGCACTCAATGTCCAATGGAGACCAGTGGTGTTGTGGAGACAGTGACAAGTGGTGTTGCCTGAGAATAAGTACTGGGGCTGGTGCTGTTAAACATCTTGGCAACATGGGCTGTGGATTTGACTGCACCATCATCAAGTCTGCAGGTGACACCAATCTTTGTGGTGTGGTTGACATGCTGGAGGGAATGAAGGCCACCCAGAGGGACCTGGACAGACTTGAGAGTTGTCCCAACCTCCTGAAGTTCAATACAGCCAAGTGCAAGGTCCTGCACCTGGGTCAGAGGCAATCACAAGCATATTTAGAGGTTGGGTGGAGAATGAATTGAGAGCAGCTCTCAGGAAAAGTATTTGAGGGTGTTGGTTGATGAGCAGCTCAACATGAGCTGGCAATGTGCACTTCCAGCCCAGAAAGTTAACTGTATCCTGGGCTGCATGAAAAGAAACATGCACAGCAGGTCGAGGAGATGAGTGTAACCTTCATCTCTCATGAGACCCCCCCTGAAGTACAGCATCCAATTCTGGGGTCCCCAACACAGGAAGGACATGGAGCTTTTGGAGTGAATTCAGAAGAGGGACACAAAGATCATTCATCATTCATTTTCAGATGATGTCTGAAATGCAGGAAATAATATTGAATCCTATGCTGACTTTTCTTTTGCTGTGTAGGTGAGGCTGACTGAAGTGGAAAACCCTACTGTACTTAGCAGAAATTCTCAAATAGTACTTGAAACTCTCCACTGGCAGAAGGGAAGAGCAATGAACAATTCAGTTTGATATTGACTGCCAAAAGCTTCAAGAACTAAAAATTAGGTCAGTCTTTTCCAGCACGTGAGTAGAGGGCTTGGCCCTCCCCCCTACTCTGAATGAAAGGCTTAGAGAAGAGTCAGTTCTTGAACTGTTCATTCAGTGAGAGAATGGTTAGCAAGGTGCTGATTGCTTGATAGCTTGAGATGTGGAATTGCAACCCTCTTTGCACAAAACAGTATAATAAAGAAACTCTGCAGCTATTCTGTCAGTGTTCTCCTTTGCTGCATATACTGCATCAGTGCTTGGAAATTAGGGGGTACAGTTGCTGAGGGAATAGCCTTAAAGGTGACAGAATGGGATTTTTTTTAAATTCCAGTGATATATCATATCCTTGGACAGCTGTCTCCCAACACTAAAAGTCTTCTTTTAGTGCTTCTGAAGCATTTTAGCTGTGAACCTCATGGTCCCCTTCACTGCAGCACACTCTTGCTGTGGTTTTGCCTGCACTATGTGATTTGGAAATGCCTGCTTTTAATAGTCACAGAATGCAAATAAAAAACACACACAAAAGTGTGTGTGTATAACTGTGCATTGAAGTGTTTAATATTCCTCAGCCTGCTGCTAAGAGGTAAACCAATCAGAATACGTAAAAACCAAACACAGCACTTGCGAGATTAAACAGCAGTGGATTTACACATGTAATAAAACTGCTACATTGAGTTTAATCCATGTGTAATTCAGAATAGATAAGGCTGGAATGGAATGACTGCACCGGATCTGCCTTAGTTGGAAGAGGGGAGAGGGGAGCAGCCCAGAGGGAAGAGGATTTGCAGACTCTGGTTTTGTGAGCAGCAGCTGAAAAAAAGTGTGGTTTATTTTGAGAGAGGGAAGCTTGGCTATTCAAGAACTCAGGGGTAGATGAGCTGTTTTCCTCCTTTAACTATGGAAAATACAGTTCTATCTGGGTGTAGTTTCAAGGAGTTCTGTCAGTGTTATTTAGGCTACCCTTATCTTTCTAGTCTGACTATAATACAGTAAAACTGAAGAGTGCAGATAGCTGTTACTGTTGTTCTGTCCTTTTCCCACCATCTCTGGTTTTCCACTGAAACAGGAAAGATGCGTGGAAGAACCAAACTCTTCCCTTCCTAATTTCACTTCAAAAATTTTAGCACCTAGGCCAGTCAGTATCTGTGTTGGCTTTAACTCCATTCCCTACTAACTGCTTGGCAAAGGAGTGTGATGTTTGCTTCCCTTTCAGCTTCCTTCACAAACCTGATGGTATTTGTTTGGTTTAGATATTGCTTTTAGAAATGCATGAAGGTATAATGTTTTTAAATATATGAAAAGATGTAATATAACGTTTAAAAATATTTCAGTCTAGGGGATGCAATTTCTCTTATATAGTTTCTCCACCTTAAGAGTATCTACTTATCTCTTTTTTATAATACTGATTTTCAGCTATTCTTCTTTGTTGACTCTGATTAATGTATCACTGTTGCTTTTGGTAGCTCTCCCAATGTTGAACTTAATGTCTTGCTCTTAGAAAGCTCCCTCTGCTGTGCTTTCTATCCCTATTCCTGTTGTCTGACTCCTGTTCTCTACTCATCCTTTCTCTGTGTCCCTCTATAGTCCTAAATATCTGACTCCCCTTCTGCCTCCATGCTTTCCCTTCTGTGGTTACCTAAAAGTTTAGCAGCAACACACAGCAGCTCAGGACAGGCATTAAATGCATGTACAGCAAATCTTTTCCACTTACACTTAATAGACCCTATAGACTTGTAAGGATATTCGTAGGCAGTAACGGAAAGGTTTAACAGATCCTTTAATATGTTTAACTCAAATCCAGACAGACCATGCTAATTTCCAACCATTACAGAAACCAGATGATCAAAGGGAAAATATTTATCACATAGGACTTTGTTTTCTTTAGTTGCTGTGTCTTGATTCAATTATCAGTGCTCACTTTCATTTGAGGTTCGTATTCATTTTACATGGCTCCACAGCACACAATTGAAGTTAGGAGACTTATACCAACTTTCAGCAGCCACCAAAACAGACAGGCAAAAATGTAGTTTTTAATTAAGTGGCAGAGCTGGAGTCAGGCTTCCTTTATACACCCTGGCTATAAGGGGTCTGCCTGGCCTGGCACATGACCAAGTTGCCATGACCAAGTGCTGAAGTAGAGGATTTTTTAGTAGTTTGATGCTATGAGAACTTTCCTATCAGATTCTGGTCTCTGAAAAAGCATTCCAAGGTGTATATGAGGTGTCTGAATCCAGAAACAGCGTTTTTGACAGCCTCTACTCAGATATTACTCAGTTGAGTAGGTACTTTCAGCTTATTTAATTTTTATTTATGGAAGCATCCCTGAAGCACAGAGTTGAACCTTTCTGAATGCAATGAATTAACTCAGTCCAGACCAGGACCAAGCAGCTCACTGTCCTCACATTGAGACTTATTAAGAAGGGTAGGAAGTGACTTCTCTGCTTGTGTCCTTTTGTGTGTGTGTCACTTAAGTAGGTGCCCAATTTGACATTGCCCAACATACATTGACAGGACTGAGCTCCTTGGAAATGTACTCTGGGCCACCACTTGCATTCAAAGGGTAGCTGGAAGCATGTAGCTTTTGGTCACTTGTTTTACTTCTGTAGTGGCCAAGCTTGTGGGAATGTTTCAGAACATTCTGATGAAGCTGGATAGATGCTCTCCTCACCTCTCCAGCACATCTGCTTCTCAAGCTGGGCAGCTGTGTTGCAAGGACTACAAAAAAAATTTGAAGTTTTATTAGACAGTTTTTTGGCTGAAAGTGTAAGGCATGTTTTTTAAAAGCTATTCTGTTCTCTTATGATCTATATGTTTATGAACCTTTTGGGTACGGGAACTTTACAATCATTTTTCAGATAGGTTGTGCTTAGTAACAATTACAATAAAATGTAATCCAAGGCCTCTGGTTATGGTATTTTATTATTTCAGAGCTGTATAATTTGTACGCTTTAGTTTGAGTGATGTTGGCTGTATGTTTTTGCCACAGGACTCAAATGAGAAGTTTAATAATTGAATATGGGTTTTACATTATTATATTGGTTTCTTACTTCAGTGCTGCTAGCTCCCCCCCCTCCCCCAAATTCAGTCTGAATTTCTTCCTCAGTATTTTCTTTTAAGAAAGAAATGTGTGTATCTCAAACATCTCTGAGTGTCGATGTTACAACATGGTGTTGATTCAGACGCTGGTAATTGCATGGACATTGGTGGTGAACAGGATGGAAGGTAACTAAAAATTAAAGGAAAGATTTGATCAAATAATGGTTTAGAAAAAAAAATGATTTCTAATAGTTTCTAATGCACCATCCCTCATGAGCTTTCCTCATGAGACTGTCTCTCCCCAGTGCTTTTGCCAGTGGATGTAATAGCATAGTCGGTGCATTTCTCATAGTTCTACCTGGGCTGGTGAAGAGCAATGAAGGATTGGTTCTGAGGTCCCTGATTTGGCTGTTATTGTGACCATAACATCTACTTATGTAGCATCGTCCCTTAATAAATGTTAAATTCTCTGTCTATGTACCTGCTCTCAGCAGAAACTCTATTACTCAGTGTACAAAGTTTGTTGAATAGTTAATAGGGCAACAAAACTTTATAAAGGGCTGGCTCAAGAGGGAAGAAAAAGTGCAGGTGCTGAAAGTATCACGGCAGCAATTGAGTAGCTGATACTTCTTAATTTGGTAGGGAAAACATAATTTGCAAACAAATCTTTCAGGATCACCGAGGCATCAATCTGGAATGCAGTCTCTTGTTTTTCTAATGTGGCTGCTGAATGAGAAGTTCTGATGCCCTCCCCTTGCTGTGACCTGTCACATGACTGTGCAAATCTGTGAAACCCAGTTTCTGTTCATCACCTCTGAAACTCATATCTTTTTTGAATTTTTTATCCATGAGAGGATTCTGGTGTTGGCACGACACTCCTAACAGTCTGTCTCTGTTCTATTTTTGCATTGGTAATGATATAGATTGGGATGTCATTCTGTGCATCCCATTAGCTACAGCTTATATCTTATATAAGCTAAACCCATGTCATACTACTTTTTCTCCATTGGCTTCTCCCAAAGAGGCCAAAATCAATGTTTTAGATTGCTGCTTTCTGAGGAGATAGTTTAACTTTAATTCTTTTCCCTCAATCTGAATGGGGTATAGGAAAAATCACCAATTAATGCATACATACATACATGCTCCTTTGTGGAACTGTCCTAGAAATGGGATTCATGGGGAAAAATGGGTAGGTGTGACTTTGGAAAAATTACATATAGCCACTATTTATTTGCAGTTTTTAATATTTTTTGTTTAACTATGTTGTTCTGGCCCCCTAATATCTTTTGCAGGAGGGGGCAAATGTGGATCTAAGTAGAAGGCTTAGAAAGGGCTGCAAGTTCATTGTGAGACGAAGGTGTTTAGCTTGTGGTCTGTATAATTCTTGGTGGCCAGGATGAGCTGTTTTGTTTAAAAAAATGTAGGCAACTAAGAGTGCATGTATGAACGTAAAGTATTTCAAGAGCACAAGGTTCATTGGCCTTCACCTACATCTGTCAGTAAAAAATCTGTTAGTATTTGAATCTGTCAATATTGTGAACCAATTACTTCCCTCCTAAAGATTGTTTCAGAGAATAAATGACAGTTTCCTACAATAAAGGATCCCCTCAACTGTGGATTGTCTGCTTGTCTGTTTGAGCAGTGTCTGTGTATTCCAGACTTCATGTATTCCTGGGTCTCCAAGATGATGAGTTGTGTAGTGTATTTTTATCAGGTTGTAGTGGCTTTCTATAATGCAAAACTATTTCCATTTAAGTCTGAAATGGTTCTGGCATGACCCAGAGTCACAATGATAATATATTCTTGTTATCCTTAACATCCTGGTAACAGTTCAGCTGCGCTAGAGGATTTCATTAAATTATATTAATTTTCTGTATGTGTTAATATATCTGGAAATTAGAGTTCAAATTGTTAAAGTAGTGTTGAATTTAGGTCAGTCAGAACTCAAAACTGAGCAATTTCTCCAAATATTGCAGGATGCTGTAGGAAACTTTTGAGCTAAACTGGGCTCCTGTGTGTTGTTGAGAGTTGCAGTTTAATAAGAGGCAGACAAGCTGGCTGAAGATGCTTTTCTTCCTCCCAGAAAAAGATTAAAATATGTTAGTTTGGTATTACAACTTGAAAAGTTGAAGTAGAGAGAGGACAGCCTAAAAAGGTCGGCTTGTCTTCTACTTCCATCCCTTTGTCTGTTGTATCAAATCTTTATCAAGATTTTTCTTGGCTTGTTTTCATGTGGTTTAGTATAAATTCAATTTTCCAAGTATCTGTGTAGTTTAAAGACAAGTGTAAAGTTGAAGTTCTGTGTCAGAATATTCCTCTATCTCTTACCCAGTGGTCAAATTGGGTGTTGTCACACAAATAACCAGATTGTTTTAGTCTGATGTTTGTCTGAAAAGGAGTGGTATTTGGTGAAAGAGCCAAGGGCTGGATAAACTCATGCAGAAACACTCATTTGCTTTTGACATCTTAATCCTGGATCTGTAAGAAGATGCACGGGAAGTCCAGTATTTGTTTTTCTATTTGTTTCAAAATGCATGGCAAATGACTAGATCTCCACAGAAGAGCAAAGTGAGAGCTGCACTTTTCCTATTTCTTCTTCACATAAACAATATGTTATTGGTTGGTCTTTTTTTCCATTTTCAGAACCTGACATTACTAAACTGCAGCGTATTCATGATGCTTGTTTGTTAAGTCTCCCTTTAAACTCCTGTTTCACTAAATATTGTTTGTAATCCACATTTGTAATCATATTAAATATGAAGGATGTCAGAAAAATATGGACAGCATCCTGTGGCAATCTATGAATGGGGTTATGCTGAAAACAGGCCAGTTGTGTTTTTATCAAAATTTTTGCTACAACAGCTTGCTTTCATGCTATTCAAATGTCTTTTGTTTTCATGATCTGATGAGCATTAATGCTTGAGGATCAGATTGTGTGTGACACAGGCTAGCTAGCCTTGTAAAGTTAAAGGAAGTTTCTGGAGTCCCTAAATAAAAAACAAATGGGCGAAGGAAAGATTTCATTGTCTCTGCATATGTGGGAGAAGAGCAGTACAAACCTGCATGTGTTTTAGAGTCTCTACAGATTCTTAAGATTAGGTTGTGTTGCAGCAGTTATAGAAATTATCTTCAAACGAAGTTACTGCCACTGGTAGGCAGAAATGTAGGTGAGAGTCTGCTAAATGTTGGTTTTGCTGTTATTATCCTTGCTAATTCAAGCACTTCTGCTGGATTGCAATGTAGAAATATCTGAAAAAACAGAGAATGCAGTTAGAAAAAAAAGCCCTGGAGTAAAAATATTCCACAGTCTTTAAGAAAATCCCATAGCAAACTTCGAGTAGGACAGGGTTTGAAAAGGTGCTTGGAAGTGGAAGGAACTATTTCCTGCTGTCTCCCTTCCTGCTGTGCATGCATTTGGGGTTCTATGTTAATAGAAGAGACTGTAGGAAAGGCATTCCTGATTCTACCCTTGATTTGTCCTTCTTGTAGAAGTAGCTCAAAAGAACTCTGCAAAATTATGAGGGCAGGGACAGCAGGGGCAAAATGTGGGGGAGGGTAAGAGAAATCTGCTTCATTTGCTCAGATGTGTTTTGGCACAGATGTTTTAGTCAATGTTAACTTTGTGATGCCAATGTTATGGGAGTTACCATGACAATCACACTTGTTTCAAACCCTGAACAGCACAGTAAATCCCAACCCTTCAGGGTTAATTAAGGGACAATTGCATGGTCCTCAATTAATCCCTGCTTAACTCAGTAGCATTTGATGGAAGGGAACCAGAAATGTATTTGGTCTAGTGCCTCATCAAATTCATTAATTTTATTAAATGTGAATATATATTCTTGTGACTCTTCTGCCCTATGATGGGGTTTAGCAGCACCAGGCAAGACCTTAAGTTGTTGCCAAAAAGCTATAGATACCAGTATGTGAGCTGAGAGAACTGCTGCCTCTTCCTCTCAGTGTCTACAGAAAATCTTGTAAATCATTGGACTCCCCAGTGGTAAGGACCTCATCTGACAGAGGAGTCAAGACTCCCTGAACACCTGATGATTTCAGTAAGAATGGTAAATACTTTCTCTCCCTGTCTGAATTGGGCCCTTGAGTATTCACACGAGAGTGTGCATTCACAGGATATGTCATGCAATATACCCTTAATTCATCTTAATTAATTAAGGATATGACTGAGAGGCTGCCAAAATTTTTTGTCATTATTCTGCAGATTAATGAAATCTTACTAATGAGATTTGACTCTAACATCTGCTGTAAGAGTAAATTTAGAGATAGATGAAAAATTCATATGTGTTAAATGGCTCAGCACTGAAAGTGTGGCTAAAGCGACCCGGTGTCAGTGTCTGCAGATCATCACTCAGCACTCAGAAGTATCTGGCTGAGGGTGACAGGAGAGCTCAGATGGGAGGCAAATAACTAGATTTTCACTATTGGCTTTGATTGAGCTCACCTCTACAAGCCCTAACATTACTCAACCTGCCACAGAATACTCTGGATTCACTGACTTTCTCAGTTACCTATCCCCTAAGCCACAAAATCTGGATGCACTCTAACTGCAGTATATACTCAATGAAAGCTGACTCCTGCTGCAGTATACTGTACCAGGCAGCACTCAAGTGATGTTGCTGCAATTTATCACCATAAACTGTTTCATATTGGAACAAACAATACTCATGAGGCAATCTGTATTCAAATCAATTCAAAAGCACCACAACTGAAAAGTGAGCAGTTTCTTTGTGTTGTTTCTTTTAAAAAGATTTAATGATATGACTAGACTTACAAATAGCTCTATTAATGATAAACTGGCAACTTTGCAAATTGTATAGGCTAAAAGCTATTTGTTGTACAAGCTGTTCTGGAAAAAAACTCCTAAAATTCCTCTGCCAGGAAATGTGAGGCATCTATTGCATGGGTGCTGCCATGGTGTCCCATTTAAGGAGCCTCATGGCTATGGGGTCAGTAGTGAGACCATACAGTCCAGAAACATTTACTTGCTCAGTCACTGAAGAGTGCTAGAGAAAAGATGAGGGCAGGTCCAATCTGAGACAGTTTATCAGTCTCTAAAATGTGTAAACATGAGGGGAAAATAAGAGGTGGAATACTTGCTTTTAGTCCTGAATTTTTTTTCCTTTGACTATGAATCTGCTGCTCTAAGTTTTCCATTTGAAGACATAGCAATGTTACCTTTTTCCAAAATACACTAGAAACATTTCCACTTCTATGTCTGCTGAGACTGCTGCTATTAGCTTTCAGAGATTTGCTGTGTTTTCAGCGTGAGTCCAGGACATAGTAATGAATATAAGTACATTGGAGGCTACAAGCTATCTGCAGACAAATTAGATGATCTTGAAAGGTTTTGAAGACAATTTGGATCTGAACATGAAGCAACTGATGGGCTAAAATTTCTGTTGGACATATGAGATGATACACCTACAAAATAACAATAAATGTAAAAGTATAGTGTAAAACCAGAGATCAGAAAGCAGCTGGAGTCAAGGAAGGGGTTAGACATCTGAAGTTGAAGCCTCAAAATTTCCTCAGCTTCCAGCTAATTCCAGAATGACCTAGATCAGGAGACAGATTGTGTCAACAAATATTTGAGGCATATTACTTTCTGCTTCTGAGTAACCACAGAATTTTCTTGCTCTTGGTAGACATAAACATAATTCAAGATTGCACCCTGCAGGAATCCAAAAATCATCTGTTTTGTGAGATTTGTTCAGTATAATGAGCATTTTCTGGATGCTTCTACTGCATTGAGTTCTCAGGCAAATGCCAAGATGGTATCTATCTCGCTTTCAAAACCTTATGTGGAGGAGTTGGTATTGCTACCTTCTCTGCTTATCTGATAAATCAGTGTTTAGAACACGTCTACAACATGGGAGCTAGAGATTTGCCGCTTATGCAGTAATAAGTCAAATATGTATCTCATGTAAGAAGTGTCCTAATTACTGGAATAAACATTCCACTGAAATGGAGGGCTTTCTATCCCTGCTGTTCTGTGCTTCTACCTGTGAAAGACTTTAGCAGCCTACAGTCTTTGCCTGAAGGTTAATTAGCTCTTTCATCCAAGGATTGATTCCTTCAAGGAAACCAGTTCCTGACAGAATTATTAAAGTGCCAGCATGTCCCTTCTTCAACAGGAAAGGTGGTCCTGGTTGCTCCAGGCAGTCTCTCTCCACAATAGGAAGCCTCGAAGTGCTCTACCCAACACAAAGCATCTTTTGTGGCACAGAGACAGCATGAGTCTGCCAGTAGTGGATTAGGTGATGGCTTTCCCTCTATAGAAAGGAAACATCACTTGGGGTTGCTGCCTGAAAGAGGAAAGCAATCCTCCATTTTGGTTTTCTTTTAAGGTGTCTTCCCTCTAACAGAGCAGGGCTCTGTCTATGATAAACAAGTGTAATTCCTGAAGAGGATCTTTTCAGCTTTCTGAAGGCTGATTGCAGTCCTAGATTAAAAGTCTGAGGAAGAACAAAGTCCCCTTCAAAACACAGAGTAGATTCTGTGGAGGGTGAGGTGGTGCAAGGTAGGTCTTACGCTTCAACTTCACGTGTACTGCTATTTGGTAAAGGCAAAATCAGGCAGATGCCTTAGAGCCATATGTTCTCTTCCCTCTTCTCTTCCAGCCTGAAGTCAGCAGGGTCTCATGGATGGGGAAATGAGGTGGGGTGCAGAGGTTTTTGGGTTGCAGATGGTTGGTTGAGGAGAGCCAAAAGTACCACAGGAGCTCGCAGGATGACTGATGTGACTCATGGAAAATGAGGCAGCTGCTGAGCAGTACCCTGAGCAGTAGCTTTTCAGTCCTGAGCTGCTACCTTTTCAGTCCACATTCTAGGCAGCTGTGTGGCTGTGGATGGATGATAACATGTGAATTTTAGTGGAACAGAAGAATATAGGCCCTGCCTAGATATTTTGTTTTTATCTTGTAGCTTGGTTAAAATGCATTTGGAAATCTCAATCTAAATGTGCACTTACTGTGTGGATTACAATAAAGGGAATTAAAAAAAAAGGTATACATTGAAGATTAAAACTGAAACAACTTAGTTGGAATTGAATTCACCTCTTCAGCTTGATTTACCAGTATGTGCTGTGCAATTCATCTGTATGATTATAACTATGATCTCTTTGTTAGTCTAACTCCAAAGAACAAAATAGAGCTTAGATATTAGCTGGCTATATGCCTGATTTTTAAACCCAAATGTCTAATTAGAGCACTTCTGTTTCTTACATTAATTTTCAGTTCTAGAGAGTGAAAGACAAGAAATCTCAACACAGCTGTGGCTCTTTTATGAACTTCAACTTATTAGAGCCTTTGGGTCAAGTTCTCTAGTGGTGCAACTGCATGGACTTACATTTCTGCTGGTGTAACTTCAGATATTTATACAAGTCTCTGTATATCTGTCCACATGTGTGTTTGTATGTATATACCAATCCTGTACCTGAAATAAATCACTGCAGCTCTTTTGAATTCTGTGAAACTATACTGATTCCTTACCAGCTGGGTATCCAGTCCACAGCATCTGGTTTTCCTTTTCTCTCCCTTAAAAGCACTGATGAATCAGAATTCCTTAAAGAGGATAATGCTAAACATAATTAAACAGGATATGTTCAAGAAGAAAATTTAATTTGAAGAGGTTTGCACAGAATTTTTATCGGCCTCGGGTGGTTTCTGGGACTTGATCTTAATGAATGCTTTCTACGGATCCATTTCAAAACATGCATTATGCTATTATGTGGTGGAGTGTACTCTAACAATGCATCTCACATATGTTTATTCACTTAGATTTTAATGTTCTTCTATAGACTGGGATAATTATTCTGAGCTGCAAAAAAGAAGTGTAATAATATAAACCAAAATTTTAAAATAACTGTAGAGAGTGAAGTTTATTTAAACCTTGGCATCTATGTACATTAGGAAAGTCCTGTTAATAAACCAAATATGGGACTACGAATTGACACTATCCTCAGAACTGATTTAATCGTTAAGCCATCAGTCTTATTTTTTTATCATGTGCTTCAGTCACTCACAATCCAAATATTAGTATTTTATTATTATGCAATATTTTGTACTTAAATATAATATTCTAGTGTTGCTTATTTGTTGTTATTGTGTAAACATGACACATTTTGGGATTATTTAGATAATTCCCATTAGATTTTGTAAAAGTATTCCAATTATTGGGTGAATTATCATTCACTATTCCTGATTCCATATCCATTTAGATATGGTAGAGGTGGTGCTTAGGGATATAGTTTAGCACTGTATTCAGTAGATAGTTTAGTGGTGCAACTCAATGATCTTAAGGGTCTTTTCCAACCAGAACAATTCTGTGATTTGCATTTTATCTTCAGAAAAGCTTCCTGGTGTTTATTGTTAATAATAACTGGCCACATCTAGCTGTCATTCTTCATGTTCTAATTGTATTCTAACTAAGGTGCAGTGTCTATGCGGCTTGTATCAGAAACTGTTACAGAAATAAATAAACTGTGTAATATTGCAAACTCTATGCTGAAGATATTAAGAGCAAATGGAAAGAGGTGGAGAGAAAACCTAATAATTGACTCAGTAACCCTCTGTCTGGTGGAGTGCTTGTGAGAAAAAATGTGATGGAGCATTTCTGCTTATTGCTCTGCCCCTGGTCTTGTTCAACATGGCACACCAGGAAGTGAACAAAGGGTTGAAATGGTCATCTCTAAGGCCAGTATCAAGGGGGGAAAGGCAAATAAAAACGAGCTTACTTCTAAGCACCCAGGAGGGGGAGAAGAATTAGCGGAGCTGCTGGGTCTGTTTCTCTTCTATAATTGCATTCAAAATGATGGGACTTTAACAAGGAATTATTGGAACTGTTATACAAAAGCAAGCCACAAGCTTCATCTGCCGTGGCATTACAAAATGAGATTTACAAGGTGATAAAGTCATATGGAAATGCAATGTCTTCAATGTCTTCACTATTTATTTGCTGACTAATTACTCCTAGCTTAGGAGTCATTAATTTTTTTGTAGTCTCTCTGTTAACACTTCTTGAATAAAATTGCAAATCCACATTCTCTTCTCTGTCTTCATAAGACATCCCATCAAGCTAGTGACTGAGTTCTTGATGAATCTATCATAACAATGAAAAATTACTCTGCAGTCATTAGGTATTCAGAACATGCGATCAGACATCGAAATATAACTATTGAAAATGGTTAATGAAGCTTGCAGAACCCTGCTGAACACTGCATGCAAACAAAGCATTAGGCTGAATTTCTGCCTGTAGATGAATGTTTTATTTAAAAAAGGAAAATAATCAAAAGAAGGGAATAATCAGGTATACTGTATTTATACTGTATTTGAGAAATAAAGTTTTTAGCAGGTCTTCTGGGGAAGGTTAAGAACAGGATTTAAAGCTCAAATAAAGGGTTATTGTTGCCCCAGAAACAGGTGCTCAGAAAGCATCTCTCAAGTTTCTGACTTGGGAGTTAACCACTGGTTTACAATATGTTTTATAACAGGTTTGAAAAACTTTTTCCCTGAGTTCAAGTGACGAATGAGTGCACCATGTACTCTGACTCCATGTGTACTCCTAAATCTAATTAACAACTGTGTTTCTAGCTTGGAGCCAACCATGATGCAATCTGATCATGATGACAAGAGGGGCCAGTACAGACAGATATAATGTTGTTTGATGGTAAAAATAAATATTTCACCCAGCAGATGTTGCTTCATGTTGCAAAGGTGTTTCTTAATTTACATACAGGTGAAAGATCTAATCTCTATTTTTCTCCTTTTCCAAGTGTTTTGCACCCTGCAGACTTTGAAATGATTGCATTTTAAAACTAGGAAGGAGCTTGGGCCCCTACTGTTTGGGGAAGGAGTTGTAATTTGAGTGGGAAGAGAAGGAAAATTGCCACATTCAGAAACAGAGATTAGGTCCTTCTCATATGGTCTTTTTCTATCATTATGAGCATTTTTCTATCATTATGAATACATGTCTAGCTTCACTGAGGCAAAGTCAGTGCTGGCCTGAATATCCTAAATTCCTGGTGCTTTTAGTATTCTTCAGGATGGGATTGGATGCAATTTGTTTCAACAAAATGAAAACCAAAACTCTGAAATGTGCTGCAACAATAAGTAAACCCATATTATTACTACCAGATATCATACTTTGCAAAGATGATGAGCATTCTGGCCCAGATTTCAGAGACTCTGTACTATGTCAGGCAGGAGAAATGTCCTGTGTGTATCTGTGTCAGATCTATGTTACTGAAAAGCACCTACCTAGAAGCTGGAAAGCTTCCCAAGTCTTGCAAAGATTTAAGTAGACCTATGCATGGATCTAATTTCCCAACAGGATGAAAAATTTCCATATATCGGTATTTTCTTTTGTCCTGTTTGAATAGCAAAGATGACAATGGTTATGGTGTTCTGTTTTTACAAGTAGGCTGGGAGAGCAGGGGTGTAAATCTTGACTGAGACTCCAGGGGCCTTGCTGTGGCTATTCACAGCCTTGAACTGAACGTATGTAATGTGAATTTAAACTCATATTGATTAAAAAACTAACTTGGGGGAGATGGGGTGGATTCTAGAGTAAGAAATTTAAGAATATATCTCTTCCAGGTGATTGTGAGGGAGTCAGGAGATGGAGACTGATGAACAGCTTAGGTTCCCAAATAGAGTTGTATCTATCATCTGATTCTTTCCTCTCTCCTGCTCTTTCTATAAAAGTGAAAATATTATGCAAGTACCACCTTCTTTTCTTTTCTTTTCCTCCCCATTCAGAATTCCATTTTTAATAATCTGGCATTTCTGGGTGAAGGTGCTCTGTCAGAAATTGTTCAGTATCTCCAGCAGCAATGTTTCATGCTAAATTGAGGAAACATGTTAATCCTTAAAGTTCACTGATCCAGCATTATAGGAGTTACATACCATCTTTTGGAAATAGATTTAATTCAAAACTCCCAGATTAACAGGGATTGTTCTGTGTATAGCTTCTGGTGACAGCACTCTGGACTTTTTGGTTTACGGAATTCCCATTGGCAAGGGGATTGTAACAGAAATGTTTGAAGTATAAATAAGGTGCCATTTTATTCATTTTATTGAAAGCAGAGGTGTCTGTAAACTGTTCTTGACTGGAGCAGAATTCTTCTGTAAAAAATAATACCCCCTTCTCTTTCTAATTAAAGAGTTAAATTTATTTAATGTCATTCCTGTCACCTAAGCAGAATGACTTGCGTTTAGGAAATGTGTACAAAGCCTACAAAGTCTACCTAGTAGCACTAATTTTGTGCTAGGACAAATATAATCCAGATACTGGGACTAAGGTGAATATGGCTTGCTGTATTTGTCATGAGTGTTTAGGATGTCTTATTTATGTTTCCTTTTCTTTTGAATTCTTTTTTCTCAGTACATTTATAATAAAAAGCTTTCTCAGTGCATTTCCATTTTGTAGCATGGAATACTATATAAAATCCTTGACTTTCCATGCATCATATAAGACAACGAACAACCTTATTAAAACAGAAATTGCTTAACAAAGCATTTGCTAATGTTATTTGTTGTAATTATGTCCTGAAATGGGCTTCTAAGTGAGACTGAGGTCCATCTCCTGGGACAGTTTGGTTTGTTTTTTTCTTGTTTGTAAGGAACAGCTCATCTCCTAACACATTCATAGCCATCAGTGTGACTACTTGCATACGAGGAAAAAAACACATTTCTGAGTATATACTCTAAGTTCAGTTTCATACCAAGTAACTTTTTGTAGTTTGAGATATGAGACACAAAACCCCAAATAGAATGGGCTAAGATGGCATTTTCCTTAGAAAAATGCTCACCCACCAGAACTGAAAGTGTTGTAATAAGCTGCTGGGTGTTATTAAACTTTTTATTTGGAAACTTCTGAGGCTAGATCAACATCCATTTGCTACAATGGAGCCCTGTTGTAGGTTTTTGTTTGGGCAGATAAAACTAAAATAGATGTAGTCTTCTATGGCTGTGTCTGTCAGTTTTGAATTTTTCACAAGAAAAGCTTTGTCTGCCAAAGAGACTAGATATAGTTCTCTAGTGTACCTGGTAAAATGTTGAAATATTTTTATTATACATTGACACAGTAAAATCATATATCTTTATGACCAAGTTGTAGGAAGGAGACATTTTTTCCTGCCCAGATTTACACCCAAATACAATACTTACTGTCCAGTCTAAATAATGATGCAATCTCAGCACACAAATTTAGAAGAAAAGACAGACAACCTTCATAGGAATAGTTATTACAAAATCCTTTACTGAAAAAGCAAACTTCTGGTGTTGAAATAAATTTTTAAAAATATTTTGCTTAGAATCAAGCCAATACCATAAAGAAAACACCCACACTGGTATTCAAATGCATTTAATTAGACATTGAATTTTCTTTTAATTTGAGGATACACTGAGCTAACTTTTCTCTCTTTTGTGTGCACCTTTGCAGAGTGTAAGGGAGGAAGAGGAATAGACCTATTTAATTTATCATCCCAGAACTCAAGTTTGCTGCTGCAGGCTGTCAGCTACTAGTGGAAGAAAGCTTAATTTAAAATACTGCTGGAAAGTCAGGTACAGTCCTGTTGCATCTGGTATGCAGACAGGATGCTACTTTTTGTTTAAATAAACAGAAGGAGCTATTAAGCCCCTTTTGGAGTAAGATATCTGAAAAAATACAAGTTACCATCTGACGCACAAGCTCAATCAGTTGCTGAATGATGTCGGTAACAGTTTCATAAAAGGTTGAATGTAAGCATAGATTGGCTAAGTTTGGCTCGTTTTGAGTTTTTTTGCCTTTTTCCCTTGTTTTTGGAGTTATCAGCATATAAACAAAGGTATATGATGGCAAGAGATGATGGAGGAAAAGGTATTGAAGTGCCTAATTTGCTATCTGATGTTCTAGACTGCTCAGAAAAGAAAAAGATAGGGCAGCAGCCTTTCCCTTCCTACCTGGAAGTGCTGGGTAGGACCCCATGACCTCACAGATTGTCACAGCTGCAGAACAATTGCAGGTGACTCCTGTCCAATAAAATTAATCCTATTAATAGACACACAGAAAAATGCAGTATGTTTACTATTTTTATTTTTAATATTTTTTTAATATATTTCTTCTGACGACTGTTGGCAGTGGGATATTTGTCCCAAAGGAAGAATACAGGTTATGCAGAGGAATACATGTACAATATAGTCCTCTTGGGAAACAAATAGTATTAAATGATACATTATTTTTCCTCAAGAATGTCATACTAGCATACGAAATGACAAACACATACACTCACAGTTCATGGAATGTGAGATACTTTGTTTTAAAATAACCCTCTGCATGTGTCCCGTAAGTTCTATGTCAGTAACACAGATAAAATAGTCTTCATCCTTTTTTTTTTTTTTTCCAGAGGAGCTAGGTGCAAACATCCTCCCCACCTGTTTACTGCTAGTAAACACATGCTTGGAACAATCTTTTTCTTTCTTTCTTTATTTAAAGAATGTGAGCTATTTAACATGACAGCATAATTTCTCATATTTTCACATGGCAGATGGAAGTAAGATTTCTCCCCAAAGGCTCAACCTGCCCATCTTGGAAGAGCTGCTCCATTAATGAATGCCAAAAAAATTTGGTGGCTTAGTCATTAATACCCATCTTCTCAAACTCATATCAATCACAGAATCACAGAATCACAGAATCACAGAATCCTAGGGGTTGGAAGGGACCTCGAAAGATCATCTAGTCCAACCTCCCCTGCCAGAGCAGGGCCACCTAGAGTATATCACATAGGAACGTGTCCAGACGGGTTTTGAATGTCTCCAGTGAAGGAGACTCCACAACCTCCCTGGGCAGCCTGTTCCAGGGCTCTGTCACCCTTACAGTAAAAAAATTTTTTCGAATATTCAACTTGAACCTCCTATGCTCCAATTTACACCCATTACCCCTTGTCCTATCACTGGTCACTACTGAGAAGAGCCTAACTCCATCTCCCTGACACTCACCCCTTATATATTTGAAAACATTGATGAGGTCACCCCTCAGTCTCCTTTTCTCCAAACTAAAGAGACCCAGCTCCCTCAGCCTTTCCTCATAAGGGAGATGTTCCACTCCCTTAATCATCTTAGTAGCTCTGCGCTGGACTCTTTCGAGCACTTCCCTGTCCTTCTTGAACTGAGGGGCCCAGAACTGGACACAATACTCCAGGTGCGGCCTCACCAATGCAGAATAGAGGGGGAGGAGAACCTCTCTTGACCTACTAACCACACCCTTTCTAATGCACCCCAGGATGCCATTGGCCTTCTTGGCCACAAGGGCACATTGCTGGCTCATGGTCATCTTCTTGTCAACCAGGACCCCCAGGTCTCTTTCACCTACACTGCAAGTAGTGTTTGCCTCCATCCCTCCTGTAAGAATGCGTGGGGAGGTATATAGGAAGAGTTTACAAGTCAACGAGTGGCTAAGAGACTGGTGCCAAAGACAGGGTTTTGGTTTTTTCGATCATGGGATGCTATATGAGACACCTGGCCTGGTGATGGCAGGTGGGATGCACCTGTCCCAGAGGGGGAAGAGGCTTTTGGGGCAGGACTTAGCAGGGCTCATTGAGAGAGCTTTAAACTAGATGTGAAGGGGGGAGGGGAGAAAACTGGGTCTGTCAGGGACAAACACAAGAGGAACGAACCGGGGCCCGAAGGCAGGTGGTCTAGGGAGGATTTAGTCCCACCAGTGACTGTGTAAATGATTGATCAGTTCTTCTTGTAAGGGTAAAGTAGATCCTAACAATGGACATTGAAATAAAATATTATTGGTTTATTATCATGAAAATATGGCATTAAAAAGAAAAGGATGTTGGATGTAGGGGGCAGAAAATATTTTTATAATTTAGCTTCATCCTTCTAATAGTTCTGGTGGACTTAAGTTTGCGTTATGAAAGCAGAAAATTATTGCAACTCTATTTGGTTTCTTACCCTGCCATGGATGTGTCCTGTAACCCAAATAATAGGATCTCTCTGGACATCAGTTTCTCATCTGTACAACAGAACTAGTGTTGGTTCCTTAAGCTGTAATGTCACTATGAGAGTAACCACACCAGTACAGAGTTGACACCACCCTGAAAGTTGTCTGGACGGGAAATTATAAATCCCTTGATCTTAAAGTGTCTGTATTTGAAAAACAAGAATTTTAATATAATTTTGTTCTATTAGTGCAGGTTCCAAGGATTTCACTGCAATGGGGATAAGTATATGGAGACAAAGCACAGCAAAAAATCTGGATCGTTGGAAAGACACCTCAGAAATTCAACTCCCAAATCTAATTTTCTGAAGTCTTATTATGTATGATGATTTCTGTTGGTGATCTTGTTGAAGTTGGGATTATCAAAAGATATAAGGAAAGACTTTGACTATGTAATAAAACATGTTTTATTGAACTAGATGACACACATAGGGGAAAAAATAGATGAACTTTCTGACCTACCTCATGCCTGAAATATAGTCTGAAGAAGATCCTGGATATACATCATCTTGTCCACCAATCTAATAAGAGACTCTGTCTCTTCTTAGAAACTTTGTAATGTAGAGTACATGGTTAATTGCCCGTACCATAGTCCTTACACATAGAGTCAGATAAAAGTACTTAATGAAAAAAAAAATAAATTGCAGTTAGATCAAAAAAACCCCAAATTTTTGGAGGGTTTTGCATGAAATGAAAAATATAACTTTGCATCAATTCAGATTCTTCCTGTGTTGAAACAAAATGTTTCTTACAGGTTTTAGTAACCTTTTGCTTAATTGCATATTTCTGCAGGTCTTAAAAAAATTATTGGTTTAAAATAAAATATCAAGGCTTTTACAAATATGTCACATTTTAGGCATGAATCATTTTGCTTAAAATGCCAAAGAGAAATTATTCAGCTTGCATAATGGATATCACCCTTATTTTTATTGGTAGGAGCCGTTTTCAACCTTGACACAATTGCAAGATTTGCTCTCTTTTAAAACTCTAGCAAAGTTAATACTAGCTCCTCTCAAATATTTCTAGAGTTCAAACTATGTAGGTCTCCTGACTGATAAATTACTCACAGAATGCAGTGATGCTGACATGTTTTTGGGTTTATATTGATGCATGTAATCAGTTTTGGCATTACAGTCATGTCTGTATATTGATGCATTTACTCCTGATTTTGTTGATCTTACCATCACACCACTGGTACCTTCTTACTTTTACAAGCTATAAAGATTCCTGTAAGAAAAATATTATCATTAAAGATTTTAACAAAGCCTGTGTTTTATTCTCCTGAGATTTAACATCTTGAAATCTTGATGGCATAACCTTCATGTTTCAAGATAACTCCTTTTCAGTAAGTCTTAAGTTTGTTTAAAAGGCTATTGAAAGTCAGAACTGAGAAGACTGAAGCATGAGAGTCAGGTATGGTACAGAACAATCTGTACTGCTAAGTCTCTTAATGAATACACATCAGTTAACCCTAGGACAATGAATACTGACTTCATCCCTCCTTCATGGTCCCAAGATCTGACATGCAGTCCTTTCCAAGCTTTTTTGAGGTAAGCCATCACAAAGGTAATATGGTTTCACCATCTCTTCTTTGCTCTCCTCCTCTCCATTCATATATAACATTGCAGTTGAGCACCACTCACCTTTTGTGACCAGCAGAATGCTTTTAGTACATGTTTATGAGTAAAAAATCTGCCTAATTAAAAAAATTATTCAAAAAAGATCCAAAATTACTTTGCTTGGCTCTTAATATGTTATTACCTTATCAAAGATCTTGATTTAATGGAGTGAAGGAATATTAAATTACCATTAAAGGTGTTGAGTTTTTAAAATTTTATTTTTATAGGTGGTCCTCTTTGCCAACACCAGCTACTCTTTCATATGTCAGATTCCACTTATTTGCAGATCACTACATTGCGGTTGTATTATATTTTGCTGTGTTGGACAAGTATTAGCAAAACCCAGTTTGAATACTGCATGCTATTGCTGCTGTAGATCTGGTTACAATAGGCCATAAGTTCACTGGAAATTTATTATTATTTTTTTTAAGATTTGTGGACACTAGAAACAGAAAAGGATGGTAATTTTTTTGTTCATGGGCTGGTGAATCGTAAGCCCATTGAGGAGTTGGATTAATGTTGCAACCTTCTTTTAAAACAAGCTATACAGCACTAAGAAAGAAAAATCAGTTTCATAGAATCATAGAATTGTTGGAGTTGGAAGGGACTTTTAAGGTCATCTAAGTCCAACCCCCCTGCCACAGGCAGGGACACCTCCCACTGGATCAGGTTGCTCAGAGCCTCATCCAGCCTTTCCTTAAGTATTCCAGCATGGGGTTTCCACCATCACCCTGGGCAACCTGTGCCAGTGTCTCACCACCCTCATGGTGAAGATTTTCCTAACTTCTAATCTAAATCTACCCTCCTCTAGTTTGAATCCATTCCCCTAGTCCTGTCACCCCCTGACATCCTTAAAAGTCCCTCACCAGCTTTCCTGTAGCCCCCTTCAGATACTGGAAGGCTACAATAAGGTCTCCTCAGAGCCTTCTCCTCTCCACACTGAATAACCCCAACTCTCTCAGTCTCTCTTCATAGCAGAGCTGCTCCAGCCCTCTGATCATCCTCCTGGCCCTTCTCTGGACACACTCCAGCACATCCATGTCCCTCCTGTAACAGAGTCTCCAGACCTGGATGCAGTACTCCAGGTGGGGTCTCACCAGAGCAGAGCAGAGGGGGAGAATCACTTCCCTCGAGCTGCTGGCCACACTTCTCTTGATGCAGCCAAGGATCTGGTTGGCTTTCTGGGCTGCAAGTGGACACTGATGGCTCATGTTGAACTTCTCATCCACCAGCACTCCCAAGTCCTTTTCCTCAGGGCTGCTCTCAAGCCAGTCACTGCCCAGCCTGTATCACTGCTTGGGATTGCTTCGACCCAGATGCAGGACCTTGCACTTGGTCTTGTTAAACTTCATGAGGCTGGCATGGCCCCATCTCTCCAGCCTGTCAAGGTCCCTCTGGATGGCATCCCTTCCTTCCAGTGTGTCAGTTGCACCACAGAGTTTGGTGTCATCAGCGAACTTGTTGAGGGTGCACTCAATGCCACCATCCATGTCACCAACAAAGATGTTAAACAGAACCAGTCCCAGCACTGATCCTTGAGGGACTCCACTTGTCACTGGCCTCAAATGTCCAATGGACATGGACCCCTGACAGCCACTCTGTTGTTGTGGCCATCAGGCCAGTTCTTAATCCACCAAGTGGTCCATCCATCAAACCCATGTTTTACCACCTTGGAGAGCAGGATGTTGTGTGGGACTGTGTCAAAGGCTTTGCTCAGGTCCAGGTAAATGATGTTGGTTGCTCTTCCCTTGTCTATTGATGTTGTGACCTTTTCATAGAAGGCCACAAGGTTTGTCAGGCATGATTTGCCCTTGGTGAAGCTGTGTTGATTATACCCTGTCACCTCTTCATTATTCTGCTCCAGCAGTGCCTCCAGGAGGATCTGCTCCATGACTTTGTTGGTCACAGTGGTGTTCCCTGTTCTTCCTATTCCCTGGATCTTCCTATTTTCCCTTTTTGAAAATGGGGGTTATGTTTCCCAGTCAGTGGGGACTTCACTGGAGGTGAACTTGGAGGTATCTGTACATTTTTATCATGTTCTTTCTCTGGAAATTTATGAAAAAATGTATTTTCTAGTAGGAATGCTTAATAAAACTGTGAAATAGTGTTTCAGAATACTTGCAAGATGAGAACAACATGGCAGGAACCTTTAATGATGATGGGTCACTCATACCTAGTGACCTCCATAAGCAGTCACAACAGAGTCCACATCTTAGAAGCTGTTTTACCAGAAGAGTAGAAATGAGTGACTTTGAATAGTGAAAATAAATATTCCCAAATATATCGCTAACAAATTTATGTAGAAAGTTGTCTATATAGCTATTGTACTGAACTGTTGCAGTCCAAGACAGGGACCCAGTTTGATGCAAACAAATGTCCTACTTTATTGAATCAGAAGGCGATATTTATACACTAATCTAAGAGCTAATGCCACGTATACATATTGCTGATTGGTGATTTCTACATCTCGTTACACACGTTTTAACTTGATTGGTTACAAAGCATCTAGCAACAATTAACTAACAAAGCTTGTCTTTCACACATTTGAGCTTCTTTGTAGACATAACAATCGTGCCGAGTCCCTTAATCTAATCGTCTTGCTTACTCCTTAACCTTCGAGTGTTCTAACGTACTGGTCCCTGCGGTTACAAAAGTTGCTTTACGCAGAGCTGTCCTTGCGCTTAGCCCAGGGCCCATGGTCGAACCGTTCCATCAACAATTGCTCGGCACCAACAGTTCGAGATTGTACTGCCTCACTGAACTTTTTATTCTTCTTTATTTTCAGAGGTAGTCTTTCTCCATTTTCTTTAGTTTGTAGTTATATTCTATAATTTTGTCTCTTACATTGCCCCATAACTTATCACAGATATAAGTAATTTTAGTAGGATACTTCTGAATAGAGAGGAAATATAATTGAGGAGTAGCAATATAAATTGATCTGTTGGTAACATACAGTAAGTTTTTTAAAGAAAAGAACATATAACATAATAAAGAAAAAAAATTAGTAAATTCTCTTTTCTCTTAGTTGCATTTAAACTTTTTCTTGCTATTAGAAGTCAAGTTAGGCACAGGAACCCAGCCAACTATAGAGAAGGAATTCCTGTATCCCTTGTTTTTCTCCTTAATACGGTATGTGACAAATTAGCTTGACTACACCAATAAACTGACTCATTAAGGAAATATGGTATATTCCTTTCACAGGTATGTTCCCTCTAGAGAAGTTTTTTTTGTTGTTGTTGTTTGTTTTTGTTTTTTTTTTTTCCTCTCACAGAGTCCTAAATTGTGCTGGATCAAAATCTTAGAGCTTCCAAGAAGAAATGTCTCAATGACTTTCAAAACTCTATCAGCTTTGTGCTCTATTTAAATGATGTACACCTGCACTAAGTGGGCACCCCACAGTGCCACAGAAGTGCTGGTTGGGTTCCTCTCAGGATAAAGAGTAGTGACTTATGATTCTAAATCACACCAGTTTGGAAGCTTGTATCAAATCAAAAAGCTATGAAAAATCCTGGTGGCCCCTTACATGGCATATTCAAGAGGCCACTTTTGGGCTAAATAAAAAAATAAAAAAAATATCTGTAAAGAAAAACAGCAACATAATGAATATAGAGAATGAGTTTCTATTTAGTGTCTTTTTATATAAGAATTTTAAGTAAGTGCATGTCCAAGCATTTCTAGCCTATTGAGACATGATATGTTATCTTCAGTTTTTCAGTTTCAGTTTCTGTAGTGCTCATCTGCTAAGTACTAAATTTAGACTAAGTCATATCTTCTTAGGGAAAGAGGAGATATAAATTGAAAATATTATGTAAAATATGAGGCAGTAAAAAAATACTTGCCTCGTATCATAATAGAGAAATAACTCAGCTTTGTAGATTACTTCTCCTTGCCACTCATCCCATACTCAACATTTACACCATCAAATTAAACACTTGGAGATACTGGCCATCTTAGAACAGAAACAAAAAGAGAGATGACAGTAAATAAGCTAAACCTTAGTGAAACAAAAAAGGAATAGATAACTTTTCCCAGTTGAAGAGCAAAATGAAGGCATTGGTTTCCCTCTGCAATGTTTTGAAAATAATTAGTAGATTTTTTTTCCTTTTATTAATGTAAAAGCAGTATTATGAACTAATATCACGAGCAGCCAACTTTAAGCCTAGTTTAGGCATATTCTCAGTATAGCATCTGAGTCCATGAATAATTTTCAGCAGGCATAAAATAAACTCATCTAAGGGCAGATAGCCATCTTTTTTTTTTTTTTTGAAACATTCATAAATGTCTCTGTCTTGAACTTCATTGGGCTGGGTGAGGTTAATGCAAGTTAAATATGTTCCACTGAGTAAGGACAGATTTTCAGAAGTGAGATTATAATTGATTTCCTTTTAAGTTGTGCACACTCAGTCATTGTTTTTTAAAAGTAGTTCTGGTTTGCTTTTTTTTTTTTTATATATATATGGATTTTTCCTTTCTTAGGAAAGAAGTATGACATTTATCACAGACATCTCTACTTTTCTTACTTTATGAGAACAGTGCCTTCTAGACACCACACTGAAGAAGACTAAGTCCTCCTGCAATTGAATATTGAGAAAAAGAAGTTTGTCCTGTGCAGGAATAACAACCTTGAGATCTGTGTACTGTGTTCACAATTAAATACTGCCTGCCATGGGTTTTCCCATCAAGTTCAAGACCATCTAAGGAACCTGAAGGTGCACAGGTCCATGGATGTCATGAAATGCATCTAAAGGCCATGGTAGTTGAAATTGCTAATTGCTATACAACAACCAACCACTATCCATTACATTTTTAAAAAAATATGGCATTCTGGTGAAGTTCCCACTGGCTGAAAGAGGGGAAACAACCTCAGTTTTTAAAAAGGGAAAAGTAGAAAGTCCCATTAAACTACAGGCCAGTCAGTCTCACCTCTGTGTTTAGCAAGATCACGAAGAATATCTTCCTGGGAACTATGCTAAGGCATGTGGAAAATAAAGAGGTGCTTGGTGACAGCCAACATGGCTTCACTAAGGACAAATTGCTCCTGAAAATTTTGTAGTCTTCTATGACTGGGTTATGGAGTTTCTGGGTAGGAGAAGAGCAAGTGATGTCATCTACCTGGACTTGTGCAAAGCATTTGACACTGTCCTGTACTACAGTCATGTTTCTGAATTGGAGACATGTGGACTCAATGGATGATGGACCAGTTGTTGGATAAGGAATGGAATGGATGGTCCCACTCCAAGAGATGCAGTTTGATGACCCAGTCAAGACCAGTGACAAGTGGTGTTTCTTAGGGGTCAGTATTGTGACCAGTGCTGTTTAACAATTCTGTTGATGACTTGGTCAGGAGGTTTCAGTGCAACCTCAGCAAATTTGTGGATTATATACCTCGGAAGAAAGGAATGCCATCCAGAGGGATCCTGGCAGGCTTCAAAGGTGTGCTCATGCAAACTGCATGAAGTTTAACAGGCCAAGTGTAAGGTCCTGCACCTTGGTCAGGGAAATCCCAAATATGGATACAATCTGGATGATGAGTAGATTGAGAGCAGATCTGTTGAGAAGGACCTGGGTGTACTGATGGATGAAAAACTGAATATGAGTTGGCAATGTGCATTTACATCCCAGAAAGCCAAGAGTATCTTGGGTTTCATCTAAAGAAGTGTTGCCAGCAGGTCAAGGGAAGTGATTCTCCTCATCTATTCCGCTCTCATAAGACCCCACCTGCAGTACTGTAGCTGGTTGTGTGGCCCCAAACATGAGAAAAATATGGACCTGTTTGAGAGGAGAGCCACAAAGATGATCACCTCTCCTATGAGGACAGGTTGAGAAAGTGGGGATTTGTTCATCTTGGAGAAGAGAAGGATCCAAAAAGACCTTCCAGCAGCCTTCCAGTACCTGAAGGGGGGCCTGCAGAAAATACAGGGAGGGTCTCTTTATCAGGAAATGTACTGAGAGGACAAGGGGAGAGTGTTTCAAAGTGAAAGAGGGGTAGATGTAGATTAGATACAAGGAAGAAATTCTTTACTGTGCTGAGACAATGGCACACGTTGACCAGTGAAGCTGTGGATACCCCCTCTCTGTAAATGTTCAAGTCCAGGTTGGATGGGGCTTTGAGCTTCCCTTCCAAGCTGTACCATTCTATGATTTTATGATTCATTTTAAAAGTAGAGTTTTTGCCAAGAATATGAGATTTTATAAGGGTTTTTCTTCCTGTAAATGGAAGAACTGAGTTCAACTTTAAATTGCCTCCCATAAAGTCAGAGGACATTCAAAGTAAATACTAGTGGACAGAAAATACCTCATTTGTTTTTTAAGCAATTCTGTCACATTGCAATCCCTTCAGGAATATGTAGATTAAATGGCAGAACTAAGGTGAAGAATTGTACAAGCTGTAACTTCATCCTTCTCACTACAACAGCTGGAAGAGGTTACTTCAATTTTTAAAAGCTCCTATAGATTTATAAAGGCAATAGTGGAAGTACAGCTGGCTGATGGTTCTGACAGCTGCCAAAAGTTAGCAGCAGCAGCAGCTTTACAGAAATTATATTAGTACCCAAAATGAAGCATTTGCTCACTTTTAGTGTTTTCACTGAAATAATGCCTATTTTTTTATAAAACTATTTCTATTCTATTAAATTTTATATATATATATACATATATATATATATATATATACACATATACATGTATACATATTTAAAAGTAATATTGTAAGTAAGTGGTACTGTTCCTCCCAAACCCTCTAACCAATTAGAAAGCATCAGAGAAGTTTAGGAAGGATGGGTTTGGGGTGTTGCTAACAGTTTCTCTGCAGCTGGAAGTGTCACTGCTGCATTGCCCCTTACATCTGCACTATACCTTTGCACCATTAGTGAACAGTTGTGCCAGTAGCTTCTGGCTGTTATTTTTGTCCTAGTTCTGGACAGGTCTGAGAGGTGCAGAGTTTCTGGGGAGCAGCTTGTAACTCACCAGACTCGCTGAGATGCTGAACTGGGTCACAGCAAAGACAGGATTTTGAAAGCCAATCATTCCCAAATCCAAGGTAGCTAGTACTGACTTGCTGAGTTTTCCTCCTCAAAAAACAAGCAAACCAAAGCATAGTTATTAAGACCTCTTTGGAAAAAAGCCCTTACAGTGACACAGGAAATGTCCTACTGTGTTAAGTATCCATTCCCCAGGCTGGCAGCACAGAGGCTACCACTGTGAAATAGCCCTTCCACTGGCACAACCCTAGGAAATTACTTGAATGTTGGACAAAAACTACTGTGTTTCCAAAACACTGGTCAGCAGGTACAACTCAACTGAAACCACAAACATTTAATATCAGCTTCTAAGGTCATTCTGTCAGCATCAAGTCAATGCTGAATAGCTTTTTTGGTTTAAGGAAGGTCACAGATTGTGTGCAGATGCATGGATAAGTGGAGATGTCCCATTTTCTCTTAATGAACATGACTGATTTTGCCCAGGACTGGTGGTCTTCAGCCACTCTTTTTTAGGCAAATAGGGACCTGGCTTTACCCTCTGCACTTTTCTACCAGAAACATTTAATGATTCTTAGAATGGGGGGATATGTAGATGTGGTGAAAGATGGATACAGCATTTTTCTTCTTGACATACCCTTCTTTGCATTCATGCCACTTAATGGTGCTGTAAGAAAGGACTAAATGTAATTCAAATAATAATGAATGAATCCTTTGGCACTTCGGTGCTCTGTTTTAAGTACATCCACTGCCTTTTTGCCTTTTTTTTTTTTTTTTTTTTTTTTTTTTTTTTTAATTGACTAATCCTGGTGACTGGCTGCTTTCTGTTTCAGTTAGTCCTCTACAAAAGACTGAGCAACATCAGTGATTGGAAAAGATTGTAGTCTAGAATCTTTTCCTTCTTCAAAAGCAGCTACAATTTCAATCTACTGTCAGGACTCTGTAGAATTACCACATAACAGCTGAGAAAAGTCTTTGAGTAATTAGATCTCAAAAACAAATAAAGAGTGTTTTTCTTCATGAATACACTATTACTTTGTCATTTTCTCTTCATTTTAAGTGGATAAAAGTTTACATTTCAGCTATCCAAGTGAAAACCAAAAATTAATACAAACTAAACTGTTAGGTTTAGTTTGAAGTTTAAAACCACAGCCCTGCCATCACTTCAGAAAGGACTCCACAGATGCTCTGGTGTCTGAGTCAGCCAGCAGAGCAGAAAACAGTCAGTGGTTAGAGCTGCCCTAGGGACCATGTCTGGAAACACATTGGCAAGCACATGTGGAGGAGTGAGAAACCTCTTAAAAACCACCCTTGCCAAAGACACCCTCAGAGAAAGATGCTTTGGTTTCAAGAAAATTAGGAGATTCAACCCAGACAAGTGGATCAGCAAGATGTTCCCATGTGACAGTGGAGCCAGGATTCCCTGGTTACATGCAGGAGAAGATAATTAAGCAGAGAAGTCATTTCCACCTTGGGTGAGGAACTTGAGGTGAGTGTGAGGGAATAATCCCATCATTTAACTTAAACTGTTTAAAAAGGAATAGAAAGCCCAGACCAGATAACACCACATGGAAAAATTTATCTCACTTGAGGAAAGTTTTATAATATTTGCTGGTTTCTGGGGAAAGGGTTTTATAACTGGAGATCCTGACCAATATTATTAATGACTGGGGATTCCACTTCATTGTGTAGTGATAAATGAGTGCCTAATGTCAGTCCCTACATAGCACAAAAAATATTTTTCCCCTCCCCATTTTTTTTTTAGGGGGGTTGGAGTTTTTTGATGCCAGACAGCTTGCTGAGTATTTCAGTTGATTCCTTCCACAGCTTCCATCCCAAGAGAGCTCATTATGCACCAGGTGTCCACATGGCCAGCAAAGAGGAACTGAGAAAAGCACTGTCACCCTGTACCCTTACACATCTGGGGCAACTCTCACTGTGTTGGGAAATGGTCATGCCATGGCCCAAGCCAATTCCACGACACCAGTAAGACCCAGCACTTGCAGCTCTGGATGCCTTTCCTCCCCATCAGTTTCACTACTCAGGTTCCCTTCAGGGGTCTCTGCTCTGCTCACTCCTCTCTTCCTTGGGAAACCCCCAAAAGTAGTGGAAGCTTCCTGTTCATTAAGGTCCTTTTCTGAAAACCCACATAGCTTAAAACAGTGAAAAGAGAAGAAAACAACACTTTCTTCAAGAAAAGAACCTCTCAATTCTCTGTGCATATATTTATTTCCAAGCTCTGTTTGTCACCGGCTAGGAGGTTGTTTCCTGCAGCCCTGAGCAGGGGCATGATTGCATGTGGCCCTCCTGGCAAACTAAGTTTTTTCACCCATAAAATAGGATATTGTGGTGCTAAAGCATTGTATTCATTTTAATTTCAAAGCATTGCAAAGATTTAATCAAAGAAAGTACATAAAGTTACAGGAATTCTGCTCATTTAAGGAGGGAGGGATGGTATTTTTTTACCAAATGAAATTGTGTGCATATGAGAAGAATCAATCATTTCACTCTCCACTGAAAAAAGTCTTAGTGGATAGTTATTCTTCTTATCATAGATTTTGTAAATTAATATGATTTTTTTTTTAGGGCTGGATTACATATTTTTTTTTATGTGGCAAATAAACCTGGAAGGCAGAGCAATAAAGCAAGGTCACAAGGAAAAATTACAATTATAGGAAGTAATGCTAAAATTCTAGAAGAAATTGTTCTGATTTACTTTTTTTTACTTAGTTATGAAAAGGCTCTCTTCTCCTTCCTCCCCCAGGCTAACTGTGATCCAGAGCCTAAATTATTCAAGTAATGACCCAAACACACAAAAAAGAGTCAGTATTGATACCATGCCACGTCTGGCAAAAGCCAAAATTAAACAGAAAGTAATTTACCCCGTGGTGGCATGAGAATATCAGGTTCAGATAGATTTAATTTATCAATAGGGTCAGGCTGCACTGAATATAAAATCAAATTACACTGGAGCAGATGTTGAAGTCCAAGAGGAGAAGGTGTAGATTGATTGGAGAAAGGCAGCCCATCAAAGAGGCCTTTGTCTGGGTTTGACTGGGTGAAGCAGCTGACAAGTGGCCATCAGATACTGCAGCCAGGCAGCTGCGTGATGGGAGGCTGACAGCTGACTTCATTAGGGCCCCCAGGACACATGTGGGGATGAATTTGTCCTTTAATTGAGCTAGGCCAGGAAATAGTATCCAGAGTGCAAGCAGGAGTGAAAAGGGCTGAAATGAACCCAGAGGCCAAATAGGTAAATTTAAAGCTTTTATAATACTTGACATGTATGCTATATTTGTGTGCATGACATTTGTGCATTTGTCACCGGTCTTAAAAGCCTACAGAAATAAACCACCCTTTGCCAAAATAGAAATAGGCAGTAGAGAAGCCATCAGGAAAACTTCTGCCTGTGTGTGGTGGAGGGTGAAAATGTGCCTCAATCTGGAAGTCCCACAGGCCTTCCACAGCCCATCATTCTGGGAAGAAATATTTTCTTTCTGTTTGCATTAATTACATGATTTCCTGCTTACTTAATAAGGTAAGTCTGCAAAATCTACTTGTGTGCAGTTTTTCTGTTTACAAGTCAGATGCATTATTTCCTGGTGTAGAACTTCAGGAGCCTGTCATTGTAAAAACCAAGACTGAGCCAAAATGTTAATGCAAATTCTGTATTAGTCTTCCTTGCCTGCTGTTGCTGAGTTTTTGGGTTGATTTTAAAACATAAAAGGGTTTAAAAATGGATGGTCTGTAGGGTGGATGCTCTGCAGGGAGTGGGAGGAGAAAGTTCTTCAGTTCCTCAGGCAAAAATGTTGACAGAAGGCAGAGTTCTCATGGAAGGAGACAGGAGTTTTGTTGTAATATAGACCCTACTTTTTAAGTGTCCCTATCAAAGTAGCCTTGTGCTATGCTGAACTTAATTACAATAGAAAAAAGGACTGTGGTCCAAACCTGTAACTGGTAATCTGAGTCCTCTAGCATCAATGACACTGAGATATGTATATCAAGTGGAGAATAGACCCCTTTATGTTCTCTCAAAGCATAAATATGGGATCAAAGAAATAACATGCACTAAAGCTGCCCTTATGCAATGACCCTAACCTTATTTCTCTCTTCCCATCATCAGGATCCCCAAAGCACTCAACAGATGTCAAACATAGCTTAAGTGGAACATATCCATGCATCTAATGTGGAGGCAGAGTAATTGCTGGCAAATCTGTGAAATTCTAAAGTGATTGTTTAAAAACTACCTTGATTTACACACCTATGAGTTAGAAAGTTTTATAATTATTAGTGCTAAATATAAATTTTGAACTGTGACACATCAGTGACCAAATTTAGAACTAAAATATGTAGAAGCATAGACTGTGAGCTATCTCAGTCCAGGAAGACTTGATTTTGTGTTTATACAGCTCTTAATTTGGTTGCTACCCCTACAACCTATTGATGTTCATGCAATGTATAATAGCCACAAAATGGTTCAAAACCTTCCCTAAGATAAGTCACTGTTCAGAAGTACATATCTGCCTTGTATAGCATATTTGCAGGGTATAAAAAGGAACAAATCAACAACCACCAAACCAAACCTAGCAAAACTCATAAGAAATGTAGGTATTAATGCTTTTGAGATGACCCTGGACACTTTGCAGAACTTTCTGACTTCCAGTCAAGCAGTTTGCTTCTGATACTTTGGACAATTAAATGAGTTCTCAGTTTTATTACCTTCCTGGTATGCTCCAGCAGTCTTTTCTGCAAGGCTTATAAGGGCTTATATCCAAAGGAATGACCCCCCTGAATTAGACCAGGAGATACTTTTTCTCCCTCAAGACACAAAAAGATATTTAGACAGCCAGTGTCCATGGAAACTCTGCAGGAGCTGGAGTCAACTCCAGAAAACTCACTCTGTTTTTTATAAGCTGCTTAAAAAGAGAACGGGAAAGGGAGGAGGAAAGAGGGAGAAGGTCATAACTTGCTGCTCGTAGAGGTTGTTTTTCTCACCATAGTGGGGTGGAGATCTTGATTACCAGAGAGCTGGCCATGAGTTCAACTCCTGTTTGCCAGAGAAAGCAGATCTCATTCTGTACGAGGTCGGTGGTGTCATTTGTAACTTGGGCTACAAGAGAAGACACTGAGAAATCTCCTCCATACTGAAACTCATTATCCAGAGAGCTCTTCCTGGTACTCTGGCCATGAATTCAACAAATTAATGTGTAATTTTTAGCCAGAGACCTAGAGTAACCTCCAAAAACTGTGGGCCAGGAAATTTTGTTTCAGTTCTGGTCTCTGTGATGATTAAGTAGAGCTCCTTCCACCAGACTGCTCAGGTCCAAACTTTTATATAAATTGTTTTGTGATCTGGTTAGGCCTGTTGCCAGTCATGCTTCCCCATGTGAAGCATGTTTACAGCTGGACTAGGACCTGGAGGGGGAGGGAAGGAGGATGATTTATCTAAGATCTGGTTTGATGCACAGAAAATAGGCATAATATGTATAAAGACAATTACATCCACTTAGATTGCTCCAATGTACTTTTCTTTATTTTCCTCTTATCTACAGAGACACTGAGCCAGGATACAGACACATCTGAGAAAGATTTGGGGAATATGCCTTCTCTTTAACTTCTTAGAGCAGGAGGCCTTGCCTCATGAATAGAAGACTTGAGAATATAACTGAGAGGCAAATCCTCAGAACAGCTAAAACTAACAAAGCCAAGATATGCTATGGGCTTTTTGAGCAAGGGTAAACATTTCTCCATCACATAAACACCAACATTTCTTTACTCTATACTGTGAGGGAATTTCAGTCAGGCAGCACATCTGTGCCTTGCAAAGCTGCTGTGATCTTGGCTTGAGCACCCGTGGTTGGCCCAGTGCAGCTCCTCTCTTCGTGGGGTTTTACCCATTCTCCATCTGGTTGTACCAGGGCTTTATGTGCCAGGGTGGCCTCATGCAGAGCTGTCCTCTGCTCCCAAGAAATTTGCTTCTATAGCTAGTGGCTTGGATATAGTAAATGAGGTCTCTCAGAAAAGAAGAGACTATAATCTGTTCTTGTGTTTTCCAAGAGACTGACAAGTCTGGAGTGAGCTATGTCTTAGGGATTATTCTAACTCTGGAATAATTGCTAGTATTTAATTTTTCTTCTAGTTTTTGCCCTTGCTCCATGCTACCTTTTTCTGACTTTTTCTCTGTAAGTCATCCACTTTTTTCATATTACTGGCAATATTTATACTTTTTATTGCTCCATTTTTATGCATGAGGCCCAGAGGCAAACAGATACAGAACACCTTTATGAATAATATTGTGTTTATTGTGTTTAATATTTTCACTTTTGGCAAAGAAATACAAATGCTGCCATGAAATGGTGAGCAGAATCACAGTTCCAGCTTCTGGCATTGAAGACTGGTGAATTTCACTGCTGTTCAGCATAGGTGCAAGAAATCACATTCAGACTTGCAAATTGCTGTAGCAGGTAGGAAACTGCTGTTCACCATTAAGGCCCTCTTCAATAAGTCAATTAAAAGACTCTTATCCTTTTTTTACCATTTTGCAGGTTTTTTTCATGACATCTGCACATTTTTGTGTACAAGCAAATTACTGAGTAAGATGTGGAAGCTTTTAGATAGAAAGATTATAACCTTTTTAAAAAGCTTATATTTAGCTAATGTGTACCTGGGTCTGGTACAAGTACTGAGACAGCTGATTCATTGATTAGTAGGATCTCCTAATATAACAAACATTTGCTCAATATTTCCTGATTCAGTAATCCTTTGTGACGGTATGCTGAATGTCAATATTCTCCAACTAATAACATTACTGTACAACCAATTAATAATGTAGAGATCCACACAGTAAATTCACAGAAAAATCAATTGGTTTGTTGTATTTGTCTGTTAGAATTAAGCAAAACAAAAAGAAAACATAGAGTGATAAACCAAGATTGCAGCTCTCCCAGGCTGGGTTGACACTGTAATGCTAGCAAGCAGGCCACTGCCATTTGAAAAGTGCAAAACCTCCTAGCCTGGTCCCTGTTTTGCTGGTGCCAGTGCCAGGAAGTAGTCACTTTTTTGTTAGCCCAATATCTTTGTAAAGAAACTGAAGCTGCCTATCTCCAAAATAAAAGATTGAGGAAATTGGATTCTAATCACATTTTGGAGGTAGATATAGGATCCAGCAAATTATATCAGTGAGGCAAATTAATTCCTAGTGTAATTACATTGACTTCAGTGGAGTTAATCCAGGGATAAATTTGGGCCAATGTTTTCAACTATTGTTTGCATGGGAGAAATCTAAACAAACCCCCTGCACTGAATCAGAAAGGCACCATGTTTTTTGAAACTCTTTCTGTTGTAATGGCCAAAAATAAAACAGGTGGGCCAAAATCTCACAATAAAAGGCCCATAAAATAAACAGTGAAGCAGAATAGCCATTGCTGAGACCAGGCTCTGTCTGTGTTAAAATCTTTGACAACTAACTAGGGGTTATTAGTCTTAAAAGACTAATTAGTGAGTTTTGAACGCTAGCTGATACAGGACACCGTGGCTACACGGGAACCATGTACCTTGACACGTGAGTTTAGGCTATATGGAACCAACATCACCAACTACCCAGATTTAAAGGCAGCCTTTGGGGATAAGGCAGTGGTGGAAAACTCAACTTCAGAGCAACCTCAGGTGCCTTCATCGCACTGTCCAGCTACTTCCATGTTTCCCCTCTGACTTACCTGTAAAGTCCTATGGATTTTGTTGGGAAGAGAAAGTATCAGAGTCTTTCCTTGTCCCTGTCCACAAAGGCAGCATGCCTTTGCAAAGTTATGAAGTTTTATTAGAGGCCATACCAATGCAGGTAGCTGGCTAGGGGCTACAAGCAAGTTTTAAACTTTCCAGCTGTCACGGTTTAGCAGTTTGGGCTGACCAGAATTCCTCTCTTCCTCTCCTCCTCCCCCAGTACCCCTTCCAAAGGGAAGATAAAAAGGGAATAAAGACCAGAGACTTTAAGATGGAAACTCCAAAAAAACAGATTTACTAGCACAAGGGAAAGGTAAGAGATTTCCCGATCTTTAGGGAATATGGCAGGAAGTGGGAGGGAATGGATCCCTCCCTTTGCCTTCTGCTCCTCTCAGAGTCCAAAACCCTCCTTCTTTAGTTCCTCCTGTTCAAATAATGACACCAGCCTGGCTAGTTCAAGTACAACAGAGAAATGCTTCATGTCTGCAAATTTAACTTGGTCAAGCCCAAGTGCTTTGGTACAGTTTACAAGAGAAGTTTGTGTATTCTGTTTGGCTCTTGGTAACACTCTAAGGAAAAAACACTCTAAGGAAAGATTTATTTATCTAAATAAATAGTTTTATTTATTACTCATTTATGATTACTATGATAACATAAGCCTGCTGTGTAAACAGCATGCCACCTTTGCATGTAGACACTGATTTATGTCTCATCATCCACTGAAGATAAAGCAGGGAACAGTCCAGCCAAAAAAGATAGCCAACTAACCTATTAGCTAGTAAAGCATGTCTTTTGTTTGGTTGATGTTGTCTCAACAAGACAACAGATATGCTGTTACAAAGAATTATCACACAAATTTCTTCAAGTTAATATAACTGAATGCAGTGCTGGAGCCGGCAGTTCCTAAATTAAATCCTTCTTTGATGGAGTCAGTAGATTAGTGACTAGACCTTCAGCTTTCCAAGTTCTAAGTTAAATGACTGTAGTCATACAAAGGGGGTTTTGGAAAGGCTTGCTTTTCATTTGCTAATTTATCCTTGTGAAGTATAACGAGTTTGGTTTGGTTTCCTTCCAGCGAGGTACATGTCCTAATGCACTAATGTTTATTAGGGAGCAGAATTTTTGTATCAAAGTTGGAAGGCAGATGGTTAAAGCAAAAACCCCGCAGGCTTTGCATTCTAATGTATAAACAATGGGATCTTTATGTTTTGCCTGTTCACTGTTTCTTGAAAGTTGTTCTTCAGCAAACTGCAGCACCTGCAGTAACCAGAGGCAGCTCTTTTTCACTTCTGTCTCTCGTCTATAGCCAAGGTTCATAAAGTGCTGAGTGCCCAGTTTCCATCACCTTTGCTTGCCTTCTATGCCTGCCATTTTCAGAGAAATTAACAGGTGTTTTACAGGCACTCTGACATAACAAGATGCATGTCCTACATTTTATAAAAAGAAAATAATCTTGCACTTTAGTCTTGCTGAAAAGTAAACACTATCTGAGCAGTGGAGAGAAAAACGTTCTTAGGTGCTGAACTCTTTTTGAGATATAGTCCATCATGAGCTCACAGCTGGTTTATAATGTATAAACCCAATTTATAATACATGGGAAGAAATTGTGTAATAAACTTACAGACACAGGACAAGGAAAATTGGTAAAATATGAATAGATCACAGACTGAGCATGTTAACACAAGGTGTAACAGCCCCTTTTCTGTTTAACTGGAATGGCAAAGTGCTGCAAGGGAGGCACTTAAACATGGAGTACCTGTGTAAATACCTACTTGCAAGGACCACCTTTGTTAGTTGACCTGAGTATATTGAAAGCAATTAGCCTGTTCAAACACTACTCCTACTGCTACCACAGTGTATTCAGATCCTTGCCACTCATGTAAATTTACTAATGACCTTTTTGCTGAGACGAGAAAAAAAAAAAAAGAAAAAAAAAGAGGAATTCTGACAGTCAGTCCCATCTGAGCTTCATTCTCTGACTGTCAGATGTCTATAACATATACTGTGGCCCTTGGTATAGTAAGAACTGAGCCAGGCAGCTGAGTCTTGCTGTGGGTATCTACAGGGGAGGGGGGACTCAATGAAAGACTCATCAGTTTCAGCTTAGTTTAGTAGACATCTGTGCAGCAGAGGACCTCGTGATGATCCTGGCAGCAGCTCTTTTCATTTGGGTTTGGCTTTTTGTGCTGAATGCTTTTTGTACTGAGTCCCTGTACCAGCCTGTCTCAGCACTTTCAGAGCCAGAGTTTTTCTCTTCATAAGCTCTGGGGTTTTTTTGTTGTTTTGGTTTTTTTTACAGGCCACTGAGTCTGACTGGAGCTGTGTCCAGAATTACAGAAACCAGCAACCACCTGTCACCAGGACATTGTGCAGAGTGGAGGGGGACAGAAGTGGTTTGTGGGGGGCACGGGGAGAGCCAGAGAGCCAGCTGATTGCGGGGAATGTCTGAGAAGCAGGACTCTCTGCTTATCCTTTTGCAAACAGGGGAAATCTTAACAGTGCTTGGAAGCTTTGGGTGGACTGCAGGAAGGGGAAATAGAGAAACCACAAAGAAAAGGATTAGTGGCTAAAAGAGATGCTGCACAGAAAAGTCTGTTAAAATCACATTTTCAGATTGCTTTGTCACTGGTAGGATTAGTTCTGTGTATGATACCTTCTTAGCTCAGTGAGAATCTACATGCACTCCACATGTTTCTTGCGTTAGCATAATTTGTCAATAAATGAAGTACTGCCTCTTCTGGCTCAGCAAAGATTGTGATGGCCGCTCCAATACTTGGACAGCTGTTGGGAAAGAATTTATGCAATGCCATAAATCTCCTGATTCAGTCGCATCAATTGCATTTTGCACTTGGTGATGTAGAATTTAGCAGTCCTCTCATACAGAGGACTCGGTGTTGGCTTGTGGGACCCCTCTGTTCTTATTTCTTTCCCTTGGACAGCATTTGCAGTACCTGGTCTGTTTATCTGAAATACTATTTTGAATGCTGCAAGCTGTCTTCATAAACCAGAGCAGACTAAAAAGCGAAAAAGTGAAGTATCAATGATAAAAGCTGTATGTATCATCCATAAAAATATTAAGTCCTTTATTGGGCAGAGTAACATTCAATTCTATAAAGTATTTATAAAGAATTGAAGTTAATTAAGGTGAATCTCTACTCGAAACACCCTCTTCTGTCCCAGTGTTATTAAAAGAAAGGCATGCCAGAACATTAGACTGACATTTGATGTGTGTCATCATTTTTTTGCTCTTTACTTTATCCTGTGTATTGTGTAAAGCTTGCTGATGTATTTCTTTCAGGTGCCATAACACTGAGCCTTCCTCTGAAGTTATTTATCAGGGGCCACTACAAGCCACAGGGAGTAGGGCAGAAGGTAGGAGACTCAGCCAGAGCAACTCTGTTACTTGTCAAAGGTAGGTGTCCTTACAGTCCTGGGTTTGGTCTCACACCTAGCAAAGTCAGTGAGAAAACTGGGACCTTTTGGCCTTTAAATGGAGGCACTAACAAGAAAGCAAGAAAGTGGGATGAGATTAATTTGCTCTTCTGTAACTCAGTAATGTTGGGAGTGGTACAAACAAAAGGGCATTCCCTGATTAACAAGAACTTCTTTTGCTCTCTTAATCGTCTTCCTTCAGATTTCTCCATTTCGTTCTCTAAGTCAATACAATACCTTCAGAGTGTCAATAGTAAGAGAGAGAAATATACTCAGTCTTCAAAGCAGGAATGTTTTGGTGAGTGGTCCTAAATTGAGATAGTACCACAACTCTTAGCTACTCAAAGGGATAAAAATTCACACTAATTTGGTCATATTTATTCCTTTTTTTGAAAATATGTACAATATAAAAAAATTAATGTGTACCTTTATGATTCTCCCATAAAGAAATAAAAGTATAACCTAGTTTTAATAGAGGGGGTGTCTGCATTGAGCACTTCAGGATGCAAACAGCTGATTCTTGCCATCACTTGTAAGAGGCAACTGTTGCAACTGTCATAAGGCTGGAATATTATTTTAGTTTTCTTTCCGTACTTAAATATCAATTTCAAAAAGTAAAAGATGCAGTGTTATATTTAATTACTTCATTCATTTAAGTTCCTGGTGTTATGTTATGTTTTATCTGGTTTTGTCACTGACTTGTCTCTGCATATATCTTACAATTTTTCATTTATGACAGGTCTGACAGTGTCATAGAGCATAAATACATGCATGTGTTACCTATTTCTGTTGAACTATAACTTTTTGGATTATTTTTGTAATTAGTATGCCTGAGAACCCAGAAATGATCAGGAATTTAGTTTATTCCCTGCAGAAATAAGAAATTAACTTTGCAAGAAGTAACAGAAAAGAAGGAGCATAGTATTATTAGGATGATAGAGGCATGAATACAGTGCTTGTGACTTACTTATCCACTGAGAACATCTTTGTTTTGAGAGGTGATTTCCTCCAAAACAGCGATCTTTTTCAAAGAGCTGCTTAATGCCAGCAAAAGACAACTTGATAGACCACCTCCTATATATTTTCTTGATATACCATACCTGTTAAGGTTGCAGGTTTGACTTTAAATTGCAGGTTAGAGGTCACCAATGCATTCATCTTCCTTCTTATCTTCAATTTGCTATAAAGGCTGTACTAGGCCATACACTAACTCAGGACTCTGCCCTTGGTTTTCAGCAAAATACATGGCAAGAATTATTCAAAATATGTTAAAGGAATTTGCTAATTCATCTGAAATGCCTCAGTTTTTACTTTATTTTAATCTTTGAGGGGTCTCTTCCTGTACATTAAGTTATTAACACATATTATATTCCTTCGAACCATCCCTAAAGCAGGAAGGTGTTTCCTTCCTCAGATATCTTAATCAACAGAGAGTTAAAATGAGGACAAAAGGTAGATCATAGAATCATAGAATCATAGAATTGGCTGGGTTGGAAGGGACCTCAGAGATCATCGAGTCCAACCCTTGAACCACCGTTGCGGTTGCTAGACCATGGCACTGAGTGCCACATCCAGTCTCTTTTTAAATATCTCCAGGGACGGAGAATCCACTACTTCCCTGGGCAACCCATTCCAATGCCTGATCACAGATGTAAGTGAAGCAGGCATAGCTGATATTAGGAACTCCTATTCATTGCTGGTACCTGCTTGTGGGCAACTACACAGGCACTGGAGGAAAGAAACTTCTTTCTTCTTACTCAAAAAGTCTTAAGAAATTTCTTAAATAGAAGTAAATAATTTAATTGGTATAATTTGAATAGCTAAAATCCCTTGAATAAGTTTACTGAATGAAAGTGATTCAGTTTGGATTATTTACTGAGAAAAAATGTTTTATAATTCTTCTCAAACTTTAAGGGGAAAGGACATGACAATCATGCAAAAGTTTATCTCCTGCATGAACTTGTTAGTGTGAAGTATTTAAACAAAATTTTGTTGTTCTACTAATTTCTCAGCTATTTGGGTATTCTGAAAAAAACTGTTTCATGTTCCTGCTTTGTCTTTATATATGTATCATTGTGTTTCTAACCATAGCTGAAACTTTCAGCTTCTCAGAGATTTAGAAAGTACTTGAGGTGAACATTAGAATTTATAAAGTTTATCCTCCTGCCATTAGACCTGGCATCAACAAATAGAAATTCTTTGGCTTTGCTTTTGGAAAAAAAAAAAAAAAAGTGTCTGTGTATAGATTTTCATCAACCAAATCCATGTTTATAAAAATACTGATTTTCATCTAACCATACAAATTGCATTCTTCAAAGTTGAAGATTTTTATGTCTGTAAGAGACATCATTGCCCAAATCAATTCAGTCATCCTTCTCCTACAAGGACAAATCTCTATTTAAAGATGAGATTACTGACTCGAGCGTGCCACAGTTCTCCTTCAGCCCACACCCAAAACCAGCCTAAACACCTCCAAAGTTTCATGTAATTGGAACAGATACCAGCTTCTGGATTGCCAGAACCATGGAAATTCCAGTTTTCTGTGTTAGAGCACTTATCTACTATGATCCCTTTTGGAAGAACATTAGCCTCAGGAGCTGCCTTTTTGTTAAGTCTGAAAACTCAATCATCTAGCAACAGTAGAAAAATCCCTGCCTGAGCAGAAGATAGTCATTCTTTGTTACAACTTTCTTTCAGGCTACATGCCCCGGAAGAGGACACCTAACAAAGCTTGGATCTCTTACATTTCTTTCATTGTACTTACAGTACAATATAGTTTTCATTATGTGGGGGTGGAGGAAAATGAAACTCAGTGAGAGCAGCAGAAGAAGAAATTGTAGAGGCAATAGTCAAACAAATATATACAATGCCTTTCATGGAATCATAGAATGGCTTAGGTTGGAAGGGACCTTAGAGATACTCTACTCCAGCCTCCCTGCCATGGACAGGGAAGCCTCTCAACTACATGAAGTTGCCCAGTGTCTGGATAGAAGACATTTTATGACTTGAGAGTAGCCTTCCTCCTCATTAATTTTCATACCAGGCAATTTTATGTCAAAAAAAAGCATATGGATGCTGTATTTAAAAAACAGTCTGAAATTTGATCTCCAGGGCAGATATAAAAACAATTTTAAAGCAGTACTTTGACAGCTGGCATTATCATGGGTATTTTCTGAGTGTTAGGCATGATAAAGATGGAGGAAACAAACTCTGACCTCCCTAGTATTAACTTGTATTTAAACTGGGTGGTGCTGAACCTTTGTGTATGGCAGCAGATGGCTGTGATGAGCTTGTTGAGAGGCAGTACTGGGGCTCAGGAGGAGTGAGAGACTGATGATGCAGATTGTTACTCAGAAACTTCTGGACAAGGATCAAAGATGATCCTGACACCACTGTGGGAGTGGAATAAAGAGGTAAAGTCAGAGTAAGATGGCAAGAAAACTCCCCCCAAAAAAGCAGAGCAAAGGAAGATCTTTAAAAACATCTGAGATTCTCTGTCATTCTTCAGTGATAAGCTTATAAGTATGATGTCACCTTATGAACTGTTCTTTGACATACTTTAAGGCTGCTAATATGGTGTGGTTTCTTTACCGTGTGCTATTCCAACTTTTAATCCTCCAGTTTCTGTCTGCAGTAGAAGAAAGTTTGGAGAGTCTTTCAAAAAAACATTGAGATGTGACACACAATCAGATATAAGTAAAGAAGTGCTGGATGGCCACACAGTATATGGAAATCCAGCCTCATGCCACCATGGTTTTAGTATAGAGAACAGTTGTTGTACAAGTACTCCAGTTCAGGGGAGTTTATGAATGGGGCCCAGTATGTTCTATACACATTTTTACAGGACGTATCTTTCAGCAGTATCCATTTGGTTTTGTTCTTTTTCTGAACAGTAAAAAGGCAACAGGTAGTGAGGGAAATTGTGTGTGTTTTTTAAAAAATAAGAACTATTTTGCTATTGTCGTTGCTATTGACTTAGTACACATCCACCTAGGGGGTTGTCCTGTGGCTAAAGCCAGGGATCTAGCCAAGTCAGCATGGGGTTTGAAATAGCTCAGATTATGGCCCATAGAAATCAAGGTCTTGGCTGACATACTGAGTTATGAACACTTCTTCAACGCTGTTCCCATTTAATGCATGAAGACTTTTTATCCTAAGACTTTGTGTAAAGTAATGTTGATGGACATGTAGTTAAATGTGTAATCAAATGGCTCTTAGAAAACCTGGGAAAGGATCCTTCTTGCTATTTTCTTTTGTTTCCTTTTTCCATCAGCTTAGGTCCATCTCCTTCCTGCTCTTCCCTTCCCTGGGGAAAAAGGCTTCCTTGAGGTGTCTGGCCAGCTGTAGGACAGGATCTGTGTTTCAGCCATGGGAGTGTGGGAGTGGTGGGTCACCCTCCAGCCTGTGCTCAGGACACTGACACCATTTGTGGTCCCCCGGTAACTGCAGATACTGAAAAAGACCAACCATCTAGCTCCCATCTCAGCTAGATGTTTGTTTGCTGTCGTGCCACATTTGTCCTGCTCCTGTGGCACTTAAAAAGGTTCCTTAATGTGCTTGTTTCATCTGTTGCTGTTGAGTGTGAGCTCTAGAGGGGGGAAAAAATCCAAGAATTTTTAACAAAAAAACCCAGGGGAATAAGAGCATCTCCATTGAAGTTAATAATCATCAGGGTCCAAATTACCTCTTATTAGCATTTATTTTACAAAGAGGCAGGGTATAATTTTGCGATAGATTCAGATTTGGAGAGGGGCTATAATCAGTCTCCTGAAGAGCTCTGCCTCAAGTACAGGGCTGCTTATTTCTTTGCCAAATTGCACCGCTCTCCTTCCCCTTCTTGCTCTTCCCCCACCCGCCCTGGTTTCTTTCTTGATCTCTTTGAATAATGCAATGGCTTTGAATAGCCCAGACAGGCCTGAAGATTAGGGAGCCTGTTTGTGGAGCGGGGGGCCGGCTGAATAGGCGCAGGAGACCGGCTCCCCGGGAAAACAAGGCGCTGGGAACCAGGCCAACTGTGAGGAGCATGTGCTGGGAGGGACTCAATAGGCAAGCAGCCGGCCAGCCCATATGTCAGGCTGTGCCACAAAGACTTCTCTGCACATCTACCATGACAAACAGGATTACTAGAGACAATTAATCTGGCACGCTTTATCAAAATCAAGCGCTGACCCCCAACCTATCCCCCCAGTGTGCAGCAGATGCCACGCTCCAATTCAATGGAGCTCAAGTGTTCCCTTTTTCGCCACTGAAAGGCATCCAAAGCCTGAATAAGGCTGGCGTGGACTAATTGCAAATACTGTCTGATGGTGACAGTCCTAATCAAATGAGATGAGCTCACCTTTTCTGTAAACTTCTAATGGGAAGGCTGGCTGCAGCTCCCCATCAGCTGCTGGGGGAAAGAGAGATGCATGGCTTTTTTTCTTCTCCCTACCCCCCTTGCTGCCTGTTGGAGGAAGGGGGGCCAGGCAGCCACACACATCTTTTCCTCTTGAGTCTTTCATCATAGGTGGGATAGAGGAGGGAAAGTACTGGAGCCACCTCTGCCCAGAAGCAGGTCTCTGCTCAGCAGCTGCCAAAGAGGCACCAAAAGGCGGCATGCTGACCCAAGCTGCCATGCTAGAAACCAAGTTACAGATCCAGGGCTGAGTCTTCAACTGATGTTTGTAGAGCTGCAGACACCCTCTCAGTATTTGACCCTGACTGTGGGATGTTCCTGTCAGCTCTGTGGTACAGAATATAAACCTAAACTCATTAGGGCCAGTCATTTCTTTTCATCTCTGTCCTGCCTGTTTTATTTTATTTACATTTCAACATATAGGAGTTTCAAAAAGTCTGCCTGTTTGACCTTAATAGAAAATGAAAAGTGCAGTTCAATAAGAAAGGGGGAAAGCAGGGTAAAACCAACAGTATTTTATCTTATTGCTTTTGTATTTACCTTACTGCTGTTCAAATAAGCAGCTCAGATGCTTGCTGCTCAATCTAGCAGGTGTAGGCCTTTGTACTACAGAAATCCCTCATGAGCGGTCTTCTCACTGAAACCACTCATCCTCTCGGTTTCAGCCAGCTTAGGGCCAAGTGCATGTTTCTATATTCACACCCTCTTGCTTTTTAGTATGGATGGAGTGAAGATTTGCATAGGCACAGATGAATGCTTCTTTCAAGTATTTTCTTCCCCAAGTTTTCAAGTAAAAGTTGTGCTCATTTCAGTTAAAAGTTTGTAGAACCTCATTGCTTTTATTAAAAAGAAAATCACCAATAAGCAAAAATTAAAAAGAATAGTGAGTTTTACAAGACAGAACACATCTTACAAGACATTTTACTGTCTTGTAACATTTGCAGGAATGAAAATGTTGAAATATTTGATTTGGGAAACACTGCAAGACCTTCTCAAAATGTTTTAATATGTACTTTCTCAATCAGATAAAGAAAAATCTCCCTTTTCATATACATGTAAAACAATAAATAAGTTTAGAATATTCTCATAACTTGTTTTCAAAATTTCTTTTGTTTCAAAATGAACACCATTCTGTCCTGAGAGACACTTGCAGTTCCTCATAATCTGTTTTCTGATAGAAAGTTGACATCTAGATATTATCTTTGTACCTCCTATTGTGGCTTTCCTCAGCATAATGTCCGATGTTTCATCAATTTGAATAGTTATAACTTTCTTCTTAAAGTAAGGGTAGTAAGGGGCTGACAAACTATGAACAGAGAAGGCACTGAGGAGGAAAGTGTGAACAACTACCTCAATTTCTGAAAGCAATCCCTGTAGGGTCGAGAACCACCTGGGTCACAGCCTAACTTTGCCCATGGAACGACTGTCCCTCTGCAGAGAAATGTGCAATGGCAGCTACAGGAAAGCTTCACATGTGTCCACTAAGAGCTGAGGTCAACACCAAGTGGTGGTGACTGCAGAGTTACTTCCTAGAAGCCACCACTGGCTTTGATTTTCATTTTTCCTGACACCTTTCAACACAGTGTGTCCGAGTTAGAAAAAAGACCAGACATGAAGTGATAACTTTGTGAGCCCACACCTGCAAAAGCTGTTGCTGTAGGAAGAGAGCTTTTGCTGGAACGGAGCTCTCCCTCCTCTAGCTGAAATACACAAGACATTCTTATTAGCAGCACACTGATACTGATGACCCTCAATTCTGTTAATGTTTTTTCTACCTCTATATCAAAGAATAGTATGTTTATATGTTAATTACAGATGGTGGAACAGCTGATTTTGGTACTGCAGCATTTATACTCCAGCAACATGTTTCAGCATCTGAGAAATTCAGTACTCAAAGTTGGTTCAAGCAGGAAATCAGAAAACATAGAGAATATTGCTTAAGGCACCCAGTAAAGGCCAGCTGCAGATCATGCAGCAGCTCATTGCTGTGATCCTCTGACATCCCATAGGCCAACACTTTCCAGAAATCAAAGGCCAGGTTGTGTTTTTAGTCAGAGTGCTAAGGTTGATTTCTAAGAAGTCTCTTATAATGAAGTGATATACTGAGTTAGGAGATCTAAACTATAGCTAATGGCTGCTGTGTCAGCAAGAAAAACCTTGTGCAAGGAAGGTGGAGGAATGAACTGCAAATCCTACCTTTTTTTTTGTTTTTTTTTTTTAAGAATAAAAAAGGCACAACTGCAGGCTACAGCGCCAGAAGAGGGAATCAACAAGATACTGATCTGAACTACCTGGGTAGCAGGAGATCATCTCCAGGCTGTGAGGAGAGAAGCTGCATGTGGGATGTGAGCCCCTCTGTGCAGGCTTGGTGAGGGGTGATGGGGGAAAGAATCCTGGCAGCAGCCAGACACTGGCATCTGTGCTCCAAATGAATACAAAGCCCTGGTGACACCTCTCTCTTCGACTTACTTAATCTGATCACTAGTAGGGTAGAGAATAATTTATAATATGATTATATTAGAGAAGAAAAAGACTGTGATCCTTTTGACTGGAGCTAATTAAAGTGTTTCTGTAGAAAACAGGGGAAGTTCTTACATGATTTTTACAGGTTTTGGAGTAGGTCTGTAGGTCTCAGTAGCATGCATCATTGCCATAATCACCAAGCTGGGCGAGAGTCTGGAAGGTGGAGCTGATATGATAATAATTAGTGACATGGGTGGGAATTTCTCCTAGTACTTAGCAAAAGTAGCAACATGCTCTTAAACGAAAGGCTCATGTCAAATTACACTTTCAAAATGTCATCTGGTTTATGGTGCAGTATCCACTATTTCCTCTAAAATGCACCATGTGTGCAATTGAAGTGTAATGCAGAAATGTCTGAGTTGGATCTCCAGCCTGCTTTTGTGAGTATTGACTCAGAAATGGTATCATCTTCTCCACTCATCCCCAAGGAATTACCACAGCCTCCAGAAATCAGGATAAAGTTTGACCTACTTTATCCTGGCTACACATTACTGTCAAGATGGTTTTTACATCCATGAAACTGTAATCACTGACTCTTTATTCTGAACACATACATACACAGTCTAGTGAATTGGATAAGAATAACAGAAGCCCCAACCTTTCCATCCCTCATATCAGGATAAGATTAACTTTTTTGAAGGTTAAGTAAATATGCTGGGGTTTTTTTTCCTTTCTTTCTTTCTTTCTTTCTTTCTTTCTTTCTTTCTTTCTTTCTTTCTTTCTTTCTTTCTTTCTTTCTTTCTTTCTTTCTTTCTTTCTTTCTTTCTTTCTTTCTTTCTTTCTTTCTTTCTTTCTCTCTTTCTCTCTTCTCTCTTTCTCTCTTTCTCTCTTTCTCTCTTTCTCTCTTTCTCTCTTTCTCTCTTTCTCTCTTTCTCTCTTTCTCTCTTTCTCTCTTTCTCTCTTTCTCTCTTTCTCTCTTTCTCTCTTTCTCTCTTTCTCTCTTTCTCTCTTTCTCTCTTTCTCTCTTTCTCTCTCTCTTTCTCTCTTTCTCTCTTTCTCTCTTTCTCTCTTTCTCTCTTTCTCTCTTTCTCTCTTTCTCTCTTTCTCTCTTTCTCTCTTTCTCTCTTTCTCTCTTTCTCTCTTTCTCTCTTTCTCTCTTTCTCTCTTTCTCTCTTTCTCTCTTTCTCTCTTTCTCTCTTTTCTTTCTTTCTATTATTTTTTTTCTTTTCTTTTTTTCCCAGACTCAAACATACAGTCCTAGAATATTAGTGGTAGGAAGGGACCTCTAGTCCACCCCCCTGCCAAAGAAGGGTTACCTAGGGCAGGCCACTCAGGAAAGCATCCAGGTGGGTTTCGAAAGTCTCCAGATAAGGAGACTTCAAAACCTCTCTGGGCAGCCTATTCCAGTGATCTGTGACACCCACAGTAAAGAAGTTTATGCTCAAGTTGTGGTGGAACTTCCTACATTCTAGCTTAAATCTATTATTCCTTGTCCTATTACTGGTCACCACTGAAAAGAAATTGGTCTCTTGGTCTTGACACCCACACCTCAGTTATTTATACACATCAATAAAATCCCCTCTCAGCCCTCTTTTCTCAAGGCTTAACAGCCCTACTTCTCTCAACCTTTCTTCACAGGAAGGATGCTGAAGTCCCTTAATCATCCTCACAGCCCTCTTTCAAACAGGCTCCTTCATCTCTGGTGACAAAATGTCTTAAAAATGCAACAGAGGAATTTGCTTCCTTTGAGTTCTCTATATCTGCTGTCAGGTCTCCTGTTTGGTTCATGTTGAAAGTTTTCCTTCAAAATGTAGTATGCAGTGTAATTCAGATGCCTCACATAAAGGAAAATCATTGGTATTCAGTCACTATGGTGTTCTTCCAATGTGGCTCAGAGAAATCTGACCAATACATGAAATCTTGTTATGCTGTTTTGCTAATGATGCTATTAATAGCTCATGAAATAGGAAAATAAAACTAAAGAGACTTGAAGAAAAAATAAATTTCATACAATACAATGAGCGGTAGAGAAAAATAAAGTATTCAGTTGCTTGCATAATGAAATGTGCATATATGAATGTGTGAAGAAACTCTGGCAGAGTTCAGTGTAGTGGTCTTTATTTCACTCACATGAAATGTTTTCCTTCCACAAGAAAGGCTTTCCAACAAGAAATGAGGCTGGACTTTGTTGGCTTAAGTATCAAAGTGATTGGCATCTATCTCAACATAATAGATAGCTCAGGCCAGCAATATTCAACAATTTTTGATTTACAACCCCCTAAATACAGTGGTGCAGATTCTGTTTAAGTAACTTAACCTAACTTAAATGGGAGTTACTTTCTTATTTGGGTTTTACAAACCTCTTAGAAGCAGCTTACTGAACACTACAAGTTCACAGACCAATTTCTGGTTAATTCCATTGTCCCCAGCACTTGGCTTTCAGGCAGCTTGCTGTTTGTGGCACCTCTTAATGTTATTCTTGGCTGTGGCATCCCAACCAGAGACAGCATAGTCCCATATTGCGAGTATCCCATTACTTGCGCAGGAGCTTTTTATTTTCCTTTTTGTTTTACCTCAAAGCCACTAATCACTGGTAGAACCTGGCTATGGTACTTTTCAGGGCTCAGTGGGAAACTACAGGGTTCTTTGGTCCAACTGGAGTTTCAGAAAACAGAAATAGCATGCGACTAAATGCAGAGTTTATTTTAACCAAAAAGGAAACATTTCCTTTCTGATGTTTTAATGATGGTTTATAACTAACATTGCAGAAAATATTGTGGATATAGAATCATAGAATAATAGAATGGGTTGAGTTGAAGGGGACATCAAAGATCATCTAGCTCCAACACCCCTGCATGGGCAGAGACCAGGTTGCTCAAGGCCCCATCCAACCTGACCTTGAACACTTCCAGGGAGGGGGCAGTCACAACTTTCTTGGGTAACCTGTTCCAGCTTCTCACCACCCTCACAGAAATTAATTTCTTCCTAATGTCTAACATAAATCTCCTGGCCTCAAGTTTGAAACCATTTCCCCTTGTCCTCTCCCTATACACCTGCGTAAAAAGCCCTACCCCAGCTTTCATGTAGGCCCCCTTCAGATATTAAAAGGTTGCTATTAGGTCAGCACAGAGCCTCCTTTTCTCCAGGCTGAACAACCCCAGCTTACTCAGTCTGTCTTCATAGGGGAGGTGCTCCAGCCCTCCGATCATTTTATTGGCTCTCCTCTGGACACATTCCAGGAGCTCTGTGTCCTCCTTATGCTGGAGACTCCAGAACTGGACACAGGACTGCAGGTGGGGTCTCACAGGAGCAGAGCAGACGGGTAGAATCACCTCCCTTGACCAGCTGTCTGTGCTCCTTTTGATTCAGTCCACAACATGTTTGGCTTTTGGGGCTGCAAGCACACATTGACAGATCATGCTAAGCTTCTGGCCCACCATCACCCCCAAGTCCTTCTCCTCAGGGCTGCCCTCAATCTTTTCTCCTCCCAGCCTGTATCCATGCATGGGATTGCCTCAAGCCAGGTGCAGAACCTTGCACTTGGCCTTGTTGAACTTCTTGCTGTTTGCACAAGCCCACTTCTCAAGCCTGTCAAGGTCTCTCTGGATGCCAGCCCTTCCCTCTAGAGTGTTGAATTCACCACACACTTTGGTGTCATCATCAAACTTGTTGAGGGTGCACTCAATTCCACTGTCCATGTTGCCAACAAAGATATTAAACAGCATAGGTCTGAGTACTGACCTTTGAGGAACACCACTCATCACACATCTCCATTTGGACACTGAGCCATTGATCAGAAATCTTTGGATCCCACCAGCCAGCCAGTTCCTTACTGAATGAGTGGTCCATCCATCAAATCCATATTGTTCCAGTTTAGACATCAGAATGTCATGCAGGACAGTGTTAAATGCTTTGCATGGGTTGAGGTAGATGATGTCTGTTTCTGTGCCTTTTTCCACTGAGGCTGTGACCCATCATGAAAGGCCACCAGTCAGGCAGGACTTGCCCTTAGTGAAGCCGTGTTGGCTGTCACAAATCACCCTTTTGTTATCTACTTGCCTTAGTAGAGCCCTCAGAAAGATCTGCTCCAGGATCTTGCAGGCACAGAGGTGAGACTGACTCACCTATTGTTCCCTGGGTTTTGTTTTTTTATGGTTTTGAAAATGGGGGTTTTCCCTTTTCCAGTCAGCAGGTATTTCACCAGACTGCCAGGACTTTTTAAATGTCATGGACAGTGGCTTTGCAATGTCATCTGCCAATTCTTTCAGGATCTGTGGGTGAATCCCATCAGGTCCCATGGACTTGTTCACCTTCAGGTTCTTTAGGTGGTCTCAAACCTGCTCTTCATCTACAGTGGGAGGATTATCCTTTTTCCAGTCCCTACCTTTGACTTCTGCAACATGGAGAATGTGACCAGAGTCCTTGCCAGTGAAGACAGAGGCAAAATGGTCATGGGATACCTCTGTCTTTTCTACATCTTAGGTGCCCAGCTCTCCAATTTCATACTGGAGTGGACCCACATTACCTCTTATCACTGACATACCTATAATGTTTTTGTTACTGTCCTTAACCTTCCTTGCCAGATCCAAGTGCTTTTGCTTTCCCAGTCTGATCTCTTGCTTCTCTGACTACTTCTCTGAATTCCTCACAGGTTATCTGTCCTTGCTTCCACCCTCTGTGATCTTTATTTTTACACCTAAGTGTTTCCAGGAGTTCCTTGGTCATCCACACTGGCCTCCTGGCACTCCTGAATGCCTTCCTCTTCACTGGGACACATCAGTCTTGGGCATGCAGGAAGTGATCCTTGAATATTGGACTAGCTTTCCTTTTCCATCCAGATCTTCGTCCCATTCTACCCTACCAAGCAGACCCTTGAAGAGACTCAAGTCTGCCCTTTTAAAATTAAGTGCCATCTGCTTACTTTGCATTTTCCTCACTGCCCTAAAGACCTTGACTTCTACAGTGTCATGGTCACTGCAGCCTAGTCTCTTGTGATTTTTACATCACTCAGCAGCCCCTCTCAGTTGGTAAGAACAAGGTCCAGCAAAGCTCTTTTTCTGATTCGTTCCTCTACCATTGGGAGGAGGAATTTGTCACCAGTGCACTCCAGGAAGTTCCTGGAGTGCTGGTGCTTTGCTGTGCTTTCTCTCCAGCAGATGTCAGAGTGATTAAAGTCCCCCATGAGGACCATGGCTTGCAAGTGTGAAGCATCTTCTATCTCTCTAAAGAGGGCCTTATCACTTGGTCATCCTGATTGCATGGCCTGTAGCAGATCCCTATTATGATATCATTCGCCCCTGACTTCCCTTTAATCCTGACCCATAGGGTTCCGTCAGCTTCTCATCCTTCCCCAGGCAAAACTCCATGGACTCCAGATGGTCACTGATGTAGAGAGTGACACTACCCTCCTCTTTTGCCTTTCCTGTTCTTTCTAAACAGTTTGCACTCAACCATTCTAATGCTCCAGTCACAGGAGCAATCCCACCACATCCCAGTGATGCCAATGACATCAAAACCCTGTAGGCAGGCAAACGTGCAACTTGCCTTGATTATTCCCCAAATCAAAATATGATATGCAAATCAAAACCCTAGGTTTAGAAAATGTCAAAAATATTCCACTAATTCCAAGAATTATTTTCATTCCTTTTTATGCGGCCAAAATTATTTGCTGAAATTTGCAAGAGTTTGCTAAAACATCTTAGTTGACTCAAATCCTTATCTATTTATGAATACATTTCAGCTAGAAAAATTTACCTACTGGCAAAGACTTGGTCACATAAATGATCAGAAGGAACTTCTTTCTGTTAAGGCAAATGCAGATTTGAGAATGTCTTGGCATTACACCAAGTGGTGATCTCTGGTCTACAGAAACAGGGTGGTAGAAAATGTATTCTGCCCCTCTGAACATAAAGCTGCAAACAAAAAGTTAGTGAGAATAATGTTCCTTGAGAGGAGGCTCTGTGCATCCTATCACCACAGCAGTCTCACAGCTATTGATTTCATATCTTCTAAAGTGACTCAGGAATCAGGTGCCAGGCCTTCCAGAGGTGCAGATAAGAAACTCAGTAGACCTTTTTCTCACTGGGTCAGTTTTGAAGCCCCTGTTTTAAGACAGTACACAAACCATCTCTGCGAAGAATAAAAACTAGTAGCTGGATTTCTGAAGGCTTAAGATCTCAAAAACAAATGACAAGAAGTGTGATCTGTACTCATTTAATTATCAGCCTGCCAGTATGGTCTGAAATGCGTTTTAGTGTAAACACAGAAGGGATTTAAAATTAACAAAAAATGTCATTCCACCTTTCTGTAATTTGAGCAAAAGTAGGTTTTCCTTCCCCCCCGTTTTTTTTAATCTCCCATTTTTAAAAAAATCCTTAAATTGTTATAACACCAAGTGAACATTGAGATAAACTGCTGTTCGGATAATTCACTGTCAAGTATATTGAGCATACTTTAGGCGGATGGCAGTAGTAATGGTATTTTCAAGTGCTGCTGCACAAAAGCTGAGCCTATCAGGATTTTTTGGCAGGCACTGTGTTTAACTTGTCATGTTATATATTGCAGCAATCCAGTTGAGGATCAGTATAAATCAACTTACAAGTCTGGAAGAAATGGGGGAATGTGTCTCTACAGCTTATTAGCAACACAAGTGTTTAACAGAAGGTGGCAGCATTTTGACATCATTCAGTCCATCAAAAAGCGAGAAAATTAACTCAATCTGCATGTCCAGGAAGCTGCTTTTTACATTCAGGCAGGATGTACTCACTGCTGCCTTGAATTTATGGGGTTGATGAATTCATGTGGTTTCAGAGAGGCAGGAAGGTGAAGTTTTGATAACTCTTCAGTCTTCCTAATGTAAATGTGGGAAACAGGCAAAGTAGGTACAGGAAGGAAGAAAAGTAAAAAATAAACTAGAAAATATAGTTGCCCAAAGGATCAGAAACAGCCCACCCCCACCTACAGTGAAGTTTTGTGGTAGCCACATTAGAAATATTGTGTAAGAAAATACGCAGTTCTTAATGAATTGTTGGGAGTTTCTCTCATACTGGTTCCATAGGAGGTAACTTTCTAGTTTTAGAGACATCACACCCTGTATTGTCAGCTCTCATGATCTCATCACAAACTTTTTGTCATTTATTCCTTTTTTTAAAAGCCCCAGCCTTGAAACTGGGAAACTGCATGGAAACCCCAGCTTTCACTTTACCACCACCATCAACAAATATTGCAGGCTTTGAACCCTTGTGGTTACTGGGAAAAGTGAAAAGACACAAGTGAAATGCTCTCATAGTGTTCAAAACTGAAAAGACAAGAGTGAAGAATAACAGAACTTAAACTAGAAAAAAATAAAACCACATCTCATAAGATTAGTTTAAAGTTATACATTGAGTGGGGCTGATTGACAACGGCACATTGCTGATGAGAAACCTGGATCCAGCATAGAGAGCCAGGCATGTTACTCTGTACCCTTATAGGCTTGAATTAAGTGCCTGACTTAGTGTGTAGCCATGAGCACAAAATGGTGTTGTTCACCTTGGTGAGATTATTTGCTGATTTACAGCTCAAGTCATTCACTGAACTGAGCTCTTAAATCGCATAAGAGCATTAATCCCCGGACCCCAGTTCAGTTTGATGGCAAAACTGCAAATTGGGTCATCAGTGTCCTTAAACAATTTTGTTATTATTTTTTAAACATGAAACTACTTCAGCTATCACTTGATTCACCTTTTCAGGTAGATATGGATGACACTTAAAATACAGTACTAATGGCCACCAGAAGAACTCAAAATGTTTCCGGTAATCAGCACCCTAGAACTCAAAGAATCACGACATATTATTTTCAGACTTTCTGATCCAATGGTTTTGTCTCTGAAACCAGGTAAAAAAACTGGCAAATTTCTCTGGACAGTTTCAAAATGGACTAGATTAAATTTCCAGATTTTGCATATGGAAGCTGGGAGGCTTGATGGCAGCAAAAATAAAGCAGAAGGCAGATTACCAGATGGCAACCAGCTGTGGGAGAAGTTAATCTAGAAGAGATATGGAACCTTGCAGGAACTGAGATTTTGAGGGTTTAGGACAGATAACTTTGGGCAGAGATAGACCATCACATAGTCAAAAATGGCATTTAGTGGTTGAGCGCCAGGATAAACAAACACCTGTCTGGGAGTCCTGGTGAGTTGACAAAAGAGCTAAGAATCGGATCATGGCACCTTTCATTCCAGATCCAGTGAGCATTTTGTCAGAGCACAATTTTTGCATTTCATACCGAACACTCAGTTACTGTACTTGGTAGACTATGCCAAATACATACAGGTCAGGAATAGAGCTGGCAGGCAGAGTACAGTGATTTAATTTTGTTTGGCTTTTTGAAGCACCAACCTGAAGTTCCTATTTGCTGTGTTGTGGTTAAATACTTAAACAGGAAATCAGCTCAGAGGATGGGCTGACCATTCCAGCCTTGTTGGGAGCGTCTGCCTTTGCTTGCTTCCCAGTACAATTAAAATAATGTCTTGTTTCTGGCACACACAACTGTAGTAAAGAAATTTGTGGAGAATAATTTGTAGACAGAATGATTCGGTTGTGTGACAGCACTCACTCAAATTAAAAACCTTGTAGTAAACAGCAATACAGATAGTTGTACACATAAAGACAGGAAGTTCTGCTTAATTTGTATGTTCTCCTATAGACAGCCCTCAGACTGAGTGTTGTGCCTGAATTTTTCCATGAATCCACTAGCTAATTATCTATTGAAGTGATTCCCTCAAAATTAATCTAACCAAAAATTGACACGAATGATCTAGAGTGACAACAATTATAAAAATCACTTTACAAAAGGATGACCTTTAACACAGAAAAAGCAAAATTAGGCTTAATTGATTCAAATGACACACAGGCAGTCAAGGAGAGATATCTTTCTTTCTTTTTGTCATTATAATAAAATGTCTACAATGCCACAGTTCTGTCAAGCTTACAAATGCCACATTTCATATTTTTGTCAAGTGTTTTTTATTATTTTGTTGTTACTCCATGCATAAGGAATAAAACTTCATGCGTGAATTCTAATATCATCATTAAGATCTTTATTAAAGTTCGTTCCATCGTAGCAGATGCATTTTAATTGCCAGTTCTTTTAGCTCAGCTTTGCAGTGCTTATACTTTTGCTTAAAATTAAACTCCTCACTAATGGTAAGATATGTCAATCCTCTAAAAAGCAATTGTATGAAAAGTATCACTAAGATCTTTGAATTAGATGGAAACAAAAATAGACTCAGTGGAGGCAAGTATATTTTATCAGGCCTTAAAGAGGTGGTCCATTTTATGTCTTCTGTAATTGGACAGTCAAATCAACTTTTGGTTATAATTTCTAATGATATCAGGATACAGATCTGTCTCAGAGAGGACTGTGTGAACCCTTCAGGATTGATTTTGTGCTAAGTAATCACCTCAATGAGTGACAGACATTTCTTTCCAAACATGGATTTCCAGTACCTGGCCTATACTGGGATCAAGTTGCATTTCAGTTGTTTGTGGGCAGCAATTTCTGTAGCTGTGTATGTGCTAAATTGTGGCACAGAAGGGCAAGCATTAGATGTGACAAGCTTGATTTTAAACAGAAATAGGCTCATCCCATGGACATCATAGTCCTTTGTGTGTTTTCTGAAGTCCTTGCACAATTCTTGCCAGGTATCTATGGTTGATGCCAAGGGAAATCCCTGTAAGATAAAAGGCCTCAGATAATTCCTACTCATAAGTCCACAGAAAGTCTTTGTATTTTGTTTTTATTTTCTGAATACTTGAAGCTTTCCTCAGGAGCTATGAGACTTCCCTTTTTATCCTAATTTTACCCTTTGGCCAGCAATTTGAGTTTCGTAGTCCAGATCATTTTAAATGAAGTGAGACCTGGGTAGACCCTCCTGAGAGAATGCACAGAGACATTTCTCTGCCATTGTGGGAAGAGCACTAAAAATTCATCCTTCTCTTCAAGCATAGGCCTTTTAGCTCCCATATACTCTGTTGACATTAGAGGCAAATTGTTGCATTCCACTTTCCTTATGGCTATATTTATTTAGTTTTATTTCAAAAGAAAATATTTAAAATTATAGGCCTATTTTGAAAGATGGAGGTCCTAAAGGTTGCATAGATTTGATGATAATGGTTTTATAACCTGAAGGAGGCAAAAGCACAGCTAATGCATATTAATTAGTGTGCAGAGAGCCAACCCATCTGTTCATCAAACTCATATTCAGTATATGAACAGTGGTACAGCAAGGGCAAATTTGAGAATTTTGGTACATATTTTGAAAAATTTGTTTCCAAGACCTGCCAAATATTGCAAAGTTTATTGCTAGTCAGATCTGGGGAAACGTATTTGCTTATCTGCGTGCAGAGAGAAGAAAATTCCCTGTGGAGAGCTTCTCAAGCCTGCATGGGTTTTGGCTGTTCCTTTCTAAATACATGCATTGCATGCCTAAGGGTTTAGCACAGTGTGCTTGCTCTGAGATTTAAAATCACAGTGGTTGTTAGAGGGACCCTGCAAAAGTGGTAGCATACAGGCCTTCTTCATGAGCAGCTTAACACACACCATATCTTGTTTATGGCCATAAAGGTGAAACTGTTTCCCTAAGGGCAGTGGCCAAAGAGTCTGGACAATGTGGAAATGAAAGACTTTAATTTGAATGCTGAACTGCTGCAGTGTCTATTTCTTTCATTGTGTACTGAGGGGAAAGCAATCCTGGGCATCCTCTGGGGTGCCCAGGTGGGCAGCTTTGAGGAAGCTGGATTTGCACAACCTGCCTTAGCTCCTATCCATAGCCTCTGCAGGTGAAAGGTTTATCTTTTACCCCATCCGGGGTTTGGAAAGAGTACTCTTGCACACCCTGAAATCTAACCAGAAGTGACTGCACAGTGGGTTTCTCCTCAAGAGCTTAGCATGCCTTCGTGAGGGTCTCTTTTCAGTTCTGCCATTAGGGCCGCAGGAGAGACCATTTGAAGCCTCATTTCCAGTATTGTTACAGGTTGTAGCTTTAACAAAGTCCTTAATTTTAAATCAATGTATTTTATTGTGACATTCATTATCCTTCATCTGTAGATAGAAATGTCACTAATGTCCACCAGGCCAAGTTATTGCCAAAACTGTATTCTTGTTCTCCAAGTGTTTATTGACAAATCTAATTTTGAAGCTATTTTCTGCATTCCTAATCTCCTTAGACTATTAATATTCTGCCTAATATGTTCTATATAATTAAACAGATACATTTTTATGGAAGGGCACAAGAGTGGTAGACCTATAAGGTTAAGATGATTTACAATCTCGGTAGTAAGACTTCTTAAAACTTCCCAAAAGTTTCTTTGCTACTTTTTCCACTCAGATAAAACCACAGCAGTGTGGAAAATTTTGGGGAGAAAAGTGTAAGTCTAACTTTCCTAGGCTGCATGCCTTTGTGTATGAAGTATAGGTGAGACATAGAATAACTCCATTCTGTATCCAGCTTTGCCATATTTAGGTTGGTATTTGTCTAGTTGTGTCAAATAGTTATTTTTTAGTTCTATCTCTGTAACTAATATGAGAGTAAAGTTTCTTATTTCCATGGTAAAGTGCTGCTAAATTATAAACTTATGTAAGGCAAGTTTTCCACACTGTAGTCCCATCTGCATTGCAAAGGTTAAGTCAGGCATCAGACAGGTTTCAGGTATGAGTAAGGTTTTGGTAGTTCTGCATATTCTGCAATTGAAAGTTTCTGGATAGGGTTTCTGGCAAACTCACAAGGCTTTCTGTCTGCAGTTTCAATAGAAAACAGGAGATATGGCCATTTGCAGCCAAAAAGAGCTCTCTGCAAAAAAGCAGTGTAAAGCTTCAGTACATCATTTAATTTGCATACATTGAGACAGCTGGCAGCTTTGCTATATTATGGAAGGCGTCAGTGTAAGCTCAGGGTTTCTCACCCACTGGGATAAAGATTATGAAATATGGAGGACTGAAAAGCCAACAGTTTCTTTACAGAAGTTGGAGTCTGTATATAACTGTACTGGTGGGATTCGCTCAGTTTTATTTTTAGAAGTTCATGCTCAATCAGCTCAATATTTGCAGTAAGAGAATCCATAATGGTGTAAATCTTGATTGTTTCTCTCTTTTGACAATGTATCCATACACTCATTATGATTGTGTAGGCAGAGTATTTTTTCACATACATATGAGTGTACTACTTCACCCCTCTTTCCAAAGTCTGTGTTTGCTGTGCTTTTTTTTACTTAGTACTTCTGGTAAACTAGCATCAGAAATGTGGTTAGATAAGTAGATATTACTTTTACTTAACACAAAAAACCTGGAGGCTTTATCTTTATCAAAGATACAGAAGAACTAAGTGTCTACTACATCAAATTTTCAGGGAACTTGATATATAAATCTACTATTCTTATATACTATATATTTACAATATATTATGCTGTGTGTGTGTATATATATGTATGTATATATATGTATATATGTATATATATGTATAACAATATTAATTTGAGGCACCTAAGTAAAGTTATAACCTTGGAGTGTTTTCTGGCTTGTAAGCTAAAACAAAACATAATGCACAACCCAGTGCATCACAAAAAGTCCTAGGCTGGATCAGGCAAACCTCTACTAAGCTATTCCTTGTGAAAGATCCCATGAATCTCTCTTCAGTGGTACAAAAATACCTGGTGACAGACTTGGAGAAATACCTCAGCTGCCATTTAAGTCAACTACAAGAGACTGTTGGGCAGGTAATTCTGTGAAAGCAAAACCACATGCAGAGTGGCTCAGCACTGTGCTCCAAATTTGCCTAGATGTTATTGGAAAAAGGATGTCTTGTGGATGAATGAAACCACTGGTGCAGGGACTATAGCATTCTGGAAGTTAAAAAAGGGAGCTTTGGTGTAGCTTAAGTAGCAGTGGTTTTGAGGTGTCTGGGGACATCTGGAGGATAGGCTTCAGGCCAAACTTGAAAGAGCCTTGCAGATGTAAACTGGGAATCTTGTGAACACAAAGCAGTGGGTAACCATAAGGATACTGTTGATATTATCAATTCATGGCTGGAATAACTTCCAAAGCCAACATTTGGTTAGGTACTTGGGCCAGGAGGGGTGCCATGTCATTTCTTGCCTGCTCAAAGGGGGCCAGAATAGCTGAAGAAGTGGGGTATAAAGCATGGGAAATTGTTTTTTCTTCATGATTGAGATAAAAAGCACAACCCACCATCAGTGCTGTCTGCTCCTTGGCTTCTATTCTGCCTTCTCTGAATCACTCACAGGGCTGTATGTATTTCTTGTAAGTCATCTTTGTCTTTCATGTCTCAGAAATGTTATTTTTATAATCTGGAAAGACTCAGATTTACGGATGAAAGCTCCCTCACAAAAATTATATTTTATTTATAACTACTTCTGAGGGTGAGAATGGCTTTAAACAGACTACCTATCCCACGACAAACACATGCTGGGTATTTTTTAATAACAACAAATCAACATCTTAAGAATGGTCATACAAGGAGTTCTTGAGGAAGACATTGACATCATTGACTGTCAGAAAGCAGTTTAACCTTTTGAAAGCTAAGATGTGGCTTATGGTCTTTCTCAGGCATAGAAAAGGAATTGCAGAGGGGAACCACATGAAATGTTTTCTTAATTGAAGGACTGGTTCTTGTGGAATCTGAGATCTCACAATATCATTGTAAAGGACTTCTGAGCATTTGTGATTTATGTTCAGTGCCCTCCACACATTCAGATAAGCCTGGGGGAAATGGCAGCATGGAAAACTGGCCAAGGTGACTCGTGTCCTCCAGCTTATAACTACAAGATGGTAACTTTGATTTTGCAGGTTGAGGTTTTCGCTTGCACATTGGTTAATGCAAGATGAAGTGCTTTATCTCTGGGATGTTTAAAATGCAGGACACATGAACATCTGATTAGGTGTAAGGGTACCTCATATCAACAGCATTCAGACAATGAAAATTTGTGTCTGCAGGGAAGAAAGCTATTACGTTGACATTTTTCTGTCTGGATTTATGAAATATTTTCTTAGATTTCTTTTGAATCATAGAAAGTTAGATGTTGGAAGAGACCTTGAAAGATCATCAAGTCCAACCCTCCCTGCCAGAGCAGGATCACCTACAGGAGGTCACCCAGGAACACATCCAGGTGGGCTTTGAATGTCTCCAGGGAAGGAGACATTCCACAACCTCCCTGGGCATCCTGTGCCTGTGCTCTGTCACCCTCACAGTGAAAAAATTATTTCTAATATTTATACAGAACCACCTATGCTCCAGTTTATAAGCCTTGCCCCTTGTCCTATGAACCCCTTGTCCCCTTCTTTGTACATTCCTACTCATGTGGTCTTTCTCTGACTGAAGTACAACAGGCTATATTAACATTTCTTTTTTTTTTCCCATCAGTTTTTTTCTTTCATCATCATCATCATCATCATCATGTCAATTCTCTGTGTTTTTTGCATACCTGACAATTTCTTTACCCATGATTAACTGGAGCAGAAGTCTCAAGTTACTATGGAATAAACAGTTACATTTGTCAGATGAGCTGTTGTAATGGGCCCTGTATGAATTTTATGGTAACTTAAACTGATGTGTTTTACCTTGGAACAGGGGAAGATGAACTGTATGGGTTGAACAATTTTGTCAGGTCTGTTCAAGCTGCTGTAAAGCTGCTGTAATTGAGTTATAACTCAGTCATATGGCAGTGTCCTCAAGTCTAATGCAAGTGTCCAGAGATGTGTGGTTAACTGCAGGTATCTATTCAAAGAAAGGTTCTTTTTGTATACATGTGTTGATGCCATAGTTTTGGCAGAGGCCTCTAAGTCTGTAATGAGCACCTTGAAGCAACACTTCTACTTTCATTGGTCCAGGTGTAATGTGAAGCCATCATGTCCCATTTCTTCCTGTAAAGTTAACATAAAAAGAAGAGTATGGAATTTTTATTATTTTTAAGAAGGTTGGGGAGATGATGAAGGCTGACAGTAAGGAAGGAAAGTAACAAAAGTAGAAGCAGTAAAATAATTATACACCTGTCAATTCCATTCTTTCTTCTTAAAGACTCACCCACTTTTTTTGTCTGTGAAAAGTTCATTTAAATCTGTCTCTCCTGGGCAAGAGGAAAAATAAAAGTTCATTCAACAGTATAATACAAATCCTAGAATGTTTTCAAATTTCCCTCTTTTGTGTGTTTTAAGACTGACAACTATATAATTAAGCATAACAAAGAAAAAAAGCACTAAACAAGATTTAGCAAAACTTGGGCAACCTCAAGTAGCAGAGAGAAGGAAAGTCAAGGGCAGATACTACATGAATGTGTGGAGTTACTCATCAGAGATGTGCACTATTTTAAGAATGGAAACGATTGCAGAGTTACACAAACCAACTGTACTATGGTCTGCATCCAGGTGCTGCCTGCCAAGGTCCCAGAAGTAACAGTGAATAGAGGAGGTGACCTGGTAATCTCCATTTGTAGAGGAAATACACACAGCCACCCTTCCTGTAGTGGCATCAGAAAGCTCCAAGATGGTAAAACAATAAATATGTAAATAAGAGTACATTTTTTTTAATTTCATGTCAAAATTTCTTTCATAAGGAAGAAGGAGAAAACTTCTGTGTTTTCTGACTAACTTCGGTATTCACTTACAAAAGTGTTCTGTCTGTTCAGTGTTTATTGAAATAAAAAGTTGTGATCCCCAATCAAAATGTCACTCTTGCTTCTCAAAATACTCACAAAATGCTATTTCACAATCTGAAAGTCCCACTGAGTTAATACATGAAGTTAAATCCTGTATAGTTGCATTTCCATTGCTTTACAATCCATTTGAGCTTAATTCAGTTTCTAATGAAGTTGAAATACAATAGAAAAAGCACAGATGAAAACACATGGCATATCTGCACAATTATGAAAATGTCTGAAACCCTACAAGAAAGTGGAAATATTGAGTCTTTAGCTGGATATCCATGAACATTACACAGAGTAAGTAATTTTTTCTCTTATCTTGTTTTCAATGCCAGGCTCTGACTCCAGCTTAGAATAATTTCTTTTCAGCTCAGAGGCAGAGGACCTGCAGAGCTGCGTGGTTTTTACTCTGTTCCTTTCTCATCACCTTCACATCCCTGCCCTACTAAATTTATACCATTAAACTTTGTGATGTCCTTTCTATGTACCTCAGTGTTAGACATCTATTTAATCCTCCTTACAACCACTGCTATAAAAATTGCTGTGCATGAAACAGATGCTTACGTGTTGCTAGGATGGATGGGCTGTAGAAATAGAACTGTCATCCCATCTCATCCACAGGAGTTCTCCATGCAGTATGACAGCATGGCTTCTTGCCAAGTCTTAACCAACATTATGAAACATGTTGCTCACTTTCTTTAGGATATTTCACTCTCATCACTTTTGCCATTCATCCTGGGACTTAAATAAAGATGGGTCAGATCCTGCTCCTTGATGGTTCCCCCATTTCGAAGCTGCAGCTGCTTTTGGTCTTTAGTAAGAGAAGGCAGCTGTGCCTATGGTAGAGCTTCATTCCTCACCTATCAAAAGCACTGCACTGGAGTGGCTGGAAGAGAAGCTGGGTCCGCTGGCTTCGTACCAGGAATGATGAATCCAAGCAGCTGCAAATGGATTTCAGGACTTTTTCTTTTTCCACAATGACCCTGTCACTGTGCCTGTTACATATAACTGATGTAGGCAGACATCTCCCGGGAGGTGCTGGCTTTATCATTCAAACAAGATGAATTCTTGACTCTGACCTTCTAAAATTAGCAATGCTCAACCATGCTTTATTAAGCTCATTATATCCTGTAACATTCCAGATGCTTCATAAAAAATAACTTTTAAAATTACCTGATGAATTCCTCAGCATAATTAATGTTTCAGTTGAGGCTAGCCCAAAATATTTCTAACACCTAGATATTTCATATGTCACCAAGAAAAAAAAAAAAAAAAAAAGACAAACTGATCCATGTAGCTACAGTTGCCAAGCACTGAAGTAATCAGCTCTATCTACAAGGTTCTTTCTTAGCTTCAGGACATTTTTTGGCCATAGTTTGTGGAGAAATAGAGATGGGGAAACTTACAGAAATTCCTGTATAAAGGCCTCACTTGGGGTGAATAAATATCAGCCCCATTGCTTTTTCAGTAAGAGTTTGGCTGCAAAGTCTCTTGGGAACACCTGATGAAGGTGTTATGACTTATTCTTCAGCACCCCAAAATTGTTTTCTTTAGAAGAAAAAGAAATGATACAAAACATTTGATACCTCTGTTCAAGGTATCAAACCTCTGCTAAAGTTTTTTGTATAATTTGAAATGCCAGGTTTTCTGTATATTAAGGGTATTACTTTCTTCAGTTCCAGCTATAGGTTGTAGTCCAGCTGCTTGGGTAATCCAAAATATCATTATTTTATACACAGCTATATTGTTGCAAAGGAATGCACCACAGCTGCCAGGTCTGACTGCTGGTGATTATATTTGAAATGGTAGAAGTGAGCCTCAGTCATAACTGATAATTGATCTCATAGTCCATTCCTTAATCAAACAGCATGTCTAGACAAAATTTGTGTTGACTCTTCCCACCAAAAAAACTGTGTGATTCTCCTCAAAGCCCAGCAGTTTTCTGTATCAGTCATTATAATTACAGTTTTATCATCTTTCTGGAGGAATGGGTAACTAGCTGTACTTGGCACGGCACAGGAAACCTAATCTGTGGTTTCACAGGCTGTGTGCATATGATGTATAGTAATGCATATCCTCTGAAGAAAACCCTAGATACCAAGACTGACTCATGAAGAACACCAGTGAAAACCTAATTAATGAAGAAGAAAGACTCTACAGTCTCTGTAGTGGAGAGCATGATCTTCAAGGCTGGTGAAACTACTTGGTCCCTGATGTATATGAGCCTCAGTGCAGAAATTGTGGGCCCCTGAGGAGGCAGTGGCATAGTCCCTCCTGACTCTTCCTGTCCCACATGCTGAAGAATGGCAGACTTTTCAAGAACTTTAAAATCTGCAGAGCTCTTAAACATGCTGTTATCATCCCAATAGTATTGTGATGTATAATAAGAAGGATGAGTTAAAACAAATAAAACAAACCATAAAGAAGGACTGAAAAAAACCCATACAAATGCATAATGATCACCGTACAGGCTGGTAAGCCAAATACTCCCCACAGCAAAACAGTCATTTTTTGGTAACTTTTTCAAATTATCATTTTGTGGGCTGAAATGTTCTATGTTCAGTGAATCCAAAAGTCTATTATTATCATTTGTTAATATTGTTGTTCTAAAAATAATATGTTCATGTATTTCCCAGAGCAAGGCTAGAGTAAAATCCATTGTGCTGCCTGTTTTGCCCATGAGAATTTTGTCATATGTTCCTTTTAAAAATTGTTGTGGAGCAGGATTTTGAGCTAATCTGCCTTTTCACACCTCCATGTAAAGCCATCCCAAATCTCACAATGTCTTTGGAAATTCAATGGGTAAAATTGAAACAGGCTTTTCTGAATACTTATTGCAAGTTAGATCTTTGGGAATTTCCACAGACATTAATTACAGTCCAATAGTACTTGTGGTTGACTGACATTTATGTTTTGGCTATGGTGCTGCAACATGAGAGAGACATGAGGTGGGAAAAGGGAAAAGTCTAGCAATGAAGAGCATCTAGGAACTGGAACTGCGGGGTATAGATCTCCTGGGAAGAGATGGCCACTGAAGGCAGAGACTACTGAACAAGTATTTGATGGGAGATGCAGGAGACCTGAGATGGTCTTGGATTATGATGTGTGACAAGTATGCAAAAAGACAAGAGGAAAAAGCAGAATTTATTTTGCTTTGGAGCATTTTGTAGAAGAGTAGAACTAAGACTGAAAAGGATAGGGCTGGAGAAATAGTACCAAAAAAGGGAAGTAAAAAGGAAGATAAAAGAACCCTGTGAGAGAGGTCACTGGGACTGGAATGCTTGAAGACCAGGCCAGGTCTTAGAGAAAAGGAACAAAGATGAGAAGGCAGAGGGTGGCAAAACCACTTCAGATGGAGACAAAATAAAGAGACACTGTGTGTGGGAGGGAGGCACTCTACCATCTGGGTATGAATCAGCTGGGGAAAGAGAGGGAAGGGCTGGCTGGGAGTTGTAACACACTTCCCTTCACAGGCCTTAAGGTTAGGAAGAAAATGCAGCAAATATAACTCTCCCCTGCCCCCCAAAATAGATAAAACGTACATGCTTTTATATATATGTATATTCATATATATATATATATATATGTATATATATGTGCCTCACAGAGGATGAGATTTATGAAGGGTTTTGGTCATCTGGTGCTTTACCTGCTTACCTGGCAGAAAAACTTAAATCTGGCATTTCCATAATATGCAGCCTGGTGTTCTTAAATGTTGGGTTTATGCAGGTATGTACAAGAGAGTTGTAAGTCAAAATACATGGAAGAGCATTTATCAGTTCCATAGTCCTGGGCATACTGATTTCTATCCATAATGTATAGGACAAAGGAGACAAAAGGAGGCTCCAAGGTGACCTGGTGACCTTATAGCAGCTTTCCAATACTTGTAGGGAGACTACAATAAAGCTGGGGTAGAAATTTTGCAGTGGTATGTAGTGAGAGAACAAGGGGCAATGGTTTCAAACTTGAAGAGGGGAGATTTAGGTTAGACATTGGGAAAAAATTCTTTCCTGTGAGGGTGGTGACACACTGGAACAGGTTGCTTAGGGAAGCTGTTGCTGCCCCCACCCTGGAAGTGTTCAAGGCCAGGTTGGATGGGGCTTGAGCAACCTGGTCTACTAGGAGGTGTCCCTGACCATGGCAGGAGGTTGGAACTAGATGATCTTTAAGGTCCCTTCAACCCTAGCCATTCCATGATTCTATGATTTTTGTGTACGGAGTGGTAAGCACATTAGTTATGTTACTGATATGTCACTTATTTCCTTGTATTGTCATCTGTTTCTTAATCCCCAATCAAAAATCTATCTCATCTTGGCAACCATCAGATCTGTTACTAGTCTGTGAAAATATTTTTTTAAACTTGGGAAATTCCTGGAGTTACTATTTCATAAACTGGGAGATAGATTAATTTGAGAAATCAATATTTGAGCAGGAACTAATGGCCTTTTAAAATATATGCTTATACAATGAGCAGTTCTTGAATAAACACCAGAAACAAAGTGCTTTCTTTAGCCACAGTAGTAAACAGATTTCATGTGATTATGGGAAGAGTGAGTTTTATTTCTCTTTCTAAATCCAAAATCATCACTATACATCAAACTATACATCATATGGAATTGTATCATTTATGTTATTGCTTTCTGCATATTTCTGTAGCTCTTTTACCCAGGATCTGGGCCAATATGGTAGGTTAGACATCAGTTGTTCATTTTCCAGTACCCTTGGCTTCAGCAAAATTTATTTTAGCAGAAGCTTCACTACCATTTTCTTTCCAGCCATGGAAACATCCCCCCTCCCAGCAACAACTTTACCACACCGAGCAGTGAAAATCTGAAATTCCAAAAGGAAATTAGTTGGGCAAGTATCCATGGGACAGGTGGTGCATTGAAGCTTGGGTAATGAATTTGGACATTGCTAAAGGTGAAACTGAGCTAGATTGTCCTGCCTCAGGAAAAGAGAGGAATATATTATGTCGCAGCCTGGCAATAGACTTTATGAGCAACATATGTATTTAAAGGAGGTGTAGTGCCACTCTGCAAGAAACGGCGACCAACGTTGCCTCCTTCTCAAGGTATAGTTGACACTGACGATGTTTCAGCAGTGTGTTATCTAACAGCCATGTGAAAGGGGGGAGTAATAATTTAATTAAGATTTGTTGCCTCTCCATGGCTTCCTTTTTATATTGCTAGTAAGTGTAGATCGTGTTTCAATGTGGTTTTTGCAAGACTTTCCATGGATGACTGTGAATAGCCATCAGGCACTGCATGTTAAGGACCATCTTTCAGCAAAGCATATTAAAAGTAATAACTTAAAATGTAATATAATGTGTAAGTAGCAAGAGTGCCTCAGCTGTGAAATGTATTTTGCTTCTTTTTTGTTTTACTGATAGTTTGCTAAAATGTCAGTGTTCTTATATTTATTTGAAATCATTTACAATCAGAAAAGGTACCTGTGAATCATATTCTTATTCTGAATATCTGGAAGTGAAACTCTAATTCTCTGGTTTAGTGATGATTTAGTGTAGAAGCTTGTTCCTGGACAGAATAAGTGTCATTCTTAGATTCAGAGCATATGGTACACATTCTCATGTGAATAAATACAGAATTGGATTTCTTTGACCAGTTGCCAGTATTTGTTTAAAATGAATGATATTCATGAACTTTTTTGCCACAAAACACATTCACTGCAACAGGGGTGTATGGCCTGGGACTGATCCATCTTCCCCCCTTATGGCATCATGCTTTCTATAATACAAAGCAGACTGGGAACCACTGTGCTACAGTATTAGCAGAAAATAAACACAAGCTAAGTGAATTCATTAAAAACATTAAACAAACATTTACACAAAAATCTTATGCAGTATTTGCCTACCTCTTATAGAAACCACTGACCTAGAAAGAAAGGCTCCAAGTCAAATGGGACTTGAAACCATTTACATCATTGTTCTTGTAGTAATAACCTTTCAAATTTATATATTTCAGAGCATTTTATTGTTGTTTGTACACTACCTGGGGCTTTCTGAACTCATTAAGGTTGCCATTATTCTGTATTCCTATATGAGAAATGCTCATGTGGTTCTGTATCAATCTCGCAATGTTTCCCATAATATTTCCCTATATCCTATATTCTATATTTTGTACCAGAAATGAATGATACAATAACAAGAAATAAGCCTTATTGTCATTAATTTGTATGAATAGCAACTATTCTGCTTTTGGAAGTGCACAAAAAATGCTAATAAATACTTGTAAAAACCAGACATTGGGTGCTGTTAACTTCCTTTGTCACAGAAGACAACCTGATTTGCATTTGTATCCTCCTTCTTTGCTGCTTGCACAAAGAAAAGTGCAGATGCTACAACTACTAAAACTTGCAGACCTACTGGAGGATTGGAGGCTTCTCAGAGCCTCTTGTGATAAGTGGTTTTTGAAGAAAGCAGGATACTGAGCTCACAAGGAGCAGATACTTCATGATTAGTGCAGGGCTTTTCAGCTTTGCTTTATTTCTAGGCTGTGGTGCTGTCCTTGGGCATTGCATGAGCATGCTGCCAGCAGCTTGCAGAGCAAAACAGATAAGGAAGCAGCATCTTTCCAGGAAATGCTGGGATGAGGTTAGTGCAACTTAAAAGTATTATGGAGTCAGATACCTACCAAAACCTGTGTTGAGGCAGTCTAGAGGGCATACCCACAGCTGGATGCTTTGGGCCAGATCAGGTCTTCATGGGAGCAGGGAGGTGTGATGGAGTGGATACTGTTGATCTGTAAAGGACACATGTTTTATGTGAAATTGGTAGCTTAGGTTTGACCCTTCCCCCCCCTCCAATTGCATGTGACAATATGTCCCAGGCATAACAGGGAAAAAAAACTGAAATGAGGCTGGAGCATGACTGCCGGATAAACATTATAGTTTTTTTATGGAAGGATTCATGTTAAACTTTTCTTTCAACTTTTCCGAGTTTGATCCTTGGGAAGACTTGTTTTGTGATCCTGTCAATGTGTTCCAATTGTAAGTCATTTGTATCTGTATGTTTAGAGTTGGAATAGTGTAATAAAACTGTTTCCAATAGGTTTATAAGGAGCTTGCATTTATGATTTTTTGCTGAATCTCAGATCTAGTGGAAACAGGAGAGAATAAAGGGATGGGTTTCCCTAATTCCTTTATGTAAGGAATGTTCCTGCATCCTCTCTGTTCTTGTGTGTAAGGGTTCAGGTATCCATGACTAAAATACTAGCTAAGAAATTACATGGGGAGAACAGACATTTTACTGAGAATGTTCATTTCCTTGTTCTTCATTAATCTGCTTTGCAGAGTCACAACAAGCATTTGGCAGTTCTTTGTTTTTGTTTTTGTTTTTTTTAGAAATAAACAACCTCTAGCACTGTGCTAATGGTATATATGAATGCATAGGAAAGGAAGAAGGAGAAAAAGATCAGCTTTTGCTGTAGCAGAACCTTATGCACATTTTCAGCTGAGACATTACAGACATGGGTTTTTTAAATTTTCCCCCCATTTAATTTTTTCCCCCCATAGAAAATGTTGAGACATTTCTGAGACCTAGCACCTATTTTGTTTCTAGAAAACATTCACTTAAGAGCCACTTATTTTAACCAGACTTGCATAAAGCTTTCCATAATGAGCATAAGTTGATACTTACCTAGGGACACATTAGACACTCTTTCTAACGGCTTATATTTGGACCCATTTTTTGAATAAGAAAGCAATGGTATTTGCAGGAGGGAGAATGAAAAAAGATAATGTCTTTTACATCATAAGGAAATTACTTTTCAGACAGATTCAGTCTTGGACATCCTGCCTCAGGCCTGTGACTGGAAATATTCTGCAACTGTGTCTTTTTCCCTAGTACAGGTTAGGTAACAACAGCATTCTGGTTTTATTGAAGAACAGTTGGTAAAGATAGCCAAGGCATTATGCATTATGTATCTCACTGACATCCAAGTGTAAGACACCAGCTTTCTCTGACTACAACTTCAAGAGGTGATAAAGGATAAATGTATTCCTTGCATTTCAGTTTGTGTCCATTGCCTCTTCTCCTCTCTGTTGACAAGAGTGTGGCTCTGGCTGCTTTACTGCCCACCCTGCCCTTCAGGTATCTATACATTTCAATAAACACCCTTTCCTGAGCCTTCTCTTCCCCAGGCTGAACAGTCCCAGCTCTTTAAGCCTCTTCTTGTATGTCAGATACTCCAGTCCCATAATAACTTTTTGCTGGGCCAAGTCTGATAAGAGAAGAATGTTCTGCTTGCTCAGCCTGTTGGTGATGCGTTTCCTAAAGCAGGTTAGGATGGTTTTGATGGTGCAAGCCATCTCACATTAATGCTATTTGATAGTATTTTGGGACCCATTTCTGTGCTTAGTTCCTCCTACATAGGGCCCACTTGTAGACTAGTGCAGTTCCATGAACCTTGTTGCTACTGTGGTAGTTAATATCACTAAGGATTAGTTGTCTGCTCCCCAGGAATAACTAGACAAGAAGCTTATAGACAAGACTGTTTGAAGATACTGGGAAAAGCTCTGCAGGACTTTGTGGAATATTAGAGCAGCTAGGGAGCTAAGGTGTTAGTGAGATGCTTTGTGGCGGATGCTCTAAAATACTTACAGCAAAGTACATGGTGGCATTTTTCACATTAAGTGGAATCTCCGTCCATGTGTCTGCACATGTACAAGCACACTGTGAGAAGGGTAAGGAATTATTCTATAAAGGAATTCTGCAGAAATTTACTTTTCTACTCATCCCTGGTAGGTTTTTCCTCAGTGTGTGTAAAATGCTATTGTCTGGCAAAGCCTAAACTCTTGTCAGCTGTCTCCATGACCCCAGGACTGCATGCAGCCTGCGTGATCTCCTTAGCAAGGCACCCTGCTGCTTGTCAGGGCAAAACCAGCTGCCAACATTCCTTCCACCAAGTCTCATACCCCGCCTCTGCCTCTATTTTCCCTTTTGCTCCCTGTCCCAAAATCTGACTTGCATTAAGAGCTGGAAGAGTTCATCTTCTAGAGTAGGATCTGTGTCTTCCTACCAGCAGTTTAATTTACTGTGCTGGTTGGGAGCACTTGCACACAAGAGTTTAGGAAGAACAGACATATACTCCCACAGACTGCCACAAAAGAATTCAGAGAGCAGCACACAAAATAATGCAGCATGATGAACCCTCAGCCAACCTGCTGAAGCCCAGCCTGGCATAATACTAATTTAGCAGACTTTAGTCTAGGCCTGCTTTACTTGGCTAAGATAAGTCCCAAGTCACTGTACAGTTACAATATACCTACAGATAATGCTGTGCAGACAGTCTTGGGGGCTGACATTTGGTCTGAGGAATCAAATTGGCCATAGCCAACTATGAGTCTTTCCTCAGCAAAATTCAACCTGTTCCTGCACTCTCCCTGTTCTGCTTTGCCTGTGCATCTTATGTCAGCCGTATGTGCCAGGTTGTTCAGCCATTGTTCCCCGCAGGACAATCCCTTCGTTGATGGGAACAGTGTGGGGCAGTCAGCAGTGAAGTATTTTTGTCAGCATCCTCGTTGCTGGGTGGATGGTTTTCAGCCTAAGACAGAGTACAGCATTAGCCTTTAACCTGTACTGACAGCAAGTTCACTGCCAGCAAGTGAACAACAAAGTGTGTGCTTGCAGTGCTCTGATAAAATTATGTCTAGGGGAAGAGCCCCCCAAAAAAGCACCTTGCTGAGTTTTAATCACAATTGGATTAATGCCAGCTTTACTCCACCTTAATATAAAGAATATGCAAATTATATATTAACATATAACATAAAAGTTATATGTTTACATATACTTTTACAGCATAAAAGTAATATGGCTGTTACTCCTCAATACACAGCCACACACATGTATACACTTACAAAATTATTTGTCCTTTGTGGACACTGATTAACAGTTTTCCACATTTCTATGTTTGCAAATATTGAGGTGAACAAAAATTAAGAACAAAAAAGGTCCTGAGAGTGTTGTGTCATCATTGATGTAGATTTGTAAACATGAATACAAAAAAATGTTCCCCCCAAATTTTTGTGTTTGCTAGCCAGAATTAGTTCTGATAACCTGGATGGGCTTTAAAAGCCTCTTGATAACAGATGTAGCCTGAATGAAGAGCAGAACACTAGTGAAAGACTAACAAACTGCCTCTTTAAATAACTTTGAGCTGGCAGGTTTCTTCAATCTATTTCCAGTTGAGTGATTTCTTTTTTGTTTATTTTCTTTTCCTTTCTTCTATTCTTCCTAGATGATAACCCCTCAGATTTTATCTGTCTGAAGATCTGATCCAGAGAGGAGTAAGAGGCACTCTAAGTTTATGCTGATTGCCCTGGGGCTTGTGCAGTCCCAACACAACCACCAGGAACATTTGAGCTGCTCTAAGTTACTCTGAGATGACAGAATCCTGCCCTTCTGCCCTCCCTGCATCATCCCTTGCCTGTCTATGGTGGGGTGGGAGGCAGGAAGGATAGAATAAAGTTCCATTCAGGAGGGGTTTTCAGCAGTAACTTTAAGCAAAATAGCATGATTATGGCTGAATATCAGTCCTGACATGTTTTATCTCCTGGGTCAGCTGAGTAGAATGCAGTTTACAGGATGTGGCTTGTTAGTGATTTAAAATTGGACATCCTGTTTGCTTTGTATGAATGTCAGTCTGTGGTAGCACTTAAAAGCAGAGATTTTTCAAGGGTTCCTGGCCAAACTGTCATTCCCCTGTGCCCTGTGAAATTGTGCCAGATTATATGAGCTGAGAATCAGGCCCAGGCTTTCCAGTGAGGAAGAGAGAAGTGAAAATGACAGTCAGTCCTGCTCAAGTGATGTTAAATATAAGTTCACAATTTTTTTCTCTCTCTCTCACACACACACACACACAAAGGTGCCAAAACTGAATATGGAACGTTCATTTCATACCACCTGGTAGAGAATAAAAATCATCCAGGCCCAGTCTTTGTTAGGAGATCTCCTTGTTTGGATAAGCACACACTACCATGCATGTTTACCCTTCTGGCAAATGTGAGAGGACTGTGCCTGGCAAACAAAAATGCTTGAGAGACTTGCAGCATAGTGATTCTCCTGTGTTATGGTTTAAATGGTTCTTCAGTTTTGTGGTGTTATATGGTCTGAGTGGGTATAAGGTTGCCTCTGCATAGCAGAAACATTTTAAAAGTGTGGGGACACTTAGTTGACATTATCTGCCAATAACCAAAATGCAGGCAAGAGAGCTCTTGAAAAAGTCAGTGACACTGTCCTAAAACCAAAAAGCAATTTGAGACAGAGTGGGATATCCTACAAATCTGCATTTGAGAGAGTGAGGAAACTATCTTTGTCCAGAAAACCATGGATCAGAATGAAAAAACTCATTTGTATGCTTTAGAGGTGCAGTATCATTAGACAATATATTGTGAAAACAAGCTGGCAGCTCACACTGACTGTACTAGTCTGTCAATGTGATCCATCGCTCATACAGTAAAAGATCATTAAATGGACTTACTAAAAATCCATTTGTAAATGAGATATTTTGCATGTTTGCTGCAGCATCATGTGTGCCTGATGTCCCAGCCAAAGATGCTCACCAACTGCAATGTCATTTCTGAGTGCTAACTGCTAAATGTAAATAAACCCATATATTTGGATCTCACAGACAGGCTTTCAAAACCTATCTTGTGAAACTATGTTGTGGCTGTTTCTCTTTGGCTCTCATCCGTCCCTTGCTTTTTCTTTTCCCCCTTCCCCCATATTTTCTTTTCTTTTTTTTTTTTTTTTTTTTTTTTTTTTTTTTTTTTTTTCCTGACTGCTTATGCTTTCTCATTCTAACCAAGTCTTCATGTTTCACTCTGTCTTGTGCAGAGAAGTTTCTCTCTAGCCTCTGCACAGAGCTGGCAAGGGGACAGCCTAATGGAATGAGCTGTCTGGGGTAGAAAATGTCTGACTGCAAGGATCAAAGCTCTTCTTCAAAGAGACAGAAAGTCAATGTTGTGTAATGTCTGAGTTCCTGGTGACTTCCTCAGCAGTGAATCCTCTTTAGCACAAAAATACTCTACTGGTGGATGTTTACTTCTCCTAATGCCCCCATGACTTTTTATAAAATAGTGATTTCTTGCCTTCTGGTTGAGTCAAAACCACTATTGGTGGTGTAGCTGTGCAGACAATGCTGCACTACATGGGTGCCATAAGGAGAATGTTTTGCTGTATTTATCTCTGGGGAATGGAGACACTCATGCATAGATTATTTAAGACCGATTTCATGATGAATGGGCCTTGCATGCAAAAATCAGCTGGGTTGTTTCTTTTTGTTTGTTTGTTTGTTTTTTGCTTGTTTGTTCATTTTTATTTATATTTGTTTAAAATGAGTGGATTTCTGTGTGTGTGTGTGTGGTGAGAAAAGAATGTATATTTAAATACCCTGGCACAAACAATTCTTAATTTTTTTTGGCACCAGTGGGCTCTTTTTCAGTTTATTTTGTCAGCCACATTTCCTTTCTGAACAGAGGTTACATACAACAAGTGGATGAACAATTGCAGAAAACTCTCAGGGGGGCATTCTTGTAGACAAGCCTGCATGAGATCATGTTATGAGTTTGGCTTGGCTGTGCTTTTATTCAGTAGGTGATCTCATGCATTTTGAGTACTAATCATTTTAACAGGGAATAACTACAGCTATCCAAAAGTAGAGCAAAAAGTGATCTTGCAAGATTTCCTGTGAGTTTTGCATAGAAATATCCATTGCTGTACAAGGTGATCGGACTCATACTGGATGCTGCTGGTTAGAAACATGCATTATGTTTAATACAAGCAAATCAGATTATTCATTACAGTGATGGCTTTACCGGGTTTAATGTTTTTCTTCAAATATGCATTTTATAGACTGCTTTTAGATTGTTAGCTTTTGGGAAAGAGAGCATGTAAACATCTGCATTTCTACAATTTCTATCTCACTGGGGGTCTTGCTGGGGCCTCTGAATGCTATCATGATATAAATATTAAATGCAATCTAAGAGATTAAATATCCTGGGACAGTTAGCCTATGATTACCGCTGAAATGCCTACAGAGCATTTCCTCCACTGTTCCTCAATAATGAAGAAATCCCTGGCTGGACCAGTTATTTGCAAGTTCAAGAGGCAGTACAGGCTCCTGGCTAGAAAAACTTCCTTGGGCACAATCAGCTGAAAACTTTGAACTGTCTCTCAGAGCAAAAAATAAAAATGTTTACAGCCAGAAATAACAAGGCTGGGAAGTTAAATTAGAAGCAGGGACCAAGAAAGTCTTTGCCTAATTCTGGTTTCAATCAATAGCTGCAGCAGTCATCAGGAGCAGGCGCAGCTGTGGGTTTGAAAATAATGACTTTATTTTAAGTAGACAGAAGTTGTTGGCTTGACCCAATTGCTGACAACCAGTCTCCCCTAAACACCCCACATGGGGCCAGATCCTGAAGTTCTCCCGTGGATTTTTCCAAGCCCATTCTCATTCCAGTCAAAACTTGAGCAGACACAGGCTCAGTATTTGGCCTGCAGCTATAGCAGACTCTTTTAATCTCCTAAAACCACCACAGAAAAAGAAACCCTAGTGCCCAGATTTAATTTTCAAGTCTCAAACTCCTCTGCACTGTTGGCCTCATTTTTCTGCAGTGAGTTGAGGGTGGGAAATAAACTAAAAGGCTCTCCACTATTAGTTTCTTGCATCTGTTGGGCTCAAATTTCAACAAAATAATAGATTAGACAGCGTATTGTATAGGAGTTTGATTCTGTCAGGGGTGGAGCAGCCTGGGAATGTACACGATCTCCTACAAAAGCAATGAAACTGGATGTTACTCAGCTTCCTTGAAGAAGAGACCATGTCAAATTCCCTTGGGCAGTTTCGGGTTTTGATTTCCCAATGCTCAGGACCAAGGCCTCCAAACAACCACCACAAGGTAAATGTTTATGTATATAATTTAAAAAAAACAAAACCAAAAACAGCACGATAGGGAAGTGAACAGCTGTAAGAGGAAGCAGCTTCAGGGGAGAGAGGCTCACAAGTGCATGCACACACCCATCAGAGCACAGTGGACTGAAATCCAACACAAGTTGAGGTTGCTTCTCCCCACCAAGAGGAGAGGCAGTATGATTTGTGTGATTTCAGCCACAGCATGTAGGTAGGAGAGGCAGCTGCAGTGGCGACAGTGGCTGAGGTGAGCCCAGGGTGTGGGTCCGACAGTGCTGTGAAGGGGAAGTTGTTCACGGGAGCAGAGAAAGAGAAGGGAATCTTGAGGGAGTGCTGGTGACCTGGCCACGACCATCAACTGGACCCCCTAAACAGGCGGCCCAAGGGAGCCAGCTTAAGCTACACAGACCACACTCTCTACCTTGCCAAGGCCACAAAAGAGGCATAAAATAATAACCTACTGCAAGCTTTGTTGATCAAAAATGGTCAGAGATGTTCTACATCCCAGTGGTGAGATCCATCTCAGACTGCCTTGAGGTTAGAGAACAAGTCCTATAGGAGAGGCTGAGGGAACAGGGATTTGGCTTGGAGTAGAGAAGGCTGAAGGGAGACTTTGTTGTTCTCTACAACTACCTGAAAAGAACTTGCAGTGAGGTGGGTGCTGGCCTCTTCTCCCAAGTCCTAACAGTAGGACTAGAGGAAATGCCCTGAAGTTACCCCAGGGGAGGCTTAGACTAGAAAGAATATTAGGAGGAACTTCTTCACTGAAAGAGTAGTTGCAACATTGAGGTGCTGGAGAGGGTGCAGAGAAGGACAGCCAAGCTGATTAGGGGTCTGAAGATGAGGTCTTGTGAGGAGAGGCTGAGGGAACTGGGCCTCTTCAGCTTGGAGAAGAGGAGGCTAAGGGGAGACCTCATTGCTCTCTACAGCCACCTCAAAAGTGGTGGTAGTGAGACAGATGCTGCCCTCTCCTCTCTTGTGAGTGGTGACAGGACAAGAGGATAGGTTAAATCTTCACCAGGGGAGGTTCAGGTTAGATATTAGCAAAAACTTCTTCACAGAAAGAGTGGTGAAGCATGGGAATAGGCTGCCCAGGGAGGCAGTAGTGGCACCATCTCTGGAGGTGTTCAAAAGACAGGTAGATGAAGAGCTACATCGGATGGTTTAGTGGATGGTTGGACCTGATGATCTTGGAGGTCTTTTCCAACCTTGATGATTCTATGATTCTATTCTATCCTGTGATTTCGTGCCTCTGGGCTGTAATTTGGGAAGGTTTGACTTGAACATCTTTTGTTTCTCCACTTCTGGTTTGTTTGTCCTCTGTTAAAGCACCTCATCTCAACATGTCTCAAGTTTATTTTGATTTAGATGATTTGATTTTACCCATAGCAACGTTATTTCTTACCAGAGAGGTTGCCACTCGTAGATGTTAGTGCCATGCACTCTACCATGTGGTTCGCAATGTCTTTAACTCAGTGGAGATTATGCTTTGTTTTGTTTTGTTTTTTCTTAAATACTGACTTCTTAGCAAGCACAGTATGAATATAAATTTTTGATTCCCACCTGATTGCTCTATATTATTTCAATAACTTGCATCTGAGCTTCATTAGGTATCTCAGTGTGATATCTGTCCTGATCAGCAGACAAGAAAATCTGAGGTTTGTGCAGGAACTAGCAGAATTTTCATGCCAACTTTAATTTGATCCTATTAGGTTTCTCTTTTCACCGGATTGAATTATTTAATTTAGAGAAAGTAATAATGTGTTGTTATGTGAATCTTCCTTGATGCTCTGAAAGTGACTTTCCACAGTGATAATTAACCTATCTGTGTAGTTGCAAGTAAAGCCTTTGTGCACTCTTAGAAACAATTTCAAAGTTAAAGCTTCTTTTCCCGAGTCCTCCACAGATGATGTCTTTTGCATTTTGAGATGACTATAAAGTATTTCCATGGATTTATAAGACAGAGTGTAATGGCACCATACTGGGCTGTAACTAAAGGATTTTAATAGGAAAGTAGTCTGAGCTGTTGGAACAAGTATTAGGAGATCTTTTAGAAGCAGAGCTATTACTGCTGGAATTGTTTCAAATTATTCCAGCATGAATTCCTGTGCATGTGTCTTTTCAAAGGACCAATAATTAAAAGCTAATTTTGTTTTTTTCCCCCCGCCACATCAGTTTCTCACAGTAAATGCAAATGCAGTAAGGCAAAGTAATTTGCTTGCCACAACAGTAACCAGAACAGCTTCTTTCCAGTGCCACCCCTCTCTTTATACCAATCTAAACAACATCTAAGGCTGTGGTGGAGTGGTTTGGCCCCATCCAGTAGAAATGTCTTTTAAAATCCCAGACAGCATGTGAAGATTCTGTTAGATGAGGCCTCCAATGAGGTGCCCTCCTCCTGCATCCCAGAACTTCTGGCAGCTTTGGGGCTCCACAGGTGACACTGCCACCTCCTCCCCAGCTTGCTCATTGCCCGACCAGATGTCCTCAGGAGGAAAATTGGGCTCTTTGAGGTCTGGATTGTGCTTGCAGGCACAGGAGTGCTGTATTGGCAGCAGGTTAGGTCAGAAATGCTGCTGCTCTGGTGCCATGCAGCCACTGCTGGGTGGTGAGTGCCTCCAAAAAGCATCCCGAACTGGAGACATCAAGAGAGAAGCTCTGCTAGTTTTAACTTTTGCTTTGGAAATGTGACCTTAAATAATTTTCATTGCTACTAGCTAAAGAGGATAGTGTATAATATTTGCATCTCTGTACCACAAAGTAAATGACAACAGTAGAGTTTGGAAACTGCATTTGAAATTGGTAGGTAAATCAAGGGACAACTGTGAAGAAGGTGTACACAACCTAAGTACTGCACAGTGTGTTCCTGCAACTCCTCTAAATGTCTTCTAAAGTATTAGCACCACGGAAAGAATAATAGTTATGCAAGCTATTAATAACATAGGGATGCTTTCTGGATAAAATGTAGTTTTGTCTTATAAATGTAAGAAAAAATCTTAAGAGAGAAAATACTTATTGAAAACAAATTCTGCAGAGCACCCTTGTCCCTTGACAATATTCCAGCTGTGTTTGAAATGTAGTAGTTATTTTCTTTAATAACAAAGCTTACGAAGAAACATAATTAAATAAAAATCTGTTGAGATACACTGAATACTGGGGTCTAGCTTGAATAATTATTGTCACTGTCAGTGAGATTTCCATCATGCCAAAAGTGATTCTTGTAAAAAAAAAGCAAAACAAACAAACAAAAAGACCCACAAACAAAAAACTCAAAAACATTTGCACTCTTTTAAAGAGGGAATTCTGATTCCACCAGTAGATTTAATTATGCAGCCAATATAAAAAAATATTTTTCAATGTCCTTTTCAGTGTGTCACACAAAGCACAGAATCAAGGAAAGAAAAAGGAACTGATTTTCTCTGACCCTTATTTTAAATGTTTTAGTTTGAAGGAATATCGTAAATGATTTTTTTTTCAGCCTCTTAATATTAATTTTATTTATTCCTCTCTGTGGCTTTGAACTGACCTTTAGATCCTGGAAAGCAAAACTGTCTGTGTAAATGTTTTATTTTACTTTGCATTCACAAGTCCACTATACATCTTTCTGCTTAAATAAAACAGGATTTAACCCACCTAACTCAAGGCATTTAATTAATGTATCTGAGTTCAAAGTATTGTTGGTCTACTTGCGTTCTACAGTAAATTGACATAGGTAGACACTTTCTCTGGGTGATCTCAAGCCACTTAATACATAACTGCCCTCTGGAGGTGCCCTGTCTCTCTGTCTTGACAACAGAGGATACCTAGGGTGACATTGTGCCTAGGCTGTGCGTCTCATTTAAGCACATAAAATGAGATAGAATTAATCTAGACTTTGTAGTTTAATTTTCTATTCCATAGTGTACTGGCTGCCAAAGTCTTTTCCTTTAAAAAAAAAAAAAAAAAAAAAAAAAAAAAAAAAAAAAAGTTTGTATGAAAAATGCTTATGTGTACATATAGACGAAATATAACTGAAGGAGATTTATCTGCAGAAATAGAATTGAAAGGACAAGTGTTCCCCTGAGGCTGCCTCAGTATAGCAGAGTGACCAGAGGTTTTGCTGAGATTCCCCCCTTGTCAGGATAGGTTTCTCTCTTCTTCCTTCGATAACATCTTTTTGCCCTACAGCATCTTCTCACCTTCATTCACTTCTATTTTCTTTGCAAAGGATAAAGCACTTGCCAGCTGTGCTAAAACATTAGATCTCATTTTTCTTTCACTTCTCTGACACCAAAATTACCCAAGATCCCATGAAAATCCTAGACTGAAGAAACATTTTCTTGGTAGTAGCTTAAACTCCTGCAAGAGTTCATCTGCCATCCTTCATACTATGGTCTTCAATCACTTGCCTAGAAAAAGTCAATTTATTGACTACCCTATGTTCATTTCCATGTAGACAAAGTATGGATTAACTAGTCAAGTCCCTCTCTGCACTCTTAGTGATACTGGCACAGTTGTTTAAGATATGTTGTTATCAAGGCATCCCAGTCCTGGGCAGATCACACTCCCTGTGGCACCACCTTTGGAAGAACATGCTTGCTATTGCCATGAGAAAGAGGAGAAATTGTGCCTTTCACCTTGGAAGAGGAAAGTTTCATCTAGACCAAGAGGCTAGTGTGCTGTAACTGCCTGGAGTGCTGCCCATGGGGTGTCTACACAGGGTGCCTGGTGTTACAACCTATGCACCCTCTGTTTGGGTTACCTCCCACAGCACCCAGCTCATGGGACCAACTCTGGCTTCACTGATAGTAGTGCAGGCTATGGTTGCACCAAGCATCTAGAGACAGAAATGACTGGGTCTACTGGATGTAATCAAAGAGAGAAATGATGAATGACGCTCATGTTAACTAGGATGTTAGCACAGATAGCATAACTGGTCACTTAGTCAGCAACAAGAATGTCCCCATAAACTAAGTAGCCTATTTCTCCTGAAATCTTTTTTTGGAGAAAACTGTAGTTATTTCTTTATGGAATTGCTTGGAGAGCAATGCAATACTTTAGCACCTCTATTACTGGTTTTGAACTTCTGAGCTGTGAGGTGGGCATCTTCTGTATAACAAATATAAAACTTGCAGAAATGGGTCTCCTTTTCTTGGCTACTTTTTCTGAACCGTTAGAAGTGGCCCCTCCAAAGATAGAAAACTATTTGCTTAGGTACTAGGAAAAATAAGTTCCTTTACTTAGACCTTTCAATGTATTCTAATATATTATTATTGAGTTGAGAACAGAGTAGAAGTTTAGACAGATTACATTAGATAGCTAAGCACTTTTAAAAATAATAATTTGCTTTATTTGGTAATGAGTAGTTAATAGAAACTTTATACTGAAGACAGAATTTTCAAATGTGATTATACAGCTTATATTTCAAAATCATATATTTAGCTTTATACTTGGCAATTAGGAACCTAAATATAGTTTAAATATGATGACATTCATTTCCCTCATGTCTTTGTCACTTTGCAAGATGAATGTACCGCAAATATCTTACTCTAGCTTGGAAAACCATACTGTTTAAACCATAGTGGGTTCAGCATCAGTGTTCCAGATACCAAAGCTCCTAAGGGCTAAGAAATTTCACATTCTGATGCAAATTATGTTGCTCAAATTCCTTTCCGGCATCAATATGTGACATGTTAGTGTGGGGGTTTTGTGTACTCCCAGTATTGGCCTCACTGTTCTCCTGCTATAGCTCCCCATCCAACATGCTGTGAAGGTCTTCTTTTGACACCATTTTAACATTGTTGAAATTCCATGGAAATGTGTTAGAAAAGTGTGGAAGCATTCTCCAAAGCAATGTATTATGATCTTCTACAGTCTGGTAGGGGAGCCTTGACATGACACAAACCAGATATAATATTGTGGTTTGCGCCTGGCTGATAACAAAGGACTACATGGCTGCTCATTCCCCCTCCCCTCCCCAGTGTGGTATGGCAAGGAGGAAATCCGCCTAAAATCTCATGTGTCAAGACAAGGGCTATGAGGTTTTCACTCACCAGTTATGCTCATGGGCAAAATAGACTCCAGTTTATCATTAATCAAATCAAAACAGGCAAAGAGAAAACACAAAAAAGATCTTAAATACTTTTCCCCACCTCTCCCTTCTTCACAAGTACTTTATTCTCAATATCTCTACCTTCTTCCCCTCAGTGGCACAGATGAACAGGGAATGGGATTTACAGTTTGGATGTCCCAGGTTCTCTGCCTCTTCTTCCTTTTCAGGGACAAGGATTCCTCACAGTTTTTCTCTACTCCAACACGGGGCCCGTCCCCCGGGAAAAAGTCCTTCACAACCCCTCCAATCTGAGCCCCTCCCTCAAGGCACAGTTCCTCAGGAGCAAACTGCTCCTGCACGGATGGCCCGCAAAGCCACAGACTCCTTTGGGAGCAGCAGTCCTATGGCTGCAGGTCCAAAACATCTGCTCTGTGATCCTCCCCAGCCTGCAGGTCCACAGCTGCTCCACCAGAATTCCGTTTGGGCAGCAGGTCCACAATACCTTCTCTGATGGGGTCCTTCAGGGTCTGCTCCATCATGGTCGTCCATGGGTTGCAGTGGACAGGCTGCCATCTCACCATGGTACGTAGGGAAAAATTTGTACCTTCTTCCTCTCCTTCCTCACAGGCTTTGGTCTGTCTTCTCTGACACTGTTGTTCTCTCTTGGTGCAGTTCCCTCTCTCCAGGTGTTGCTTTCTCTCACCTCCCCATTTTCCTCTGCCCTGTTCTTAACTACCACGTATCTCCCTTTCTTGAATATGTCAATCTCAGAGGCAAAAATCTTTCTTCACTGATGGCCTAAGGTGGGCCCAGGTATCTTGGAGCAGGAACTATTCAAGCAACTTACATGAGCCATCCTTGAGGGAGAAGACCACTTCTCTGCTACCAAAAATGGCACCACATCAACCCAGATCATTTCTTCTTTCAAATCTAGACAGTGATGCTTTGCTGTTAATGGCCCAAAGAGCACCACCAGTGCTGGCCATCCCCACCCAGCCCCTGAGTGCCTTCCCACCCTGTCCATGGCCCAGAATCTCATTTCAACCTGCTGAGGCTATTGGTCCTTGTGCAAAGATGCCACAGCACCCCCAGTCCTACACCTGTTCCAGCCCTGCCCTTTCCAGCCTCATCGATCTGGGGTCATCAATGGGCCAAAGTCTCAGCCAGTTCCCATCATCACCTCCATCATCAGGGAGGTGACTGCTGGTCTCGACTCTTGGTGGGCCTGGCTAGCAGGACTCTGGTCCTGTCCCACTCCCTTGATGGGGTACTGCGGGGCTGTGTCCTTGCAATCAGATTGGGATGACATTTGAATTAGCAACAAGCATTTAACTGTCTGCTCTTGGTACAGGCTCAGCACCAACATTAGATGCAACTCCTGGGCTCTTCTCTGTTTGTTATTTTCTTCTTGCGATATTAAGTAGAGCTCAGAACATATTAGCCTATAGTTTTGGAAAAGTTAAACCACCAGCTAGACTCGAGTACATCTGATGGATTGAATGAGTGGTGTAAAAATAATCTCTGGTGTATTTTTGTTACCTTCTTTGAAGTAAGATTAAAATTTAATTGGACCCATAGAGAAATTTTTCCTGCATTTGCAGTAGCAATATTATCCTTTTAGTGAATCAATAATGGAAATGTATGCTACTTATGCATGAGTTATCACCATGGAGGGCATTTGTCATGTAAGTCTTTACATTAAGACATCTTGGAAAAGTAGTCCATATCAATAATTTACTCTTCACTATATGAGCCAGACCATCAGACCATTTTATTCACAGAATCACAGAATCATTTGGGTTGGAAAGGACCTCTGAGATCATCAAGTCCAACCGTTGATCCACTACCACTGTGGTTACCAGACCATGGCACTGAGTGCCACATCAGTGTGTTCTTAAAAACCTCCAGGGATGGAGAATTCACCACCTCCCTGGGCAGCCCATTCCAATGCCTGATCACCCTCTCTGTAAAGAATTTTTTCCTAATATCTAACCTAAATCTCCCCAGGCAGAGCTTAAGTCCATGCCCTCTTGTCTTGCTGGTAGCTTCTTGGGAGAATAGACCGACCCCCACCCTGGCTACACCCTCCTTTCCGGGAGTTGTAGAGAGTGATGAGGTCTCCCCTGAGCCTCCTCTTCTCCAGGCTGAACACCCCCAGCTTCCTCAGCCCTTCCTCAAAGGACTTGTCCTGGATCCCTTCACAGCCTCCTTGCTCTTCTCTGTACTACAGCATCTCAATCTCCTTCCTGAACTGAGGGGCCCAGAACTGGACAAAGAACTCAAGGTGTGGCCTCACCAGGGCTGAGTAAAGGGGCAGAATCCCTTCCCTGGACCTGCTGGCCACACCATTCCTGATCCAGGCAGGGATGCCATTGGCCTTCTTGGCCACCTGGGCACACTGCTGGCTCATATTCAGCTTCCTGTCAATCCAGACTCCCAGGTCTCTTTCTCCCTGGCTGCTTTCAGACACTCTGTGCCCAGCCTGGAGCTCCCCATGGGGTTGTTGTGGCCAAAGTGCAGGACCCGGCACTTGGCCGTGTTGAACCTCATCCCATTGGAATCAGCCCAACTCTCCAGTCTGTCCAGGTCGCTCTGCAGAGGCCTCCTGCCTTCCAGCTGATCAACACTCCCCCCCAACTTAGTGTTGTCTGAAAATTTGCTAATATTCAAACACACTATTGCATTATCAACACACTGTGCAGAATTTTTCCTTGTTGACAACTGAGACTGTTCCTTGGCTTCTTTGTTGTATCATAGAATTGCCAAAAAGTATAGTTTGAAACTATGCCAAAAAGTATAGTTTGAAACTAGTGCAAATAAGGCCTTCATTTCAGGCAGAAGTGTTCAGAATTCTCACTTGAGATATTTCATGAGGTTTGCAGTGTTAGGTAGCTGTGTTTAAAAAATTAGGCATGGGCTCATCTTCACTTCTGTTTGCAGTCCTTGGGTAGAAATACTACAGTTAATTTTTCAGCATCAGGAGTTAAGTTCTTTGTAGTTTTCTGAGGACACATGCCTGATGTGCAGCTATTACGGTAGACCTGAGCTGGTTGAAACCACCAGCAGTATGCATGCTGTAACTCTGCAGTCAGGGTGCAGTCAATAGGTATCAATGTCTATTCATATCAATATGAAGATCAAAAAGGATCAATATTGATCAGTATCTATAGCTGTCTATATATCACTGTCTATTGATATTGATACCTGTTTTGAGCTATCAATATATAGTTATCAATATATACATATTTATATTGATATTTGAATATATATTATTATCTATAAACATAAAAATATATAAATAAACTGATAGAAATATATCAAGATTGGTTGATATATATCTAGATCAAATGTATATTTACACTGATATATAGATGCATATGTATAGATATATATAAGACAAAGTACACAGTACTTTCTTAGTTAGCATTGACACTGGAGAGAGAAAACAATTCTTTGCAATAACTAACATATGAGTTGAATAAAAAAGCTGTGTGTGGCCTCCAGGCAAATATGAAAGACATTACTTTGTAACAGCTTTTGTGGCATTGAGTTCCTGATGCTATATCTTGTACTTCATGTACATGGGAAAAATCATAGGTATTTATGGGTTTGAGACCCATTTTGGATTTTGAGAAGGAAACACAAAATCAAGGACAAAAGACCAGACTTTCATTTCTCCTTCCTCAAAAGCGTAATACAATGGGGATGTCACTGTCATGTGATAAATCACTCTATACGGACATATGTGAACTTGGCCAAGAATGTTAGTGGTATCTAGATTATTGAAAATATTTTGGTTTTGTAGCTGCAGAACAGAATAAATAAGTTGGCCAAATATTCAAAATCAGGTGATTTTTAATTTCTAAAAACAAAAGACTGTCTAAAGAGTGCAGATGGCTTGTACCCTAATATTTCATGGAAATCAGGGGGATCTACAAGCACATGACACTCACAAATATGAAAATAGACCTGGGGGAGCTGCCTTTTTACCTTTGTTGGGCAGGGGGCAACACACAGAAAAAGCAATCTGCATAATTGTGTACATATAAAAGGCCAAATCCTTAGGCCATAAACCAGGCACAGACTCAATGATGTCAACATGTTTAGCTTACAAGGGAAATAAAGCAACATTTTATTACATGCTAAGTGAGATTCTTTTCTTATCTAGAATGAGAGAAAAGTGCAAACAGGTGCTAGCTCAGCACGAATGGAAACTCAAGAAGAATAGCATCTTTTTCTTAGGCCCATATGCATTCAGAAAGACTGAATTTCTGTCAGTGACTCAGTAAAGAATTATCTACTGCTCAGTCCACCTGTGTCTCAGTTTGAGGCTATAATCTGAAGAAGCTTGTGACTGTGAGGCTGCTTAACATCATTTCTCCATCTCTGCCTTTCACTTGTGCACAAACCATTGTGAAAGCAAGGAAGCAGGGGCCCCGTCCTCCTCTGGCTCGCAGGGGAAGAAAGGAGTCATTATTGACACATGCAAGTGATTTGAGAAGAGACTGTCTACCCCTATAGAAAAAGACTTAGTTGTCTGCTGAATCAGAAAATGTCAGACTTTCTGAAAGGTTAATGGGAGGCTTTAGAAACACATTAAATCTAATCTTACTGCATGAATGTTGATGACTCTGTGTCAAGATCCTAGAAATAAGGAAGGTCAAGAAAGAATACTTTTTGACTGGGGATCTAGGAAAGTGCTTTATTGTAACATATCATTGAATTCCTCCTTCCATATAGAGCTGGCAATCTGCCTGGTATCATATGCTAAAATAGGACATACCAAGAGACTATTTGAACTGAAAACAACACCCACATTCTTTATACTTACTCAAGTTTAATTAAATGAATGACCTGGTCAACTCCAGAAGTGAATGAAATTAATTTATTCCAGAGTTATCTACTTTATACTTGCTGAATAAAACTGCAGTCACTGCAGGGACTGGCAGAGGGTTATATAATTCTGTTAATATAACCTTTCCAATTCAGTCAGAATCATCCATGCCTCTTCTGGTTTAGCTGAGTAATCATTAAATATAGAATTCATAAATAAACTCACTTTACATGCAACCTTTCCGCCTGCCATTTTACAATCTTATAGGCATTAACAGATGTGGAAGCATAGGACATATGGGAACAAGCAATGGAAGTTTAGTTAGTCAGGTTTGTTTGAATAGTTGACTTAGTTTTGTGCCATTAACTTTTTAAGAAGTATCTTCTGGTGTATTCGGTTTGAGGTTTTTTTTCAGGTCATTAGTCTTTTGTTTGTGACTTTCTTTCATTGCCTTGCTGCTTTGGGAAGATTTGACTTTGCTAGTCATTACCAGGTTTTTACAATGTGGGCACAATTGGTTAATCCTATAATAGAAACCTGCTGTGGGGAGAGGGCTATTTTTACAGTGCATACTGTAGCACAAGGCAGTTTTAGAAGGGGATAAAGCTGCTATTAAATCTATACATCTCAAGGAAGGCTGTGAATAGCTGCTCCCTGAATAAGGACGTGTCCTGTGGTTCTATTATCCCAGCTCTGGCTCTGAGTAACACCAATCTTTAGCAAATCAATATCTTTGCTTCTCCTTTTTGATTCTCTTTTATGACCTCTCTTGCTTCGTTGTTCCTGAAAAAAAAAACAACAATAAAAAAAAACCTACAGCCTTCCTTGTGTGTCTCCCCTGACCTGTGAGTGTACATTAGGCTGTACCAAACTGAGATGCAGCAGAGCACAGTGAGGTTCCTCCCTAGCCTGAAAACCTCCAGGTCTTTCCAGGGAAGTCAGGGTACCAAGGGGTGAGGTAAGGTGTAGAACAATGGTCCATCCTGCTGCAAATCTGGTCTCTTACAACATTCAGGTTAAAAATAGCCACTGTGACTTAAGAATTTTACTGTTGTCAGAGTAGGCATCCAAACACCCTGGATGAGTCTACATATTATTGCCAAGCTTCATGCTGTGTAGCTTGCTGAACTGGGTGTCTGTGACACTGCCTCCCTCTTCACAGCCCATAGATGTGTTCTGATTCTGATCCGTTCCTTTTTGGTACCTCCTGGCTTGAGGGGTAGACTGGAAACATGCTGTATGTATGTATGTATGTGCTTCGTGAAACATGTGGGATGACAGAGAGGAACAAGGTCGCTTGTTTGGTGTAAAATCCATCCAGATAGCTCTGCCAAACACAAGGATTTCTATCTTGCATTTTCTGAGCCACGGATATAAGCCCCACCTAGGTGCAGGGGAATTGCTTCTACTGTTCTTCTCCCAACACAATATAATTGCTATCAGATTAAACCAAACATGAGAAAATGTGCTTATGAGCTAGTTTTATAAGTGTCTAATCTGTTCCCACATCCATTTGACAAATGCTAGGCTTTAGTCCACGTTACTTTTAGATTAAAGAGGCAAAACGATATAACAGTGGTCTTAAGCAAGAGCTACATTTGTTAATATATCATGAAAAATGTGCATTTTTTACAGACTGGACATTTCTAACAAAGTATAATCTCTCAGCAGCAAACATACAAGTATCATTCACCTAGAAAAAAACTTGGCACACTGGTGCATTTATCAAATCATAAAAGAATCCTTAAGGAGGCTGTCAGAGTTTCCATGAATCATCCCAACCTGCTTGTGCCCCAACCTGAGCCCTCTGGGAGAAAGCTAGAGCAACTACTGCTGATTTACGAAGGCAGACAGCTTGGAGTCTCTGCCAAAGAGTAAGTAAATCATGGTGGCTATGTAATAAAAAGGATAAAACACATCCATTTTCAAATGCTTATTCATACACCCCTTCTAGGAAACCTGCAGAAAGTAATGAGGAGATCTATAATTACTCCTACTGTCCTGCACTTCTAGCAGACAGTCTTCCAATGTTCCCAAGCATAAAAAGACTGAAAACCCATTCAGCTCTGGCTGAGCTATGGTGATGTGCCCACACCTTCTTCAAGAGTCAATGCCCTAGGGAAGAGCGAAAGGCTCCAAAAGGGCTGAAACTTGATTACTTTTTTGAAGACTTGTTCCCAGTACTCTCCCTGGGAGCTGCCCTGCATCACCAGGGTGTCTCAGATGTTGGCCAAGGGCTGATCAGCACAACACAAGAGCTTTCCTCTTGCAGAGGCACCTGGATCTGGGGAAGATATTCTCAAGTGGACCTTCACATTGGTATTTAGGCATCTGCACTGACTTGTCAATAAAAAGGGATTTCGTCTTCTCATGCTTATGTAGCCAAGAGTGTGACATCACAGGGAGAGACAGAAAGGGTTAGAGGCCTGAGGAGGTTCTCACTTCTATGTTTAACACAGTCCCTAATAACAAAAGAGGTATGAAGAGAGCTGTAGGTCTGAAAGAGAAGCATAAAAGCTGAACTAAAAAGGAAAAAAATCTCACCCAAATGGTCTGTAAAAAAACAAGGTTGCTCTTCACTCATGCATATCAAAAATGATGCAGCCATGAAGCTCACCTTTCCAACCTTCCTAAAACTCAAAAGCTGCTTGATTTCAAGAAAAATGCACATATATGTGCCTTGATGCAATGGATTTAACATTTAGCACACCAATAACAATTAATATAAAATTAATGAAAAATTATCATACAACAGTAGCCACAGGAGCCTCTAGAAATTCTATGTCTTAGAAGAAGAAATTTCATGCGTTACTGACTCAATACTTCATAGCTTTGGGGTATATATCAATATATTTTGCACAAGATTCTCTGCATTAACAAAGTGTTTCTTCTTTTCAGTCAGGGCCATGGGATCATAAGCAAAACCCACCTACAGAAAAGGCTATAATTAAATTCAGAGAGGTAACTGAATCCAGTGCGCTGTATGTCCATGAGTTAATGCTATCCACCAGATAAGCGTACAAGTACATTTATGTCTCATATGTCTCTCTAGGTACATGAGAGACATACACATGTATGGTTGCTTGTCTATGGCAACTATTACATATGTAGTAAATATTCTTTGGTATTTATAAGTCGGAGTAATAGATGACGTCTATGATATTCAAAAGTTCGATACAGTAAAGTCATGAAAGTCTTATAACATGACATCTTTCCAAAGATATAACATGTATGAGACACATGAAAAGTAGATGATTGTGAACATTAGAATTCTCAGTTATGCTGAGGACTCCCTATGTCTAATTTAAAACCCATTATTTTACCATAAAATCTTTTTTTTTGGCAAGGGGTCTTTTAAAATCTGATTCCTTAAAAACAATAATTATGCAATAAAAGCTGAGGAGGTTTTCAACACTAGAATTATGTCTACATCTTTAATATTGATGTATGTGAGGGTTTTCCCAGAAAGAAATATGTTTGCCAGCTGAGTTCTCTAAAATCACTCCATGTGTAATCTGTGGCCATGGAGTATTTTTTCAGGCAGTTGAAGGATAACAAATAAAATTATAAAATATAGAAGAAGTCAGCATGCAGACCTGGGGGTGTTCCTGTACTCTCAGCTAAGCACTCTCACCATATTTTTGTCTCCCTTCATTGCATGCCCTGTTGCTGAACTGTTCTACCACTTAGTCATTATTTACGCTTTAAAGCCTGGTTTAGACAATTTCCTTACACAGAGAGTTACTAACAGCTGTAAAGGAAAATGGGGTGACAATATTTCACACTAGCTCAAGTTAGCTTTTTGGTGTCATCCTGGATTTTAGTTTAGCCTTTCCTAACATATCAACAAAGCTTTTTATCTTTTGCTTTTGGAGGGATGGAGAAACGGTAAGTAAAGGAATGTAAGCACATTGTCACTCCCAATTTTTTCTATTATTACTTCCCAACATCTGCTGCCTCACAACACTTCATGCAAAGCAGCCATCTAAAGTAGTTTACTTTACTTTTCAATGCTGGGTGGCCTATTGAAAATTATTAACTTAATTGTGATGGAAAGAGATAAGTGATCTGAAAACATCTGGCAAATTGCAAAGCAACGTTTAACATTTTGGGTTTGCACCATTGTTGCAATGTACCACTCTAAATGAAGACCAGAAGGACTCCGATTCCCCTAGGGTGGGGTCAGCAGGCTCAGCCCACAACCTGAAATGCCTGCACACCATGGGGAACAAACAGGAGGAGTTAGAGATCTACATGAGGTTAAGGGGCTAAGATCTACTTGGAATATCAGAAACATGGTGGGACAGCTCACATGACTGGAATGTGCTCATGAATGGTTATGTACTTTTTAGGAAAGACAGGGGACAGGGTAGCGAAGTGAGGTGGGGGAGTTGCTCTTTACATAAGAGAGCAACTTGAATGTGAGTTCTGTCAAGGGATAGATTAGGAGAAAGTTGAGGGTTTGCGGGTGAGAATTAAGGGGCAGACTAATGTGGGAGACACTGTGGTGGGTGTCTATTCCAGGCCACCTGATCAGAATGAGGAAGCTGATGAGGCCTCCTACAGGCAGCTGGTAGCAGCCTGGCAATCACAGGCCCTGGGTCTCATGGGAGGCTTTAACTACCCAGATATTTGCTGGAAGAGCTACACAGCCTTCCACACCATTCACAGCCCAGGAGGTTCCTCAAGTGCATTGCTGATAACTTCTGGATGCAGTTTGTGGAGGAGCCAGCCAGGAGTGGAGCATTGATGGATCTTGTCCTAACCAACAAGGAGGCCCTGGCTGAAGCAGTGAAGGTTGAGGGCAACCCTGGGTGCAGTGACCATGAGATGGTGGAGTTCAGGATCTGATGTGGTACAAACAGGATTCTAAGTAGAATCACAACCCCAAACTTCAGCAAGGCCTTCTTTGCCCTCTTTAAATAATTGCCTGGGGAAATCATATGGGGAAGGGTATTGAAGATAATGGGGCCCAATTTCTGAGCTCAGGACAGATGCATCCCAATGGGAAGGAAATAAAGAGAAGTAGGAGACCAGTGTAGCTGAACAGGGACCTGCGAGGTTAACTCAAATGGAAGAAAGGAACCTACAGAATGTGGAAGGAAGGGCTGACCACTTGGGAGGAATGTAAGACTGTTGTCTGAGAATGCCCCTCAGTTCCAGAAGGACTGGGAACTGTTTGAAAGGGTCCAGCACAGAGTGACCAAGATGGTTAAGGGAATGGAACATCCAGGAAGGGGTGAGGGATCTGGGGCTCTTCAGCTTGGAGAAGAAGAGAATGAGGGGTGACCTTATCAATGTTTATAAATATGTAAGGGGTGATGGTTATAAACTGGAGCGTAGGTGGTTCCATATAGATATGAGAAAGAATTTTTTCACTGTGAAGGTGACAGAGCACAGGCACAGGCTGCCCAGGGAGGTTGTGGAGTCTCCTTCCCTGTAGACATTCAAGGCCCACCTGGATGTGTTCCTGGGTGACCTCCTGCTCTGGCAGGGGGGGTTGGACTCAATGATCTTTTGAGGTCCCTAACTTCCTATGATTCTGTGATTTTTCTCCTTGTAAGATTCATCTCAGAAACATTATATTTAGTAAGTGCCTATTTACATAAAGTACTAAGGGGTCTGATGCAGAGTTTTGGGGGTTTTTTTGTTCTTTTGTCTGCTATTCTCTCCTCTCTCCTTCCCTCTCCCCCACAGCTCTGCGATATTTTGTCTTATACTAATGAATCCATAGAAAAAGATGTGTAAATACAAGGTGGGCATTTTGTTTGTTAAAAAGATGTTTACTCTTCCAGCCTGGCTGGTTGTGTTCTGTATGTACCTATTTGAAGCTTGAAATATGCAGAAACTAATTTCGCGCATTGCATGTAGCTGAAATGACAACTGAAAAGTAATTTAGGATCATAAACGAAAATAAGTTGTCAAATGCCTTTTAAGAAGTTAAAGGAACTTTAACATTTTTAGAGGATTTCTTTCAGTTTATTGGCTAAAAAATGAAAATATTTGGGTGAAATTTTATTTGTGAAAAGCCGTTCTTAATTTATAGGTTTTTCTAATAAGAGGGGAAACATTGTGTCCCTTTTATATGTGTAATTTTTATTTGTCTGTTTTTGTCACATAACTGTGGAGAGAATGCATTCTACAAAAATACATATGTCATATTCATTATTTTTTACATATAATTTCTCAAGTAAGTGGTATAGTGGTATCATTATGTGGAAACAGGACAGAGAAAATTTGAACAATGTTTTAAGAAAAATAACTGCAATCAAACTTTCTTTGTTGTTAAGTTTCATTTTTTTCTCCGTTCTGGAAACTTTTAAAAAATTACATAAAAACTATAAAAAAAGTTTTTGAAAAGCAAGTTAAAAGTCTTTCACAATTGGGTGAAAAACATATTCATTCAGAGGTCAAAAATTCAACACCCAAGTTTAATTTGACCTCACATGAACATTTTTTTCCATGTTATCTTATTTACGTCTTTTAATATTTTAAAAAAAGACCTCATAGTCAAAATGTTAAACATTTCAAAATGAAAATTCACTATGATCTGAATATATTACAACAAAAAAGTTCATAATTGCTAAATTTTTCATTATACAATGTATGTTTTAATGTCGTGAGCAGTAAAATAACCCAATAAACTGGATTTCATTGCCAAATGTTCTACCTGTGAAAATAAAGGCTTCACCTCTAATTCCATTAGCAGTCCTTGGAAAAGGAGAAATGTGTAGTTTTCTGGATCGCTAAGATCTGCACAAAGCCTACAGGCAACATCTTTTTAACTCATACTCCTCTACTAACAGATAGCACCCACCCAAGAGACAAGTTGAGAGATTCATAGTGCTTCCACTGTCTACAAACCCCTCCTGTCAATAATACCTGGTGTTTTCATGGTTTAGACACACAGCTTTACTAGAAGCCTCTTACAGTTGTACCCTTGCTTTTATCTACGTATCTTCTCAGAGAGTCTTTGCATAGTTCTGTATGCTTTGGAGGGCTAAAGTGTTCAGGATCACTTCCTCAACGACAGATAACATGCTCCAATTTACAGTGCTCAGAGCTATTTGTAGGGATTGGAACTCCATTTTGACTCTTCTCTATTTTCAGGCAGTGCATGCATCATTAGCAAGATTACAGGGATATGACCTACTGCTTCACTCTTCGGTTGTTCACCCTCTGTTGGTACAGAAGAAAGACTATCAGCAGCATGAAATACTGGTGAATTTCTGTCAGCTTCTGATAAGGCATCAGACTGATGTGAGGGCTGAACCGACAATTCAGTCACTTTCATAGTACAGCCTGAGGTGGCTAAACAATTCTCCCTCATTCTCTAGCCCAGGAAAAAAGATGATTTCAAACAACTGGTTTTGCTTTCTGAGCATACGTTTCATCTTGATTGAAATAACAAGTAGGTTTTTCCCAGATCAAGGATATTGCTTGGACCATTCCTTCCCTGACGATAGCTCTAAGACTGATTATATGGTTGCATTGAATTAGAGGTCTTACTGTCCGTATCTGTAACTTTTCTTTCTTTAACCTCTTCTTAATGTCCTTTCCTTAGTTTTTCTTAGGCTTTTTGTTGCTAATATCCCCAGCCTGGGCTGCACACAGAGTCACATCTGCTGCAGGAGCAGTCACCTCCTCTGACACGGGGTCCTCCATGGCTGCAGATCCACATCTGCCCCTCTCTTTGATCCTGCACAGGCTGCTGCTTCACGTCTGCCCACCTGTGACACGTTAGAGGCTACAAATCCACATTTACCCCATCATGGTCGGTCAGAGACAGCTTCATGGTGCTTTTTCAGGGACTGCTCCATCAGGCTTCTCCATGGGCAGCAGGGGCACAGCTGCCATCTCACCACGGGCTGTGGGGAAATCTCTGCTCAGGAAACTTCTCCCTGTCCTTCCTCACTGACCTTGGTGTGTTTGCTCTGGCATTGCTCTCTCACTCCTCCTCTAATCTGCTCTGCAGGTCCTTTTTTCATATTTTTTGAGTTTCATTTTCCTCTTCTTGAATATGTCACTCAAAGAGGCACATTTAAGTTCCACTATCTGCTTGGCCTTGGGCAGAAGCAGGGCATTGATTGGAACTGGGGGAGGTTCTAGGAGCTTCTCACAGGAACCACCCTTGTGGCCCCCCTCCACTTCCAAAAGACCCCTGCACTAACCCAAGACAGAGGCCCTGCAAATAGCACATACAAGGAGATATACAGGAAGTTTGAAAATTCCTAGTAGGCAGAATCTATTACACACAATATTGTGTATTGACTTATTAAAAAGAATAAAATTACAAGTGTAGCAGCTTTAAAATGGTAGGTGTCTTGGGGAACTGATACAAAGCATTGAGCTGATCAAGTGTTATTCTGTTTTAGCAAGATAAAACTTCAGGGCATATAGTTAGTATCATGCCTGACCTTAACACTTCACCTCAGAAACACAGCCATATGAAGCTATCAGAAAATATATCTGGCTTACACAAGAATCTTAACATTTAGTAATCTCTAATACTGTGTACTCAAACATATGTATGATTAATAAATTCTGAAAACTGCTATAGTGGAAGAATCATGAGGCAAAACATGCGTCGTACATTGAAAGGGAGAAGTATATTACCTCATGAAGATGATGAAAAGGTGCGTGTTGCATAAAAGCAGAAGAACATTGAAATATTCATGTAGCCGCAACATACTTGGTGTATCATATTCTGTAAAATATTCTGTGTCTGTTTTCATACCTGATTATGAAATGTCATTCTCAAAATAGTTCAATACATAAGTAACGCAATAGCTTGATTTCCTTATTGAGTAATGAAGCTTGCACATGGTGCATGAGCAACACCCAGCATTCAATTGTCATTCCAAAGCTATCTTACTTTTCACCCCTTCTGCTGAGGGGCATTGCAGGTTACTTGCTGGCTTTTCAGAATATTGCTGCTTTTCTTCTCAGACTATTGGTAATACTGTAAGAATTAAAAATTACCGTATAATAGAACAAGTTAGAGGTAATTATTTGTTACTTTTACACAAGCAGTTTACCAAGACATTTCCTTCAGCTCTGACAGAGTTTCATATATTTTTAGATGCCCAAGATGAAGACAGTTCTTTTAGCTTCATTCTATAAATACAGCCAAGCAGATGAAACTAAAGAAATAATAATAACAGAAGGTCATCAGATTTAAAAAGTAACTGGGTTAATTAGACAACTAAACTGAATTACAAACAGGAATAGTGGTTAGAATGTGCCCAAATTAGATCCTACTAAATTGACTCCTGATGAGGATGTAGGGTCAATGACCACTTCTGAACATCTTGGTCAGACGTCTTGTGGGCAAGTCAGAAAACACCAGGACAAAATTGTAATTTTCCATAACTCAAGTAATGTAATGATAAACAAATCAAGGAGTACATTTCGCTGATGTTGAAACAGTGTCCTAGATAATTTTGGAAAGAGAGTAAACCCATTTCCAAAGTGATTTAATTACAACTTCCACATTATCAATGCAATGACAGTAGTTGCATGAAAAAAAAACAAATCAACTTTCCTGAAAAATTAACACTCACTGAAAATCTGTCATGGCATCAACTCATGGATACCTAGTTCATTGCCAAAGAAATAATTCAAATCGAATGTATATGCTCAGATATTATATTATATTATAGCATCCTAGGGTTCCTGCAGCATTTTTGTATCTTTCTCCCATTAAAATTTTTTAATTCATAATGATTTTGATATCTAGGGCCTCCCTCTCACTTAAACCTGAACTTCATATTATGGTGATTCCAAATACAGAAGATGCACTTGTCTTTTCATTCAATGGGATAACAAAGTATTTTTTGTGTAAATTAGAAAGCAGATTTTTGTAATCTAACCATAATGTAGGGGCTAAGAGCTAAATATTTTATCTTGGCTTTATATGCTTTCATTGCCAATTAATACAATGTTGTTTTTTTAAATAAACTGAATGGAAGAGAAAAAGAGTTTCTCCATTGCTCAAATATTTACTCAAATATTATTTTACTCAAATATTTACTGTCAGAAGAAAAAGCATTTTTGGAAAGACTTCATTTATGGTGAGAAAAGTAAGTTTCAGATACTGGCACAAGACGAACCTTGTTTCTCAAAGCATTTTCTTGGACATCAGCACATGTGTTTGGGCAACTGTGGAAGGTGCAAAGTAACTGGGATGGACAGAAGTTAGAATGATAGACCATGGATGGCATGAGTATGCTGAGTGATACAGCACATTTGGAGGCTGGCAAAGCTCACGATGTAATAAGCACATTTAAATATGTCATATTCTGCAGAATACAATATAGAGAGTTCATGGAAATGTTATTATTTCAGTGTGCATCTTTTTGTATGAAATATACATCTTGTGTATACAAAGCACAGCTTCAGGAGCTTGCTGAATTCTGAGGCTAAGGTATAAGTGTCTCAGCATTGAGCCTGAATATTTCATTACATCATAAATATCCTATGTTTCAGTGTATAATGGAAGACAGATAGCTAAATATTTGATTTTATGCCAGCCATAATGACCCCTCATATGAAGAACTGTTTTCATCATCATGACCCAATTACAAGTGCACTAAAAAAAATTGACAATAATTTCCATATCCAGTAAAATGTAGCTGTATTAGTATTGCATATTGTAGCAATGTGGCAACAGCTCTGTTGCAGTTTATGTCCAACCTTTATTATGATAAAAAATGCCTGGTTTCTTCCAAGGTAACTGTCGGTGGTTCTCTGACAGCTTTCCAGGCTGGGGTTTAGTTAGTACACAGATGTATCCTTATACCTCAGTCTACTGAACTGGATTTTCTGTGCACTGCTATATTACAGTTTCATTCATTCCTTCCCTTTAAATTGAAAATACTGTCTTCCCCCAGAAGTAAGTTATGTAAGTCACTAAATATCATGAGACCGCTTGGTATTCATAGGCTAGGGATAGTTCCTGCTCAAAACACAGCTTTATAATTATGGCACACCAGCAAATACAGACTTTATAATGAGTACTTCAGACTGCAAACTTATTGTGACTACTGACAGTTTGTTAAGGTGTAGCAATATTTATGTCCAAGGCATATGTCAAACTATAGTAGAAGTAAAGACTAATTTAGTTTTGGTTTGTTTTATTTACCATCTCTACAGTGCTTTAGACAGTGCTATCTCCTACTTGTTCTTTGCTTACAGTGGGAGGTTAAACTATTTTCCACATTTTGGCTGTGAAAAAGCCTGTTTGGTATCTGCTGCAAGGCTCAAAACAACCCTACTTGCAAGGCAAGCAAGAGACTAATGAATATGCTATCTGAATATCTGCAAAACAGCTAATGATGCTCTCATGATGCAAAAAAAATCTTAAAGCCAAACTCTTTTATGGCATGTCTTTAGAGATCAAATTGCAGAGAAAAACTAGAGTTATGAAAATGCAAGTTGTAACAAGATTGAACCAGAAGGTTAGACACAATCAATGGAGTTAAAAATCAGTTTGCCTGCTGTTAGGCCCTCATCATGATATACAGACAGAAAGACTGATAGAGAACTGTATTCTTTTTTTCAGAATGTTGGCTGGAGGAATATTGTTCTGCCTAATGTCACTTGCAAGCAAATTGAGATTCAGTTTTTGTTGTATCTATGCATGTGTCTGGTTTCTATTCTCTTTCTTTTCTTCCCCTTTTCTTCATTCCTTCTTCCTTTCTCTTTGATCATGCACATACTCCTGCGGTTGCTGTGTACATCTGTGTACATCTGTCAGTACCATCTTGTTAAATCTGTCTCTTTTCTAGCCCTTTACAGCTCCAAAGCAAGGAAGGACACTTCGAGATATAACACACTGTTTTGTCAAGGCACTAGAGGAACCCTAAACCTTCAGAAAATAAACTTCTGGGAGAAGATCTCTCTCTTTGCAGACCAACACATGCTGCAGCTCAGGCCTTGCTTAAGCAGGTCCCATGGTAGGTCCTGTCCTGCAGCAGGAAACTGCTGCACCACAGTTTCAGGTCTCGGTTAGTCAGGAAACACTTGCAAGTTCTTCATCAAATTTGGTGTTAGGAGAAAATGTTGAACTGTAAAATCATGCCGAATGGGCACAGCTAAAAGCAAACAGCAGCAAAACCACCAACTTGCAGAGCATATGCTTCATGGAAGTTCAGAGGATGTCTGAATAGAATAATTCTCTTGGCTCAATAGCACAAGGTTATTACAAACCCAGACTCACAAATTAGACAGTATTAATTGTCCTCCAAGCTAGAAATGGTGTGTTAAAAGGGCTTCTGTGGGTCAGGATTTCCTTTTGTGTGCTAGTTTCCACATCTGTAAGGAGCAGAGCTGAAAAAAGCATGTTTGAATTTGAGAAGAGTTTTAAGCATGCTTCCTGAATGAGCACAGCTTTCATGAATAGGCAGGCATAGGCAAGGAAATAAGGGTGCCTGCATACCTACATGTTGAGTCTGATCTGATGAGTGTTTATGGAGTGCGGTTGCTCTTCCTCTACATCAGTTCAAAGCTAAATTATTTGCAATATGTTTTAGAGACATTAAGGTCAATCCTAGCTCAGGAAAGCTATTTAGTGTAGAAGAAATTTTGCAAATGAATACATCATGACATGAACCATAGGAAAACAATAGCAAAAGAAACTGTGGGAAGAATAATTAAACATCTGTCCAGCAACTTCAGGCCTGTCTTAAAGGCACAGAAAAATATTTTAAGCAGGCACAAGCACTTGTATCCTCTGCCACTGTGCATGGGGATGAAAGGGAGGAAAGTATTCAAATCAGTCCCCAGAAATCCCACATTTAAAGGGAGCAAACACTGAGCATTGACTGTACTTTATGATTTTCTTAGACAGGAAACAAAGAAATGAGGGAAAGCTGCAGCCAGCCAAATAACCTTTTTAAATAAATCATGCTCTGTTCACAAGGATTTGAAAGCACAGACATTCTATTGACATTTTGGATATGGCTGTTTCAGCAGGATTAGGAGAACGTAATTTTGTGCTAAGTGACCTTGCACAAGTTATACTTGCTGTTACTTTGGTCCTTCAGTGCCAGCTACATGCATCAACTACAAAACTTACTGTAGCTCCAAGCAAGGTGTTGTAGACAATTAAAACAATAAGCAGAAACTCTGTGGCTTTTTAATTTTCCTGTGGAAGCTGCTATTAAAGCAAATGTAACCAGACAGAAGTTCAACACCATGGCTGCGTGGAGTCTTTAGACTCCATCCATGAACAGATCCATGGGTTCTAGACTGGACTGACACTTCAGACCTCCGCAAGAAGACAGAAGGATAGACTCTGCTCCATGGGAGATGGGTCAATATTTTCATGCAGAAGGATGAGCAATATCTCCTTTCTCATCCACATTTGGGTAGCTAACTATAGCCTGAAATGATAAGGTCAAGTTAAAAAAAATTAATCAGACAAAGTTAGCAGAGGATTAGCACAATTTATTTATTTATGTCTGAGTATGAGTACACAAGGCTAACTTTAGTTCCTGTTTTTGAAAATGTTGGCCCTAATCTACATGGACCATCATTTATTCCCTGCTCTGCTCCCTCCACTCCCTCCTGTTTTTTAACAGATGGAAATATCATCTTCCAGAGCTAATTTTTTCCAGGTGGAATGCCTTCAAACTATAAAAGTTAATTTCTCACGATCATCTATGGACAGAATTAAAACGAGAACCCCAAATGAATTGGAATTTACTCTCAGAAAATTCCAGTTGGGTGAGTAGCACGCAGTAGCAAGCCTGCAAGGAGGTGGGTTTTCCTTTTTATTTTTCTTTCTTGTTTTTGTTATTTGGAAAACCTCAACAAAATCCTGGACAGTGGCCTCACTCCAGCTTTGCCCTTTTTCTGTATCAAGTTAGGTAATAATTATTGCACAGGGTTGATGGTAGAGCTCCAGTTAAGCTACCCATTTTAATAACTTTCAAGCTGAAATCACATTCAGAAGCAAAGTTGCTTAAGCACAGCAATTCATTCTGCCAGCTACAGACACCTGCAGTCACCAGAAGATTACTCCTAACGCAAATAATCCATCCCATGGCATGGAGTACATCACAGAGATTGAGTTACTACAGTCGGAGGGGAAACCAGAGATCTGTGGCCAGAAATATCACACAGATGGGCCTGTTTGAAAATCCTCTGCATCCTGGGCTTTCAAACCTTGAAAACAGATGAAGTGATTCCACTGTGACCCCTGCTGTGATATAATGGATCCTGTCTGTGTGTGCAGTGTTTGTCATGATTTACTTTTTGCAATTCCTGGCTCGTGTAACAGACAGCAATTCTGAAAATGAATTACTATTGATTAGACATCCTGTGCTATTGAGTTCTAGGCAATTTTATGAATTTATTTATTTGAATAAAAGCTTTTCATGACCCCACTAATTTCAAATGGCTCTAGCAAAACTGCAATTCTTCTTTCCCTTTTTCCTGTTTGTGAACAGCAGATAGATACTTCTAGGCCCTATTTATGCCAGTTAGGACTTGTCACCCTTAAATAGACAGAGATACCTGATTAAAATTAGAGCATGGGTTTTGGGGGCAACATGAGAGACATGCTCTGGGGAATAGAATCTGCACTCAGAGTGCAGGGGGAGCTCTTGCCTTTCTGCAGCAGCTGGAAGGGGTTGAGCCCCAGCCCCAGAGCATCACTGGGGCAAAGCATTCTTCTAGCAGAGCACTAGTCCTTCTGCTGAGTGCTGCAACAGCAGGCTCCAAATAAAAGTCTACCAACAATGCAGCTGGGAGCCAGGCCCCTAATTACTCCTCACACTCATTTCCTAGAAAGGAATATTCTGCTGTGAAAGGAGAGGATTAGGTCCTGCTACATCTGGGATTGTATGGAAAGGAGTAAAGGTTCTAAACAGGCAACCTAGGGTTTTAGAATGGGCTGTGTTTCAAAGTCTAAATCTTGCTAATGTCTTATTAGGCATAGTTGCTTACTGTAGAAATAAACACTGAGTTAAAATATACTCTGGCACCCAGTTGTGCTGAGATGGAAATGAATGACAAAATACTAATTGGAGTCAGGCTATCTATGATCTCTTTAGAAGTCTAGAAGACTTCTTCAAAAGTGTTTCCAGTGCATTTATCTTAATGGTCTTTTAATAAGAATTTTTACTGAATAAACTTATGCATGAGAATAGTGTGCACATTTCAAAAACCATCAGCCTGAGGATGATCCCATCAGAGGAAGCAGATTAAGCATGGTTTTGGTAGTACAATGCACTTCAATGAAAAAATAACGTGGCTTTTGATATATGATATTTTCAGAAGGCAGACAAAAAATAGGCTGAAACAAAAGTCCTCAAAGACACCTATACAGAACATTTTCAAGGACTGGAAATGGCTTGTGTACAGAACATCCTCCTTTCAATTGGCCAAAAAGAATGTGCTTACACAGCAGAAAGGACAAGAGTTTGGAGCTGTGCTTGACTTCCTGTAATTATTTCCAGCCATAATCAATATGGTACTAATGCACCAAAGTATCAGTTCTGTAAACAGCCTTGAGTATGCTGGCTAGGGAAATTAATAATAAAAATTTTAAAAGAGGGAGAGTGAGAGAAGCAGAAAAGGAGGAAAGAAAGAGCTCAAGAGGGGCTGCTCTATTACAAATAGAAAAACAGGTTCCTGAAAGATGGATCAGGGCTCAGGCAGGTACTTACAGCCTTTAAACAAGCTCTGCAGGGAATAAAATCATCTGCCTTACAGTAAGAACATATAGGGATAAAATGGGCTGTTTATGACACAGAGTTGCTACTGTATTAATTTAAATCTGTCATGAAACAGAAATATGTCTATTCAGAAACATGTACCTCTATGGATGATGAATTTAAGTGCTCCAAGTGAAATAAAGCAAGCAAGAGGATACAACACAGTCTTCTAGATGTCTGTGAAAATGTAAGCTTTTTCAATTACATATTAGGTGACTTATTCATACCCTCAAGGCAGATCTTTTCCACAAGAATCAGAGTAAGTTCTGACTCTTAAGGCTGGATTTGAAAGTTGGGTCCTTCAGTGGTTCCCTGGTACCTTTACAAGCTTTTTTTTTTTTATTCTCTGTGATGGTGGGTGTTGTCACCACCACAAGGTGACAGTCCTGTTCCTCCTCCTTCCTTCTCTCCTCTCTCTCCTCCCATTTTTCCCCTTCCACCAGCACTGGGAGTCTGACATTGGAATCAGTTTGCTTTGAAGTTAGAACCCAAAATGGGAAGTTGATAACTATTTTCCTCCTAGTGATTTAGTGATGATAAATTGCTGATCATGAAAAGGAAATAACTTTTTTTTTTTTTCATTTACATGCAAGCAGTAAAAGTCAGTGCTTCACACTGCATATATGTGCAAATTCTGTGTGCTACAGCAAATCCTATGGAGATAAGGAGCTAAAGCAGCAGGGGGGGCAGCAGCATAAGCTCCAAAGCTAGACATGCAATTTAATAGGCAACAAACTTAACAAGGGGCAAAGGGATACTTAACAGGGAGGTGAAATATTCCAACCATTAAAAATCAGTAGATTGCTATGATGGCCAGACACTTAGCACTGCACTTTAATATAGAATGTATATGTGACAAGAAACACAGAGGTTTGCCCAAGAATTAGTTTAGCTAATAATTCTTTTTTTCAAGAAAAGAGATGTTCAGAGGGATGGAGACTGTTGCTGTTATGAACATAATTAAGTAAAATAATGCCAGTGGTAGGAAGGAGGAAAGGGCTTAGTAATTGGTGCTGAATGCTCAGGGTTATCATACTGATCACCATAAATGTAGGTGTTTAATCATAAGCAAATTAAACCATGTCAATCTTTTAGAAGGCAATTAAAGCAATAGATTTTCTGTGGCCTGTTTTCACATTCATGAGGCCTGAATGAACTCCTGTCTACCTCTCCTGGGCACAATTGTACTTCTTGTCTTAAGCACAGCTGTGGCTGACTTTTACCACTACCAGTGGTAACTGGGTCAAGCCCATCATACAGGGCATAAATGTTCTTCAAAAGGAAAAAAAAAATCTTCTAATCAGATATCAGTCCTTATTGAAACAACAGTTCCAGTAAAGAGCAGATTCTGATCCAGATTCCTAACAATTAATGATAGAGAGACTGATAGATATTCAGGTTTGCTGAGTGCTTGGATGAATAGCAGTTGGCTGCCCTTTGTTCCCCAACCACCTGGATCTGCAGTGACATGCATTCAAAGGATGAGCCTACATTGCAAACTGCCTTTTTCTTTCATTTTCTGCAGTTCATTTGTATGCAATCAAGTTGCATCAGGATTCATTGCATTTAATGGGAAATGCACTCTTCTGGATCAGATACCTGTTTTCAATTCGGAGAGTATCTGATTCCAATGGCAGAGGTGACAGGAATAAAGAGGAAAGGAGAAGCAAGTGCCTATAGTATAGATTTTTGCCACACTAACAGAACTGCCAGTTTCTGAATTACTGCGACCTGAGAATTTACCCGTATTTTACAAATGATGAAGATGGAAAGAATGAAAAACTACCTATATGTTTATTTGAGATAATTTGAAAAAATTAACTATTTTCTTTCCTAAGAATTATAAATGGGTTGGTTTTTTTTTTACATAAAAGTAACCTTAAAACAGTGTCTCACCAGAGTCACAGCCTTCTAAGAAACCCACTATTCTGCAATGATGGTCTGCAGAAATATTCTTTACATGCAGCCTAATTCAGCATCAGGTTTTTTTGGTTGTTTTTTGTTTTTTAATCACGTCATGAAGACAGCATATTTTTTATACAAAGCTTTAATGTAATTCATATTAGAAAGAACACCTGTGCAGATTTATCTGTGGCAAAAACACTGGTACCCTTTTCCCAACTAGCAGGAAGAAAAAATGCGTGGCATCACAGCATTAACACTGTAGACATCTGCTTCAGTTCAAAACCAGCCTGCTTGTATTTATTGGATATAGTTGAATTATAGAGAAGTTAGACTTGTGCAGATTACCATTTTCAACTGGCTTGCAGGCATTTGGAAGATGTCAGTTCTTACATAGAAGTAAAATAAGAAAAAAATGGATCAGCTTTGTGTCCCTTGTATCTCATCTTTTCACACTTCTGGCTTGCTTACTTTAAATGTGGGGCTAGTCACATTTGGAGATGACCAGAAGGGCAGGAAGGAAAGTAGTAATGTAGATGTGAAAGACTAGGCCAAGAGAGGATTCCTGCCAATCTCTAAAGAAACTACCAAGTCCTGCTCCAGATTGCTGTACACCCTGACAAAACACTCCATTGGACTGGGAGAATTGTAGTACATAACCAAGCTGAGCACTAGACAGACCACCAGGAGGCCACTTTGGCTTTGCCAACAAGATCATGCATATTCAGGGAGCTTCCCAAGTGGCATAAACCTGCTCCTTCCCACCCACCTATCCTCTTCATTTAGCACTTTAATTCAGGCTCATCAGGAATTACCAGATACCCTCAAGGAGCTGCAATTTGAGCCCTTAGAAGTGCCCTGTGCCCTTCCTCAGCCTGGTCAAGGTGCCACTCCCAAGGGCAGCTGGTGGTACAACACTTCAACTTCCTCTCTCTGACCATTGGCCAGTCCAGTGCCAAGGAATTCCACCTTATTCTTGGGAAGCTGGCACCCAGACTCACAGCTCTGAGTTTACCCAGAAGCTAGCAAAAGCCACCTTTGGGACTGCCAGAGGCTTGCCCAGATAAGCGGTGAGAGCAAGTCATAGATAGATGGACGTTTTTAAAATAAAGCTGTATTTCACTAGAAAGCACTATGTAACAAACATGAGATCTTCTATGAAAACAGAGCAAGTTCGGCCCACCTCTGGGTCAACAGTCAGTGACCTGGCAAGGAACGAGAGTTGGATTTGTTGCTGTACATTTCCAGCCCTAACAAAAAGCACTTCTTGGGCTAGTGCAGGGGTGGTTTGGAAGCAGGGAGGGGAAAGGTGTGGCTCCTGTGAGAGGCTGCTGGAAGCTCCCCTGGGATCAATTCTGGCCCTGCCTCTGGCCAAAGCTGAGCAGATATGGGAAGCTGGATGTGCCTCTGTGAGTGACATCCTCAAGAAAGAGAAAACAAAATCAGAAAGGAAAACAACAACAACAACAACAAGAAAAGAGACAGAAAGAATAGAAGAAAGAAGAAGAAGAGAGGATGAGGTGAGAGCAATGCCAGAGCAGAGACACCAAAGTCAACAAGGAAAGAGAGGAAGGAGGTGTCTAAGCAGAGACCTCTCTGCAACCTGTGGTGAGATGGCAGCTCTCCCCCTGCAACCCATGGAGTTGCCCGGTGGAACAGTCCCTGAAGGACCATGTTGGGGCAGATGTAGATCTGCAGCCCATAAAGGATCACAGTGGGCAGACGTGGAGCTTCATCTATGGAGGACACTGTGCATGACTGTTCCTGAAGCAGACCATGACTGTCAGAAGCCCGTGCTGGAGCAGCCTGTTCCTGAGAGAGTGCGCCTCATGGGAGAGACTCGGGTCGGCGGGGTTCATATAGAACTCTCTCCCCTGAGAGAGACCCTGTGTTGGAGCAGGGAAAGAGTGTGAGGAGCCCTCCCCCTGAAGAGGAAGGAGCAGCACAATCGAAGTGTAGTGAATTAATCTTAAATCCCCACTCCCCATCCCCCTGTGCCACTGAGGGGGAAGGAAGAGTGAAGTAATTTGGTGGATTTCCTCCTCCCTGTCCCACAGTGGGGATTTGGAGGATGAGTGAGTGAAAATCTGTTTGTTGCTGGCTGGGCCTAAACTGTGGTAGTTTCCTAAAAGAGTGACCTAAAAGTCAGAAGAGTAACCTAGAGCCCATCAGCTCCATGAACTGGATCCCTCAGTTCCCATGAGTGGGCCTGTAAGCCCTAAAAAGGCTGTGGTTGCTGATGGGATTCCTGCATCCCACAGGGGCCATGGCAGTGGGACTGCTCCTGGCAGCCTGGATGGAGTTGGTCTCAGTTTGCCTTGCAGGCAAAGGCCGGAGCCAGAATGGCTAGGAGAAAGGCAAACCCAGTCACTTTCTGGGGTGCCAGCTTTCCACAAGCAGAAAAGTGACTGCAGCCATGCTGCCTTCCTCTGCCCGTGCCAGGAAGCTGAAGTTGCTGCAGGAGCGCAGGGTCAAAAGCACCACAGCCACTGCTCCCTTCACGCCTGGCAGCAGCAGGAGAACACATGCTAGCTCTCTGTGTCTCCCCTTGGTTACTCTTCATAGCTTTTCTCTAATCCCCTTCCTTTCCCATAGCCAGAGCATCCCAGCTCTGACAGCATCACTCCAGAAGAGCAATACACAATTTTTTGTGCTCTGCCATGAAGGCTTGATTCAGCCCTGCCTGCACCAACCTCCCCGAGAGAGCAGAGACCATCATAAGCTCTCCACCACAGCTGGCAGTGCAAGCTGCACTTTCACCTTCACCTGCCTCCTAGAAGAAAAATACCTGGCAGCACATGTGTTTGCAAAAACCCTATCAAATCAAAGTTACTTCCCTGGGGAGACAATGAAGATATAAAAATCCTCTGACAGATGTTACCTATGTTGCAGAAGGCTTAACTGAATGGCACTTGCAAACCAGTGGGACGGTCGTGGTATGAATACCTAGATAAAAGAGAAGAATCATTTCACTGGAAAATGCATGAAAAGGAAAAGGAAGCAAAGAGAATTAAGGTCTCAACACGTCCAGTTCAGCAATATTTGTGAGCTGACATAGCTGAGAGAATTGAGGAAGAAAGGCCTTTTTGTTAAGATACTGGAATCAGAGACTAAGGAGATCTAGATCTGAAGCACAGCTTAATAGACCTTCCTGACTCTGCCTCAAGTTTCCTATATTTCCTTAGGCAAAGCATTTAATCTCTCTATTGGAATTCCTCATTTGTAAAATAAGGGTAATACTTCCTTCCTCTGTCTGGTCTAATTAGTCAAGCAGGGCCAAATCCATAAAAGAATTTAGTTACCTAAAGTGAAATTTAAGTGACTGAATAAAAATATGGGTGCTCTGAATGTTCTTGCAGCTGCTGCTTAGGGCTGGAGACATCTGAAATCTGTATACATACACATTAAGAACTGGCATGGACCTCCATGCTCTACCTAGGCACTGGAACATTGAACCTTTGGGGCACTTGACTTTTCATGCAGATTTAGCCTTCCTCTCAGGTTATCATTTGGGAATTTATTCTAGTGACTACCATAACAGATACTATTTAGGAGACAGAAATATCTCACTTCCAGGAAACATACAGTTGAGTTACACACTTCTTCTTTGAGAAGCAAGCAGTTTTTCTAATAAGAGGACATGTCAAAGTGAGACGGTTTAATGTAATTTAGTGCTGAATGAAACATGCTATATGACAAGGACTGCGTGATCATAAGACTTTGAAAGAGTAGGAGTGTGCTTATCCTGTTTGACAGCATCACCCACAATGTGTCATTATAGATATTGATGCCTATATAGCCATAATTAAAACATTGTGCTTAAATAGCTAAATGCAGAAAGAAATGTCAGATCATTAACTCAACTTTAAGTTAAATCATCCACTTTATGTCTGGTTATGCAGCTTGCACATAAGAGCAGAAGCAAATATTTGCGGTTCCTTGCTTAAAAGAAGAGTTACCGTGTCTAATGATCAAAGCAAATCTGCTTGCCAAGTGTATAAAAACCTAAAGAGTTTTGCAAGAAAACTATGTCACCTTCAAATCAATGCTGATAATAGAGCTGATATCAATGTAAAGTCATTCATATTACTGCAGTTTATCTCCAGCAACTGTCAAAAGATTCGATGAACCCACTGTCCAGAAAGACATTTTGCTGAAGTAGGGTTTTTTTAGATTATGACAGGCTGGCAAATCAGAATGACTTTTTTTTTTTTCTTCATTTGGACTTAAACAGTGGCATATGGACAGCTTGTTTTGTGTAAACAATCAGGATCATTCAGGCAGCTACTGGTGTTATTCACATGCTTTTTCTTGTGATGCTCACAAGATCAGCATAGACTCCATTCATTAATGCAGGAATGGACTTCACATAACTCGCAGGGAAGTAGTAATTTTTCAGCATAACATTTACTATGAAGGGCAAAAGAAAAAGTCTATGAAAACATAATTCCCAACAAGTCTGCAAGTTTAGGTCAGCATGTCTTAGCATAATAATAAAATTACCTAATAGTGCTAGTACATAGAAATCAAGTACTCTTGAAAAAGACATGGGATGGGAGTAGTTACAAAATTGTTGAGCAGAAAGGTACATATTGCATTGATTAAAAAAATCTTTCATTGTTTTATCTGGATATACATGTATTTTGAATGCTTCATAATGCATTTCCTGAAATATTTTTCTAAAACCTGATATATTCTTACACAGGGAAGTTGAATGTACATCAAAAGAAATAAAAGAGAAGTGGTAAAGAATAAAAATGAATAACAAAGAAGTGAATTGTTAACATCCTGCATTACACCACTGGACACAGAGAAAGACTATCCATGAAAATTATGTGATGTTGTTTGCAATTTACTAATATCAATTATTTCATACTGGAGAATTAATACAGAAAAACATAAACTGTCATCTATTACAAACATGTATGTACATATTAAAATGAGACTGCATTATGAAATAAATTATTTGATGTACCCCAGGAAATAAAATTCCAATAACAAGTACTAGGGACTGGTGCTAATGACAGAGATTCACTGATGAGCATGGATAGTGAAATCAGGCATGCAGTTCAGGGATAAGCTGACTTGTGAGAAATAAAACTACCCTCAACATTCAATATGTTGCAGGGGAAATATTTTATGCA